>NC_046294.1:11982871-12616516 GCF_004115265.2 Rhinolophus ferrumequinum
TCATTTGTATCAGGCTACACTTTAGGCACCCCTACAATCACCCTCAGGTTTGGTAATTCATTAAAATGACTCAGTATTATGGACTGAATGTTTGTGTCCACCCTAAGTTTGTCAGTTGAAATCCTAACCCCCAATGTGATGGTGTTAGGAGGAGGGGCCTTTGGGGACTAACCAGGTGATGAGGGTGCAGCCCTCACGAGTGGGGCTAGTGCCCTTAGAGAAGACGCTCCACAGAGCTCTCACGCCCTGTTTCTACTGTGTGAGTACAGCGTAAAAAGCTTAAGTCTGCAACCCTGAGGAGAGCTCTCACCGGACCCACCCTTACTGTCACCCTAATCTTAGACTTCTGACCACCAGAACTGTGAGCAATGAAATTCTGGTTGTTTATAAGCCGCTTGATCTGTGCTAATTTGAAACAAAGTTGGAACTGACCCATGAGGAAAGCACTATACATTCAACTACAATTCTACCATAGCAAAAAGACAAATTAGAACCAGCCAAAGGAAGAGGTACATAGGGCAAAGTGTGTGAGGGTCTCATACCTGAAGCGTCCATGGTCCTCAGGGATGCATCACCCTCCCGGTGTCGATGTGTGGCCACATGCATGCAGTACTGCCAAGCCGGGAAGCTCACCAGAGTCTTGGGTACCCACAGTTTCTTTTGGAGCTCTGTGGCATATTGCTCATGTGGTTGATTTTTAGTTCCCAACCCTTCCTGAAGTTTTAAGTAATGCCATTCGTTTCCAGTTTCTCTGGAGGTTGGAACTGATAGGGCATTATTCCAAAGCCCGCCTCATACATCACATGGTCAGACCATCCAGTGGCCAAAGCCTCCAGGCAGAGACACTTCTATTAGGAGGGTGTTCCAGGGCTTAGAGATCACGTCCCAGTAGCTGAAGGTAAAGGCCAGACCTTTCTTTAGGTAATGAATTCTTCACTACGCACCCCCACATGCATTTCCTTTCCCCAAAGCCACATCTCAGGAATGTACACTAAGACACACACCACCCTAACTACAGTGGAAGCTGAGAAGTAAATACCTATTTTTTTGGCTGCATCACCCTTCCACATAACATTGGAGTCTTTTTAGGATGGAATAAGGGGAGAATGTACAGTGGGTAGAAAAAGAAGCATTATATATTTTGTCACCGCTAGTGAATACACATAAGGGGTGGTGAATATATTCTGTCTTTCATCATCTGTAGGGATTCCCTTTTCCATGTTACTCTTGTCTGAATCTTTTATGTATGATGCCACATTTTCATCCATCTTGGTCTAGACTAATCTTTTCTATAAAGTTAGCCATCTTTGCTAATCCTTTCTTTTTCAATATTATTTTATATTTAATACTATTTTCAGGTGTACAGCATAGTGGTTAGACATTTATGTAATTTATGAAGTGATCCCCCTGATTAGTCGGGTACCCACCTGGCACTATACATAATTACCATATCATTGACTATATTCCCTATGATCTTTGTTGATCCTTTCTTCAAATTTTGGTTGAAGAATTAACCTTCTATCACAATGTCTCACAGACAGCTGATAGACATGCAAAGTCCTTATAAAATGTGGGCTACTGGAAAAATAGTCAGGTGTACTGGGTTCTGCCTGGTCAACTGATTTACTGTAGTGGCCACAGTCAAGTATTCGGTGTACATTCTCTGTTCATTCATTCAGTAAGCATTGCATAAGTACCTAATATATTCCTGACGATTAATAGATGCCGGGGGATACAATAATGAGAAAAATACAAATTATCATTGTGTTTACAAAGATTAAATTAGAAAATTTCTCACACACACGCTTATGGCAGTATGAATCACATCCTGATTAGGATATTAGCTAAAAACAAATTTACTCTGGGCAGAAATGTGGTGTGGTTGATTATAGAAAATGGCCACAAATTCTTTCCTTCAGTGCATCCACACCAGTACAATGTGATGTTACAGATCTTTCCATTAAGTGGGAGAGTCAGTTACTCCACCTGTTTGAATCTGGCGTGGCCATGTGACTTGCTATGTGGCCAATGTGATATCAGCAAACATAATGGAGCACTCACTACCTTGCTACGTTGGGCACTCAGCGGTAGCAATTTATGTCTAAGCAGGAGGGCTTATATATTACTGATGGTAGAGATTCTTTTACTTCCTCATTTCATAGGTAGTAGATAAGATTTAACATGAGAATTATAATGCCAAAAAATATGGATGCTGCTTTTTCCTGCTCTTGAGACTTGGCAGATCCAGGCTGTACATACATGTAAAAGAGGGCCCCAGAGAAAATGCGAGAGCTGTCAGGTGGAAGACATTTGTGGGGGGAGGCCTTTGTCTTCCCCTGTAGTGGAGGACAAGCTCGGGATGGTGGAAGATATGTGTGTCGGAGAAGATATGTGGTGATCAACACCGTTGAAAAGCAAGTTAATTACAGCATAAATTAACAAACATTTTCACTCAATGGATTTTTAATTGAGCTGATTACATATTCATATGCAGTTATGAGAAATAATACTCAGAGATCCCTTGTACACTTTGCCCAGGCTGCTCCTGTGACAGCAGAGTAGCAGTTCCTCCAAGTGTCCACATCCTAATCCCTAGAATCTGTGACTACCGTGTTTCCCCGAAAAAAAGACCTAACCGGAAAATAAGCCCTAGCATGATTTTTCAGGGTGACATCCCCTGAACATAAGCCCTAATGTGTCTTTTGGAGCAAACCTTAATATAAGACCTGGTCTTATTTTCAGGGAAACACAGTAGGTTAGATCACATGGCAAAGGAATTAAGATTGCTCATCAGCTGACCTTGAGATGGAGAGACCACCCTGGATTTTCCAAGAGTTCTTACCACTAGAAGAAGGAAGCAGAAGAGTGAGAGTCCAGAGATTTTAAGATGCCGTGGTGCCGACTTTTTTTTTCCAGACTTTTCAAATATTTTTATTGAGTTGATAATAAATAATAATCTAATAACCTAATATACCAGAACTACTACACAGTTTCAAAAATTCAACTTGTCTTAAATAAAAGTTAAAAATTTACATTAGTTTTCAAAGACAATGACTTCTAAGTTTGTATCACCTGCCTAAAACTTTGTAATTTACTGAATATATATATATATATATATATATATTCTCAGGTTATATAGATATAATATATATATATATATATTCTAATCATTCTCAGGTTAAAATCCAGATCACCTGTTTCCTCCTTCACATAAGCCTCAGGGATTTCACTGCTTTTGTCTGTTTGTCACAGAGCTCATTTACTTTCGGCCTTTCTTTCACCTCAGCATTGAACCCAGTACCGTGTGACTCTCCATTTTGTGCCCGATTTCTAATTAGTCACAGACTTCGTAACTTGTATTAAGTTTTTCTTTGTTTTACCATCTTTCTCTCCAGCTTTATTGAGGTATAATTGATCAAATTTGTATATACTTAGGTGTACAAGTTGATATTTTGACATAGGTGTACATTATGAAATGATCACCACAATCAAGGGCATTAACGTATCCATCACCTTACGTTGTTTTCCTTCCTTCCTTCCTTCCTTCCTTCCCTCCTTCCCTCCTGCTTCTCTCCCTCCCTCCCTCGCTCCCTCCCTTCCTCCCTTCTTTCCTTCCTTTGATGACAATGCTTAAAATCTACCCTCCTAACAAATTTCAAGTGTATGATACAGTGTTTTAACTATAGTCACCATGCTGTACATTAGTCTCCAGTTTTCCCCTCTAGGGCCTCAAGACATCCTCTGTCTACATTCCGATGACCCTCCTCCAGCTATTGTCCCTGGTCCTGGTCTTTGAGATGCTTGAATCTGTCCTGAACAGAAGATCTCTTCCTTTATATAGACAGTGTTTTTGCTGGGGAGATTCTGGTTATCTTACACTGATTTCAGGTTAATTTTTTTCTCTTCTCTTAGAATTTAAGTATATTTGAAAAATGTATCTTTTCTTGCCCAATTCTCCTTGTGGTGTTATTTAACAGTACATTTCAATTTCCTGCCAGTTCATTAGACTGACTTTAAAGTTATTTTAAAGTGAAACTTGCTTTTTCATCTACCTAGCATGGCATCTCTAGATTGGGTTTCTGTCACTTACCCTAAATCTAGTAAAGCTTTTTTGTCAACAGTTTATCTTCCTGATTCAAAGGGCTCTTATCCACCCTTCAACTTCTCATTGAATTTCTATAGTTTTAAGTTATTTGTCTGTACTAAAATGATTCGTTTAACTCTTGTAAATGAATGACCGTTGTTTAGGTTTTTAGATCCTAGGCTTTTAGATCTATATTCTAGATTTTCTGTCTCTAGTGGAGAGAGATATAGAAAATATTTCCAGACGTTTTCTTACCGTATACAAGAAAGAGATAGATCCAGAATGGAGAGGGTAACTAATGACAAAAATAAGTCAGAACATCACATAAGAAATAAATGTTTTCATGTGCTAGAGAATGTAACTACTATGGGAACATTAGGTAGAAAGTGTAATAGTCTGAGTCATAAGGTGCTTTTTAAAGCAATTTATTTTACATTTGGGTTTGTGCAGTCATTGGAACAGAACATATAAAAAGCCCCTTTGTAGACAATTTAGCGAACTTGTTAAAATGAATGGAAAATAATGAACTTCAATTTTAATATTAATTATATACAAAATTGGGGCTTTCTGGTCAAAAAACTGAAGCATTTGAAACAAGTAACTACTTTGTAAAGTCTATACATACTTCTTAATATTTTAAGTAACGTGAATTAAAGTCCTTCTTCATGGGTAGTATGAGATATGTTTCTCAAACTATATTCAAGGGAAAATTAGTCCCATGAGATGTTATTATATTTCCCTAATTCTAAGAACTTATCTATTGAAAAAGGTAGCATTGGTTTAAGATGTGAGTGTATTTCCAATTTCAGAAACATTAGATAGTAGTCAAACATCTCTAATGGATGCTTTGATGTGCTGAATTTTAACAATTTAGGTCTAACCTAGAAGAACTTTTTCCCCATCACTTTTAGAGCTTCCTTTACCTCCTTATTTCTCAAACTATAGATCAGGGGGTTCAACATGGGAATCACAATGCTGTAAAACACGGAGGCCACTTTTATATTTTCCTGGGAATCATTAGAATGAGGCTGTAAATACATGTATGCTAGGGTTCCATAGAAAATGGTGACTGCTGTCAGATGGGAGGTACATGTGGAGAAGGCTTTCTTCCGCCCTGTGGTAGAAGACATCTTTATGATGGCCGCCATGATATAGATGTAGGAGAAGAAGATGATCAATACAGTGAACATCAGGTTAAATCCCACAAAGATAGCAAGTAACATGATGTTGATGTTAATGTTGGAGCAGGAAAGGGCCAGAATTGGTGGAACATCACAAAAGTAGTGATTGATGGTATTGGACTTGCAGAAGGACAGTGAAAATGTAAAACCTGTGTGCACAGAAGCATTTACTGAACCAACGACATATGAACCAGCTACCAACTGGATGCAGGCTCTTCGGGACATGACGATGGGGTAGTGAAGTGGGTTACAGATGGCTACATAACGGTCCACGGCCATAGCAGCCAGGAGGTAACAGTCACTGGTTGCAAATGTTGCATAAACCAATAATTGCACAACACAACCCCTGAACGATATTGATATATTTTCTACTATGAAGTTTTGCAGCATCTTGGGAGTGATAGCAGAGGTATAACAGATATCAACAAAAGCCAAATGTTGTAGGAAGAAGTACATGGGTGTTTGAAGTCTGGGATCTGTCTTGATGAGTAGAATCATTCCAATGTTACCCACCATGGAGGTCACATAGATGACTAGAAATACAATGAAGAGGACATACCGAAACTTGTGTTGGATACCAAATCCCAGTAGAAAGAATTCAGTCACTTCAGTGCCATTTCCTTGTGTCATGGCTACCAACAAATCTAGAAAGGACCAAGAGGAAGATCAAGAAAAGAAGGGAAATCTTTGTGACTTCTTGAAAGAAAAAAGGCTCTTTCATTTCATGTCACTTTTTTGAATTGGATTTTCATGGCATGCACAACAGGGTTTATTGCTTTCCAAATATTTCTTCTATTTTCTTTATAAGAAACCACCACAACAAAAGTGATATGCCATGAATTCATTTTTAAAATGAAGACGATTTCATAGAAGAAGACTGATTGCTAATACGTGTGATTCTAAGAAACATAGATTAAAACACATGCTCACTACATTAAACAGGTATCTATATTGGCTTAAAGCAATATTGAAATCTGATTTTGAACACTTTCAACAACCTATAGTTTTTCTCAGTCATGTATCAGTTTCATCCTGTTTCAAACTCCTGAAATTTGTCTATGTAGAGCTAAAACAAAATGGAAAGAAGAATTGGTTAATCTAGGTGAAGTGTATGCCAGAGTTCCTTGTACTATCATTTTAATTCTTATGAAGGCTTTATATTTAAAAATAAAGTTAATGAAAAACATGGATTAAAAAACATTTTCATGCAAAAACAAATGAGGAGAGTTTACTATCAAGAGCTGTGCACTAAAGATTCTTCTAAAGACTTGCTCAGAAAAGAGGAACATAGTCTCCAAAGAAAATCTCAGAAGCAAGAAGAAATGGTGAGCTTAGAAACTGGTAAATGTGGGGAAACTGGAATAGAGGCAGTATAAAATATTAATGTTGTCCATGGAAAAATGAACAAAAAATATCAGCTAATGCTAATGTGTTGGATTAGAGGATTTATTAGATTTAAGGTGCTCAAAAATTAGGGTACTTTAGACTTTTACTTACATGTATATAATTTTTATAATTAGAAAAGATAAAACTGAAGTTTTTTTTAAGTTTAGGGAAATAAACAAAATTTTAAAGTCAATCAATCTAAATAAACATAATAAAGGAGATGAAAATAATAATAGAAACTATCAAGGCAAATAGAAATCACCTGAGAAGGCACAAACAGATCCAAATGAATTAGAAAGGAAAGTAAATATAAGTGGACTAAACTCATCATTAAAATTCAAAGATTGTCAAATTGGATTTTAAAATTGTAAATCAAGCCATGTGATATAATAGACAAAAATTGAAAAGAAACTAAACAACTAATGATTAAATAAATAATGGTATAGAAAAAAATATTATGCATTAGTGAAAATAAATCTCAAGAGCTACATTCTTTTACTCACATCTTAAAAACGTAATGTTGAGGAAAAGAGCTTATTGACTGATTACAGTAGGTATAAAACTGGGGCTTCAGTGGTATTGGTGATAGTTTATATCCATAGCTATTTGTTGGTTACATATGTTCATTGCATTTTTTCGTATGCCTTTTTTGTAATTATTAACTATTTTTTGGTATGTATTTTACACCTTTTATTTTTTTATTTTTTTATTTTATTTTTTTTTAATTTTGGAACATTTTTATTATGCCAAAAGACAATTCAGTAAAAATTGGTAGTCACTCTCCATTCCTCTTCCCATGCTCAGACTTGTCAACCTCTAATTTACATTTTACTCTTATAGATTTGTATTTTACACCTTTTAAATTTCCGTTAAGCACAGGTTACAGACAAACATCTCACATCAAGTCAAAATGCTTCCAGTTTTATTAAATCAAAGCCACACTTTTATAAGACATCAGAGAAACAAGGGTAGCATCATTTCAAGGGTTAAATGAGGTCAATTCAGTCCAAAGTAAAAATTGAGCATCTCAGTTGTTAAAAACAGTGTTCAGACTTAGGGTCTAAAATGGTGAATTAGTTACACCCATAGTCTTCAAGTTCAAGTGTTATGGTGACTCTCTGTCACACAAGTCAGAGTTAACATTGTCCAAAAACAGATAAAAACCGAATGTTGTTCTACTTTAGTTTAGGGGATGAGCTCATCTTGTTAGAGGATCTAGGAACCTTCCCTGAAATAAGTGACTTTAAAATTCGTTCTAGAAATATGTTTGGGATTATGTAAGGTGGAGATTGGTGTGGCTAGGGAAGGCAACTCCAAGCAGAGAAAATACTTGGAACAAAAATGTGCCCCCACAAGCTAAGGGCAAGAGGGGATAGGGACTCCCATTATATACAATTAAGGAATGTCGCAATTAAGGAGAGAATTAGTAGCACTTTCTATATTAAATCACAAGACTTTTCCTGGATCTCTTTCAGAGATATTCCGTTACCCCAACTTTACTGGGATGTGACCCTGTGTAAGCTTAAGGTGTGTAATGTGATGATTTGATATACAGATATATTGTGAAATGTTTGCTATAATAAGACTAGTGATCACATCCTTCATCTAACACAGTTACCATGTTGTTGTTCTGGTGAGAGCATTTAAACTCTATTCTTGCAGCAACTTTCAACACCACAATACAGTCCTGCTAACTCTAGTCACCATGCTATATATTAGATCCTCAGGACTTATTTATTTTATAATTGGAAGTTTGTACCCTTTGACCAACATCTCATTTCCCCCACCCTCCAGCCCCTGGCCACCACCATTCTACTCAAAGATATTCTTCAGTAAATTTTGAGTGTAGACCTGACTTTTCCCTTTCCCAAGTGTTAGCTGGTAACGAAGATGGATTACTTCAGTCGCACAACTTTTACTGAGTACTGGCAACATCCGAGGCATTGTTTTAGGTACTGAACGTCCCAAGTGCTCCTGACTCACCCGTTGGCAGATCAAGCTCCTGTTGCCACTTCTGATTTTCTGAAGTCTGCAAAGAACCAACGATAAAATTCCTGTGTATTTCCCTGACTTCCAAGCTTGGATTGTCCTTCTAGACACAACAGTGAGTGTCTGCTTAGAAAAATACACTAAGGGTTACTTTTTAAAAGGTTGCATTTATGTTAGAATATCCCTTTCTACACTTGCCGTAAGGTGACATTTTTGCTTTTGTTACAAATGAAGGATTTATTCTTGAGGGCTGTGAGAATAAGACCTATTCCCATGAGAATCACAGACACTAGGGGCTGGGGTGAGTGTATAATTGTGTTGAGCAACCCAGTTGAGACCATTAAAAAATTTTTTTTGTTCCACGTTTCTGTCTTTTAGGGACTTTTTGTTTTGTTTACTTCCATGAGCTTGGGGACCATCGGTTCCAACCTGGGTCTGATCTTGGATTTTGTAAACCTGGTTTTGCATCCTGGATCTTCTTCCACTTACTCTTCCACTTAAACTTCAGCTTCTCCATCTGTAAAAGAGGGCTAATGACCCAGACAGGGCCGCCTCAGTGGTGTGGGAAGAGCAAATGCAGAGGCATACCTCATCCTTTGATGCCTGGTTCAGGGAAATGGGCATCTGTTTCCTCCCCACCCTTGTGACTTAGATCTTTTCCTCTTTCTTCCCATAGCCAATGGGCACATATCTATCCTTTGTCCTTATGTGCTAATTACTAATATGAATCACATGTTTGCTTTGGGTGGCGGCCTCCTTGAAGACAAACATACTTAATTGTATTTGTGTCAGTCACACCTAGCACAGTGTCTGGAACTAGTGTGTATCAAACTCTTCATGGAACAAATGCATGAATGTATGTAAATGAAAGAGGCACAGTCTCTGGTGGAGAAAGCTACCCCTTCTACTTTATAATGATGACCAAGAGTACTCAGAGCACAAAATCAACACTGGTCCCAGTGACAATATGTACTGAGGGCTTCCCCTTTCAAGGCACTGGGCTGACAGGTTTTACATGTGTTGTCTTGTTTAATCCACACACAACCCTATGGCTTGAGTACTGTGATTATCTGCATTTTATAGGTAAAGGAGCTGAGGCTCAGAAATGTGAAGTGAGTCAGCCATGACTACACGGATAGTACAGGATGAAGGTAGAATTCAAATAAGTCAGTTTGAATCCAGAATTGAATATCTCAGCCGCCAGGCTGAGCCAGACCCAAAGTTTGAAAAGAACCAAAATGGAGCAATCTTCTGTCTTCTCTAGGAAACCCAGTGATTCTATGTTAAATGTTCAATGTTAATGCAATAGACATTAGCACCTACTGTGTGCTAGGCACTGGGGACACATAGAAAATAGGAACATATGGATAGGACTCATGGGATTTGCATCCTGGTGTGCGTGGAGAACAGACCATAAACAAAGAAACTCACTAATAAGCAAGACAATTCCTGACAGGGATAAGTGCTGGAAGGGAGATAAAATCCTGTGGAGTGTCAGTGCCTGAGAGGAGACACCATCTCATTCAGGGAAGGCCTCTGTAAGGAGATGGTACAGTGGGAAAGCAAACCCAACCGAGGGGAAAGGTGGTACAAAATCTGTAAAGTTGGAACTGGAATGAGCGTGGCTTGTGTTTTCCAAGGACAAGAAAGCAGCCTGGAAGGATTGAAGGGGAACACATTACACATTGGGTCAGAGACCCAGCAGGGGCCTTATCATGTAAAGCCTTGTGGGTCTTGGTGGGTTTGGATTTTCTTCCAAGAGTGACAGGTTGCCATTGCAGGGTAAGTGGGGCAAGTGACATTAAATCATTGCATCGGACAGATTGTTTTTGCTGCTGATTAGAGTATAGATTATAAGAGTAAGAATGGAAACTGGGACAAATGCCCATCTGACATCCTACAAAATCTTTACATTATTGATTATATTCCCCAAACTGTCTTTCATCTCCCTGTGGCAATATTGTGACTACTAATTTGTACTTTCTAATTCCTTTACCTTGTCAGATGGGCACTTGTCTTATTAGGGAGACCACTTCATGGACAACGTAGATGGCTGACTACTGCACTGCACACCTGAAGCTGAGTAATATTGAATGTCAACTATAATCAAATATACATATAGTTACGGGACGTGGAGTGCAGCCTAAGGAATAGAGTCAATGGAATTGTAATAGCTATCTATGATGTCAGAGGGGTAGTGGATTGGGGGAGAGGGGTTTTCAGTTTGTGAGGGGTGTAAATGTCTAACTTACATTGTTATGTACACCTGAAATTAACAACAACAACAAAAAAGGAAACCGGGAGACCATACATGAGGCTCTGTGGTTTCTTGCTTGGGAGATAATAGTGGCTTGAACCAGGGCAGTTAGTATAAGGGAAATGGAGAAAATGGTACTTAGTTGCACTACTTTGAGAAGGTAGCATTACAGGAATTGCTTTTGGCTTGAACACAGGAAGTGAAAGAAAGAGAGAAATGAAGCTGGACTCCTAGATTCTTGTTCTGATCATTTGTGTGAATGGTGGTACCATTTAAGTGTGATAGAGAAGACAGAAGACCTAGGTTAAAACAAAGTGCAACTAAATCAAAAACCCCCACAAAAAACAACCCTCAGTGTAATTGAAACATAAAATGGATTTCAAAAGGCTTTGTAAAGGACTTTGGCAAAACTGAAAATGGTGCAAAGGGTCCAAGGAGACAGAGACTGGATTCCTTCCATCCCTTTATAGACCTTCTCATAGCGAGTCGCAGAGTAAACAATCCCATGGAGCACCCCCAAGCAGCATGGGGTGGGTAGGGATCCAGGCAGCTTGCTGCAAGGAACCCGAAACCAAACCACCAGAGCTCCCATTGCAGTTGGTCCCTTAGCTGCTTAAAGTACCTGAGGGGAGGCCAGCCGGCGTCCATCAGCTTGAGCTCAGCTGGGTCCTTGACAGGCTCCTGTAGACATGGAGCAGGAACTCCACAATGGTACCCAAAGCAGGTACCCAATAGCTTTGCAAGAGCAGAAGTAACTAGTTTCAAACCCATTCCTTTTAGGCAGTCTACAGTTTGTTATGGAGGCACCAAAAGTAAGGCACATTGATCCTTTTCACCGAAACACCTCCCTGTTGATCACCACTCCACCCTGCTGTACAAAAAATGGGTGGCTTCCCTGGACACCTGGCTCGGATTCATTTTGGTCTCCCTCTTCATGTCAGCTGATACTATGCTTTGACCTCAATTCCTAAAATATCTTTTGATAGGGGCCTTTCTCCTAAGCTAATAATATCCCATGATCATTTAAGTAGTTCTATGAACAGTGGAAGGTGAGATTTATAGTGATAGCATTTTACTGGATTTTTCTGTTGTCCAAAATGATTGATGCCTCATGATTTCTACAGGGCCAAGGGATTTTGTTACAAAAGGTGTCAGAGGTTCAATCCTTCAATCTGTGGCATAGTGCATGCTGGGTAAGGAGTGGAGCTGTGGAAATGCTGAATGGGTGCTGATGAGGGAAGAATAGGGGAAGCAAAGAGAACACTTGAGAAGAGAATGCGGTGGTCTCTGACAGCTGGCCGGTGGCAGGATGGTACTGACATTTGAAACATGCATTGTATTTTGAAAACCTCAAATAATTCCTGTATTTCACTCATCATTGATGAATGAAGGAGATAATTTTGGAGAGGAGGGGTCAAGCTCATGATGACATCGTTAGTTAGGAGAAGATGTGTAACTATGAAAAGAACCCAAGTTCTGGGCTCGGGTCCTTAAACCCCCAGGGCTAGAAACGCCCCATTTTGGCTTAGGGCAGCTTTTTCTTGTCTCTTTAGCTCTGCCCAGTCCTTCCTCCAATAAGTAATGCACCAGAACTCAAACGTATTGTTTGTGTGGGTTTGTTCCAATAACAAGGATCCAAATTGTTCTTGTGAGATTTTTTTCAGTTGCCTGAGCAAAGGGTTCAAAGCAACAGGCTTTACCAATGCCCTCCACTTCAGCATTGTTTTGGTCTCCATCCTGAGCAGAGAGCATTGGAATGGTAGCTGGTTTCTAGGCAGCAGTGATGAAAATCTTTTGGAATGCTTGTCATGAGAAGAAAGAGTATTTACTGTTTGTGTTACTGGGTAGCAACATTTTTGTGGCTTTGGTTGTGTCTCTTAACTGGGAGGTAATGGTCAAACTGAAGTCATCTGAGGTCTAGAGTTTAATTTTATTTTGGACTGGATATTAGTCTTTTGTAAATAAGCTGTTTCCTCGGTACATTGAACAGGACTTAAAAGATATGGAGAAGTACTACCCAGTCACCCAGTTACCCCCATTCTGAGGCAGTGGTGAAGTGTGTCCTGGGAGAGGGATTGGGTTTCAGGGAGAGGAGGGTGTGGAACCTAGGGTAGAAGGTAGTGGCTATTTACCAACTGACATGGTAGGCTGTTCACTTTTTTTTAAAATGTTATTTGAGCACATTACCTTTATTTATTTATTTATTTATTTATTTATTTATTTATTTATTTATTTAATAAGGGGAAGGGGAACAGGACTTTACTGGGGAAGAGTGTGTACTTCCAGGACTTTTTCCAAGTCAAGTTGTTGTCCTTTCAATCTTAGTTGTGGAGGGTGCCGTTGAGCTTCAAGTTGCTGTCCTTTCAGTCTTAATTGTGGAGGGCGCAGCTCAGCTCCAGGTCCAGTTGCTATTGTTAGTTGCAGGGGGCGCAGCCCACCATCCCTTGCAGGAGTCAAACTGGCAACCTTGTGGTTAAGAGCCCACACTCCGACCAACTGAGCCATCTGGCACTGGCCCATGTGGGAATCGAATTGGCAGCCTTCGGGGTTAGGAGCACGGAGCTCCAACCGCCTGAGCCACCGGGCCGGCCCATCATCTTTTAATAAATGATACAATTGAAGTGGCTGAACGCTATCTCTGCCTGTAGGACTAGTAGTGAAGTCCAGACATGTCCCTTGAGGTGGGGTAGACCAGCACTTTCTAATGCATATGCTGGGACATCCTGACATGCTGACTACTGATCCCCTCACTTTTCATTTTAGCTGGATGGGGCTTGGGGCAGCCATAGTTCCATTTGGGTCATCTTGGGAGATGCACAACCTATTCCATTTACCCTTATGTTTCATATAAACAATCTCATTTCATGTTTGTTCCATTACAGAAAAGTTGGGGTGATATGCAAATATAAAATCCTTCTCTCTGTTTTTAAAAATGATGACAAACTTTCAAACATGAGCAAAATAATCCTTTAGAAACCTGTGGCAACATGTTCAGTATCCTTTTTTCAGCTGGGTGTTTAGTTCCTTCCTGAGATGAATCCAACTAACTTTTGCAAACTGAGCAGTTCAGTGAAATTAAAGGGGCTTTTCTCTATAATGCATTCTCTCCATATTTGACTTTAATTAGCTACTCCTCTAACCATTCTCCTTTTCCAAGTTCCAAAAGAGCATTTTCTCCAATTACCTGCTAGACATCTCCACTTAGGTTTTCTTCCAATAATGTAAACTTAAGGTGTTTAAAAGCAACCCTTCATCTTTGCTCCACTTCCTACTTTTCTTCTCTTAGTTAATGTTATCACCTACAATATAAACTTTGGGTTCTCTTAGGTTTCCCCAATGTTTAGTTAGTTACCATGTTCCATTGATCCAGCCTCCATAATGTGCCTCCATTTATTCCTTTCTGTTTTATGTTTGTACCAACGGTTTGTATCACCATTCAAACTCAGGTTCTCTCACTCAAGCTGTTGCTATAATCACTGAGCTTGTCTCCCACCTCCATGCCACTCATTCTTCCAATCTTCCTTTTATTGGCTTCAAGAAGGGTCTTTCCAGAGCCTGATTTCAATTCCACTATTCTCCAGCTTGAAGATTCTCTGCAGACCTATCTAGTCTACTAAACCAAGCATATGCTTTCTATCCTAGCATTTTTGATATTTTTCAATATGAACCCAATTTAACTTTCCAGACTTATCTACCATTGTTCTAACAAATTTATTATTCATTGACTCATTTATTGAACACCCACTTAATGCCAAGCAATGGGCTGGGGCTGGTCATGAAATGGTGAGTAAGTAATAGCACATAGGGTAATTGCTCTCATAGACTTTTCAGTCTAGTGGGTGTGCAGGCAGAAATAAAGTGTATCATTGGCCACAAGAGCATATAAAGGGAGAATTAACCTGGTCAGTTAAATCTGGGAAGACTTCCCAGAGAAAACTATGCTCATACAAATAATAGAAAATTATTTTTGAATGCTGCTGAAAAGCCAAGGCAAAACACACTCATGAAGAAATGAAGTTAAGTGACAGTGAGGAAAAACATGGCATGCTATTGCACAATCATATAGACCTCCTACTCTGTTCCTTCAACCGAAGTGTGTTCCTGCCTCAGGGCCTTTGCACTTGCTTCTGATGATTCTGCTCATCAGGATCTCAGGGCAGTCTCAGTCACATTCTTCTCACATTCACCTTTCCCTGACCTCTTATCCAAGCTAGTCCCGTTTATCATTCTAGCTCACAAACAACCTTTTATTTTCTTTATGTGTAATCATTTTGGGTTTTCTATATTTACTTGTTTATTGACTGTCTTCTCCAGTAGAAGGTAAGCGCCACGAGTCTGGCTCCTCCCTCTTTTATTCACATCGCCTAGCCCAACATCTGTCACGTGACAGGTGCTCAATAACTGTGGCCAAATGAAAGAGAAGGATGAAGATCAATAAATATGCATAAATAAAAGAAAATGAAAGATAAATATACGCATAATTAATTTTACAGAAAGTTAACTATGTTATAGTCCCTTAACATAGCAAAATTCCCCAAAGATGCCCCAAAGATGAAGCTGATACACATTTTTTACCAGTTCTTTATTGAAGAGAAGAGATATACTTTGTTGTTTGCACAGTCTGGGGTTTATTTTTTAAAAGTAAGCTCCTGGAAATTTACCTTGAAGCGAATAAAACAATAAAAGGCATTAATGGATCAAGAGATAGGTAGATGGGTAGGTATGAAACGAACAGTTTACTGAGATGTTCAAGTTGAAATTTGGGTGCTGGCGATATAGACGTTCACTGTAAAACTCTTTCAACATTAGTGTCTTTGCCTACTTTCATAAATGATGTTGAGAAAGAAAAAGTATCTGAGTATATTCCTGCCCTCCACAGACTTTAAGTTCAATCTCCTATCCTTTCTGCCTCTTTAAGGTTGATGATAAGATGATTAGCAGGGAAATAGTCAAGAAAGTCCTTTATAATGTACTGACTAAGCAATACTGAGTGCTTAATTTGGATACTTGTATTTGGCATGATTTCCACCCCTGAGAACTGTGCACTGACATGGTTAACCGGATGTTTGGATAACGACAACCCCTGGCTCTCGACTATTTTTCCAGACTCGGACCTGGATGCTGGTCCCAGGGGATTTTAGACAGTCACACATGGAGGGTGACTCCTGGGTGTTACTAGTGGCGACGGGGGAAATCATTTTCTTGCTGGTGACTCATAAGCCTCTCATCTGGGAAAAGCCTCTCAGACCGTCATTGTCAACATGATTCAGTGTCTTTCCATCCTGTGTGAATTGATGGCCTCTCTTGCTTTTGTTGGGCCTTGGTTGGTAGGAAGCCTCATTATAATAATAATAATAATAATCAGCTTCTGACGGGTGTTTCCAGCTTATGAAACGATTCTATTTTCCTTACTTCATCTGATCGTTCTTACCATGCTCTGATGCACCCAGGCCACATAATATTATGCACCACACCTGTTTTACACATTGCGATAGGAAGTGCATAAATGATCTGGCCAATTTCATTGTGGAATATTAAATTAAGGAGCTGAAATGAGAATCTAGGTTCTTGGCTTCAAATCCAGTCACTCTTACCTAACATCTAACTGAAAATGCATGCAAATTCTCATAGCCTGATTTTGCCAACAGGAGTACAGCTTTAAAGGAAATAGAATTCAGGGAAGGTCACAGAAAGAGAGCCACAGGGAAGATGAATTCTCCTTGGGTCGAATTCATGCTAAGTCACTACTAAATCTGAAATCCATTTTTCAACCTGTTCTTTCATGTTTAATGCAGTGTCTGTCCTTTCTGAAAGGTTAAATCTCAGCTTGACTACTCCCAAGTGCAATTTCTCTGAGCTGGATACTCCGTGAGGATCAGTGAGTAGAAGTTAGTCAACAGGGACCCTTCCCACCTTGCCACTATGCTTGTCACGCATACTCCTCCCGCCTTCCCCTCCTGGGGCACTTCCTCTTGCTGTGGTAGAAAGATAACTCCCTTAATGCTAATTCCATAAGCTTCTGGGATGCTATTAGAGATGTTCCAGAAATGCCAAATGCCCACGTCTCCTAATGCCACTTAATTCTCCTTTACTTTGAATTTCCTGGCATGGAAATTAATGAGCGTTGGCTATGGAGTCAGACACCCCTGGTCTGAGACTCTACTCCACCTCTTCTTACCTGTGACATCAGGCAAGTCACTTGGCTTCCCTAAGCCTCAAGTTTTTTGTCTATAAAATGAGATTAATTATAGGACTTTCCCCACGGGGATGTTATGAGGATTGAATGAAATAATGCCCACGAAGGGTGTAGCTCGGTACTTATTGCTTGGTAGATGATCTGAAGTATTGGTAAGAATTGTAATAATTCAGAATTAGAATATCGCAGTGTTTTTCACATATTAGATAAAATTTACCTTTCTATCTAATTAGAAAGAATTACATTTACCTTCTTTCCTTCCTCCCTTCCTTTAGCACTTCTATACTGAGTTTCTCTAACATGTCAGGCAGTCCCTACTCTCATGGTTATTGCAGGCTAGGGTGGAAGACAAACCGATTAATAAAGGAATCACACAAATGAATGTCAAATTATACCTGTAATAATTGCTACAGAGTATATCACAGGAGGCCATGACTTAGTGCAGATGTTTCCCTGGGATCTACAGGTGAGTGAAAGCTAGCCAGGTGAGAGCAGGGAGGGCGGGAGGGTGAGAGAGAGGTTCAGACACTGGCTTTAGGAACGAAGATGCTGTGACACAAGGGACGGTGATGACTTAAGAGAAGCCAGTAGGGCTGAAGCAGGCAGAGCACAGACCGGAGTGGCACAGGGTGGGGCAGGGTACATAGGGCAGGGCCAATGCAGGCAAAGCGTGTCGGCAATCTTCCAGGTTGGTGTTTATTCCAAGAGCCACGGGAATCCTTTGAAGAGTTTCAGGTAGGGCTGTAACATAAGTCTCAGGAGTCATTTTGTTTAGAGAGTCAGAAGCCTGGCCCATGAAGCCATCTGCATGCATACAGCCATAGAGCAGGGCCCCATAGGACGGAGGGCAGACGTGGACTGACCTGCAGGATGGATCATCTAAATTCGATTTCAGTGCTCAGCAATCTGGGGAATTGTTAAAGAACAGGCCTTGGGTCCCTTCCTCTGGGAAGCTATTGAACAAGTAATAGAAATATCGTCACGTGCCTTACCACATGCAAGGTTGCCAACAGACTTTGCCTGCACTGGCCCTTCCCCATGCACCCCAACCCCATTTGGGGGACTGCAAAGTGGGCTAGTTTCAACCTTGAGGGAGGACTGCCTTTGAGGTAGGAAGTGTGTCCAGGGAGAGGTCTGGTTGCTATTTCTAGGGACCAGGAAAACAAACGATGCTTGAGCATCTCTGGAAGTTGGACCAGCGGAGACAGAGGAAACCCACCACTGTGTTCCACTCCCACTTGCAACCCTGGTTTCAGGCAGGAAAAATCATCTGTAGATCCAGCAGTCGGGGGGTCCAGGGGGATCTGGGCTCTTGTCGGATCCATCCAGAACATACATTACGAAGAATCATGAAGTCCGTGCAGCTTTTCTTCCTTTTAATTCCCTACCCACCTTCCCTATGGATACTGTGGCCATTTCAAGGCTCCGTCCTCCCAGAAGACCAGGTTCTTGTTTTCTCAGCTGTGATATGAATGGCTAAGCCCTAGGACCTGTGGGTAATTTAACGCATTTGCACCACCCAGGGCCCCGCTCCCTCTGCCTCAGCCCCAGTGCTGCTTTCAAGACATCACACCCCCTTCTGCCAAGAGTCTTTGCTCCAGAACCCAAGTATTAAATTAAGAAACAAAACAACCCAAAAGAGTATTTTGCAGTTTGGGAGAAGAGAAGGAAGTGTTGCCTGGTAGAATTTCAGACAACAGATTAACCCACAATGCTGACTTGCTTGGAGTTGGGATGGAGGCTGTGCTGTTGTGGGAAAGCTCCATGCAGCTAAGGTCAGCTGTAACCTGCCCCCCATGAATACATGAGCAAAGGCACAGACACTGAGCATCAGTACGCTGCTGGCATGTGCATGCATCTTTCTAGCACTGAAACACTCTGAGAACATGCTTAATTCAGTGTTAAGCTTGAAAATGCCTGAATTCAGCCTGGGGTCTACCTTATAGAAAACAAATCCCTTTCCTTCAGGAGGGTCACCCAATAGTGAGGTTTGGTAGTTCTGCCCTGGCGGTTAGGGATTAGGCCAACACATCTTATACTCAAGGACAGTCTGTTCTTTAGCAGAGCACAAGTCACCTTTAAATATAGAACATTAACTTGCTTGGTCAGTTGTCATTGGGACTGAATGTAGGAAGCACCTTTAAGAAATGTTATAACTTGGAAACATATATACACCTCAATTACACATATGCAGTACAATAATGAATATATGAAATGAATATTGAACTATTGAAAGAGATTTTTAATGTTAATTATACTCAATTTTTAAAGAAAAAGAAGTTCAAACATTTAAAAAAAGAATAAGCAAAAAAATCAGTGCTTCAACAGGAATTTCTAAGTACATGATTCTCTTCTAAGATCAATTGCACTGTTTTTTGAAAAGTGCCCCATTGGAGGTCTCTACATGGCCTATTTCTTTCTATGTCCATTTCATCAGTAAACCTTTCCCATGGCTCCTGTTTATGCCCCAGAGACTGAGATGAATTGACTAAGGTCTATTGGTTGGACTAAGTTCAAGATCCTATTGAAAAAACAAAAACATTGGGCTCCCATTTCCTTTTGCCACCCGGCCAGAGCCATCATGTGTTTCCTGTGCTTCTTATTTGCAGAGGAAATCTTCAGGGAAGGGGTTAATATATGTCCTTGGAATTCACCATCCTGGCACCCTCAGGTATGCTAGTGGTACTGACAGGTAGAGCTCTTACACATTCACCAGCCCCCTACAGAGATGGATTTACATGCATGTCGAGACTGACGTTCTGCGTCATGTTTCATAGTAAGCATCCATCCAGAGGGCTGCAGATTTCTTCAAGGTCCTGTGGGAGGAGTAAACAAAATTGTTAGGAGGTGAGACGCTCATGGAAAAGGAGCTACTCCATGGAACATCCGCTCTTTTACGTGGTTGAGGCCGTGTTGTCATTTTCAGCTATATCTGAAAAATGTCTTTCTCTGTTGCCCAGTGGAGGGAGTCAAATACACTGAATTGTTATTGCGCAGGTGAGTTCACCTTTCCTTTGTGGAGGAGATTGAGTTTTTCTGGCATTTATTCTCTTTGTACCCCAAACCATCACCTATCTTTTCTCTAGTCTTAAAAAAAGCCAAAAACAAAAAACCTTCTCTGAGTTTCTATGAGATAAAGCATACAATTATATATCAACCCATCCTATCTCCAGCTACCCACCCTATTTTACAACGGGAAAGGTATTTTTCTAGGCTCTGGGGATACAGCAATGAATAGGACAGAGGTGAGTCTTGTCCACGTGGAGTTCCTGGTCTAGCTTGGGAGACACATAATTAAAGGATGTATTACCCAGTATGTGATTTAGTCATGATTGTGATAAAGCTCATGAATCAAGAGAACGGGGTACTGCAAGAGCATGTGATGGATTTAGTCATGGAGGTCAGGGAGGACTGCGAGGAGGAAAAGGCATTTCAGATGATCCTTGGAGAATGAATGGATATTGACAAGGTGAAGTGAGGAGAGGTAATGATTTCGAAGAACATTCTAGGCAGAAGAAACAGTGGCAAAGGAAGTGATAAGGCAAAGGGCAGGGGAAGTAGCAAACAAAGGGAGGCCAGACATCTGGAGGGCAGAAAAAGAGGCGGGGAGTGGTAGAGTGTGAACCTGGTGCACTAGTTAGGGATCAGATCAGAGTGGGCCTCTCCATGTTGGCTTCATTCAAAATACTGTTGTGATTTCCACCCCCTACCCCAATCCTAAAAGAAAAAGAACGTTATCTAACCCAGGTCACTGGCTGTTAATTTGTCCAGCACAATCTTCACTAGGGAATTGTGGATGCTTCCAGATGACTGAATTTTCAGTTCCCTGAGTCCTCACCACTGTTGGTCAGTCTCCCCTGGAGTCAGTATACAGGGGATCAGTCACCCCTGCCTGATTCATAGATTTATGTTCCACTGGACCCTGGACATCTAAGTTTACGACTCTGGACCAGATGATTCGACAATCCCTCCTACCACTTAAGTTCAAAAGTATGTAAAAGACAAATGATACACAGTCCTGCTTTTAAGAAGCTTGAAATTTAGTAGGGCAGCAAGACATTTTCACTAGGAAGTACCTAGAAGGCAGTAGGTAAATGGTAAGAATTATTATCATTGCGGTTGCTGATGTTGCTCCCTGTAGTCTCATGTCCATGCTGGGCAGACGGGTGCCCCTTGATGATAAATGGTTGTTGGGTGAATGATTCACAAGCCAGTGAATTGGTTGGGAACCGGGAGTGACGGGAAATGAGAGCTGTGAGTCGAGGAGACTCTGTTATTACCTGACAATATCTCCAAATGCCTTCAACAAGGGCTTATTCACATACTGCAATCCATACTTGGCACACAGTGACTTCACCAGGGGTGCCACCTTGTGATAATTATGGCGCGGCATAGTGGGGAACAGACTAGGGAAACAGAGACAGGAGACATGAAACTTAGACTTACAGAGAATCCCAATGGGCTTCTCTTTGACTCGTTACTAAATAAAATTATATCAGCAATGCAGACCCAACCTTGACCTTTCATAGTACTTGTATTCCAGGAAGTTCAAAAACTCTAACCAAGCACTCTTATCTCATCTCTTAACACTCGGTAAGCCCTGTGGGTGGCAAATGTTTGAAGAACAAAGAAAATAAGTATTAGCTCCATCAAAAATGTTTATATTTGGCCAACCCGAATGAAAGTATGGGGCTTTCTACCATTCTGAATTACCTAGAGAGCTGGAGATATTCATCCTCAATCTCTGTTTCTTTCTCTTTGTCTGTGTCTATCTATCTAACTTCTACATGATGAGTAGGTGAATAGTCAATATGTGATAGTTATAGTATATGGGGAAAGTCCTAGGATAGGAATAAAAAGTGAGGAAAGATGGGTTTTTATTCAAGGTTTTCACTAATCAGCCAGATGACTTTCTTGGGTTTTCACCTCCTCTTTGATAAAATATGAATTATAATTCTGTCTTGTTTTGCTGAGATTTTAAAGGACTAACATGAGAAAAAGCATAAGAAAATTCCATGAATAGGTATAAGATCTCTTTCCCTCTCTGACTATCACAGATATGGCTCAGACAAAGAGGATGTGGAACGTCTCTCCCCTGAATATTCTGGAGAGATCGACCCTCAAAGTAGTATCATTTTCTCTTCTTTTAGGGCATGTCCACCTAACTGACCCATTGGTAAAGTACTTCCAGATACTATTTGGAAATTGAAGCAGGGTCTGGATTTCATTGTTGATTATTTTGTAACCTCAGATCCAAATACATAGATACAGATAGACTTTTAAATTACAATTACGTTTCAACACAACTTGGTTACCCAAGTGCTATAATTTTTCTTGGGTTTTGCCAACAAACCAAATGCAAAGGAAACAATTCCTAGATTAATAGGAATCTAGAAACTGAATCGCTGACATTTTCCCTCAGATTTCACTCCATTTACTCACAATTGTTACACTCTCTTTCCTTCTTTTCTTCTTTCCTTCCTTCCTTCCTTCCTTCCTTCCTTCCTTCCTTCCTTCCTTCCTTCCTTTTTTTCTCTTACTTACTTAGTTTAGTTTTTTTAAAAAATTAATTTTTTAAAAAAATTTTTAGTTTCAGGTGTACAAAATAACATGGTGATTAGACGTTTATCACAAAGTGATCACCCCAATAAGTCTAGTACCCACCTGACACTGTACATAGTTATTACAATATTATTGACTATATTCCCTATGCTGTACTACCTATCCTGTGATAATTTTTAAAAATTATAGTTGATGTTCAATATTATTTTATATTAGTTTCAGGTGTACAGCACAGTGGTTAGACAGTTATATAATTTATGAAGTGATCCCCTGATAAGTCTGGTATTCATCTGGCATTATACATAGTTTTTACAACATTATTGATTATATTCCCCATACTGTACGTTACTTCCCCATGATTCTCCTGTAACTACCGATTTGTACTTCTTAATCTCTTCACCTTTTTCACCCAGCCCTCCAATCCCCCTCTTATCTAGTAGCTATCAATTTAGTCTCTGTATCTGTTTTGTTTGTTCATTTATTTTGTCCTTTAGAGTCCACATTATAAGCGAGATCATGTGGTATTTGTTTTTCTCCGTCTGACTTATTTCACTTAGCGCAATACCCTCTGGGTCCATCCATGTTGTCGCACTTATTTTCTTTCTTTCCTTCCTACCATTGGTATTAGTAGAAAGCTAGCAGCCTTTAGAGAATTCTGGTTCATTTTTTTCCCTCTGAGATCCTAGCCTTGGGCTCCGCTCAGGACTGTCTGGGTGGCTGTTACAAGTGACAGCCCTTTCCCCTGTCACGGACTGTTTCTGTCACTCACTGGTGCTCGATTTGGAAGTTCAGGTGTCCAGTGAACCAGTCATTGAAAAAGGACTGTTCAACATTACAGGTGACCAAGACCTGCAAAGACAAAGCTTATGTTAGACGTAAATAAGCTCATGTGTCAAACAGAGAAAGTATTCATTTATTCTTTTATTAAGTCAATCATTGAACAAGTGTTTGAGTTCCTGTTTTGTGTAAGAAACTATGAGGAATGAAAAAGATACACAATCCCAGGTCTCAAGGAGCTTACATGTAAGAAAGCAATACGACGTTTTGCTAAGAAGTATATACAAGGCAGTAGGTATGAAAAAGTGTGTAGGAGTTGAGGGAACTGAGTCACCATTAGCTTTTGGATACAAAGACTATAGTGTCAACGAATGAGGATTTGGCAGATGGAAGTGGGATTATAGGATTTTGGTGGAGATTATAGGGGTTAGAATACCATTTCTATACAGTAGATCTGAAGGGCTTCTAAGTGGGGAATGAGGCATTCAAGGCTTCTAACCAAGGGTTCTGTGCATAGAAGTAAGTGCATTGACTGTAAGGACTTTCCTTGGTAATCTAATCATTTTATTTTATGCATTTAAAAAGGCTTATCCTGAGAACGTGTTTGTAGGCTTCTACAAACTGCAAAGATTAAAAACACTTATGAAGGTTATTTTGTTGAATGCCTTTCTAAGGCTTAGTTCTAGTTGGGGTGGTTGCCATTTTGAATGTTATTTTTGTGGTGGTTCTATTCAGTGTTTCTCAAAGTATACTTCAGAGAAACTTGGGGTTCTCTGGGACTTTTTTTCAAGGGATCTGCAAGGTCAAAATTATTTCCATAACACTTTTGAGACACTATTTGCCTTTTTCATTCTTATTCTCTCATGCTAGTACAATGGATTTTCCCAGAGGCTACTAACATGGGATGGTGTCATCACTCTGATGTTAACATGTATTTGTTTTATTCTTATTTTAATTAATAATAAGTTAATAATTTAATTAAGAAATATTTTAAATGTCTCAGTTTTAATTTCAAATACAGTAAATATCAATGAATATAACCTATGCAAACACAAGTTCTTTAAGGTTCTCAATAACTTTTAAGAGTATGAAGTGGTTCTGTGACCAAAAGGCTTGAGAACCACTACTTTATGCCTCATGGGAGGCCCACTGAATCTGGGGATGAGCTTGGAGAAGAGGCAGTACTATGGCTGGATGCTCCAGTTCATCACAGCTAGTGGAAGGCTTAGGAGGCAGGGATGTCCTGCACTGGTCATAACTCTGAATCATTAACAGCGTGCTTGGAGAGCATGTCAAATCTCCTTATGGGGCCTCTCTATACAATGAAATGAGGTACTCTTGGGTCCTTCTAGGTATAAAATTCATTCCGTAATTCTAGGAGTCTCAGATTTACTGGAAAGGCTGTGTCATATGGAATCAGGGGTCAGCAAACCTTTTCTGTAAAGTGCCAACAGTAAATATTTTAATTCTCTGTCACAACTACTCAGTTCTGCTGTTGTAACATGAAAGCATTCATGGATAATATAAAAATGGCTGTGTTCCAATAAAACTTTATTTGCAAAAATAGGCAACAGGCTGGATATGGCTCTTGGACTGTAGTTTACTGACCCTTGGTTTAGAGCAAAATCTTTGAAATTGAACTGCCTAGGTTTAAAACCTGCTTGTACCAATTATTAGCTGTGTGGTCTTATGCAAGTTACTCAACTTCTTCATGCCTCAGTTTTATCATTTGTCAAGTGGGAATAACCATAGCAACTATCTCATGTAGCTACATGCAGGCATTTGACAGTGTCTGGTCTCTGGCAAGCATTCGATAAACATGAATTCTTATTATGGAAAGTAACCAGACTCTAAATCAGTATGCTTTGAAGGATCCTCCCCCAGGAACTTCATTCTCACCTGAGTAGTGAACCAGTCTCGGTTCTCCTCTTCGCTCATTTTCATTGGTATGTGGCTCATCTGTGTAACACATGCAATCCAAGGACTTTCAAGAAACCTTGTGGAGAATAAAAGGAGGAAGTGATGACTCCTTGAGGTGTTATGGTTCCAATCACTGGGCTTGCATAACAGCTGGCAGAGCTGGCTGAGTATTGGAGAAGTTCAAGGGGCTAAAGTTTCCGATAAAGTAATGGTCATTTATTTTTATCTTTGGAGGCCCTTTATACAAGTATTTAGAAATGACACACTAGGCATTTGGTCACATGACCTGTCTTGATGCCTCATGTGTGGGAACAGTGCTTCAGTTTGCTGTACCATCAGTGCAAGGATCAAAAGATACCTAAGTAACTTAAGAGCATATGCAAAGTGATTGACAACCTGGGCTTTGTCCTCAGATAGAGCTGGGTTCAAATTCTGGTTTGGCACTGCCACTGGCTCTTACTTGCGCTATAGCCTTGGGCAAGTGATTTAATCTCTCTGAGCTTCAATTTCCTTCCTAGAAAAATGAAGATGATACTATCTACATTACAGGACTGCGTGAGGATTACATCAAATAAGATAATGCATACAAAGCCCTTAGAAAAGTGTCTGATGCATATTACCTATCATTATCCTTATTCTCATATAGGATTTAGAATAATAAAGTGAAATAAAGAGGGGGGAATAAATTGGGAAGTTGAAGAGGGCTATTCAGTGGAAAGTCATTTTGGTATTGGGAAAATCTCTAGTTATAAAATAACTTAAAAAAATTCCTTTCCTTCCATTATCATTGGCAAGGATTATCATGTCCAACTGGATTAGAGTTTTAAAGGATTTGGTGATCAGGCGGAATACTGCAATTGGGAGTTAAGAAAGTGGGGAGAAGAAAAAGAAGATTGGGAATTTTTTTCCCCTAAGGAACTCTTATTATGCAACTATTTCAACTTTTTCTTTCTTTCTTCTTTTTTTTTTTTTTTTACATTTTCATGGTGTCATAATCTTATGCTAATCATAAATAGATTAGATAAGGAAGGTAAAAGGTTATTTAGGTTATGGGAATAAGAGGATGTTCTTGCTTTCTTACTTGACAAAATATATGAGCAACACTGTTCCGAAGATTCCATAGAAAGGACCAAATGTGATGAAATAGCGGATGTAAAAACTGCTGACCCAGGCAATATCCTGTAGAGAGAAGTGCTTGAAAATTAGATGCCCTGAACACAATTTCATTGGTTTCCCCTTCCTTGGGTTAGGGTCCTTTCATGTACTGGCTGAATCTTTTGTCCTGTTATTCAAGGAAGGTCTATCTGGAAGGGACCAAGCATTTTTCGTTTCCTGCTTTCTACTTGTTTTAGCTTTAGAGAATGAGTCAAGTTACTCACCCCCCAATACCTTTGGAGGTACATCACTTGCATGGATTGTAGGTTGAAATATACAGGCATGAGGAGGGGAAGCCCGACTGAAAAAGAACAACAACAAAAAGATGGTGAATAAATGAGCAGAATGGGACATCAATGTAGGTTAGCAGGAGTCTATCTCCTCAACATGCCACCTCTGCAATGTTTCCCTGGCGAAGGGAAACATGGTGAACTCCATGGGGTCTTTTGAGTCTTTTAGGGTGAATCAGTAATTTTGTTCAAGTCCCTCAAGCTTGAACAAGACTAGGGAATCTTTGACGATCTGCGTCATTCTTGATGGAGGCATCCTAAGCAAGCTTCTGCTGTGAGCTTTTAAGTTTTCTCAGGGTCCATGGAATCCTTCAGTCCTTCACAATCTGTAGGATTGGGCCCTATCACAATATGGCAAGGTGGGAGAAATAAAGAAGGTGTGCTCATTTCCCGGCCAGAGAATTATTTGCTGGCTTCTCCCCCAGGACCAGGGAGGCTGCATAGAGGACAAAGGAGTCTTATGGAGACCCTTTGGGCTTTGACAGACTCTCTCCTTGACCAAACTTTAGTCAGGTCCTCTGAGTTCACTTCCAAACTAGGCTTTGTGTTGGTCTGCAAACTCTCAAACTCTACAAACTCTGAGCACAAACCATTTCATCCACCATCCACACTAAGAGACTTGAATAAGAAACTTGAATAAGTTTCTGACAGCTCAGGGTCACCTCCCTGGGATGACCTCCCTTTTCTTAGAGCATTTATGTTAGAAATCTTACAATTGTAAATCCTTTCTCTGTCCCCTTGAGATGTATCTTTTACGAGCCAGAAATGTCTTCCTCAAGAACCTGGGGATCATCCCTCTGAAATATAATCATTAAGGATAGGGCCCTTGTCTCCCAGTATCTGTGGGAGGGTAGGAGCCTAACTGCCATACTCACCAGTTAGCAGACACAGATGACCTAATCCCATTGACCAACTTTCTCTTCCCTCAACATCTTTTGGTAATTTCCTTTAGCATGCCACAGTGTTTAAAAAGCCCCATTTTCCTTTTTCAGCAGCGTTGAGCTCAGTTTATACTGAAGTCTCTCTCCCTTACTGCAGTAGCCTGAATAAAATCTGTTTTGCCTTTTTTAACAAGTGTCCCATTCTGCTGCTCTTTGACAGTTTGAGTATGACTCAATTTGTACCTGAGA
Source organism: Rhinolophus ferrumequinum (assembly GCF_004115265.2). Taxonomy (NCBI): domain Eukaryota; kingdom Metazoa; phylum Chordata; class Mammalia; order Chiroptera; family Rhinolophidae; genus Rhinolophus; species Rhinolophus ferrumequinum. The sequence goes on from NC_046294.1 coordinate 12,010,799, forward strand.
TGCTAAGTTGGCATTTGAAGGGAAAGGACACAAGGAAACAGCTCCTCAGGGCAGTGAGGTTTGTGAGGTGGGCATTCTGCAGCAGATCCACACCATTCATTCATTCTGCATAAGCTAAGGGCATATAGCACCACTGCAGATAGGGGAGGAGAATTCAGAAAAAGAAACTCTAATAACTTTTTCTTATGTGAACCCACATTGGATTGGGTTGAGGATCAGCTACCTTTCAAAATGGGGCACTGATGTCCTCATTCTTCGTTTTGGTCATGCAAGAGAAGAAGCAGGTGACTACCATAGGATGGGGCTGCAGAATTCCAGCAATGGGACGGGCGCCATTGGCAGTTGACCCTCATATCTCCAGAAATGGGCACACGGGCTATCCTGTTCAGGCATGTTAGAGATGGCCACTGGCAGCCAACATTTGGGGAAATCAGATTATCCGTAACAACATTTCTCAGCCTTAACACTGTTGGCATTTTGGGCCACATAATTCTTTGATGTTAGTAGCTCTCCTGTGTATTGTAGGATGTTTAACTACATCCCTGGCTCCTATCCCCTGGATCTAGTACCATTCCTCTCCCTCTCTTGTCACAAACAAAAATGTCTCTAGACATTGTCAAATGTCCCCTTGGGAACAACATTACTCCTGATCAAGAATCACTGATCTATAGGAAATGTTTGGAATCTTCCCTGATTTGGGTTTATTTCCCAAATGTTTTAGATGAGCATATTTTGGAGTTCCACGAAACTTTCTTTGTGAGCTGTCATGAGTTTGATTTTGGTTAAGAGCAAAGCATTTTGCTCCTGATTTTTTAAAATTGGTATCAGCGTTATTCAGCTACCCTATTTTCTTTCAAGCCTAGACCTACATCCCACATTTAGATCTATTGTCTTTCTCTCTCTCTTTTTCTCTCTCTGTCTCTCTCATCTATCTATCTATCTATCGATCGATCGATCGATCTATCTATCTATCTATCTATCTATCTATCTATCTATCTATCTATCTATCTCTATCATCTATCTATCTCTATCTACCTACCTATCATCTATCTACTTATCTATCATCTATCTGTCTATTCACCAAAATATCTTCTACAGGTTTATGAAAGCCATGGAAACAGCCAGCTTTCCTTCACATGGAAGCGCTATAGTCGCCTTTTATGCCTGGGCCTCTACTTTTTCTGGCATCATACTGTGAGTTTAGGCATTCTTTTTTTATCCTGCTTTCCTCCTATCCAAATACCACTATTCTTTTCTTCTTGATAGGTGTTTAGTCTTTCCACAATGAGAGTCCCACATACAAGACCCCTTGATAGGCATCTTGTCTTCCAACTTTCTTGTAGCATCTCCTACCCTGCCCAATACCTAGAGTGATGAAATGCCTATTGCAAACTCCTATTTGCATCTCCATTGTCCTTTTCAGATTATCAGCAATCAGTAAGTCTGAAATAAGACGTGCTGCTTTTCTCAGTTATAATATGATATGGGCTGGTCTCTCTGTGAGAGGATTCCAGTCATGACTTCTGGCTTGACAACTGCTTGCTTCAAGGAAATGGGATGATAAGGAATGTGGCTCCAAGGAGACTCACCCAGGTAGAAGTACAGGTGCTGCTTTTCATAGTCGATGTATTTGATTTTCTTCTTGCCATACTGAATGGAGAGAGAATAAAACTTAAATAAGAGAGAATACTTCTGGTCATTACACTCAAGGACATCTCTCTCTCTCTTTTTCTTTCTCTGTCTAAAATCTCTACGGAAAGAGGCATCTGATCAGAGTTCATTGGATTAAACTTGAGGCACTGGAAGAAGCAGAACTGGAATGGGAGGAAATACTGTAGCATCTTTTTGCTTTACTTAACTGTAGATAATTCTTGCATGGATGGTTTATTCCATTTGACTATGGGGATTGTGATCACTTAAAAAAATTCCTATAGAAGCCATTTTGAATGTTTTTGTCCTTATGTGGAGTAGAGTAGTGATCGAAAAGACACATTTCTGAAGAGTTTTTATTTGTTTTTTAGCTCTTCTTTAACTGTGGTGTTTAAAATTATGATTGAAGCTTAGTCTCCATTTGCATTCATTCATTCAACAGATATTTGTCATGTGATAAAAGATATAGGTATGGCCTCTCTGATCTGTCCTATTTTCCTCCTTTGTGTTCTCATCATGGATCTCATGCTATGATTTACTATTTGTATGATACAATGATATTATATATAATCTCACTGCTGGGAAATTGATTCGTTTTCTAGGGGTCTCCTTAGTTAATGTGTTCAGCAAATACCCTGAGAGGAGGCACAGAAGAAATGGTTTTATCTCAAGTAGCTAGCAGACATTCAATAAATGTTTAATTGAAGAAATGAGTGAATGAATGATAATTCACATCCTGCTCTTTATTTTTGCTGTATGTTCACTTAGTTACACCATAGACAGTGTTTGACGCTTGCTTTTCCTATTCTTTCAATATATTCCTACCTAGATACAGATTTATTCTCTTATTTGGATAGTAGGGTTGGTCCTTCCTTCTTGTACTGTCATAAGTAAAAAGAAATATCATGGTGATGAAGTAATAGCAGCTCTTTGCAGTTATTCTCTAACTTCCTCATATTTAAATGCTGGGAAAAGGGAGTTCGTGAAAAATGCTTGGAAGTTGGCAAACCTAGGTGAAAGGCTGATTTTGAGTATCACTCCAAAGGAGGACTTGAAGTCTTCCAGGTGCACAGGACCTGACACATACAAGATTTAATTAACTCTTGTTGAAGGAATGAAAGAAGAAAGTGATAGAAAGATTGGCAGTAAAATGGGAAGAAAGGAAGAGTTCAGGACTCATCAGAACTATTTTTTGATGTGCAACACTGAATTTTACAGTTTAAACAATTTTAAGTAATGTTTTATACAGTAGCTTTGAAACTATACTGTATAGATCCTTAAGATTCTAGGGATATGTCCCAAGAGTAGCTGTAAAACTTGGAGAGGTGGACTCCATCATTTGTGAAGCTCTAAAGAAGGTACTTCTGGAGACGATTAAGCTGCTTTATGAAATTCAGTGAAACAAATCTCCCTTTTTTTGAGGGGGGGGTGATTAGAGAAGACAAATGTCACAATTTTAGTGATGAGCATGGAATTCACAAACATCAGAGAGGTCCAATTTTTTGTGGAGCCATGGTCAAAAGCAACTGATTCACGATTACAGCCAACGAGTGTTTTTCAAAATCTAGGCAAGAGACTGTTTTCCAATCAGCTGGGGAAAAAAGTGAGTCTCCCAAAGCTAGGAAAACCTATTTTCAAAAAGTTGTAAATTTTTGGTTTATGTATCACCATGCCCAGGCAGCAACTGACAAAACTATACTCTTGTTTGTATGAAACTCCTAAATTCTTCTAGAAGGAGATAGCAGCCTCTTCCTAAGTTCCCGACTCTCAGGACCCATCATTTCTCCTTGAGGAGTCACATATCAGTGGATATCCTCATTCCTCCTCTGTTGAAAGACTTCCTCCTAAGAAACCTGATGATAGTCCTTTACATGATAACTTTAAGGTGAGTTTTGAAAAAAATATTAGCAAGTAAGAAATTGCGCAGTTGACCTTTCTCCTTTTTCTGTTGTTTAAGAAGTCCAAATTAGAGGTGGGATCTCTAATTGTCTTGCAAGACATTTGGGCTGTAGTTCATGTATAAATGAACCGAAATGAGCATGAACTAAAAATAACAGCATACCTCTTCTAACTGAGCTAGAATTAGTTGAAATAACTAGATATTTACTTGTAGGTGTTTGTGATTTGGTGCTGATGGAATGTACAGACGTGTCTTCTCTGGGTGAATGTCTCCACATCTGTGTTGAACTTTGGAGAGTCATTGCCAGCCTCAGTCACCTAGTTTCACTATCTAACATTCGTGTACGTTGCCTCAGAGCCACTGATAGGAGCTGGCAGGGATCTGTTTGTCACCAGGATTGTTTGAGCAGAGTGATATGGGTTGTCATATTTCTTATACTAGGAGGTTAGACGAAATAACTTTTAAGGACATAGAGTCATGAACGCCACGTGTCCTTCTAATTTTACAAGTTATTTCAAATCTATATCCTGGACTTACAAAGAACATGCATGAAGCTGGAACCTCCAGCTTGATCTTTGCAAGACTAGCTATAGGTCTTTCTAAGAACCACTTCCAGGAACATTTTCTGGTGGTTAGGATTTCTAAACATACCTTGACAGGTTGCAAATCCCCAATCAGGAAAAGTGGGCCCACATCAATATCTGGGTCTTTCGGGTAAATGTTTGGTTTTATATGATGTTGGAAGTGTCGGTGATTCCACCACTTTGTTGACAGGCCCTGAGAAGAAGAGAGTGTTCATTAGCTGTGGTGAGATTTCTCTCCTGAAATATCCCTCACTATCAGAGTTTTCTGCATACATCTGCAAAGTCAGAATGAGACATAACTTGCCCCCACTGCTGGATCAAAGAATGATTCATTGGACAGAGGCTCTGAAAGCCTACAAACAAATAATTATCTGATTCAGGAACATAAGTTCCTGTTCAAGTAACACCTGATACCAAAAAAACAAAAATTTGTTGAAATGAAGTGTTTTTCCATCCTTCTGCTTTTTTGATTCTCATTTTAAAAAAATTCTGAAGGTAAGTGGGGCAGAGAGTATTCTTCCTATTTTTTTTTAAAAAAAAAGAAAGGAAAAGAAACCTTAGCTCCAAGACTTTAATTAGTTTTTTTTGGGAAAAAAAATGGCCCCAGGAATCCTACTTCAATGAATATTTCAAAGAATCATGGATCTGAAGTGATCTCCTAGGGGGACTTGGCTCAGATCATTGCATGTCTGGGCTTCAGTGCTCTCGTAAAAGTAAACGAGAATAAAAATAGTTTAGCTGATGCCAAGCTCCAATCATCTCTGATTAGGTTGTTTGTGATTTTTATATCTCTGAATTAAAGTCTGCAGATCTTAATAGAGCACAGGTTCTAGAGGCACATCACCCTCATTTTATATATGAGATGTATAAATACTGTTGTGTGGTTTGGGCAAATTACCCACTCTCTTTAAGGCTCAATTGCGTGTAAATATTGTATAAGATATATACCTTTGTGGGTCATTTGCGGAAACACGAGATGTTGTATGTAAAACACTGAAATATTCAGTTTCCCCTCCTTTCCCCTATTGTGTTAATCATTTCCAGAAGAATAAGCAGTAGTATGTTTTTACAGTGTATTTGACATCTCCCAATAACTGGTCTATACATTTGTTAGATCTTCACTGTCCAAAACTGTAGCCATAGGCATGTGTCGCTATTGAGCATTTGAAATGTGACCAAATTAAGGTGGGCTATAGTGTATAATACATACTGAATTTTGAAGACTCAGGATGAAAAAAGGAATGAAAAATGTCTTATTAATAATTTATATACTGATTACCTGTTGACGTGATGATATTTGAGTATATATAGAGTAATAAAGTTACCGTTTAAAATGTGGCTGTTAGGAAATTTAAAATAACTCATGTCATTTTAATGTGACTTGATTTTCTTTCTGTTGCACTATGATGGTCTAGACACTATACATCTACGGTACAGGGGACGGGTTTTTTGAAAATCTGTAAGTGCTAGCACTGCCTTCCCCTGGTCTTTGTTGCAGTCTTTCTCTTAGCGACCTCACTCCACCCCCGAGTCCTTTAGGAGCAGCAGTCTCTCCTCACTTCTAACGTTCTCTAATATCCTCACGGTGGAATCTCTCTCTCTCCAGCCTCGATCTCTCGCCTGAATCTCATGCATGAAAGGGCAATCGCTTTCCAAACATTTCCTTTTGGATGTCTCATGATCTCTCAAACTCAATGTGTGCTTATCGTTTCTGTTCCCCTATTCTCCAACAGACTGCATTTCTCCTATCAAATTGTGTATCAAATATCACTCTTACAATTGTGTATTCATCCATTCATTTTTTATTTTGAAGTATGTCCCATACATCGAATACTAAGCTAAGCAGTATTTGGAATGTGAAGATAGACATGATAAAGTGGGGTTTCCACACTTAGGAAACATATAATCTAATGGGAACAGTATACAATTAAACAAGGACGCTGCGATAAGCAATGATTCTCTCTTTTTAATTAAATCCTCTGAGAGCCGATATCTTGGCCTCTTTTACTAGCTGACTATACCCTTTAGCCAATGAGTATCTATGGAAATTGATAATATGACAGACAGGTTTTGGTTCGTGATAGGTAAGGGAGCAGATCTTGACAAATCAAGGTCCTAGAGCTTAGAACAGTGGTCAGAGTGATTGTGGGTGTGATCTAAAGCAGCTGGCTTCACCCTGGCCCTTCTGTATGGAAGTACAATTCCTGGAGACAAGGGAGGGAGTGATCCATGGGGAAGTGAGGGTTATCAGCTACATGCAAAATAGGCACCAAGTTCCATACCAGAACCACCCTAAGTCATCCCTCACCTCCAAGTTAGGACCTTTCTTGGGTCAGTATAGAGAATCCAGGCTTTGGATTGAAACCATCCTGCGTTTTAAGCCCTGCTACTAGGTGTGTGGCCTTGGGCAATTTCCTCAACTGTAAAATGGATGAGGTTATTGGAAGGATTACAAGAAATAATATGCTTGACACTCCTCCCCCCAAAAGTGTTTTAAGATGTAGTCATGGAAACAGTGTAGACCAGATTTTCAGAGGTCTTAATTTCAACTATTCTGCTTCTTTATCCCTATAATAACACTTGATTCTTACAGTTTACAAAATATACATACTGGGCGGGGGGGTGGGGAGAAATATGCTACAGAGAGTCCATTTTGATTTTAACACTGCGCAGAAGTCCAAAATGTATGCAGACATTTTGTGGTTTATTTTCAGACTATTTATTTTTATTTTGTGCAAATGCCACAAAGACCAGAATGTATATGTTTGTTTTTTTCCACAGCTAGTGAAGGAAAATTACAAGGATTCACAATATCTGTCAATATTGGTGCCTTTTCTGGGAGGGGGGAGGGTGACTGGATGTGAAATCAATTGATGTGCCATGTAAAATCATGAGTGGGAATATTCTTAGAAGGGCTTTGAACATTTACTGCTGGGAGGCTAGGGGAATCCAACAAGGCTGATTAATCCTGGAAGAGTGGGAAATAAAGGAAAAGATGCAGGAGAATGAATAAAAGTGAAGAGAAAGAGGAAGAAGAGTGGGCAAGGAAGGTCAGATGGCTCTGTTCAAGGGTTGAGGATTGCTAAACCCAGAATGATGGAAAAAGCAGGTGGCGATGATGGCAGTTGGTCTTATCGCCACTGACATAAGCTCCAGGAGGGCATGCATACTGTCCTATGAACAACCGCAATGCAATGCCCAGCAGAGTGCCCAGCACATAGTGGGCCATCAATAAGCATTTGTTGAATGAATGGATGAATGAATGAATGAACCGACCATCTGCTAAGAGTGGCTTCTAGTCCTGACTCTGTTCGTGCTCACTGAGTGACCTTGAGTGACTCACTATAACATTCTATTACATTGTTTTGTACACCCGAAACTGAAAAAAAAACAGATTATATTCATTTTAACTAGTGCAAAATTGTTTCTGCAGACACAATTTATAGTGAAAGAGCTGTGTATAAATTTAGACCAATGGGAAATCAGTGATTTTAAAAAAAGCACCAGCTTTTAAATATTTTAAATGTTATTAAATATTATTTGAAATATTCCACACATTCCACACACTGGCACCAAATCAACTGCCAATTATCTCCAGGGAGATGACTCTCACTTTTCCTTCGACTTCCAAATATCTTCTAATTGAATATAAAACCACTGCATTAAGGAAAAACAAATAGGCTCTGAGTTGGGGCTTGAGTTTTTCCTGAGAGAGCCTTGCTTGAAGGCAAGGATTTGGCTTAGTGGAAGGCTCTGAGGTGTTTCTTACCCTTCTGGGCCAGGGTACATAGTCACCAAATCCTAGAATGTTGTAGAAAAAAAGAGACCCAGTTTAACTCCTAACAGTACAAATGAGAACACTGAGGGCCAGAAATGTACAGTAAGTCACTCAAGGTCACTCAGTGAGCACGAGCAGAGGCAGGACTAGAAGCCACTCTTAGCAGACCTTGGTCAGTTCATTCATTCATTCATCCATTCATTCAACAAATGCTTATTGATGGCCTACTATGTGCTGGGCACTCTGCTGGGCATTGCATTGCGGTTGTTCATAGGACAGTATGCATGCCCTCCTGGAGCTTATGTCAGCGGCGATAAGACCAACTGCCATCATCGCCACCTGCTTTTTCCATCATTCTGGTTTTAGCAATCCTCAACCCTTGAACAGAACCATCTGACCTTCCTTGCCCACTCTTCTTCCTCTTTCTCTTCACTTTTATCCATTCTCCTGCATCTTTTCCTTTATTTCCCACTCTTCCAGGATTAATCAGCCTTGTTGGATTTCCCCTAGCTTCCCAGCAGTAAATGTTCAAAGCCCTTCTAAGAATATTCCCACTCATGATTTTACATGGCACATCTTCATTTTTAAAGGCATAATCCTTCTCCTGCAAGGTAGTTCCTTAATGGGGGATGCCAGGGATTGGGCCAAATAGTTTATTGGGGTAAGAAAAAAAATATTACAACTTCTTAAATACAAATAAACTTTTTCCATAGAAATTTAAAATTCTGGTTTTAGCATATATATTATAAACCATTTCATAAAAAATTAAAAATCTAAATTTAGCATATATTATAACATACTATTACACATTAACGTATATCTAGGACCTACATTGTTAGTATATCTGCATTTATTTGTGGGGTGTGCACAAACGGTTTTCACTGATTTGAGTGCACACACAAACTTGGAAACCTCTGCCTTTAGGAAATGACCTTTGAGAATCCCATCCTCCACCCTGAGCATCCTGTACCTTGAGATGACACATCACAAATTTGTGCATCAGGTGGTTCCACTTGGACTTCTTAAATATGGAAAGATGTCCTATGTCATGCTGTAAAAATGAACTCTGAGCCTAGAAGAGATGAAGTTGTTCTTAGAGAAGTTGGGAAGGCAAGAAGAAATTAATAAACATGCCCGCTAGTTGATTCAGGAGCCCATTTGAGAAGAACAGTGGGAGAGCTGGTCTGACCTCAAGTCAGGTTTCCTTTCTATCTCCCACACATGTGTCATTCTTTCCCACCTGTTTCTTTGTGCAGGTGGTTCTCTTAGCCTAGGACACTCTCCTTGCTGCTGTCAAAATCTTCCAAAGTGCAGTGGAAAGAGCATGGCCTTTGGAGTCAGGAAGATTTGGGTTCTAAACTGTTCTTCACCACTTTTTAGCTGCACGACTCTTGGCAAGTTCTCAGGAGCTCTGAACCTCAGTTCTTCATCTGCTAAGCAGGGATAGTAACACTTTACTCATAGGGCTGTTGTGTAACTTCAGTGTATGTGAAGTGCCTGGCTTTTATGCTAAGAACCAAACACGTGTATGCTTCCTTTCTTGCCTCCAAAGTCACTTTTCAAAGAATAGTGCAAATTGCCTTTTCAATAAAAAAGTTAACTTAAAACACTTCTGGCATTGACATTGATGTTAATTCTCCACGAAACCTTCCACAGCTGTTCCATTAGAATTAAATGCCTCTTCCTGCTCCAACAGCACATGTTATTCCTCTCTGTGGCATCAGTGCCGTTGTGTCTTGTAATATGTTTAGATATCTGAATGACAATCTCCCTCACTGGATGACAGGGGACAGGTGCATTTCCCTATGTGCCCACAACCAAGTGTGCTCATAGAATGCTATGTCCAGAGAGTCACACTTTATTCAATGAAGATTTATCAAATGCCCTGCTATGTGCCAGGTGCTGGTTGTCATTTACAGCAGAATCCGTACATTCTTATTCTCATGTAATAAGATGTAGTCTCTGCTCTTGAAGAATCCATGGTCTGATGCATTGATAAATTTCATTTGGTCAATGAATGAAAGACAAAGAGAGGGGCCAAGAACGGAACTTCAGTTACTGAACTTGTGTGGATAAATTGGGCAAAGAGTAGCAACTGTCATAAGTTAAATACTTACATTATGCCAGTCACTGTACTAGGTGTTTTACACATTACTTGTTTAGTCCTCTTCAGAATGTTTCCACAAAACATTGTTATCCCCATTTTACAGACAAGAGAACTGAGAGGCCCAGCACGGTCTGATAACCTACTGGTGTCCAACACATGAGTAGTTTGCCAGGAGGTGTCAGGCCGCCGCTGACACCAATCAAAAGAGAGAAGAAAAAATTCTGAGCCTCTCCCTGAAGCCCCTGCCTGAGCTTAGGATACCTGCTTACCTGAGAAATTGTGAGAAGAAAGGAAATGCATATTGTAATTGGCCAACCATTGCCAAAATACCACAGCATTAGCCAAGCCAGGGCTTCCAAAATCAAAATCTGGATGAAATGAAGAGAAAAGAACACCAAGTTGGCGTTGAACATGTTCATAGTCTCTAATGTCCTCCGCAATTCCTGGAAATCTTCCACCAACTGGGACTGTGAAATAAATATTCAAGGAAGAAATTAGTTCCTTCAGGAGAAAGGGAACACAAATGAGCATAATTAACAGTCTGTTTTATTACCTTATTAGTACCTTAATTTTATGAGTAGAAATTTACTAGATTAATAAATTTAATTGGGCAGCATTAACAACAAAAAACAATGAACAAACAAAACCTTTGAAAAACATAATTTATTTTTTCTCTAGAGAAGAGAAAGATGGGTAATGATTTGTAAACTGTCCTCAAACTGTTATGGAACTCACAATTAGTGTGTGTGTGTGTGTGTGTGTGTGTGTGTGTGTGGTAGTGGTGGTGGTGATCAGTAAAGAGATACAGAAGTCTAACGGTTACCTTTTAAACCATCAGTGTTATTTCAGGTGCTGATTGATCTTTGGTTATGCTTTGGGGAACTTTGCTGTCTATATGGACCTGTGTTACTATAGTTATTGGTACAGTTTACAAAGTGATTTCTACAGTTGTTTATATGTGTAAAGGGTTCATTCATAGAAGCCAATGAACATAGACAAATATAGGTTACTTAGATTAGCTCAGTGAATGTAGTTCCTGTGAGCTGCTCAATGGATCCCCAGAAACAAGACAGGGTCTCTGGTCGCATTAGTGTGTCTGCTGGTGGGAGGTGTTCTGGTTCTGTGTACTTATGCATGTGTGTGTGTACAATGCCAGCATGGCTTTATAAGTTTGCCACATCACACTGGAGACTTAATGCAAGGGCTGGGAAGAAATACCTCTTAGCTTAATGACTACAATGTGTTTGAAACCTGCACAGTTGAGAAAGTGACCATAGTATGAGAAAGAGATCAGTATTGTTCAGATGTACGGAGATAAATCTGAAATAAAGAAAAGATATAAGCATAATTCTAGAAGCCAAAAATTCCATTTAAAAATTCACTGATGCAACTTTGAAAGGATTCCCTGCCTGGGAAAAGTCTGGATGGATTCATTTATCAAGCCTCATCAACCCTGGAATTCTGGAGGCCATAGATAATTTTAATAGGTCATCTCTAGAGTGCCTCTAGAGTGTCATGTTTTCCAACCCATTTATTGTACAGAGAAGGGGTCACCAAAGCCCAGAATAGTGACTGAAATTATGAGCAATTCAGTGACAGAGGCTGGACTTAAACCTATTTTTCCTGACACCTAGTTTTGTGCCCAAACACTAATTATCTAAGTACATATATCAGGTTAAATATAAGATAATTATTCATTGTCTAAAAACAATGAATAGTTGTTTTGTGTTGGTCTCTGGAGGTAACTATCATAAATTTTCTTTAGTGCATCTATGTGGAGATATATATGTATATACATAGGTATATAAAACTAAAGAAAATTTATGGTAGACCGTTAAATATCGAATGATTAGCTTATAGATCTTAGCCTTAGTGGGGTTTTCTTTTCCTTAGAAAATGTTTTTAGGAAAGGCAATTAAGCTTTGCATCATCTTTGTTTTCCAACCTGGAGCTCCTTCTCTAAATGAAGTGGACACATCTGGAGGGTTGTCAGCGACTAGTGCCACCACTGAGTTCACGATCATGATAGCATCTAAAATGTATTTGGAACTTACTGTGCTTCAGACACTGTTCTGAGCACTGTAAACGCCTTGAACTCTGTCAGTAATCTCCCAGTAACGCTTACGACATTGGTACTCTTGTTGCTATTTTACAGAGAGAGAAAGTGACCTGCAGAGAGGTTTGGTAACTGTCCTAAACCCATGCAATGTGAGGCGGGGCTATTGTGAGTCTAAGCTGTCCACCCCCAGGGCCCACGCCTCTGAACACAGAGCCACACTTCCTGACACAGCCTTGAGGGGTGCAGGTAGACCTAAGGGGTGAGCGTAGGTGTCTGTGTCAGGTCCGCACATAACAAGTTCTGTATCTTCGGATTCCCTCTGTGAGTTTGCTTCCTCGTTTTTTAGAGGGGAAACATCATCCTCTCCTATCTGCCTCACAGTGATAGATGGATCAGCACTTTGTACAAATTATTTCTAAAGAATTTGCATTCCACATTATTCTACTTCAGCTTCAGGTGTGCAGTGCAGTGGTCAGGCATCTACACAATCTATGAAGTGACCCTCCTGATAAGTCCAGTAGCCATCTGGTACCCTACACGATCTTTACAACATTATTGATTATATCCCCCATATGAATGTCAACTAGAATTTAAAAATAAATAAATAAATAAATACATAGTCACGGGATGTAAAGTACAACATAGGGAATATAGTCAATGGAATTGTAACAGCTATATATGATGTCAGAGGGGTAGTAGAATTGGGGGGGGGGTTATCACTTTGTGAGGCATGTAAATGTCTAATCATTATGTTGTTTTGTACACCTGAAACTAATATAATAAAAAAACTAACAAGCCAGTAAATACCTTTGCTGTAAAAAAAGAACTAAATGTAAGCTTTTTAAAATAAATAAGTTGCAAAAAATTGGAAATGCTCAATATTAAAATTCCTTTAAGCTCTATGTAAAACCATCTTAGTGTATTTTTAGTCTTACAGAGACCCTGTCCTTTGGAAGACAGTATTTCAGGTAGCCAAAGTATTAGAAAAAGAAAGAATGATGCCTTTCCTTCAGAACACCTAAGGAATTGGGGTCAGAAAGAAGTGACTGGGAGTCCCAGTTCTTCAACACACCAGCTGTGGGACTTTCAGAAAGTAATTTATTGTCCCTGGACTATAATTTCCCGAAGTGTAAAAAGGGCTGTAGTTAGAATACAGTCACATCTTTCATTCAACAACTATTTATGGAGTTCCTACTACATGTCTGATCCTGTGAAAATGAGTCGTGAGGACACAGAGATAAGCAAAATAGATATATTCTCTGCTCTGATGGAACTTAGTTTAGTGGGGGAACATAGACATTAAACAAATAATTACAAGCAATCACTGAAAAAAAAATTATATGTGTGAGTTGCCTGCCAGGAAGTAGGTGTTTGCAGACATGGGATTAGTCTTTGGCAGAAGACCAAACATTCCAGACCTTTGTTTCACATAGACTTCAGAGTTCTGAGTAGGAAGATGACATTGTTTTGAAATAGGTGGCATCCACTCATTCATGCTGTTACAGGCCCACCCAGGCATGATGGTGATAAGTTGGACCTAAAATATACCTTAGCCCCATCCCTGCACATATTCTTTTTTTTTTTTTTTTCTTTCTCCTTCTTCTGCCTCCCCCACACTCTGGTTCGACCAGCGACCTCGGCATTAGGAATAGGAGCACGGCACTCCAACCACCTGAGCCACCGGGCCAGCCCCCTGCACATATTCTTGAGTCCTGGGACCTCACTCACGTTTTTGTTTCTCTCCTGGCTGGGCTCTTCCGGGGCAAGCTCTCCGATGAGCAGTGGCTTAAGGTACAGTTGAACAGTGTCAAGCTCCAGGTGCATGGCTCTGAAGACATCCTGTAAATCAGAGAGAACCGTTAGAGGCTTAGAAGAGACATGCTTATGACAGATTAGTCCCCTTTCTTGCATCTTGTGCCCATCTTGGGAACCAGCGCACACTCTGTTATTGAGCATCTGCTTCTAACTTCAGGTTGATGCTTCAAGTTGATTGAGCAAAATTACCTGTAGAAATCCTTCATGAAAGCTGGGATCCGCCTACCAAATGCCCTGCTTCCCTAAGCAAGTCCAATGCAGGCAGGTTATCCCCAAGCCCTGGAAGAGACTGCTGTCTATTTTATCGAGCACCAGAAGAGAGAGTCGGTTTGAGTTTGTGGGCCATGATACATCTTTAAAGTCCAGTATTAGGCTTGGTGCAGAAGTTGCAGCAACCCAAACTGGCTATGCAAATCCCATCTCCCAGCAAAGTCTGCCTCTTGGTCCTTAGCCAAGGACCAGGGGAATGAAGCCCTGGAATTAAGTTATTTCCAACAAAAGACAAGGAAACCTTGTTTCCAACAAGGTTAAAGTTGATGGTTGCTTAAGACCAATGTGTAAGAGAGTGTGGGAGCATAGCCCTTGAACTCTGGCTTGTCTGAAGTATGACACTCTTGGCTAAGGCTGAAGGCACCTCATCACTCTTCCAAAGAAACACCAGGGCAGTCTCTGCAGGGCTTGCGACAGCCAGGCACGGAACTGAGTTGACCAACTATATTTTTCCATCTCAGGTCCCACTATAGTAACAACTCCAAGTGGCTAAGAGAAGCAGCAGTGGTTCCTCTGTCCTGCTTGTATGTGGAAGTAAGAAGTCTCTTCTGGCTTGGGGATTTAAATAGTTTTTGAAGGGAAATTCTCCAAGAGGAAGATACTGGACTTCCTGTTATGATGGCTTTGGGAAGGGGAATGATTGAAATGAAGGACTATAACCAAGGTTGTAACTTGAATGCATGGGAACAATACACATTACTGTGCAGTGCTGGTGTTGCACAGTATGGATTACGAAAATGGACCCTGAAGCAGCCTTCATATGTCTAAATTCTGGTTTTACCACTTATTAGTTTTATGATTGTGGACAAGTCTTTTGACCTGTTCATTGCTCCTCTTTTCTCTTCTCTTATGTGGGGGTCATGATAATAGCTGCTCAATGCAAAAAGATATTATAAGAACAAAGTACATTGATTAGAATCTGATTGGCATGTAGTAAACTCTCAATACATGTTACCTTTCTTAGATGTATACTTCCAGCGATAAGAACTTACGACCGTGTTTCCCCAAAAATAAGATCGGGTCTTATATTAATTTTTGCTCCCAAAGACACATTAGGGCTTATGTTCAGGGGATGTTATCTTGAAAAATCGTGCTAGGGCTTATTTTCCGGTTAGGTCTTATTTTGGGGAAAGTACCTACCCCAGTACCTACCTTCTCTTCAAGACAGCAATGCAGAGATATTTTTATGTTATTCCTATATTCTAATGCCTAATGTGGTGTGAGCTCTGAATTATTTTAGTGAAGATAATGAATTCTCCATCTTTAAATCATAAAGCAACTTTAGCTATATCTAAGAAGTACATATGAGCATACTTGTAAGAAGGTGCGTGTGTAATGAATAAGGTTAATTGGAAGGATGAAATATCAACTTTTTAGATTTACTTCCCTAGATTCAATGATGTAAAAAGGGCTTTGTATCTGCTAGAACAGTCTGCTCTGCACATCTCCTCCGACCCTCTTGGAAAATGCTAAAGTATATGATTTTAAAAGTGTTTTTTAACTGTCACATTCAATGAGTCTAAACCTTAGTTCCCCTAACCAGGTAGAGAGTCATTCAGTGAATAAGAAGGTGATGAAAGTACTTCAGGGTGATCCATACTGAGAAATCGTGTTCTGCTTCTTGTTTAGGCGCAGATGAGGATGGAAAACGTTCTGATAGATTAAGATCAGAGTGTAAAGCACAGGTAAGCTATTGCAATTTCATCTTCCGCTGAGCAGTCATCCAGAGTCCTAGAACAGTGCTGACAGTAACATTCTCCTGGCTTCATTGTTTCTTCTGATCCCCAGCCAAGTGCACAGATGAATACTGTGATAACAGGTACCGAAGACCTACAGAATCTTCTAGAATAGTAGGCATTGCCCTGCTCTGTGGAACTCTGTTCGTTGTACTGATGGGCAGTTCGACAAAGAAACTTAGGGAGTCTTAGAATATTTGATTGAGAAGAATTTCCTAATAGAGACTGAATATGGAATAAGTTGTGAAATCCTCTTCTTGAAAGACCTGCAAAAACGGGTTCTGTCGTCAACATTCTTGGGCAAGTATGTTCCTGCTGAAGGAAGGAGAAGGGATAACGTAAAGGGGAGAAGTGACGTGACCAACAGTGATTGAGCGTGTCCTATGTACAAGGCACTCTACGGGCCAATTCATAATCATCGTCTTAGCTCTGTGAGGTTCCATCGCTTCTGTGGTAAAGACAAAGACACCAACTCTCAGAGGGGAGAAGTGTCTTGGCCAAAATGCCACAGTGAGTAGTGAAGTCAGGATTTGAACTCAGGGCTCTGCGACTTTAAAGCCATGAAGCTCTAAAGGTCCATTCCAACCTAGACATGCATAATTCTTTTTTTGAAAAGCGTCTCAAGAGAGGAGCAACACCAGATTGCTTGAGGGATGGTGCTAAACTCAGTTTGTATCCGCTGAACAGATAGTAACGGTGTCTCCCACCTTAGGTTTTAGTCACGTGAATCACTTTGCCTCTGGCTCCCACCTACCTCTCTAGGCTTATGTTTCACCCTACCCTTCATTCCCCACATCGTCCACTGGGTCTCTCCCCGTTCAATAAGCATTCCATGCTCCTCTATGGTTCTGAGGCTTTGCACATGTTGTTTCCTTTGCCTTGATTGCTTGCCTCCATTTTCTCTACACAAAAGCTCCTCTTCACCCTTCACGATCCAGAGGAAATACGAGCCTCCCCTAACGCATGCAGGAACATTATTTATGATCTCCTCTGGGCTCCCATGATACTTTGTGCCTAGAACTTTTCAAATGATGTTATAAGAAATCTGTGTATTTATCCCTTCTCTAGTGGTCTTTGAGTTTTTTGAAGACTGGGACCACATCCTGTTGATTAAATTATATACACCATCGAGCGCTATGCCTGGAATATGGCATGTGATCAATGGATGCCTAAGGAATAAGGGAACAGGTGAATGCACAGGTGAACACAGGGTTTTTCTAAGAAGGAGAACGTTGGGATGATCAAACTGTTGAGCTCAGAGGATACAGGTCTTAAGAGATACCCTCAGCATCCCTCATATTCTGACCTTTTTTGCTGCTGTCGCATTTCTCATTTTCATCTGCTAGCCTTTCTGATTTCCTTTTCAGGCAGCATCTCTACTCTTTAATCTATTCATAAATGTATGTCATCACTTATCTCAAAACTGATTGTTTCCAAAACAGTACCAACCCAGGAAAGATGGGATTGTGACTGGGCTTTCGCAAATAGCTTGGCAATCCTGCTAATCTTTTGCTGTTTATTTAATGGGGGATGAAGAGACGTGCTTCACTGTAGAATCTGTATGATCCCTAGGGGAGGTGAAAAGTATGCAAAGTCAGGAGGCCCGAGACAAAGTCCTGCCTTTATCCTTAAGCGCTATATCTAGGTTGTGCCCAGCAGGAAGGCACCAAGCCCAGGGCACGTGGATGGACTGAAACCCAGCAGGCACTCTGTCTGTCAAATCTGCTGCAGCCTCCCAAAGACTCGGCCTTCCTCGTTCACACTAAAGCACAGTGTAGGGTAATAGGAGTAGGCCGTTTATAGGGGGAAATGACTCAATTTCTTAAGCCTAGGTCTTTTTCCTAAGTGTGAATAATAATACTCCCCAGTCTGCTCCATGGGCTCATTAATTCCTTCATTTATTTATTCTTAAATCTTATCGAGGATCTAACCTAGTGGCTACAAGCTTAGGCGTTAGTATCAAGCATCAATAAATGACTGCATTTTTATATTATCGTTATTTAGTTCTTCTGAGGTGGGTTGAAATTCCCAAAATTCAGAAAATAAAAGACAAATGGTGAATACATGTATTAGTCACGAAACAAGATAACCGGAACCTTGACTCACCTCCGAAAAGCTCACCAGAATATTCAAAACTCAATCACAGGCACTGCGTCCCACCTCTTTGGGCAGTTTCGTTGCTGCTCACCCCTCTCTCTCTACTCCTTTATCCATTTTCCAACTTGAACCATTGTTTAAATGAGAATTGGATTATTTATAACATTTTGACAACCCAGAAAAGATACAATTCTTACCGATTACTACTGTGTTTCCCCCAAAATAAGATCTAGCCGGACCATCAGCTCTAATGCGTCTTTTGGAGAAAAAATTAATGTAAGACCCGGTATTATATTATATTATATTATCTGGTATTATGTTATGTTATGTTATGTCATGTTATATTATACCCGGTATCATTATATTATATTATATTATATTATATTATATTATATTATATTATATTATATTATATTATACCTGGTCTTATATTAAAATAAGACCGGGTCTTATATTAAGTTTTGCTCCAAAAGACGCATTAGCGCTGATGGTCTGGCTAGGTCTTATTTTCGGGGAAGCACGGTGCTTTCCTTATAAACCCCAGTTGATTTTGTCGTCCCGGTTGTGGGTCGGGAGGGATGCTTTTTTAGACAAGCGCCATCATGCGTAGCTGAAGGAGAGGAAGACATACGGTGAGGGTAAAATGCAGACTCCTTAGCTCAGCACTCAAGACCCTTTCTTCCTCTCCTCCTTCTCTTTTCCACTAACTCTCCCTTCCATTCATCTTCTCCTCTTTGTCCTCTTCTTGTCCTCATTCCCTGACAGTCACTGAAATTAGCTGAGCACATACTATTTGCCAATATTGTGCTAAGACAAAGGAAATGTGGGATGCCCATTCTGGCTGGTCACTTACTCCTGTACTCCTCCTCTGTGCACATTTTCCTTCCCCGTGCTTCAGTCTGTCTCTCTTGGCTCTGTGCGTCCTAAGGTATTTGGGGTGCTCTCCTTTGGTGCCACACACAAATCTACCCTCCACACTGCAGTCCTCCAAATAGTTGAAATGGACTTTGTTTCCTCTAATTTTTTGTCATCCCTTCCCTGTCATGCTGGCCTTTGACTCTGGTGGGAAAGAACTTGAGTTTCTCAGTGTCCCTCTTGGACGGGGGTGTCCAGAGATAGATTGGGCTGATCAGTACACAGGATGATACACCTACTCTCTTTGTTCTGAACATATAGCTCATGCTCACGCATCATGAGACTGCACTTACTTCTCTTGTTGAGTCTGGAACATACCGTTGCCTTAAAACTTGTGGCTAACTATTTATTCGTGTATATTTCCTGTCATGAGATGCTCTGTAATCCTCATTTTAAAGATTGCAAAATAATACATCCTATGGATATATTGTAATGTATATAAACAGTTCTTCTTGGACTTATAGGTTATCTCTGGCTTTTCCCAGATGAGCTGTTCCAGGTGAGAAGACTTGGGCCTGGATTCCAGTTATTAGCATTGTGCCATTAGTTTTAAATCATATAGTTTGAGAACAATCAGATAACTCATATGTGTAATAATAAGAGCTGATGTGCCAATTCTCTTTTATAGACTTATTTTTCTTGGTAAAGTTCTTTGGAGAAAATTATAACCCATCTCAGAAGAATTAAGTAATAAAACACAAGCATGGCCATTTATGAAGGGATTGTTATCCTCACTTTCTAGATCAGGGAGCCAGGCTCCAAGATCTTCAGCAACCTCCTCAGGACACTCCTAGTAAGTGGTGGAAACCAGATACAAACTAGACTTGTTTTGTCCCCACACCTGAACTCTTAATCACTAGGCTGCGCCCCTAACTAGTGTAAAGAAGAAAAAGGTACCTCCTCTGGGCAGGTGCAGCTGTGGGTCCAGGGCTGGCACAGAAACCATACTCAGGTCCACGTTTCTCTTTAGGGCACAACCTACGAAGATCTCTTCAGTTGGAGAGTGAACATTTGACCTCAGATCCCTTGACTTTTATGTTCTGCCCTCCTTCCCTAGAGAGCATGATGCCCTCTACCCTGTAGGCTGGATGGCACCAAATGCAATCAGGATTTCCAAGTTGGTGGTAAG
The DNA here is from genome assembly GCF_004115265.2 of Rhinolophus ferrumequinum. Taxonomy (NCBI): domain Eukaryota; kingdom Metazoa; phylum Chordata; class Mammalia; order Chiroptera; family Rhinolophidae; genus Rhinolophus; species Rhinolophus ferrumequinum. Next base: position 12,030,839 of record NC_046294.1, read on the forward strand.
CAGGAAGTGACATTGCATCTCTGAGGCTACGGATGCTGGAAATATGAATAGTAATAGCTACAGTTGAATGAAACTTTATTGAAGTGTCTGGCATTACACTAAACACTTTACAAGCATCAGTCCCATTTACCATAAACCAGTGAGATGAGTGTGTCATTCTCCTTTTACAGATCATGACACTGAGGCTCAGACAAGTCCAGTAACTTTCCCAGGTTCATATGCGTGATCCCAAAGCCCAGGTCCCCCAGTCTTTGAGTAGCCATGGAGTACTGTGGTTGTCAGAATTCTCCTGGTACTTTCCAGTCTTCTTGAACCATCTTCCTTTGGAGAATCTTTTCTCAAACATTTTTGGATTTACCTTCCTAAAGTCAAAGGTACATGATTGACCATGCCCAGGATTTTCACTCTCAGTATATAAATCCTAAGGAGGCATGATATTTTCCTCTAGGCTTCTGATGGTTTCTAGTTTATTAATCAATTCCTCCTCATTGGCTAGAATTGGATGCAGAATCATGGTCTTTCCCTAACTTCTGGGAGGTAAAAATGATCAGCAAATGACAGATTTATTACCCGAGCTGCATCAAGCAGAGTGAGTCCCTCTGTGATTTTCAAGGTGGCCGAGACCCACATCTTTGCCAGCACATCCTCTGAGCTAATTCTATGACTTGTGATACAAGAGCATCATCCATATTTTCTCTGAGTTGTGGGAATGGGGGGATGGGCTAGATAGGGATCTGTAGTGTTTTCTTTCATTGTATTTTTGTTCCTCTTTCTCCTGTTATTCTTGCAGCAGGCTTTCCATCTTGATTCTTCTACCCTCAGCTCTCTGGATTCCTACACAGCATCTATCTTCCGGACACACAGGATACTCTCACCCTTTGCTACAAGTGCATTCTCATCCCAAGAAAAGGTTGAACTTTGTTTATGAAAAGTATCAGATCTGACACAAGCAGTGGGGATGTAATAGAGTCTTTCGGAAAGGCCATCATCTCACTGCAGGATCAAGACAGTGAGATGGTAGAAAAAGAAGAACCTGGTTACAGAAGGGAGATGAGAAATTCGGATGGTGTGGGGGGGGGGAGATGTCCATAGCATCCAAAGACAAAACCTTGCTTACTTTGCAAATTTACCAGGCGCTTGTGTCGTTTGCTACTATTAGCATCCTTTACAGAGTGGCTCTTAGTGAAACAATGTTTTCAATCCTATACTTTGAAACCAGTTGGAGACTTTACATACTAAACTGAAAACAAGGGCAATAAAGAAAAGAAAAAAAAAGTCTGGGTTTAAATTTCTGCTCAGTCATATATTAATTTCTGATCTTGAGTTAGTCATTGAGTCCTTCTTAGTCTCCATTTCTTCGTCTGCATAATGTGGAGAATAAAATTCCTAATTGGGATAAAACAAATTTCCGTATGGACTATTTTAAAAGGGCTTCCTAAATGCATTTAAGGATTTGAGAGGACTCCCTATCAAACGTTAAATGGACATTTTACTTGTATGTACTCAACATAAAGGGCTTTATGGTAAAAAACTTACCTGATTTCAAAATTTGGCACTATTACTTGCTGGCTGTGTGGATTATTTGCCTCTTTGAACATTAATTTTCTCATTTGAAATATGGGGAAAATATCCACCTTCCTCATGGGAAGTTTAAGTGAGGAAATGTATTTGAATGTGTCTAAGGTATCTAGGGATGCAATAAATGTTATAGTTTTTTTTTCCTTAGTCATTTTGGTGGGGGAAGGTGATGAGAAGAAATGAAAAAAGAGTGGAAAGACTGAAAGTTAAGAAAGATAAAGGTTTTGAATCTGAGGTCTGCTGCTGGGTGACCTTGGGCCAATGAGTTAACATCTCTGATTTTAATTTCTTCTTCCATAAAAGCGGGTGGTACCACCTGTATCACATGGAATGAGCTACACGATGCAAAAGAGCTCTGCAAAGTCCAAAAGACTATGTAATTGTAGGTGTTCATCGTCGTTATTAACATTTTGATGCCTAACAGATGAATCACTGGCTTTCTTTTAGACACTCCAATTATAAGAGGCTGAAGAACTTATACTTGGGTGCTTTCCACCCTAGCTTTTACTCACCTATTTGTAACTTTCTCCTTACAAAACAGTGACTCCATTTCAAAACAGAACACCAAGAACAAAACCAATGTCAGAATACACACAGTTTCCAATATCAACATCTAAGCTCATCCCAAACCTGGTCCAGGTAACAGCTAGGCCCTGAGGCTTACATTGCTTCCAAATGCTTGCTGGATAAGAATCCTGAAAAATTGGTTTGAGAGGAGGTGAGCGATTGTGGAGCTTGATTGAACACGTACTTTTGGGGAGAAAGCCAAGGTCCCAGCCACCCTGCAGCTAAAACAGAAAGAAGGCAGAGCTTTGTCCTTACCGTGGCGTCTTCTCCCGCGTAGTGGCTGAGGACCCGGCGCCCACCTGGATGCCTGTCGACCCAGCCAGTAACATTGTAGACCTTGCGATTGATCACCAGCCATAGGTCGGCCTCCTGATTGTGTCTCTGGACCTCTTGCCAGCTATACACGTTGAGGCTTTTCCTGGGCACGTCACACTTCCCATGTGCCTCCTGCTTTCCGGAGACCTGGGTTTTCCCATTCGCTATAGGTTTCCCATTTGCCTGATGCTTCTCCCCTAGGTACGGCTCACTCTTTCCTACCTGGCTCCCATTGCCGGCGTGCTTTTCTTCAAACGTCATCGTCACTGAACTCTTGAGATTTCTGGGTGGACTCCTGAGACTTCTAATCCTAACTGTGGTCGGACCACAAACTAACCCTTTCCTCCTCTTTTATTGCATGGGAGTATGGTGCCCGCACAGAACACTTTTTAAAGCCTAGTTATCTCCTCCCAAACTTGAGAGTGAGCATATCCCCATCCTCTCGCTTCTGTCTGTCCTGAATGTTTTCTGCCCTGATGTAGGCTGGACCACCTCTTTTCCTGGGACAGGAGACCACTTTTCTCTCTTCAGGTCTCCTCTCCCTGCTGGTTGGTCTCTTAGCAGCATCCTCCATCGTTAAATGTTCCTCAGTAAAGAGCTGGGGCCAATCGTAGGGTGGCAGGATGTTGCGGCCCACCCCCAGGGAGGAGGGGCTAAGCTCTGGTCTCAAAACTCCTACTCTGCAGCCAGGTAAATTGGGTTCGCACGCTCTCTGACATGCCATGAATGGACACAATTAGATTTGTTAATTTAACATGTGAGCAGAAGCTTTCAAAATCTCCAGGATGACGTCAATGCTTGGTGGACTTGGGAAATGTTCTTTCTGACAGCTGTTATTTCTCCCTAGGACTTTTAAATTGTTCTAAAAGACTTTTTTTTTTTTTTTTTTTTTTTTTTTTTAAAGAAAGGTTTAGATTTACCAAAGAGGCAGCTCAATGGTAAACCAGTTTTCCTCTTTTATTTCCCTTTGAAAGCTGTCTAAATCTGTCAACACACCTAAAGGTAATGGCAACTGATGTTTGCTAGAACACGTGATGATTTACAAAACCTTAGTCACATGCTTTATCTGATTTCATCCTCACATTAATCTTTTGAGGGAGATACTTTTGGTGTCCCATTTTTCAGGTGTTAAAACACTGGCTGAAGACCTTAGGTGTGATGAGCTACAGTCAGTCTGTCAGTGAGAAGTAAACCCAGATTTTCTGATTCTAAGTCCTCACCCCTTTGCTCTGTTTGCTGAACCTGGGGTCTACGTACATATGATAATAACTTGACTCAGTGGTTAAACCTGGGGCAGAATAAGAGATTCTGGGGTGGCGGCGATGGTGGGGTGGGGAGGGTCTTAATGTTAAGAAAAGCAGCAGCATAAAATAATGACAAAGCCCATTCTTATATTTGGAAATCAGTCCTAAGTAAATCAGCCCAAGATTTATGTATTCAGGGTTTTATTCCAGTACAATTTATAATTGTTAAAAATCAGAAGTGACCGAATTGTCTCAACAATAAAGAGGGCTGATTTATTATGTATATATTTAATATTATGTAGATATTTAAAAAGAAGTTTTTATAGAATTTTTAATGGCATGGACTGATGTTTGCAATATAATAAGTGAAAAAATTTAGTCAATAATATTCTGCTTACTGAATGGTATATGATTGGAAGGAAAAATGCTGAAATATTGGCATTAGTTCACTTTGGATTATAGCATTGTTGACATTTTTTTCTTCTTTATTCTTTATGGTCTTTCCCAAATTTTCTAGAAATGAATACATGTTACTTTCATAATTTAGAAAAAGCAGGGTTTTTGTTGTTGTTTTTTGTTTTTGTTTTTAAATAGGAAACAAAGGAAAGAAAACAAAAGCATGGATTTTGGAGCTAGATGGATCTGGGATTATATTTGAGTTCTACCATTTATTAGGTGTAGAATTACCTTATTGCTTTGGGCTTTCATTTCTCCATCTGTAAAATGAAAAACTAAACACAATTCTCAGGATTACATTAAATTAACACAAGTGCTATGGTACAAAGACCCTCAGTATTTCCCATAATTTCTGTACGGGAGTTTAATAAATCAAACATATATACATTTGGTATTTGTAGGTTATGTACATAAATTCAAGATAGTTCCAGAATTTCAGTGTGAGGTTTGAAAATTTGTGGGGGAAGGTAAGGGGTTTGTCTAGGGGAGTTGGCTGGCATTTTATGTAAGCTTGAGCTAACGTCATTTTGCCGTATCACACAATATAGAAACACTGGTGAGAAGTGTGTGTGTGTGTGTGCGCGTGTGTGTTGGGGGAGATAGCTAGCTGAAGACCTTCACATCCCTCCATTGGTGTTATTGGAAACACTTGGTGTATTGCAGGGGTTCTGTAATTGTTAGTTTCCTGTCTGTGCCTGTTTGGATATCAAATAGACTTATAAAAATAGCTACATTCCTTTAAAACACTTGTGCTTGTTTTGTTTTGGCAGCCAGGAGGCTGTTTACAATCCTGGAAATAACATAAACTTGGGAGCCAGAAATATCTAAGCTGAGTATTCTTTTTTTTTTTATTTTTAATTTATTGGGGTGACAATTGTTAGTATAATTACATAGATTTCAGGTGTAAGCTGAGTATTCTTGCACAAGCTTCTTACTATCTCTGTGCCTCAGTGTTCTTATTCTATAAAATGGGATGAATAAAAACTCTACTCATGAATTTGTGGAGGAGATAAATTATATTATGTATGGGAAAAAGCTAGCCTAGTAACTAATTCTTGGATATATGGCATAGATGTAGCAGCTGTTATTGTTGTTATTGCCCGTGTTTTATTTTTGCTTTGGAATGTAGTCATCTGTGTCTGTTAGTTATTCTTTCAGCTCCCTGGGCCTCACTTCATTTTGTTTTTAAAGAAATGTTGTTATTAAAACAACCATCATTATTAAGACCCAGGAGGAGAGACCAGAAGTGTTTGACTATGGAAGGTAAGGCTCTTTTAATTCCACCTTTTGTCCACCCCCAAAACAAAGGGCCGACATCTGGGACTTTCTAGGGTAGGCGTTCTGTTCTATCTTCTTTCAGGAGGAACTGACTTCCCGTGGATTCCTTTCTTGTTTTACTCCATTGTGTGGGAGAAAGAGAGAGACAGAGCAGGGGGTGGGCTGAGGAGAAAATGGTAGAAGAGGTGAATAAATGTGAAAGAAATTGTAGCCTACCTAACTGGTACAGAAGGGTTAAGAACTAGATTACCTAAACGTTTGCTAAGTTTGTTTGATCGATTCCTAATGATGCTTGCCTGAGATGTTTTCCTTCAAGGCCAGAAGGAAGAGATAAGAAAAGCTACTAGAAAATGAATTGAAATGGACCAGAGGACACTTGATGTCTTCTGCATAAACTTTCCTCATTATACTCTCATTATAATACTAAAATCTCCACCCAAGGCCGGGCTTACTAGCCATTTTCTGTACATGCAATGCATGTATATAGCCATGTCTGCTTACTGCTCATGCTCACCCCAAACATAGTACCCCTGGGCCGGACAGGTTAGACCAAACACAGGGCCTTCAGAATCCCTGAAGCCCCACCCCTCAGCCTGAAACTTGTCAGGGGCTTATAGACGTTTCTTCTGATATCAAGGACCTTCTTCTCTTTATATGATTTATCAAAGATTTACAGAGAATTTATTATTTTCTAACTGCCATGTTGGATAACCTGGACAGGAGAGATTAACAAAAAGTCCTTTTCTCTGTATGGATTGCTGCTGAAAACAAAACAGATTAACAAAATGCCATCCCTGACCCGCCAAGCATTTAGTTTTTTTCTGAGAGTCGGACTTCCAGGATTCAAAATCCAGGGCTATTGCGTTTAGCTCTATAAACTTAGACAAGTACTTTAACCTGATTTTTTTTTTCCAAAATAGGGATGATGCTCATAGATTTTCTTTTGTGAAGATTACATGTGTTAATTCATATAAAGTGCTTAAGATAATACCTGGCATGTATTAAATTCTCTATAAATGTTTGCTACTGGTATTATTCTCTTATCTCTGAGTCAGCGTATTATTCAACCATAGCAAATATCTGAGGAGCACTTGCTATTGCCAGACAGGACATCTTTACAATAATTCTGTTTTCATAAAGAAAGTGGGAAGACAGCAAAAAGTGCAAGAAAAAAGAGACAAGCATGTATCAGTTCAGTAACTAAAGTAGGGGGAAAAAGTACCAAAGTATAAACCACAGACTGAGCAAACAGGCTGAGCTGTCACGGGTGTGGTTCTCTGAACCTCCTTCTGCCACTTGGAATCTCTCCTTCAGGCTCCTTGTCTTGTTTTTAAATCAGTAAGTGACCATTCTCCAGCTCTGCAATGTCATAAACCAGCACAAAAGGCCCATCTTATATGCAATCCTATAGTCATGGTCTCAAAACCAGAGCATTGCTCTTTCAGGTAAAGAAATGAAAATCTTTTAAAAAGAAATTCTTTAACAGGCTTGGATGCCAGTCTATGCCACTTTTTGGTCCTGAGGATTCAAACTCTACTAATGGAGAAAGAAGCATTTCTTTGAAAATAGCACAGAGGGTGAGCAGGATGGGTCTTTCCTCTTTTATGCTGTTTCCTTCTTACAAGCTGAACATCTTTATCGAAGTCACTTATCCTCTCTGCACCTCAGTTTCCTTCTCCATTAAATTGGGTAGAATGGCATCCATTCTGCCTGTTTTTTGAAGGGTTGTGAGGCTCATAAGAGATAATGGAAGTAGAAGTGTGGTTTTACAGCAGAAACCTGTTATTATGATAACTGCGATTTTACAATGAGTGCAAGATTTCCCAAATTCTTCAAGGGAACTGGATCCGGTGTGTCACAGACAGACAGACAGAAAAAATTTAACCATTCTTATTAACTACAGAAGCATGCGGAATGTTGACTCACTACGGTTAGTCGCCATCCACCTACCTATCCGTTTATCAAGTGCTTTGAGCTCCTTGAGGACTGACATTATCTAAGTGCCTGTGAATGTAGCTATTTCTATCATCCCTCGGCTTTCCAGAAAGGTTCATTTGGCTTGGGGCACGCCCTGGCTCTGTGTGAGCAGAGTGACTGTATGAATTAACTACACTCCCATTTTCCCCAGGGCAACTGTTCTGAAGTGCTGCTTTATCATTGTGACAAAGTTCGTTGGAGAAACACCCCCAATTATCTACTGGTGCTTTGGCTTTGAAGAATCTCAATATCTCAACGCAGACATTCAGGAAGGACTGCTTTAGTCACAGATACTCCCAGCACGCAGCTGGTCCTCTCTCAGCTGGCAGCTGGTTGGCCCTGGTCCTGCCCTGGGCAGGATTCTAGTGGGGTAGCATGGCCTTAGGTTCTCACAGACTCAACATATTCTTGTGGTCTCAGCCACTCCGTTACTTCATGGCGAGAAAAGAGAAATGGAGGCCTGTTCCTAAGAAGGAAACATGGACGGACACCTAACACTTTGTGTTGATTTAATCAAAGAATTGATGAGGACGGCAAAAGGCCAGAGTAGGAAATTAAATCCTAAGGTCCAGGAGGGCAGGCATTTTGCCTGTTTGGCTCATCACTCTATTTGTAAAGACTGGCCTAGGATTAGGTCTTCACTAAATATTTGTTAAACAAGGGGATAAATACACGAGCAAACGACCAGGGGAATGGGACTGAGTTTCAGTTTGTCAGTGACCTTGATATAATTGTTGTTATCATTAATACAACAATAACATAATAATTCTTGTTCTTGTTGTTATCATTATCATTAGCTTATAATCAGCGCCATTTCTCAGGCTGGGGAAATCCGATTCAGAGAGATTAAATATTGTGCCAGAAATCAGATAGCTCACAAGTGGTGGAGATAGAGAAGGTCTCCTGAAATTTTCCTCTTAAACACTCTAATATTCAAGGATGATAAATGCATGCCCTGGTGGTTATGCTTCAAGCGACTGGTTAATGCGGTTTTGTTTTAAAACTTCATGGGCATTTTGCTTCCTGCTCAGTCGTACCCAGTGTCGTCTCATCTCCATTTTGGAAGATACTGTAGCTTTAGCGTGTGGTTGGTTTCATGAGACCTTGGCCCATGGTCCCCAGGGTTGGCGAAACTTGCATAATGTCACTTGGCATCTAGATCATGGAGGCCACATTTAGAGGTGTTTATACACCCTTCCTACGTACCCATTGTGGATGCATGGGGTCAAATGTGTAGGTAAATATTATTACAATATGCTCATGTATTGAAACAGACACTCTCCCACAACTGATGTTTTGGTCCTTCTCCTCTCCTTCTTCACCTCTCCCTATCCTTTTCTTTTCCTCCTCCTCTCTCTTCATTCTCCTTTTTTTCTGCCTTTCTGTGGACCTTTCAGAGATTAATAAAGTATGTCTTTTCACCATGTCTCTTCAGTTGTAAAGAAAACTAACCTGTGTTTCTCACGATCTCAATGGTGCTTCCCCCAAGTGTATGAGTCTCTCTCACTGTCTCTCTGTCTCTCTGTCTCTCTGTCCCTCCCTCCCTCCTTCCCTTCCTCTCTCCCTCTTTCCCTCTCTGTGTTTTTCACATTGAACATCGTTCATAGTAGAGATGCTGAAAATGAGGGGGAAGTGCTTGAATTCAAAACTACCAATAAATTTACTTTAACACGTATTTTCAAAAAACCTTCTTAACCTCCTCTACTCACATACTGTATGAATTACCTTAGTGGATTTCTACCTTCACAAAGACATATCCAGATTTTGCAGAGCAGCTGACGCTGGCCAGTTAAATCAACTATATTCAGTTTACCTTTTATAGGAATTAAGGATGGCAAAATTTAGCATTCTAATGAAATGGAATGTGAAGGCTGTCTGTATGAAAGAGTTAATTAAATTTCGAACAGGATGTGTGGATGATCAGGGTGAGATTTTACTGATCAATGATCACTGCATCTCTTGGTTTCAAAGAGAGATGAAACTTTTTATTGCCAGAGAGTTTTTGAAGTCCATAGTTCACAGTCATTTAAAAACTAAGTCACTTGATCCAATTATCGCCCCCCACCCCCACAAATTTTTATAATCTGAAATCTGCATTAAAGATGCAAGAATAGGGAAATGTATATTCATATACCTACGATCTGGGGTCAACAATTGTTCTTTATGTATTTTAGATATTAACCCCTTTGGATGTATGATTTGTTAATATCGTCTCCCACTTAATGATATTGTCTCACTTGTTTAGTTTTGCTTTTGTTGCCCTTCCCTGTGGAGTCATGTAAAACAAAATACTACTAAGATCGATGTCAGGGTGCTTACTATGTATATTTTCTTCTTGGAGTTTCATGGTATCAGGTCTTACATTCAAAGCTTTAATCCATTTTGAGTTAATTTTTGTACATGGTATAAGATAGTGGTCCAGTTTCATTCTTTTGCATTTAACTGTACAGTTTTCCCAGCACCACTTGTTGAAGAGACTATCTTTTCCCCATTGTATATTCTCGCCTCCCTTGTTGTAGATTAATTGACCATATATGTTTGGGCTTATTTCTGGGCTCTCTATTCTGTTCCATTAATCAGATTACAATCTGATTGTAATCAGGTAATCAGGTAAGTGGATTACAAAACCACTAGTAATCAAAACATTACTAGTTTTGTGTGTCTGTTTTTGTACCAGTACCATACTGTTTTGATTACTGTGGTTTTGAAGTATAGTTTAAAATCGGGGAGTGTGATACCTCCAGCTTTGTTCATCTTTCTCAAGATTACTTTGGCTATCTGGGATCTTTTGTGGGCCCATATAAATTTTAGAATTATTTGTTCTAGTTATGTGATAAATATCATTGGAATTTTGAAAGGGATTACAATGAATCTATAGATTGCTTTGGGCAGTACGGACATTTTTACAATATTAATTCTTCCAATCCACGAGCATGGGATATCTTTCCATTTATTTTTATTTTCTTCAATTTCTTTAATTAATACCTTACAGTTTTCAGAGTACAGGTCGTTCATCTCTTTGGTTAAATTTATTCGTTTTATTCTTTTTGATGCAATTGTGAGTGGAATTGTATTATTAATTTCTCTTTCTGATAGTTCATTATTAGTGTATAGAAATGCAACAGATTTTTGTATCTTGCAACTTTACTGAATTCATTTATCAGTTCTAAAAGATTTTTGGTGGAGTCTTTACGGTTTTCTATATATAGTGTCATGTCATCTGCAAATAGTGATAGTTTTACTTCTTCCTTCCCAATTTGGATGCTTTCTATATTTTTTCCTTGCTTAATTGTTGTGACTAAGACTTCCAATACTATGTTAAATAAAAATGATGAGAGTGGGCATCCTGTCTTGTTCCTGATCTTGAGAGAAAAGTTTTCAGCTTTTCACAATTGAGTGTGATGTAGCTGTGGGTTTGCCATATATGTCTTTTATTGTGTTGAGGTACATTCCCTTTGTACCTACTTTGTTGAACGTTTTTATTATAAATGAATGTTTAATTTTGTCAAATGCCTTTCCTGCAATTATTGACAAGATCATATGATTTTTATCCTTCGTTTTGTTAATGTGGTGTATCATGTTGATTGATTTGTGGATGTTGTACTATCCTTGCACCCCCTGGAATAAATCCCGCTTAATTATGGTGTATGATACTTTTAGTGTATTGTTGAATTCAGTTTACTAATATCTTACTGACAATTTTGGCATCTATGTTCATCAGAGATAGTGGTCTGTATTTTTCTTTTTTTGTGTGTTATCTTTGTCTGGTTTTGATATCAGGGTAGTACTGGCCTTGTAAAATGATTTTGAAAGCATTCCGTCTCTAGTTTTTTGGAATAGTTCGAGAAGGATAGGTATTAAATCTTCTTTCAGTGTTTGGTCCTTCACAGAATTCACCTGTGAAGCTGTGTGGTCCTGGACTTTTGTTTGTTCGAAGTTTTTTGATTACTGAGTCAATCTCATTACTAGTTTTGGAATTTGTTGTATTTCTAGGAATTTACTCATTTCTTCTAAGTTGTCCAATTTGCAACAATTGCAAATGTACAGTTGCAACATGATGCAACAATTGCACTCCTGGGTATTTGTTCTAGAGAAATTAAAACTTATATTCACACAAAAACTTTAACACAAAAATTTATAGCAGCTTTATTTACCATAGGCCCAAACTGAAAACAACCTAGATGTCCAACAAGTAAATGGTTAAACTGTAGTACATCTATACAACAGAGTACATTGTATTTCAATGGAATATAACAAATACATTCCATCAGTAAAAAGAAATAAATTATTGACTCATACAGCAACATGGATGACTTTCAAGGGCATTATGCTAAGTGAAAAAAACCCTCAAAGGGCTTTTTGATACTGTGTGATTCCATTTACATAACATTATTAAGATGACAAAATTATAATGATGGAGAACAGATCAGTGGTTATCAGAGATTAGTGTGGTGGGTGACAAGGGGTGACATGACGGAGTTTCCTTGTGATGGTGTCACAGTTCTGCATCTTGAGTCTGCACGTGTGATAAAATTTCATAGAACTGTATACCAAAACAAAGAGACAAAAAACTTGCATGTAAATACTGATACAGTCCAAGTAATGTCTATTTCTGAGTTAATAGTATTATAAGTATTGTGTGATAGTACATTTTCTGGTTTTGACTATGTGCTATGGTTATGTAACATATTACTGGAAGAAGCTCGCTGAAGGGTACATGGGAACTTTATACTATTATTTTTCTAATACTCATGAGTCTTAAATTATTTTGAAATAAAAGTTTATTAAAAAAGTCAACTTCATACTCAGTTTAAAGCTTTTCCTACACTACCCCAAAAACCTTGTGCAAGTTGGCCTAGTGACTCAAGGTGCTTGACTCTCCATTACCTCTGATACTGGAGGAGGCAGGAGAGACTAGAAATAAGATGCTTCTATTTGTGGCTGTCCTTAGTGAGTTAGCTGTCTTTTCCTTTGCTGTAACCGCCGTTCCCTTATATCAGAGTTTCTCAACTTTAGCATTATTGACCTTTTGGACCAGATAATTTATTTTTGTTTGAGGGGGTGAAGGGGTGGGTGGAGTTGTCCTGAGCCTTGGAGGATGTTTACTAGCATTCTTTGCTTCTACCTTCTTGCTAGGTGTCAGTACGAAGATTCCTCCACCTCTCCCGACAAGTCATGACATTCAAAGTGTCTCTTCAGATATTGCCAATTGTTTAGTGGGAGACAAAATCACCCCTGGTAGGGAATTCCTACCTTCTACGATAATTTTCACAAGGGCAAGGATGGTGTGGATGGATGAGGCTCCCATAAGACCCACTGAGGATGGACGACTCAACTCTGAACAACTCTTGGGCAGTTGGCTACAACTTTTGGCTGATGACTCATAGCTGATGACAAAATGCTGTCCTCATACTGTGGTGGTCTGCAGTAAGCATGCAGTCCCCAACTTGTCTCTCTGCTTGACTCTTTCTGGGGCTTACAGTGTTCTTCTTTTTTACTGAAGGGGTTGTAATTGCTGGCCTTTGCTAGGCCATGCCATCACATTAGGTTAAGTAATAATAAAATCTTTGTATATAGTGTCTGTGGAGAAAAATAGTAAATGGTTCAGGCCCATTTTGTCCAAAAAGCCTTCTCTACCTGCTATAGCTCTTGGAGATATTTCTCCTTTAACCCGTCTGCTATCTATAGTCTGCTCCATTCATTTGGCATATAGCCAAGGTGACTTGGATTGTCAATTACCTAATGAACTATGTCTGGCATATCAACTAGAACAAAGATCATAGAATGTCAAGTGACCTAAAGGTCATGAACCAGAGGTCATAAGCACTTTAGAATTTAGAAACCTCTTTCACACACATTTAATCTTTCCAACCCACATGTGGCTTTTGGAGGTAGGTGTTGGTGACATTTATTTTATAGATGAAAAAACAGGTTCAGAAACACATTTCACTAAATCCACAAACCTCATTAATATGAAAACACAAGCAGAGTCTTCTGACACCAAGACTCGTGCTTCTCCTCCATAGTTGCTGATCTCTCAGTTTAGATTTTAGTCCTTGATGGCTATCCTGGGGCTTTGCATGTATATAGTAGGTGCTAAATATCTGCTGGGCCAATTATTCCATTGTTTCTTGCATGTTTATCCACCTCTCCCAAGACATTTAGATTAAAAATTCTCAGTTGGCAGGTCCTTATCTCGGATATTTTGATAGGTCACACACATGTGGTTTGGAGTTGAACCCAGACTTGTTTTCCATAAATACTCACTGATACAGATGATGTGGTAGCATGCAAGGGAGATGTGATGAAAACTCTGATGTCTAGGCAGCCTAGGATTTCTATGTAAAGGTCAGAAAGAGGCCCAAACGAGAGCATAGGTCAGACAGGGAGAGTGGGACAAGAAAAGATCACCAGGTCAGGGCTCATTATATGCCCTTTGTCCCTTTGAAAATGAAACCCAACCAAAACCAAAAAGCAGTGGAACAAAGAGAAGAATACAAAGGGGAGAACGTAGCTCTATCTTCAATAATTCAAAATGTCTAAAGGAAAATGTACCACAAGATTAATAAAAATGGCATGCTTGTTGCTTTTTGTTGGTACGGCATAAACAACAACTCCTAGTTAATAAGATTTTGACATGAAGTTGAAATTTATATAACTTTTTCTTTTATTCAAATAGAAATCCTTCCTTTGAGTCCTGAGTCATATATATATATATATATATATATATATATATATATATATCTGCACAGATATATATATATATATCCACATATATATATGTGGATATATATATATCTCCAAATATATATATATATATATATATATATATATATATATATATATATACACACACTTATTGGAGGAACTGAAAATGAAGCCTGTGTCCTGGAGCCTTTGAGTAAGAGTGGAACAGTGGCATGGGAAGAGGAGAAAAGGTAACAGATGCAAGACCATACCTTGATGGGGTTTGGATTTTATTTAAAATACAACTGATCACCATTGAGAGGTTTTACGTAACTGAAGAACATGATCTGAGATGAGATTTTTCAAAGATCACTCCTCTGGATACTTTGTAGAAAGACACCGGAGAAGAACGTGAGTGGTGAGACCAGCTGGGAAGCTCTTGGAGTAGTCCGGGTAAGAGATGATGATGGCCTGGGTATTAGGAGTGGCAGTGGAAACAGGGAGATTACACAACTGAATTCATTCTTCTGATAGTTTGTTTTTGTAACCAGGAAAAATAATAAAGTTGAATTTTACAAAGGCAGCTCCTTGGCCCGTGTAACTATTTCACTGAACTCCCATAAAACCCAACGCTTAATCCTATCAGAATCTGTATTGGATTGAATCATAAATAAGTGCCATTTTTTTGCATGTCAAACCAGTCAAATATCATTAGTTTCATATGATTCAGTGTAATAAACGTATCTGTTGAATATGTACTGTTGAGTATCTATTTTGTGCCATCCTTGCGTTGCTTCCTACTACATTGTAGTGTGCTATCTATCTTTAATCGTCTGACTTTGCTATCACACAGAGACCCCTTACTAAGGGGCACCGACCATGACTTTCATATTTGCATTTCCAACCACCTGTACAGTGACTGGCAGATTTAACAGAAAGAGCATTATTTGTACAGAAGAAGCAAGCCTGAAAAGGTTGGAGTCTGTGGCCAAGCCAGGAGAAAATGTAAATAGAATTAGCAAAGACTGTGATTCTGGGATGGATTTTTCTGGTTCAAAATGTTACTGTCCTTATTGCTGGTAATTGATTGATGAGATAGAGAAGAAAGAGGAAGGAATAGAGAGAATTCTGTAATTCCTACCAAAACCCAAGAGGGCGTTGATGTCATCCCTTGAACCAAAGTCCTAAGAGTACGTACGAAATAGTTCTAAAGTTGAAATGTAACTGTCCATGTGGTGTGGTGTTGTGTTGTTAAGACTGGCTCATGCTTTGGAATATTCTTCTGGAAGAATGTCGTTGGATTCTGGTTTACAGTCTCCCTGGTGGGAACTGGGCTGAATGACTGGTGTAGTCAATTAGAGTCTTTAACTAAACAAAGTGGAACTGGCACCTCATGATCAGACTATAAAGCTATTCAAAAGCAGCGTGTAATTTTGTGGGGAGCGAGGTTACACGGGAATTTCCTCTGCTCGTCCCTATACGACCTTGCCCGCAACCTAATGCATGTGACCTTTGAACTTACTGCTCTTTACCCCGGGGCCAAGTCCAAATCACAATCTGTGTGGTACGATGATAAGCAAACAGGGCTCTCCTCTTACAAGTAAAACAAACATACCCGGTAGTAGCACATTTGTTTGAAGTAATAATGATGATGACGATGACAATAATAAAATATTTATTAAGCACTCAAGAAATGCCAGTACTATTCTAAACACTTCACATGCATCGGAAAAGACAATTCTCACAGGAATCCTATGAGATCAAGACAGAAAGGTTTAGCAAATTGCCCAAGTTTACACAGTTCCTAAGTGTTAGGGCTGGTAAGTCACTTACAAAGTGACTAATCTTCTAGCCATAGTTACTACTTCACCTGTCAACCATAAAACTCTCTTGTGCTACACAGGCCTTAACTTTGTTTTTATAGTATGCTTTGTTTGGGAGCTTCCTCACTCAACCTAACCTAGAAAACTCCATGAAGCCCCATTTAAGGAAATCTGTGACGATTTCTCTATTTTTTCTTGTGTTTCCTAGGTGGTTGACACATGACTCTATCGCACTAAATTATCATCATGTGTCTATATGTTTGCTTCCGTCACTAAACTGTGAGCTCCAAGAGAAATAACACTGTGCTTCTTTCTTCTTCTTATCCTCAGGACCAGGACCAGGTTGGTGCCTAATAAATGCTTTATGAGTGAATAATGAAAGAATGACTACAATCACTTAATTATCTGAACAGAGCCAAAATTCAGACAGTAAGCAAATGAATGGCACAGCATTTAAGCACTGAGGTGCATGAATTGCCCTCAGAGAAGTGGGTTTGAAATGTATCAAATTGTCTGTCCATCATCTCTGCCTAGTGTAATTGCCCCAACCTCTCTCTGATGATATAGTTCCATCAGGGCAACCACTGCCCTGTCATGGGACCCCTCTCCTCCAGGCTACAGTGGCTGGTCCAGGAGACTTACCCAACCTGCCCTGAGCCAGTGAGCTTCTTTTGGAATTGACTACTGTCTTGAATGGAGGAGACAAAAATTTAAGAGTTGTTGACAATGGTTGCTTTCCACTATTTGGACTGGGAAGCCAAAAAGATTGTCTGTAGCACGGGTGAGAAAAAAGTCAAGTTGATAAATTCTGGAAATTTTCCTGGATAGAACTCTTGTAATACTCAAGTGACTGAGATTTACAGGCTCTCCATGAGAAAAATGACCATTTATGTTGTGTTCACTATTATATCCCCAGGTCTAGCATGGTAGATTCATTTATCTGTTTAATAAATAAATAAGGAGGATCCCGAGCACAGGAAGTAGCTGGACTAAGGAAAGGGAGACCGTCCTAGTTACCTTGATGCTGGATGTTCTTATATCTTATAATTGACTACTGAAGCTGATTCCTTCATATTAACTTAAAATATTTTGCTCTGAAAGATACGGCAAGAGTTCATTGGGTAGATTACATAATCATCAAAGTTACCTAAAGGGCTTTTGTAAATGTTGAATTCTGGGTATCAGTCTGTGAACATTCTGATTCAATTAGTCTGGGGTGGGGTTCCAGAGTCTGCATTTTCCAAAAGCTCCCTGGGTAATTCTGCTTAAGAGCCAGGTTCTCAGAATTCCATGAATTGCCACACCCTGCAGTTCAATCAACTCCTAGTTCTAAATTAGACTATTTATTGCATTAGATGGGTGTTTTAGGTAACATTAATTTATCATCCATTCAGAAACTACTTATTAAGTATCAAATGTATGTAAAGCACAGCACAAATTGATTGACTGCTCTGCTTTTAAAATTTCTTAATCGGAAAGCAATTACTACCTTCCTTCAATGAACAAAAAAAGTAATACTTATTTAGGGTCAGAAGTTTCACGATACCATCCCATCAGAATATAAGCAAAATCCCTCTCATATATGTGAAGAAGTCACAAATTCTGTAGTATAAGAGGGTCAGGGAGTATGGATTTTTGAAAAAGCTATTTTTATTATCCTAAGCTGGAGTCATTTATCCTGACCCTCTCTGCTTGCCTCTCAGAGAGGTGAGGCGCAGAACCAGTCAGGACAAACGGGAAGCTGAAACTCTAATCATAAAGGCAAATTGCACCATTGAATTATAAACTTGGATCTGTACCTAGAGACCCTTAAAGCCGTGGGAGTGGTGGCTGTCTAATCAGAGTACTGGCGGCTGACCTGTGATGCAGCAGACATTGATCCAGGCATCTGGGGCTGAATTTGCTGATAGGCTCAATGCGTTATAAAGCCATTTCTCCTTTGTGGGTTTCCATATCCTTATCTTGCACTGAGATTGTATCCAAACAAAGTTGTTCTCACACTTGAGGACTTGGGGATGCCAAAGACTACTGAAATAGAAGTGAACAGTTATCGCTTGAGCTGATCATTTGGTGTCAAGATGTTCAAAACCACAAACACAAAACTTGAGTACCAAAAGGCATGGAGGAACTTGATAATAAGTTCATAGTTCTAATATACACCTTCTTTTTACAATTGGAATGAAATCTTTCATAGCGTAGTTGAGGATGCCAAATTGAGACCAATATATTGGCTAATGGCTGAGGTTCCTTCCATCTGTAAGATAAAAAGAAGCTATGTCTGAATTCCCATCTGTAGTAAGTTCCTCAGTCCTCTTGTTTGACCATAGACAAAGTATACTTCTGATTCTGCTCTATCATATATGGAAATTAAATCAACATATAACATGAGGTTTAATAACATGTTCTCTCCTGAGAACTTATGTGCCAAGCATTACATTAGGGATTGTTAGAAGATACACAAGAAAGGGACAGCGTGTGATATCTACCCACCAGTGGTTTGCCATCTGCTGCTCTTGTATTAGGCTGGTGCAAAAGTAATTGCGGTTTAAAAGGTTAAAAATAATTGCAAAAACCACAATTACTTTTGCACCAACCTACTATTTTCTGTGCTTCTGCAGTAGACTGTGTAGAGTCACAAAGAAGACGCTGTGCGTTGGCATATGCAAAGCATCCTGCCTTTGCAGGGACTCATGTTCATTCTTCAAAACTCAGTTTAAGCGGCACTTTTATTTTTTCATGATCAACCTTCATAAAGTTGGAGCTCTTTCTTTATGGTCTCACTGTCCTTCGGCCACGGTGGGATTAGTGCTTCTGTCACATCTTGTTTGCATTGTCGTCATTGTTTTCTCTTTCCTCCACTGTGAATTGTTGGAGGGCAGGGCTCATGCCTTTTTTATTCCTGCATTTCTCAAACCTGGCACTCACTAGTGCTCAGTACTTGATTACAGAAAGAATGAATGGATCAATGGTTCACTTTGACAATGTTCGCATGCTACTCTGTTGACAATATATTCTCTATGATGGAGGGGGCAGGGTGGATGGGTACACGTCTCAGTGAAAATAAACCTCCAGCTCCCATCTCATCTTAGCAGTGCTACACCTTGTGACTTATTTTGTGTCATCCCTGATTACTCTCTTCCAGCATAATTAGAAGTGTCCTTATGTCTTTCACTCCAGATACACTCATTTTTGTTTTATTTGGATGTGCTGTTTGCACTCTGTCATTTGCATCATCTTTAGATCTGATGATAATTGCAAAGCCTGCATAACAAATTCTCATGGAGGGAGAAAGGTGCTTTCTGAAGGGCTAACAGACTGTTCAGGTGACAAGATAAACACCCAAATTTCTGTTTTCTGAGAGATGTTTGCTACTGCAAGTGGCAGTTTCATGCTTCTGAAGGATGATGTTCAGTGATAAACATTCAGCTTTGTATTTGGTTTTCTGATTCTTGTAGTCGTTTTTACTTTTTACCGCATAACTACTAGGTTCCAAAATGTGAATTGCAATTCTGAAACAGGCTTGACATCTAACCCTTAGCCTCATTTTGCGGGTGAGATTCAGAATAAACAAGAACCTGCTCAAAGTCACATAGCTGGGAAGTGACTGAACTGGAATTTGGACATGGTTACATCTGACTTCATAGATGAAACTCTTTCTATTTTGACATCGTGTCATTCAGCTATGACTAAGTTTATTGGATGCCTATTTATTGTCAAGCTGCAGGGCAATGACCCTCCACCTTTCCTCTCTGTTTGGACACAGCCTTTGGATATTTCATAAAGGAATCTCACTTCAACTTCTGACCTGTTCTCTATGGGCTCGTTCTAAACGGGAGCTGTTGATACTTTCCTTTCATCAAATATAGTACTGACACTCACTGCACCCCAGGCATTGTATTAGAGCCTTTGGGAGATATAAAGATAAATTGATTAGTTTTGCCCTTAGAGAGCTCACAATCTATAATGGTAACAAAATAATTTCACAAATAACGATAACACAAGGCGGCATCTTAAAACTGTCATGAAAGTGGTATAAACAATTTAGTGTGGGGTAAGATGAGCAGAGACTACATTTGCAAAAATATAGAGTACGGAGTGGGAATGAGAACATTCAAAGTTTCTGGGTCACAGCATGAATGAAAGCAGGAACTCAGAGGTAAAATGGGAATAACAATGTTAGTGTTGGATTGTGAAAGGCTTTGCATGCCAAGGTGATTGGATCTTAGAATTCTTGGGGAGTTTGGGATTTCTACAATTTTATGTGGTGGAGAGCCTCAGATTATGTGAAGGGGAGTGTTTTTATAAGAGCTTTACTGAAAAGATGAAGAATTGGGCAAGACTGTGGAGGGCAGACTGGCATGGGGAAAGACTGGAGAGAACAATCAGAAGGTTTGTGAAACGGTTTGAGGTGAGAGGTAATGAGGACTTGAAAATGGATGGGGGTGGTGGGAATGGAGGGGAGAGGAAGCTGACATCAACCAGCCTTTTCATTGCAAACACAGGCATCATCCCTTAACGCTTTTATGGAGATGCCAGAAGTAATATTCCTAATGGAAGCTTCAATTAGTAGAATTATAGCTGCAAAAGTTTCATTTTTCCTTTCCTAGCTTCTGCTTCAGCAAATGGAGAATTTTTTTTCCCTGTGCATGTTCGGTAGATCTCTATTTTTGTCTCATAAGATAGGCAGAGAATATAAATCGATGAAAATCATCTTCTAACTATGCTATGTTTTAAGACAATGGCAACTACCTGAAAGAGTTTACTGGAGATTAGGTGTGGGTATGATATGGGATACTGGAAGAGCCCTAGAAAGGGAATCAGGAGGTTGGAGTTCTTGCAGTGGCTCTGTCCCACTCTACACATGGCTTTGGGCTAGCCATTTATGCTTTCTGAGATTCCATGTCCTCCCAGATCAAATGACGGGCTTGGGGTTCAGTGATTATTCAGCTCTTCCCAGTGATAGAGCCCTTGGTTCAAATAAACGCTTTTGGGGAACCCAAGATACGAAACAGGTATATGAAACATGTAGTGGTGAGGTGGAGGCTGGAGAGAGGAGCTTGAATAAACTTCCAACCTCTGTGGCTCCACGAGACATTGTCAGAATTAAGTGGGCATTATAGATGATTAGGTGATCTCAGATGTTCCTTTAAGCTCATCATAGTGACATATGAGTTTTTAGGCAGAAGTTACACACTGAGCTCCTTACCACCCTGGTGCTCCTGAGTTGTGAGAAAGATGGAGCTGCTAGTGAACCGGCATTTCGTAGACGGGGTTTTCTTTCAATGCCTGAAGCATCTCAAATCTGTTCTTGCTATCAGCCTTTGCACTAGTGATTCACTCTTCCAAAGATACACCTTTTCCATATTTTTGCATGATTCCCTTCTTTCTTATCATTTAAATCTCTGAAAAAATAAGTTCCAAAGAATCCTTCCTACAGAGGCAAATGTGCCTGGAAGCCCGTCACTTGGATTGGTCCCTTCCAAGGCCCTGAGAAGGACCCAGCAATGTGCTCATATGATCATATGTTTTTGAAAAATTTACAAACATAAGATATTTTAATCGCAATGGGTTATCACCGCTATGTCTTCTCTCATTTTCTCCTCTGTTTCACTTTAACCTCTGTCACATTTTTTCTTGTGTTGGGTGCTTTTTGAAACTTTGTGCCTCACTTTCCTCATCTCCAGAATGAGAATAATGACAGTATCTACCTCCCAGTGTTATTGTGAGGGTTAAATATTTTCATACAGGAAAAGTGCTTACAACAGTCAGTGTCTGGTACGTAGTAAATGCCTATTGTTTTATTGTTATCACCACACCTAGAATTTGACAACATAGTAGACATGTCACTGAATTCAAGTTATGGGCAGACTCTTGTAGACCATAAGTAACTTACGAATATTAAGAACATGAGACAGAAAGCGTCCGAACTCCTTCTCCTATAGTTGAGGTAATGAAGGCCAAGGGAAATGAAGTGGCTTGTCTCAGTCTCAGGACTTGGAGGGGTCCAAGGTAGGACTAAAACCCAGCTTTTCTGATAGAAAGTGAAGGTGGCTCTCAGGCACCCATCACATGCCGATGTTTTATACAAAAGGAAGGCAGCCTGGGGCAGTTGTTCAGTCTCATCTTTAGTGACTTCTTTTACACACCCTACTTACTGGGCTCTACTCCTAAGAACAAGCTGGAGAATAACAGAATGTTCCAAAATAGCCTGCCAAGAACCCTGCAGAAACCTGTGACACTTATGGCCACTAAACTAATTTTGAGTGGGTTGAATACATATTTTTAGAGTTTGGGTAGATTTCTTTTTGAGGCTACTGCCTGACTTTAGGGTATGACCAGAGAGTAAAGTCTCAAATGAATTCATGTCACAGTTCTTGGAAGATAGAAACCATGCCTCGTTACCAACAAGGATAAACTCTGGATATACCTGGGTGATATAAATGTAAAAAAACCAAACCAAAATATTGTTTGAAGATGCGTGGGTGATTTTTTTTTATACTCTTGAATTAGAGAGAGCCTTTGTAATTATGACACAAACATCTCTATGCCATAGCAAAAGGTTGACAATTTGATCATCTTAAAGAACAAAAAACATAATAAATAAAACTAATTTAAATCTTCCACGGGCCAAAACAAACCTCAAAAAACAAAAAAAACCCAAAACCAAAATAAAAAATGAACAACAATAACACACACATCCACATGCACCCTCCCCCCATGAACTCATAGGTAAAAAATCAAAAGACAAGTGACAAATTGAAAAAAAAAAATGCAACTCATGTCCCAGACAAAAGGGTGATTTCTTTAAATAGAGCTGCCAGAAGTTAGCAACAACACAGAGATAACATTTCTCATCTCTCAGATGGGCAAAAAATCCAAAAGTTTTACAAAACACTCTTCTGATTATTCTTCAGGAAAACATTCAATGAAGTACTAGTGGGAGTAGGACTCTATTATCCCAGTAGACGGCAATATGTTGACTCATCAATTACTATGACCCAGTGATTTCACCACACACAGTGCAGTATGCACAAGGTTACTTGCTGTTTGTACTAGCAGAGAACTAGAAACTTCCACCAATGGAAGAATGATCAAATAAACTATTTTTCACTTCTACAAAGGAGGAGTAGATGGCAAAATGAGAAGCTCTCTAGGTACTGTCATGGAAAGATCTCCTGGATATATTTTTAAGTGAAACAGGAAAATGCAGTACAGGTCATGTAACATATTGTATTGTAGGAAGCAGGAAAAGAATAAAGATTTCTTTTCATTTGCATAAATACTTGACTAATACCCAAGAAAGCAAAACTAACCACTTTTAGTTAGTGCTAGGATGAGGGATGGGATGGTGTGGACGGGGGAAAAAGGGAAGTGAGGAAAACTTCCAATGAGTGCCTTTTTATACTGCTTCAATAAAATGTAGATAAATTGCCTCTCTAAAAGTAAAAATAAACTTAAAAAAATTCCCGGCAGTGGCGAATATGTGTCAAGTAACTTTGGGTGAGTTGTTTAAACTTCATGAGCCTCAACTTTCTCATCTATAGAATGGGGGAAGGCAGCATCTACTTAGAGCTTTCTTTTAGTTGTTCACACAGATCAAGCTCATTCTTGACTCAGGTCGTTGATGCTTCTGTTCCTTCTGTGTGACAAACTACCTACTCCTGGGCTTTGGAGAACTCCAGCTTGAACGTCAATTTCCTCCTCAGAAAAAGCTTGTCTGGCCGCTTTGTGTGACACAGTCCCTG
This sequence comes from Rhinolophus ferrumequinum, assembly GCF_004115265.2. Classification (NCBI taxonomy): domain Eukaryota; kingdom Metazoa; phylum Chordata; class Mammalia; order Chiroptera; family Rhinolophidae; genus Rhinolophus; species Rhinolophus ferrumequinum. Next base: position 12,054,509 of record NC_046294.1, read on the forward strand.
CTTCACTCATTAGCCTCTGGCCTATTGCTCTTTTTTGATTTTCTTATAGCTTCTTGTAGCTAAACTTCTCTTTCTCTTTCTCTCTTTTCTTTGTTTATTTGACATTTTGGGACTCCTTCATTATAAACATCACAAGAAGAGAGGCTTGTCTGTTTCTATCACAGTAAGTCCCAAGAACCCAGAACCATAACTCATGTCTAAGACATATTTTTTGAACGAACGAACGAATGTTTGTACCCAATGCAAGGGGCTCAATTGATTTGAGTTATTTCTATCATGGGCTACACATCAGGGATCAGGCTGTGATGGGTATCGTCTCCCCACCTCGGTTATTCAAACAGTGCTTTGTAAGAATATATTTCCTTGTTTCAACTTACCAGGAAGACTTAACTTAGAGGGCTAGCATTTGGAGCAAGAATTAACGAAAATTGAAAGACTTTCTTAAAGAAAGGCCACTCTCCTGTTCCCTGGATCCACATTTCATATTTAATTAGACTTTTGGTGTTCTCTCAGGCCTCATTATAATCTCAGTTTCATTTAGTTCCCAAACATACAGAAACCCCAGAACTGTGCCCCGGCCCACCCCACGATGCAGGCTCAGGGTGAATGGATGAAGCATTTATGTAGCTGCTGTACCTTGCTGTCAGATAATTGCTCATAATTACGAATCTTACAGAGAGAAGGAGTTTAACTATCTCATTCTGTGCAAAGTCTCTGGAGAGAATACCCAGTCTGTGTTTTCTTTTTATTCCTACTTAAAAAAAGCAATTTTTTGAACTTGATTTCACATTGAGGATGAAAGCAGGAGAGAAAAACAACCTATATACATAGACATATATATATATTAGGGGTTAGAGTTCCAGAGAGCAGTTTCCAGGCTCTCGGCCTCATCTGGAAAAGTGCTGGCTCGGTTATAGTTGGCCATCAGCTGTAACCAGTTAGCCATTAGCCACTAATATAACTGGCACGGCTGGGCTAGCTGGTGCGGGTTGCAGAGTTGCAGGTTGGTTGGTTGGTTGGCAGAGGAAGTGAACGGTGGATGTGGATCGTGTTTGATCCTACTTCCTGTGTCTCGCCCGGACACCAGCGAGACTGGGGTGCAGGAAAACCCCTTGTGGGGTACTGGTAGATGTTTTGCTTTTGTGTCTCGACCAGCTGCATCGAAGAATATAGTAGTATGACTCCCCTATCTATGGCTCAGTGGGTGTTCCTTTTTGGGCCTCACTATATCCTGCGTTCTTGTGTGGGGAGCAGGACAGAGACCCTGCATTACCCATGGCGCAGCGAGCAGGTATGATGCTGGCCAGAATCCCCAAAGGGGTAATGGAGCAGCTTTATATGTATGAAAGCTGTTTCGGGAGACCCGTGAGGACTGCGCCGGAGCAGGAAACACGATCTGCCGGAAAGCAGCTGACCCCTGGTGGAGGGGTGGGAAGACATAGATGGTTCCCCCACCAGCATGGGCTGAAGAAAGCGAGGTCATTGCAGCCGTGTGGGCTGGGAAGTGCTTGCTAGGCAGCCCACATGCGGGACTTGTAATCCTGGGAGGAAATGCTTTGCTGAGTCCTCAGTGGACGATGTGGGTGAGGTCAAGGTCGTCCCTCGCCCCCCAGGTTGGGGAGGACTTGGAGCCCTCGCTCTGCGGAGAGGGCACACATGTGAGGCCAAAGTACAGCCCTGGTGAATGACTGTGGACTATGGGGAATTGCCTTCTATCCCTGATTTGATGGACCGCTTGACTGTTTGCTTGGGAACGTACTACCATGTAGTGGAGCTGGTGGATGTTTGCTTCCTGTGTGTCGTCCGGCTGCCAGCGAGACTGGTACAGGAAGACCCATTGTTGGGATACTGGTGGATGTTGGCTTCCTGTGTCTCGACCAGCCGCCATCGAGAATATAGTGGTATGACTCTCCTATCTATGGCTCCATTGGTGTTCCTTTTTGGCCTCCACCACACTCTGTGTCCATCTGCCGGGAGCGGGAACGGGACCAGTAGACCCTGCATTACATTATATACATATATAGGTTTTTTTTGCATGCAAATAATTATAACTCTGATTTTCTGGTTTCCATAGAGAAATATTCAGAATGCCATCAAGGAGTTAGACACTTAAACACAATATGTGTGTCATGGTGTAAATGAAGTTCTTTCACATATTCACATTTTGCTTCCTTTGGGCGCCCTTTCCCCATATCCAAGCACGGTGGGATCTGTGAGGCCCTTATCTTCATGCTAATATAACATTATATATACATACTCCTGTGTGTGTGTAGTTTTAGCACAAGTGGGGAGTTATTTTCTAACCACTTTGCCTAATGACACCGTCTTATCTGGCCATTTTCCAGGCCCTTCAATAGGAAATTTTTCAGGTGCTCATTTTTTGGTTTGATTACTTCAATTTCCCGCTACAGGGATACAGACTGAATTAATGAAAGAAAACAAGCTGGGAGATTTATATGCAACGTTACAAACGTTATGCAAGGAATCTTGAAAGATTCTGCTTTGCAACTTAAGAGCAAACAGAGATGTCCAAGATGTTAGTTGGGAAGGCACAGGCTCTCTGCGATATTCACTTCAGTTCATGTGTGTGTGTTATATTTCTTGTCTACTTGGTGGGCAAGAAAATAGCACTTTGTGCAGGGGCTGCTTTCATGGATTAAGGAATTGTAGATGATCAAGTGACTCTTTTCAGTGTAAGAGACTCAAACCAAACCTTGTGATTTTTCTCAGTCTCAACCTTTTCCTTCCCAGCATGAAATAAACTGATTTCTGATAAGCCAGAGCAGCACCCAGAGGGTAAACCAGGTGAACCAGAGGCATTGCTACGTTTGAGTATAAAAAGCTCAAGGTGGGGAAGAGGTCTTGTTCAAATCCGTAGCCTCCAGTAGTGTACAGAGGGCAGTGAACTGATGGTAGTTTTTAGTAGCCATAGTAACAATGCTTTAGGTTTACAGAGCACTTTGAAATGCATCAGTCTTTCATATTTATTATCTTATTTAATACACTACTAGTTCAAAGGTAGGTCTATTATCCTTATTTTACAGATAAGGAAAAAGATTCAGGAAAGTCACAGAGCATAGTTGGTGGCTCTGAGGGTTGGCACCCTGTCTTTTATCTAAATTGACTCTTTTTGCTGTGCCTCAGCTTCCCCAATTTATTACAAAAATTGAAAGAGAAGGGAATGAATGAATGAATGAATGAAAGAATGAAAGAATGCCATTCCTCAGAGTGAGAGAGGCTAGCCTGACAAAAAGGCTCAGACACACAAACCATCAGGAACCCCTACAGAAATCCAGGCTGTTCATGTTGAATTGCAAATTTCAAATGGGAGTGGGGAGGTATCCATTCATATGACTCTCAGATTTGCAGACACTCTGTATCTTAATATTTTGTTTCTATAACTGATTTCAACTTAAGAGCCCTCATGTTGCTGAGTAGCAGTGGCCATTACACTGAGTTCAACCTGTGAAACACAATTGAATTGATAATCCCTGAAAGTCCTGTCTTCCAGATGCTCTTTGCCTGCTCCTCTCAGGTTGGCCTCCTGAGGGAAGAGGAAGTGGCTTTAGGAGACTTGAATGGGAGGTGTCTCTTGGATTTACATGTGAGAAGGTATATTGTCTTCCTCCTCCCTAGTCTCTATGGAACTTTCTCACCAACCTAGATGTTTTACAAACTGCTGGCTTCCTCAGTTGGTGGTCACCTGGTCTCTTCTCTCTGTTATGTTGTTAAAAGCAAAGCAGAATCTTTCAAGATTCCTTGCATAACATTTGTAATGTTGCATATAAATCTCCCAGCTTGTTTACCGCATTAATTCAATCTGTATCCTTGTAGTGGGAAATTGAAATAATCAACCAAAAAATGAGCACCTGAAAATTTCCTATTGAAGGGCCTGGAAATGGCCAGATAAGACGGTGTCATTAGGCAAAGTGGTTGGAAAATAAGCCCTCAACTCATTTTGCTAAAACCACACACACACACACACACACACACACACAGTGCTGACAGGGAGGGCCCTGTGGTCTACCCTGTTCTCAAGGCTCCACCCTTGTCTTGTATATTTCACTTAGTTATATAAGTAAAATCAGTGAAACATATAGTATGTTAACTGGTAACAAATGTTGCAGAGAAATAACTACAGTAAGGGAAGACAGAGGGAGTGTGGGGGTTGCCATTTAAGTTGGTTTGATCAGAAAACATCTCACTGAGGTGACATTTGAGCAAAAATTTGAAGGAGGTGGAGACGTGAGTCACATGGATATCTGGAATTCCAGGTAGAAAGTAGGATCGTTTTTGGTATATGTTGGAGGGGCAGGAAGGAGGTCGGTGGGGCTGGAAAGTAATGAGTCAAGAGAAGAAAATTTGCAAATGAGGTAGGAGGAAGAAAGGGGGAGGGCCATGAGCATGGAAAGGGCTTTGGTTGAATTCCTGGTGAGACGGGAGCCATTGAGGTCCTGAGCAGAGTGCTGGTCTCATTTCTTTTCTTAAAGGCTCACTTGGTTGCTGGGCTGAGATTCTGCTCTACTACCCTAGTGGGGGAAGGTGGAAGCAGAGAAACCAATTAGGAGGCTGTCACAGTAATTCTGGGGACAGAGCTTGGACCAGAGTAGCTTGGACCAGAGTAGTAAGAAGAAAGGGAGTAGGAAATAATTGGATGTGGATATATTTTGCAGTGGTGTTGGTGAATGGATTTGGATGGGGAGTGGGAGAGGAGGAGGAAAATCAGAATGACTGCCAACTTTTGGGCTTGAGTAACTAGAAAAATGAAAAGACTATTAATTAAGACATGGAAGGCTGCAAGTGGATCAGTTAGGAGGGGATGATCAGGAGTTCATTTTTGAACATGTTAATTTTGAGATGCCTATAAAACATCCAAGAATATGTGTTGAGTAGGTAATTTGGAGTCTGAATTTAGGGAAGAAATCTAAGTTGCTCATATAAATTGGGGAGTCATCAGCATATGACCATGAAACTAGATGAGATCGTCAAGGCAGAGAAACAAACATAACATAAAAATGTAATAGCGTAGCATAACTTTCCCAGCATTCCAGGCTCTTAAATCCAATTTTCTGCCAGGTATCTCCACTTAGTTATCCTGCAGGCACCTCAAAGTCATCATGACCAAAACTCGATGCATATTCTGTCCCCTTCCCAACTGTAATCACAGCACTATTTCTCAGTGCAATGATTACGTATCCTCGGCAATATTTTCGAGCTCTTATTATGTGTCTGGCATTTTGCTAAGCACTTTGCATGCATTATTTAATTTCATCCTCACAGTAGAACCTGAAGTAGACTTGAATATTTTCTTTCTATTGCAGATAAAAAAATTGAGGCTAGGAAGCTTGAGTAAATTGCCCAGGGACACACAACTAGTAGTGGCGAGGTGTGATGGTGATCCCAGGTTTCTGGAATCCAGAACTCATATTTGTAACACCAAGTTATACTGTATTTTAATATTAAGGAAGAATAAGTCTAGATAATTGTATGAATCTCTAATTTGACTTAGCTCATTGTTTTGGATCATGGGATCCTTTGAATAGTTGATGCAAGCGGTGGACAATTCCCCTAGAAGCATGCGCATATGCAAAGAGATCCAACATTTTGTATTCAGTTTCACGGTTTTATAGGTACCTTGAAATCTATTCATGGACCACTCAGAGATCTAAGACCTCCATGAAGGGTTTCTGCATTGTTCCCTTACATTTTCCACATAAACTACAAAAAAAATACTCACTGAAAAATTTAAGTTGACTCTTAGCCTGTTTGGGTTTATTTATTTTATAGGGTATATATTTATAGAGATCATAAATCAATACCATACACCTTGAGAAACCTCCTTTCTACCTCTCGTCCTATCTACTCCTTTCACCTGCCAGGGCCTTATATTGGTAACACCGTCTATTAGTTTTTTGAGCCTATCCAGATGTCTCTTTAATGTAAATGTAAGCATGAATGTATTGTTAGTTCCCCCGCCCACCTCTTCTTATATGAAGTAACATAGTATGTTTCATAGTTCTTCACTTTTGTTTTTTATTGATACATACTGGGCATCTTTCCAGATCAATATATAGAGTGCTTCTTCATTTTTCATTGCAATATAGTCCATCAGTTCCACTGATGGACGTTTGGGTAGTTTCTAATATTTTCTATTGCAAACAATACTTCACTGAATAACTGACAAAAGTCATTTTGTACACATGCACGAGTACCTGTTAGATAAAGTTCCAGAAGTAGAATACCAGAGCCAAAGAGTAAATGCATTCATAATTTTGATAGATATTACAAAGTTGCTCTCCTTAGAGACTGAAACATATTCACCAGCAATGTAAACAGTTCCTGTTTCTCTACAGCTCCCCCAGTAGCTGGTATAGTGTTAAACTTTTGAATTCCTGCCAATTGAATAGATGAGAAATGTTATTTCAGTATATAGTCTTAATTTGCATTTTTTTTGTTTTACTAGAGGGAGGAATGCCTTTTCATATGTTTAGGGTTGCCTTTATATTTCATTTTCTGAGACTGTTCTGTTCTCCATTTTTCAATTAGGGTTTGATACCTTTGGACATTACTAATTCTCTAAATATATGACAAAAGTAATCTTTACCGAAATAAATAATATTACTAAATTCCACATGACATTATCCAAGATTCTCTCCTTTTCCCCCCCCACTCTCTCCCGCCCTCTATATCTATCTATCTATCTATCTATCTATCTATCTATCTATCTATCTATCTATCTATCTATCTAATCTATCATCTATCAGTCTATTTTATTTCTCTATCTGTAGATCTATCTTTGTCTCTGTCTCTATCTCTATCTCTTAATCTCTCTCTCTCTTTCTGTAGCTCTAGCTCTATCTCTAGCTCTGTCTCTCTATATCTCTCTTTTGTACAGCCAATATGCCTACAGTAAGCTCTCATTGTTGTTTCTCAATGCCACGGGGTTTTTTTAATGGTGAAACAAGCTTAATAACGAAGCCTGCTGCATTGCCCCAAAGAAGATGAATTAGTCAGCCCTTACCTGCTTTAAACACTGAAGCTCATTTGCTTAGGTATCTTGAGAATGCCAAAGCATTTTCATCTAATATAGGTATATTTTATCTGTATTGATAATTTATTGTGGTTCATCTCCTTCAGCTCCATGATGAGCCCCTTTAGCCTTTCAATTTAGGGAAAAACCCACAAAAATAACAAAACAAGGAAGTCAATGATGTTCTTTCTTCAATTAAATTTATATGAAGCAAGCAAAAACAGTTCTTAAAAGCTCTTACCAAACTTTACTCAATGGTAAAACTTTGGACAGGTACCTTATCACTTATAATTTAAGAATGTGTAATTTGTTAGTTCCTGACGTTGCTCTTAAGTACTTTCAAGAGCTTCTTTCAAGAGGCATTTTTTTTCCTGTGTTTATATTCACACAACAAATACACCACCTTTTCAGCTTTCAGAACTGTTGTCTCTCACTTGATGAGTCATTTTTTCACTGTTTGGAACACTTACTGAATAGTTCTGTTAAATTCTTCTCCTATTTCTGTGTAGAGTATTTGGACTCACTCACCTAGGACATGGAAGCTATTAGTAAACTTGATCTTCCACTCCTACAGTCAAGCAAATCTTTTATTTTTAGTTTGAGAACCATCACTTTCCCAGGTTCTTCATTTCGATCTCCAATACTGGAAATTGGCTTTCTTCATTGACTTTTTTTTTTTTTTAATTACACCCACCTTCTCCCTCTTCCCCCACCCCCAAGGAGTTCATCCCTTTATGTGAGTTGTAATAGTCACAAGGAATATAATACAACAAAGCTTCATAAATTATGGGTAGATGGCCAGGCTCACTGACTAGCTAAGTGAATCCTCTTATACAGAGAGTGTGACAAAAAATTATGACCTAAGACAATGAAAGGAGGCTGCATGTAGTGAGTCTAACAGATTGCCTGAAGACCTTGATACCCTTTTCGGGGTTGTGTCCAATAGCTATAAAGCTTAAAATCTGATGCACTCATCCTCACAAACCCCAATGACAATGGGTCTTTTACTTTTTTTAATTGTTTTTTCTTTAAATTAAAGTTTATTGGGGTGACAATTGTTAGTAAAGTTACATAGGTTTCAGGTGTACACTTCTGTAATACATCATCTATATATTCCATTGTGTGTTACCACCCAGAGTCAGTTCTCCTTCCCTCACCATATATTTGATCCCTTTTACCCTCATGCTACCAACCTCCTGCCCCCTTACCCTCTGGTAACCACTAAATTGTTGTGGTTTTTGAAATTGTCTATGAGTTTTTGTTTCTTCATTTGTTTGTTTTGTTCCTTTGTTTTCAGTTTTGTATCCCACATATCAGTGAAATCATATGGTTCTTGACTTTTTCTGTCTGACTTTTTTTGCTTAGCATAATAATCTCAAGATCCATTCATGTTGTTGCAAATGGCACTATTTCATCTTTTCTTATGGCAGAATAATATTCCATTCTGTATATATACCACAACTTCTTTAACCAATCATCTATTGAAGGACACTTTGGTTGTTTCCTTGTCTTGGCCACTGTAAATAAAGCTGCGATGAACATCGGAGCACATGTGTCTTTACGGATAAATGTTTTCAGATGTTTTGGGTAGATACCCAGGAGAGGGTTTGCTGGGTCATGTGAAAATTCTATTCCTAATTTTTTGAAGAACCTCCACACTGCCTTCCACAGTGGCTGCACCAATCAGCATTCCCCCCAACAGTGTATGAGGGTTCCTTTTCTCCACAGCCTCTCCAACACTTGTTACTATTTGTCTTGTTGATGACAGCCATTTTAACTGGGGTGAGGTGATATCTCATTGTGGTTTTTATTTGCACTTCTCTCATGATTAGTTATGTTGAGCGTTTTTTCATATGTCTATTGGCAATTTGTATGTCCTCTTTGGAGAAATGTCTATTCAGGTCCTCTGCCCATTTTTTAATTGGATTGTTTATTTCTTTGTTGTTGAGTTGTATGAGTTCCTTGTCTAGTTTGGATATTAGCTCCTTATCAGAGGTATCATTTGCAACTATCTTCTCCCATTTGGTTGGTTTTCCTCTTTATTTTGTCGATGGTTTCTTTCGCTGTGCAGATGCTTTTTAGTTTGATATAGTCCCATTCATTTATTTTAGCTTTACTTCCCTTGCCTTTGAGGTCAAATTCATAAAATCCTCTTTGAACCCAAGGTTCATAACTTTAGTACTTATGTTTTCTTCTATGCAGTTTATTGTTTCAGGTTCTATGTTTAAGTCTTTGATCCATTTTGAGTTAATTTTGATACTTGGTGACAGATAGCAGTCCAGTTTCATTCTTTTGCACATGGCTTTCCAATTCTCCCAGCACCATTTATTGAGGAGGCTGTCTTTTTTGCATTGTATGTTTTTGGCTTCTTTGTCGAAAATTATCTGTCCATATTTATGTGGATTTATTTCTGGGTTCTCAGTTCTAGTCCATTGGTCTGTGTCCTTTTTTCTGCCAATACCATGCTGTTTGGATTACTGTTGCCCTGTAGTACAAGCTGAAGTCAGGGAGTGTGATACCTCCAACATTGTTCTTTTTTTCTTAGAATTGCTTTGGCTATTCGGGGTCTTTTGTGGTTCCATACAAATCTGATGATTTTTTTGGTTCTATTTCTATAAATAATGCTATTGGGAGTTTGATGAGGATTGCCTTAAATCTGTCTATTGCTTTGAGTAATATGGCCATTTTAACTATGTTGATTCTTCCAAGCCATGAGCACGGAATGTCTTTCCATTTCTTTGTGTCTTGTTCAATTTCTTTCAAAAATGTCTTGTAGTTTTCAGTGTATAGGTCTTTCACATCCTTGGTTAAGTTTATTTTGTTGCAATTGCAAACGATCTTTTCTTTCATAGCTTCCATTATTCCCCTACTGGTGTAAAGATGAATGTCATGTTAATCTTGTACCTGGAGCCTCCCTGTCAGGACCTTTCTAGTTGGGAGGGTAGAAGCTGCAAATCCACCACAAATTAACACAGCAGAAAAGTTCAGTGAGACGAATGAACCGCTTACAGCTGGGACTGAGAGCCCCTGGGGCCGAGGCTCCTTCCTGAGTCTCCTGCTGCCATTTGCCATTTTGATACGTCAAACATGATGCTTTTTGTTTTAATACAATTTTGTTTAAACACATTTTTTCATGTGTTATTGGGTATCCATACATCTTTTGTGAAGATCTTCCTGTTTTTCTTTTTTTTAAAAAATTTTCAGCTCTTCAAAGGAAGGAACTGGTTTTCACATTTACCAAATGTCTATCAAATTCCAATTCAAAGCAAATATTCTCCACCTATCCTCTCATTTCCTAGCACTTATAACTTCCAGGAGACACTCAGTTTTCTACTTTAGAAGAATTAAAGAAAAAATTAATAGTTGTGGAGAGAAGGTTGTAAACCTAGAAACATGACAGTTTCGTCTATCTCACTGTACTGTGATCCATCTTTGTGTATTCCTGTGGCGTGACGTCCAAAACCTAGCTTGCTTTTCTAGCCTTTTATTGAAGTGTCATTTTATCCTTGAGGATTCTGGAATTGCTGCTGGGTGGAGCCTGGCTGAAGGTATCACAGTTCGTTTTGGAAAACCTGGAAGCTGGGGAATAGTTTTGATCTGGAGCAATTTCATTAGACTAGAATTTAGTGTCTGTCTCCAAGACCAGACTCTTCCTCTAACCCTACACTATTGGGATTTAATCCATGCGCTCTGGGGTTCCCAGTTAGAGGGTGAGTGTAAATCGCTGTGTGACGCTGGCCATCCTCCTTATGGCCTCCTGTACCCCACCCGGAAGGAACCAGGGACATGCATCCTCTAACCTGCTGCACCCGGGCTGGGCTGGGGGTGGGGATGACATTTACTCATCACCACTTTCTGGGGCCCTCCCCGAGTTTCTTCCTCGTTTCTGTGTCCTATTTTATGTGAGATGTGCTTCCTGTGTTGCTGAGTAATGTTAGAGTCAATTAACCGTTGGCTCTTAGCATAGGGTTAAATCCTGACATTATTTAATAAATCTTAAGTATATATTGCTCAATCAGAAACTTAGCTTGCTTACTTATGAGCTTCTAAGCACTATTCTCTTTGTGGTTGGAGAATGGCATGCTGTAGTTGTTTTTCAAGTCAGGATCTATATTGTTAACTTGTCTAAATCCTAGTACAGTCCACCCTGATAAACACTGTTTCTAGGACAGTGAGGTCAGTTTTTGAGAGAAGCAATGATTTTAATGGATTTGAGTCCATCCACAGCTCTTTGGCGAGGACCTTGCAAATCTTCACAGATAGACGACGTTTCTGGACTTGTGCATGTTTATACTGTCTGCTTTACGTTCTACCCTTGACTCAAAGTCCTTTCTCTTTCAACACCATTGCCAAGCTCCCCCTGTGAACTGCAGCAATCTGAGTAGAAAGGAATTCATACCAGAGGCTCCAAAGCATATATGTGGCCACACCCACATTAGCAGCCAAAGCCCAGAGTATTTAGCCTTAACTTGATTAACCTCTATTGCAGAAAGTCAAAAAGTCTCATTTTTGGCAGGGAGGAAGTAGTGACTCTCCCCTTGAGCCTGAGAGCAGCATGGTTATTGTGGCTGGAGAGGGGACCAGCACCTCTAGCAACAGTGAAGACAGTGGTCAGCCATGAATTGGATGTATTTAGTGGCAACTAAGTCTGGCCCCAGCAGGAAGAGCAGGTACCAGTTTCCGTAGCAGCCAGTGGCCAAGAAGACTTCAGGCATCTCTGAGCCTAAATAATAGCTGAAAGGGAAATATTTGAAATGAGAGAACGTATGGATTAGGGGTGGGAATACAGCCAAAAGACGTTTTCCCCATCATTGTTGTAACCACTTAACCTTTAATTGTCCTTTTTTGGTTTGAGAAACTGCAGGGAATATGGTAAATACAGGATTGATCTCAACTGACCACTTGCAATCCTATGCTCATTTCCAGGTGCTAAACCTTGGCCAGACTGGAATGAAGTCAACTAAGAAGTGATAGATATTCCTGTGTTAGAGTCTGAGACCAGGTGGGTAATCTGTACTAGTTTATTAGCTTTGTTCATACAAAAACAGATGGATGGTTTGCCCCTGGTTTCTGTTATGCTCTCTGGGTTTCTTCTATACCTCTTAGTCATGCAGCCTAATTTTGGGGATACAACTGAAGGGGTATAAACAACACCCCTGTGATAAGACTGGCTCTCCTCAGCCCAAGTTATCGTGCATGTGTCCTCAGTAGTTCATGATTCAAATACAAAGTATATCCTGTGTGACTGAGGAAGGACTCTGGGAGCTTTGTGTGGAGATCTCGGACCTCCCTGATGTTCTTTTTCCTGCTGAACTGGAGTCTCATGAGTCATTTCAATTATCTGGCCCTGTGGAATTGATGCTTTACGTTATTCTGTATTCACTCTGGAATATGATACAGTTCATGTCTTAAGCAAATCTTAGGTTAGCTAGATGAGGTCAGACGGGCAACTGATAAGGTCAGCCCTTGAATAACCCCAGTACCTGAATCTGCACTCCTCCTCTTCCCTCCACACTCCTTCCTCCCCATCCCCTTAGACATAGAATGCCTTCCTATTTCTTTCTAACATTCTCCCATCAAACTGGGGATAGCTCCAGGAAACCTTCCTATCCTCTGCCCCATCCTCATTAAACAAAATTAGTTCCCGGTCCTCAGCAGCAGCAAGAGCGTGTTTCACAACACTGCTATGAAACATCACATCGTATTAAATTCCTTTCTCCCCAGTAGGCTGTGATATCTGTGAAGACAACTGTCTTGTCTTACTCATTTCCATCAACTTTTCACATAGTGTCTCCGAGGAGTCAGTACTCATTAAGTGCACCGTCAAAGAAATCAATGAATTAACAGATAGGTCTTTAGAGAGAAAGGAGTTCTTTCACCTTGAAGAGTTACTGAGTGTTGACTGACGTGTCTCCCAGGTGCATTTGCGTTCCAAATATAACAGGTGGATAAAAACCTTAAGCAAAAGTAATGCTAGTTTAATCATGGCATGTCACACGTTGCCAGACTGCAGGTAAGTCACGTGATCCGGTGTTTGCGTAGATTCTTAAATGGAGCCACCAAGGACTTTTGCGGAAACTTCCAACGATGCCATGTAGATTATCGTGACCACGACTCCACCTTGGAACCTGGAAAGATCAGTTTAAGTTGGCGTCAGTTCCACCCTCAAAAACCTCAATGTTATTTTTATTGAGGTCATTTCTAACGTGGCACCAGTATCTCCTATGGTCAGCCTGGACCTCTGCCACCAAAGAGTTACGTGACCATGAATCACGCTGCCTGTGGGAGACCTTCCTTTCCTTATCTGTTTAATAAGAAACTGGATTCTATAATCTCTGGAGTGCTTTTCAGCTAAGTATTTTATGTGACCATGAATAAATCAGTCACCCAGATATAGTTGACTAGGAAAGCAAGTTCTTTGTGTGAAATCAGTGAGATAATCACTTTTCACTGTCTTGGCCAATGAAAGGAAGGAAGGAGCTGTGGCATGGAGGATTAACAAATAACGTTTGAATTGGACAAAAAAAAGTGTAAGTATGACAGGGTTTTTAGTTGTCAATTTATTTGCCCTAAAGCAATATTACACCAATTTTGCTTCTCTTTGGAATGTAGTTCACCAGTTGACCTTAGGATTCTTTCTGATATTATCCAATTGGGCAATGGCCCATGTGGCCAGGAGAGAGAGGCTAAGTGGCAAGTGAATAGCCATCAAGTGATCATTTATTTCCATCTCTTTAGAAGACAAAACTAAGAATATGTGTGTAATAAGTTGCATATTCACCAAAGAAGATTTAGTAAGTTTGCAAGTTAAGGACTTGAAGTTTCATGAGAGGAAGCTGAGTAGTCACCCAAAAATCTTACAAACAAACCGTTTCCCCGAAAATAAGACCTAGCCGGACAATCAGCTCTAATGTGTCTTTTGGAGCAAAAATTAATATAAGACCTGGTATTATATTATATTATATTATATTATATTATATTATATACCTGGTCTTATGTTATAGTAAAATAAGACAGGGTCTTATATTAATTTTTGTTCCAAAAGACGCATTAGAGCTGATTGTTTGGCTAGGTCTATTTTGGGGAAACATAGTAAGCCCGGGTCTTATATAATATAAGACTGGGTATTATATTATATTACCCGGTCTTATTTTAATATAATATAAGACTGGATGTAATATAATATAATACTAGGTCTTAAATTAATTTTTACTCCAAAGATGCATTAGAGCTGATGGTCTTGTTAGGTCTTATTTTTGGGGAAACACGGTACTTACTTTGGACAATTCTAGTCTAATCCAGGATCTAGTTTGGTTTTCAAGTACAGAATCTTGGTATCAAGGGTAATTGGAGAGATGGGTTCTAACTTGAGCCAAAGAATATCACAAAAGAATGATACCTAAAAGCCCCCGAAAGCTCACAAGGGAGATACATAAAATTAGAGTACCAGTTTATGACTTTATCACTAGGTATTTCGTTTCACAGGCAGCGGGACTCACATGGGCCTCATTCATTTGGGCTATCTGGAGAATACCTACATGTATATGAGGTGCCTTGTGGTAGCTGGAAGCTTGCTTGTTTGGTGGATATGGAAATGGGTAAGGGGGTTGTGGCAAAAATTTGAATATTTTGTGGCATCTGGCTTTGCTGCCACAAGAATGGTATGTCAGAGTTCCTTATCCCACCTAATACATTTGGATAGAAACTTGCACCTGTAGCCTCTGTTTTTAGAGTTTTTTATTTGTTTGTTTTGGTGATTCCATTACTGGCAAACTCCTCTTCTAATGGTTGTGTTCTATCATCAGATAAGGCGATAATTTAATCTTATTTCTGTGCAATGCAACAGGAGAGATCTTTCAAAAGTGACTTAATGTATTTTTGTTCTCAATTATTTTCACTCCCTGATAATTTTACTCTCAGAACGGGCAATCCTAATTTCCTTTTATTTTGAATACGTTTTTTTTTTTGAGGAGACAGGCTGTGGGGGTGGAAGTGAGGCATCTTAATGTTACCCCCATGAGTTGCCTATAAAACATAAGGTATATTTTCTACTTGATAAACACTAGAATGATTTAATGGGTAAATCTTAGATGCAATGATGCCCCTCAAGTTCTTAAAAGGTTGTTTTTGCTTCAGCAAATCAATTAATTAACAATAAGAATTTCCAGAACAAACCATTATGAAAAATTCTGTTCTGAGCTGGGAGTGGAGTTCATAATTCGGGATGTCTAAAGCTTACACAGGCAAAGGAGGCACGTACTGTGGTGTGGTCAGGATACTGATAGTCGAGTTTAGATTTTCTGGGGTGATTTTGAGTAGGGAGAGGAAAAGAATCTGACCATACCGGGTATCAATGCAGCCACCTCTTTGTATGTGGATGTACTGCCACCTACTGGTCTTTTCTTGTTATTGCCCAGGTTTTGAAGGTTGCTTCAGTGTATTCTTAATTCTTAATAGCCAGATCTAGCCTCATTCCGGTAAGGACTTCTTGTCTTGAGATCTTAGCAGGCTATTTTATGTTTTTATTACTCTGGGGTGGGTGTCAGGAGACATGAATTCAAGTTCCCACAATGACACTAACTTGCTTTGTGACTTGGACAAGTCCCAACTGCTTTGAGTAGTGGTTGGTTTCCTCATTTGCAGAATAGCCAGAAAATTGATCATGATTACCAAATATTTGTTGCGTTTACAAAATGACATTTATTAACTACTTTAGATGTATTATGTCACTTAGGTCAAACAATTACATCTAGTTAGAAATGAGGAAACCGGCAAAGAGAGAGCGAGTAATCTATCCAGTAAATGACAGAGCTGGGGTTTGATCTCAGGAAGTTCTGATTTAAGACAACATACGCTTAAAGATTTCTTCTAGCTCTGGTTTTTCTAGTCTTATTTCTTAATGAATTAATTATAATAATAGCTAACGTTTATTGGCAACTTGCTACTTGACAAGTGCTAAAACTGTTACATGAGTTTTCTCATTTGATCGTTGTTATAATTCTGTGAACAGATTCTGTGATTATTTCTATTTTATAGACCAGGACACTAAAGCTGGATTAGCCGATTCCTGACCTCCTTAATGTTTACAGTGGTGCCTTTTCTTCCTGATGCAACTGACGCTAATATGCCATTGGTTTTTAAAGGTGGCACTTGAAAAAATATATACGAGGTTGGATAATTAAGTTTGCGAACTCATCCTAGAAAAAGTGCCACATCCCTCACTGCTGAATATCACTCCGGCCACCTTCGAAGTACTCCCCTTGGGAAGCTATGCACCGACGCCAGCGCCTAGTCCACCCTTCCAAGCAATTTTGGAACTCTTCTGGAATGGCCATCAGAGTTGTCGTCATATTACCCTTGATGTCCCGAATGTCATCAAAATGTCTTCCTTTCAGTATTTCCTTTATCTTCGGGTAAAGAGAGAAGTCGTGGGGGCCAGATCAGGTGAGTAGGGAGGGTGTTGCAGTACAGTTATTTATTCACTGGCTAAAACTCCCACAGACAGTGCTGTGTGAGCTGATGCATTATCATGATGCAAGAGCCCTGAATTGTTGGCGAAAAGTTCAGGTCGTCTAACTTTTTTATGCAGCCTTTTCAGCACTTCCAAATAGTAAACTTGGTTAACTGTTTGTCCAGTTGGTACAAATTCATAATGCATAATCCCTCTGATATCAAAAAAAGGTTAGCAACAACATTGCCAACAAATTCGCAAGCTTAATTGTCAGACCTCGTATACCCTCATATGTGAGTTCTTCTCTTTTTTTGTGCTAGGCAGTATAGGAAGGAGGAATACAGAGCTTATTCCAATAGAGGTCAACTTCAAGGAGATTCTATGTAGTACAGAACTGTGCCTTGAAACATGGTTTTTTTATGTGTACTTGTGATGTCCACAATGAGAGGAGTCCTGCTAAAACATGAAGGAGCCCAGTGCCCAGGCAGAGGATACCAATCTGGATACAGGGGAAGCTTCATGCCAAAGGAGACAGGAACTGATCTGGTGCTTGAAGGACTGGTACTCTGAGTAACTACAGGGCCCACCTTCGTGCATCTGGGGACATAAGTTTCATTGAGCCTCCTGTTAGCCATATGGGCCTCACCTATTGCACCCCAAGTGTCTTTTTTCTATTCCTCATCACATATACAACTTCTGCATTCTACACACCAATATGGCTGATGCTACGAATGCTTCCTCAGGGTCCAGAGAGGTCCACAGTCTCTCCTGCTATCCTTTCCACTGCAGCATGACTTTGAACAGCATTTTTGTCTTGAAAGAAGGTTTATTCTGTCCCTTCTCTCTTGTCTAAATGTAGTCCGCGGCCATTCATGCAGAGGTCTGCCCCCACCTGCCACTATAAGACCTTTGGTCTTCTCTTTAGCAGGAACCAGGGCCATTCTTTCTCTCTTAAAACACTGGAGAAGCCCTGCTTATTTATTTAGAAAACACTGTACTTTCTGTAATAGTCATTTAGCAAATCACAGATGTCTGTGTTGAGAGACATAACTCCTTTAGCAATCATTCAGTGGGGACGGGGAGGCAGTTAGACAAAAGCTTATCTTCAGAACTTTTCACTTTGATTTTTAAATGACAAAAGTAATTAGGCTTATTATAAATCTTTGTAAATATACCTAAGTAGAAAAAAAAAGACAGTAAAAATCATCTGTGATTCTACCAAATATGTTTTCTCAACCCTTTGTATCAATTATTGAGAAAACAATGTTGAAATCCCATACTTTAGTTGTGGAGTTTTAATTTCTCCTTACAGTTATATCAATGTTTGCTTCATATATTTTGAAGCTGTTATCAGCTGTATAGATGTTTAGGATTATGTCTTCTTGATACATTGATCCCTTTATCATTATGGAATTATCTAGTTTATCCCCAGTAATTTTCTTTGCATTAACATATACTTAGTCTAATATAGCTGCACCAGGTCTCCTTAGATTAGTATTAACAAAGTTATAATTCTCCAGCCTCTGAATATTAATCATTTGTGTCTTCATAGGTAAAGTAGGCTTCTCTTAGGAGGCATATTGTTGATTTTGCTTTTTAAATAACAACATAAATTTTACTTTTTAATTGGTATTTAGCACATTTACATTTAGAGTGATTATTGACATGCTTGGGCTTAAATCTATCATCTTGCTTTTTATTTTCTTTTGTTCCATCTGTTCTTCATTCACTTTTGCCTCATTTTCCCCATTTCTTTGAATCAGTGTTTGGTTCAAATTGTTCCTGGAGCATATTAACTTTTTTGTTGTTGTTGTTTTTTGGCACTTTCAGCTCCCTGGGTGGTGGGTAAGTAGTGGGAAGAGAAGTCCTCAGGTAAATGCAGGTGGCAGCAGTGAAAGCTGGCTGGCATGCACTGAAATGACAAGAGTGAGGCACAGTGCAGTCTGTCACTTTCACTAATGTAACAAACGGAAGTAGCATCTCCACCACATTTTCTTTAGTACTTGAAATTTAGCTAACATCTGATTTTCTTTTCTTTTTTTTTTTTTAGGGTATTCTTAAAGCATTTACTTTTTAGTTTTTTTAATTAGTTTTGGGTGTATAAAACAATGTAATAGTTACACATTTATCATTTATATCCCTCACACAGTGATATCCCCCTCCCCCCATCTACTACCCCTCTGACATTGCACACAGCCATCACATTTCCACTGTCTCTATTCCTAATGCTGTACTCCACTTCGTGTGTGTGTGTGTGTTTATATATATACATATATATACATATATATGTGTGTGTATATATATATAATTATAGTTGACATTAATTATTGTTCAGCTTCAGCTTCAGGTGTACAGTGCAGAGATCAGGTATCTACGTCACATCTGATTTGCAAACTTCCTTTTTTGCTGGCCGCTAATTTGCGAGGCAATCTCATACATGGTACGAATGCCCTATGAGCATGTGGCTAAGGCTCATTTTAAGTTACTGTTCCAAGTTCAGGAGAAACTACAAGTATGACTCAAATAAACAGCTGGGAATGTTAAGATACGGTATTATGATTTCACTTATTCCATAGATATAGATCTTAGGTTTCAGAAAATTTTTTACATATTACATCTCTCTTCTTCAGAGATAACCAGTTATTTGTATGTTAGATCTTCCTTCCTATCTTACTGATCATTTTCTCTCTGAACACTTTGAAGTTGTATTTTATTTTAAAATTTTATTTAGAAAATTTTTTCTTAAACAGGTCTTCAGTGTCCATGATCATTTTAAGTAGTGTCTACACACTTTTTTGGTTTGTTTTGTTCATGTGAATGACAAGTCTCATATAATTTTCTTTCCTGGGCTCAGCCAGCTTTCCATCACCTGACATAATTTTGTTGTTTTTTCCCCAACATTGCTATTCCCAGAATGGATGTTTTTATTTTTATAAATGTAATAAAAAACAATTTAAAAAATAATTTTCTCTGTTAATAGACTACTTTTGCCTTGCCTGTTATTTTCCATATTACTTTTCCTTTATTAGTTTTACAGTATGATTTTCTTTTTCATAAATGTATTTTTGTTTTTTTCTTATTGCTTTAATTGATTTTAAAAAAATAACAAGGACAAATACTTTTCCCTGGAATCTTTAATCAAAGTATATAACATAATTCTAATTGCTAAATATGAACCACTATGAATTATAAATGAGGGGGGCTTATTTTTCACTAATTCAACAAATACTTAGACAACATCAGTTACTGGAAACCTCCTAAGATAGATACTTAATAGGAGTTAAAATGAGCAACCAATGAAATGTTATGGGGCTTGATAGATGAGATATCAGCTGTTTTTTTAAAATTAGTTTTAGGTGTACAGAACAATATAATAGACATTTATACCCTCACAAAGTGATAACCCCCGTCCCCCATCTACTACCCCTCTGACATCGTATATCGCTGTTACAGTCCCACTGACTATTCCCTATGCTGTACTCCACATCCTGTGACTATACAGGATAAACAATAAGGTTCTCAGAGACGGTGGTTGATGGTGGTTGAGATAGCTCAACCTACGTCATCAGACTCTACACTTTCTTCTCTCTCATGTGACCCTTCCATCCCCAAAACGTCCTTGCTTCTCTTCCTGGTCCCTTGCATGTGTTCACCTCAGTAGTGTTGCCTGGAATACCTTTTCTCCTAACTTTAGTTATCTAAAATTTGTCTTTCCAGACAATTCCTTCTTTGAAATTTTTCTCATCTACTCCCGCTTATCGTGATCTGTCCTTCCTTTGGAGTCAAGTGATTGGTTTTTATTTTTGTCTCGAGATAAGCAATTGCTACTTTGGACTGCTGATTTATTTTTAGGTCTAGATATTATCTCCCCAACTGTGCTATAGATCCCTAATAATAATAAATGACATTAACGAGTGCTGATTCTGTGCTAGATACTCTTTGAAGTGCTATAAATGTATTACTTCATTAAATCCTTCCAGCATCTCTGTGAACTAGAAGCTATTGTCTTCTCTGTTTTGCAGATTAAGAGAATGAGGCACAGAGAGGTGTAGAAACTTGCTCCAAGTGGCACAGCCAGTAACCTGTGGGATTGAGATTTACACCCAGGCAGTGTGGCTCCAGAATCTAGGCAGCAAATGACTTCATCCCAGCTGGTTCTGGCTGCTCAATGCATCACTCCCCACTGATAGAAAGGAGGGCTCCCTTTTGGTGAAGGAGAATCCCAAAGAGGAAAAAAACCTACATTGTTTTTTTCAAAGAATCCTCTCTTTAAGAAAAAACATGGTAGGAAATAATAACTTGGTCCAGATGCCACAGAGATCATTTTAATTTTGTCCCTTCAGGTGTAAGCTCTTGAGATTTTAGTTCTTTTGGGATCTGGCTCTAAATTATTTGAAAACTCCCAAGAAAATTTCCCTTATTCTGTTCAGTATGTGAATCAATGTGCAGGTCATTGAGTATCTGTTTACTCTCAGGCTCTTCAAGATGGGAGACTTGTCTCCTTCACCAAGTACCTAGATAGTCATGTCTCTCAGGAAAGGCTAACGCCAGCAAGAGGGAGTTGAATGGTCCCTCTTTACTTCTAGAAAATGATCGTTTCCTCTGAAGATCATTCCCTATGTATCTTCCTACGGAGATGCATAAAGGACACCCTTAAAGAGGTGAGTACACTGCATATGGACAATATGAAGTTTTTGAAATATTGGCAGAGAAGCATCAGGATGCATTTGACTTTGGGAATATAGCCTCCGCACCCTGGGCTCTCTAAACAGAGCAGACCCTGACATTTTGTTCACATCTTTATGAGACTACACACCTGGTTGTTGTGACTTTTTTTCTGAATGGAATTCCCTGTTTATTTTTATTTTTTTTATAATATAGAAATACTGTGATGTCCACGAGATCACAGGATATTAAATATGAAAGGAGCATGGAGATCATCCTCCTCATTTTATAAGTCACTCAAAATGACTTATATTTAAATAAATAAATAAAAATAAATAAGGAAGGAAGGAAAGAAGGAAGGAAGAGGGGTTGGATAAAAACTATAAGCAGTCTATATTACCCCCTGCACTCACACACCTATGTTGACATATTTGGATGGGCATAAACAGAAAAATTCATGCAATGGATGATGCTCCTTCGTCACTGCTAAAAATATGCTCCACATAGCATTAAGCAGATAGTCACGATAATGATAAAATAATCATAAATTGAATAGATATTGCTATATCATATATCAAGTTCCACATATAATTATTGTATAATTCAAGAGTACTACATTGCTTTTATTTTATTTAAAGAGGACATTGAGTGATAATCAATGCTGTTTAAAACCAAAATTTTTTTTTCACATAAATTATTCTACAAAATGTTCTGTACATTTTAAATGCTTGATTTTTTCCCCTTGACTAATGAGTCAGAAAGTAACATTTTCTTGAGGGTGTTCCCTGCATAAAATATTGCACATTTAATATTTTACAAAGTTTATTACTATAATTGATATTGCCTGAGAGATTTCAGGATAAGTTCCTTAAAAGGAGTTTATAAAAAATATGAGAAATCACATAAAATAATTCTACATTATTTTGGTGCATTATTTGGTACATTATTTTATGCGATTTCCACGACAAGTTGCAGTCCAACATTTGTCAGATCACGTGATCTCCAAGGTAAGACCTCACCATTTTTCCAGGGTATCATATTCCTTTATATGAGTAACTGTTTTGTTATCTGTGCGTTGGACTGACAAACACACATGAACATCTTAATACTATTAGAATGGTACTGTTCATGCAATAAGAGTTGGAATTCCCTTGTTTAGTTTTTCCCAATGGCTGATATCAGGATCTGAATATCTCATTGGTTTTTATAGTGTTCCCAGTAAGGGTATTACTACGTGGGTTTTATTATTCCATCACCCAGTGAAATGATTCATGAAGACAAATTCTTATATATAACTTGAAGAAATTTTAGACAATATAGGTGGACTCCTTTTATGGGAGAGAGTAGCAAATCCAAAGAAATGAAGGGCAAATTGCCCAAGTTTAAATGAGATTTTTGCACAACTGTTCAGATATAGTATCTAGAAATATTATTTTCCAGTTGAACATTTTTTCAATAATTATCTGTTATAGACCCAGTTAGATAATCTGTCGTTGGCTTAAAATATTATTTGTCACTGTTAATTATAGGTTATTTTCATAATAAAAATTCTTTCCTATGACAGACTGCAACTGACCAATGGAAGGCAAGAATCAGACGACAGTGACTGAGTTTCTTTTCTTGGGCCTCACAGATCATGGCCATCAGCAGATTATCCTCTTTGTCATGCTTCTCTTCATCTATGTTTTCACACTCGGGGGTAACTTGGGGATGATCACCCTCATATGGATTGACTCCAGACTCCACACGCCTATGTACTTTTTCCTTAGCCACTTGTCCTTCGTAGACATTTGTTCCTCTTCTTCCATTGCTCCCAAGATGCTGTGTGATATCTTTGCAGAGAAAAGAGGCATCTCTTTCATCGGTTGTGCTGCACAGATGTGGTTTTTTGGTCTTTTTGTGGCAATGGAATGTTTCCTTCTGGCTTCCATGGCATATGACCGGTATATGGCCATCTGTAAGCCCTTGTTGTATACTCTCATTATGTCCCAGCGGGTCTGTGTGCAGCTGGTGGTAGGGCCTTATGTCATAGCTCTTATAAGCACCATGACTCATACAATTCTCACGTTTGGCTTACCCTTCTGTGGCCCCAATGTCATCAATCACTTCTTCTGTGATATTTCACCACTGCTTTCCCTAGCATGTGCAGACACTTGGACCAATAAGTTAGTGCTTTTCGTTTCGGCTGGAGCTATAGGAGTACTCAGTGGCCTGATCATCACGACCTCTTATGTTTGTATCCTAGTGGCCATCTTGAAAATCCAGACTGCTGATGGGAGGCAGAAAGCTTTCTCCACTTGTTCTTCTCACCTGGCAGCCATCTGCATTCTGTATGGGACTCTTTTCTTTATCTATGTTCGGCCTGGCTCAGGTTCCTCCCTAGATATCAATAAAGTGATTTCCCTGTTTTATACGGTGATCATCCCCATGCTGAACCCCGTCATCTATAGCTTGAGGAACAAGGAGGTGAAAAATGCATTCAGGAGCAAGTTTGAAAGAAAAAAAATTCTGAAGATAGATAAAATAGCATTCTAATTGTGCTGCCCAGGGAGGCAATGATGCGATTCAATAATGAATGGTGAAAAGGACTAGAAGCTGAGAATTAGAAGCTCTCTTTAACTCCTGAGTCTGCCAGTTACCAGGTCACTTGTATACTGGAAGTACTGTTTATATTGCTTTTTCTGCAGTCTTCTCCTTTGCGACATGATGCAGAATACGAAAGAATTTCCAGATATATTAGAGGTATAAATATCATTTATGCCAGAAGATAATCCAGGAGAACTTTAACATATTTTTATATGTGGGAAGACATTTTATTCCAGACCAGAAAAGCAAATGTTATAAGGGTAAGCTGACTAGAGTTCATTCATAAAGTTTTCAAAAACTTTGTTAAAAGTTGAACAAAGGAAAATGAGAGAAAAATTGCAAAACAAGCGATTCACAAGGAGTTACTGTTCCAATAGGGAAGTGTTGAAATACACACATGCACACACACATGCATGCACACACACACATGAAACACAGTAGAGAAATGAAACTTTTTTCATCTATCAGATTAGCAAACATTAAAAAGATTATGTGCAAGGCTGGTAAGGTTATCATTTGGATATGGACAGCAATTTTATACATAGCTATTGTAGCTAAGTGTGAATAGCTACGTTTTCAGAAAGTAATCTGTAATCTGATGATTTTTTCTTAAAATGCACATAACTCTTTGACCTAGCTATCTTGCATTTGGAAACCTATGCCATAGAAATATAAACACCAGACACAAATGTTGCAGCATCTTTTGTAGAGGGAATAAAAGAAACAACCTGACTCTGTATCAGTAGGAGAAACATACTTGCTTTCTATGAAATGTTGTGCAGCTAATTATAAAAAGAATAAGTTAGATATTCATGCTTTGGTTTGGAGGAAGCTCTCTGATACTTTTTCTCTGATAGAAAAAGTCGAGTCAAAGTTTAATCTGTAGAACTGATCACACTTAGTAAAAAGAAAAGAAAAGGAAAAATGTGGAGGTAAAACTTACCTAAAGTGTAAACTATATTAGTATGTACGTATGTACATGATCGTAGAAAGAAATGAGGAAGGCTACAGGCCAAACTGCTAACGTTGGATATAGCATAGGGGTTTGTTCATACTCTTCTAAGTTGTTGAACTTATTTTACAACAAATGTGTTTAATTTGGTAATTAAAGTTCATGTTTGAAAAGCTGCAATCTGTGTCAAAACTAACAAACTAATGACTATATCAGTAAATGAATAACTTGAGGGGGATGGCACAATGCCTTGTCTTAAGGCTACTCTACGTTCTAACATTCTCTGATTTCATGAGACATTTCTAAACATTGGTGAAGGAAATCTTTGTCAAAACCTAAGTAAAAAGGAGGTCTTCTCAGCAAATCTATGCTGCATTTTCCCTACCTCCCAGAATCTGTAATTTTTATGCATTGTGGTAAGTTTTCTCTTAATTAAAAACTTTGAAATGGTAGCAAAATGCTGTTAACAATGACACAATGCAAATAAATGACTTGAAAAGTATACTAGATATTATCATAAATATATCCATATAAAACTATATTTTATAGTTTTTTGTAGCACAGCATTTCATACAAAGAATGTATGTTTCTCCTAATGATACAAATTCAGATTGTTTCCTTTTATTCTCCCTACAAATGATGTTGCAATTTGTATCTCGTAATTACATTTCTATAGCATAGATTTCCAAATGTAAGATAGCTAGGTCAAAGATTATATACAATTAACATTGTTAATTGTCAGTGTGTGTGAAATTTTCCAACACTATTTTACTCGGAATTATTAAAACTTTGGCTTAGGTATGAAAAAGGGAAATATACTTTTTTTACTTTTATCTAGAAAGATTAACAGTTTCCCAGTCATATTTTGCCTTCAAATGACTCTTCATTATATAACATGTCTCAAACCACAAGTCACCTTTTAAGATAGTCATTTCCTAGTATAAGACCTGAATATGTTCTGTTTTTTAAATTATTTTGTAAATACTTATGATGCAAAATTTATTGAAAGGGGATTAGGAGGAGAACAGCTGGAAGCAAATGATAATTATAGATTTCCTGAATTGTTCCCCTTCTCCAAGTATATGGAAATATATTCAAACCAACTGTCTTCCTCTAACTCTAGTTATCGCTATTCTAATGTCCTAATGTAATCTTCTTTAGGAGAATTCTTTTCCTACCGTATTTACATAGATAACTCTACTTGTTTTTCATATACTGCTTAAGTGTCACTTCTACTCAGAGAATCACACTAATTCTCTAATCTAAGTTATAGCTCCTCTGTATTTTTCCATTACGGCCTCTTATTCTTTTCCTTCAGTCTTTATAAGTGTAACACGGTGCATGTTAAGATAGATTTTTGTTTTGTTTTTATTAATAAGTAATGTTCCCAGCTGATTTTTTATATGAGACAGTGTTAGAAATTCAATTGGAGGTGTATTTTGTTTGTTTGTGTGTTTACCCAAAAGCCTTTAAGTAGTTCTCCTTATTTTGTAAAGAAAGGGTGAGTAAAGGCCCAATATCAGTAAGGAAATTCTCTGTCAGTTAAGGCCTCTACACACTGAGATCTCCTGATTTGTAGTATTGGTTCTTGAGAGGAGGTCATCAATTTTCATAAGGCGTGGTTTCTGAGGGTAAGTCAGACATAATTCTTATCCTCGTTCCTCCATAGGTGAGGTGGTTTTTTGCCTCTGGCTGGCTTCTTTTAGGATTTTTTCTTTATCTTTGATTTTCTGTAGATTGGAAGTTGTATGCCTAGGTACAGTTTTTGTTGGCATTTATCCTGCTAGGCATTCTCTGAGCTTCCTGGATCTGTGGTTTGGTGTTAAGATTAATTTGGGGGAAATTCTCAGTCATTATTATTTCAAATATTTCTTCTGTCCTTTGTCTCTTTTTTCTTTTTATATTCCCATTATGCATATGTTACACCATTTGTAGTTGTCCTACAGTCCTTAAATATTGTTTTCTCTTCGTTCGCTTTGCTTTTCAGTTTTTGAAGTTTGTATTGGTATTATATCCTTACGCACACTGAGTCTTGCCTCAGCCGTGTCGAGTCTACTAAGAAGCCCATCAAAGTAATTTTTCATTTGTGTTACAGTGCTTTTGTATTCTCTAGCATTTTAATCATAGTTGATTAAAATTCCTGCCCTGATAATTCCTACATCCCTGCCATGTCTGGTTTTGATGCTTTGCTGTCTCTTCAAATTGTGTTTTTTGCCTTTTTGTATGCTTTGCAGTTCTTGCTTGATAGCCAGGCATGATGTTCTGGGTAAAAGGAACCGCTGTAAATCAGCCTTTAGTAATGTGGTGACAAGGCACAGGGGCAGGGGAAGTGTTTTATATTCCCGTGATTAAGTCTCATTCCTTACTGAAGCTTTGCCTCCGCACTGTGAACTTCATAAGTGTTTCTCTTTTGTTTTCTCCCCCATAAGTTGGGACAGGATGTATAGAGGGGGCTGAAGGCAGGTATTTCTCTTCCT
The DNA here is from genome assembly GCF_004115265.2 of Rhinolophus ferrumequinum. NCBI lineage: Eukaryota > Metazoa > Chordata > Mammalia > Chiroptera > Rhinolophidae > Rhinolophus > Rhinolophus ferrumequinum. The sequence goes on from NC_046294.1 coordinate 12,081,670, forward strand.
CAGTTAGCCTCCGATAATGCCTCCCAGGGTTGGCTCCGGTTACCTCGCCTCTGCTGAGGGCAGGCCTTGTGAAGAACAGAATGGGTATTGGAAAATGGTTCCTTTGCTCCTCCCCCTGCTAAAAGCGTCAGGGGATTTTCCCCTGATATTTTTCCCACCACGACCCCACCAAGAAACTTAGATTCTCTTTACTCTGGTCTACCTTTCCTGTTATCCGTAACATTTATCTCCTTTTAATCTGTAATAACCTTAAAAGGATTTTGAAATTTATTGTTCATTATCTTCCCTCAATAAAATCTAAGCATCATGTGGGCATGTTATTTTATTAAACTAATACGTTTCAATCACTATTTCAATATAGTGTATGCTTAATAAATATTCAATGGTCAGATGGTGTGGCTTTTAAGTGTAAGAAAAAGTTCTGACTCACTTGATGAGAGGATAGTCTCACTAGTACTTGGTTTTTATAGATTCTTCTATTCTTTTGGTGGCTGGGGTTACAACACAAATTCTGGATGTATCAGAGTCTAATATGAATTAGTGTTTGTATCTCTCTCCAGATAATGGGAAGATCTTAGAATGCTTTCATTCCATTTACCCCACTGTTGATTTATATGTTTTTGTTATCATTTATTTCAGTTTTCTATACATTATTATCATTTTTATTAGTAGATAGCCATTTAAAATTATTTACATACTTTTCTTTTCATTGAAATATGTCTTCTGCACCCCTGAAATTCTGTAAGAATTAATTTTCCTTTTAACTAAAGGACACTCAGTGGCATTGTCTTTAGTTTAGGCCCATGTATGAAACATTCTCTTAGATTTTGTTTGAATATGCGTTTATTTCACCTTCATGGATAGTTTCACCTGCTGTAGAATTGTTAGTTGGAAATTACTTTTTTCCTCAGCACTTTAAAGTTATTCTTTTCTTGTGATTTCTTTCATTTGTGTTAGAAACTCATTATTTTATCATTGCTCCTTCAGAAGAAATCCTTCCTTCTTTCCTACCTTCCTTCTTTCCTCCCTTCCTTCCTTCCTTCCTTCCTTCCTACCTTCTTTCCTTCCTTCTTTCATTTTTTTTCTGAATGCATTTTCCTTTTTCTCTGGTTCTTGGCAGTTTAAATGTGATGTACTTAGGTGTGTGTGTGTGTTTTTATAGTGTATTTGATCCTGCTTGGGCTTGGTTGTGCTTCTTAAGTCCATAACATTCTTTCTTTTTTTTGAGAAATCTTCACTATTGCCATTTTCCTTCTCTCCTGCCACTCTAATCACACATTTTACGTCTTTTCACTGTATTACGTATTTCTCTTTTGCAGTTCCCATGAGTTTTCCTCTTCATGCTTTATTCTACATATTTTCTTCTGACCTGTCATTATCTTCAGTAAGTATAGTCTCTATTCTGGTTTGAAGAGGAAGCCAATAGTTTGATTTTGTACATGTTCTATTTTAATCCCCCATTGGAAGTCAAGGGAGGCAGTTGAATATTTGATTTTAGGATTTAAGAAATAAGATGGAAATGGAGATAATATTTGGGAGTATTAGCATAGGAATGGTATTTAAAGCTATGGGACTAAATGAGCTTTTTTTAATGAAGTTTAAATGAAGATAGATAAAGAAGAGGCCCAGAAATGGATCACTGGCATTTTTTAACATTTAGAAATTGGGATTATGAGGAAAATCCAGCACATTAAACTAAGAAAGGCGGGAATGAGGATAGCATTTTGCTAAGAAGTCATCTAGGGAAATTATTTCAAGAAAGAGGAAGTAATCAACGATGTCAAGTACTGTATTATGTTCGACGACTGCTGATAACTTGGCAATGTGGGTGTCACTGGAGACCCTGAAACAGCAACCTGGGGAGTGATGGGGACGGAAACCTGCTTAGAGTGGGTTCAAGAGTGAAAGTCAGGAGAGGGATTGGAGACAGCGCTGCGATATCACAGAGCAGGACACAATGATGGGATAGTTCCTGGAGCAGGCATGAGGAGCCGATGGGGGTTTCCTTTGAATATTAGACATTATAAAATAATTATACCTGAGTGGAGTGCTTTGGTAGAAAGGGAAAATTGAAGCCACAAGAGAGTGGCCAAATGAAAGTTAGACATTCTTGGATAAGCATAAGGTCATGGAATCAGATGTAAGATTGGCTAGGCTGGCTTTAAATAAAATCACATGGAATGCCTCGAGTGTAACTGACGGTAAAGAAGGTATATATATACATATACACACACACACACATATATGCATGCAGGAAAAGGTAACTGGATGAGGGAAATGTGGAAAAATCTGTCTTTCAAATAAATAGAGCTGACATTTTCTTATGCTGCCTTTTATAATTTTGTTGGCTCTGTCCATAGAGCCCATTTATGTTCTCTTTGATAACTTGAGTGCCATCCTTCTTTTAACACTGATTTCTTTTGGAAAGTTTTAATATGACTGCATTAGTCTGCTAGTGCTGTCATAACAAAATACCACAGGCTGGGTGGCATAAACAATAGAAATTAATTCTTTTACAGTTCTGGAGTGCCACCCTTATGACCTCGTTTAACCTTAATTACCTCCTTAGGGGCCCTATCGCCAAATACAGTCACATTGGAGATTAGGGCTTCCATATATGAATTTCGGGGAAACACAATTTAGTTCCTAACACCAAGTATAGAGGATATTTTTGAAACCTCAAACAAGTAATGCAATGGTACTTTTCCATTTTATTAAACAATCTGTTCTAAACCAAAACAAACTCTTCTTAAAATTTCATAAAAACTGTTATATAAAACTTAAAATTGTGGTTATTGTGAAAATTTCCAGGTGTTTTGATTTCTAATTACATGTAGACTAGAACTTACTCGTATATGAAGTTTAGTTTGTAAAGCCCTGTTCTTAGGACATAACACAAGTCATTTAAAAGTTAAGAATATAGTATATTTCACTGATAACCAGGAATGTTTTTATAGGGTTTTGACCCCTAAAATTATGTTACTTGTATAAAAATGTACCTGCGCATGGTCTCTGGGAGTGCTTTACCGAGCTGGGGACTTCCCAAGTCATTCTAAATAAACCTAAGAGAAGATATTTCCAAATCTATGTGTAGTTGAGTTTTCTGTTACATATTTGATTTTTTCACATTTACGTTCAGTCTCCCCCAACAACCAGTACCAACTTTCAGGGCTAGTATTTGAATTGTGAGTTTCATTTCTTAGCATCCAGTGCTACATGTTCAATAGATCTCTGCTCCATTTTTCAAAGACAGTCCCAAGATTTGAGTATTTTTTCTTCAGAAGCTTTCCTTTGAGAGGGAAAAAAAATCCCATTGTGAGGTGATATTGGCTCAAACTCCATAGCATTTATTTTAATTTCTTCTCTATGGATGTAGACTCTTGAGATTCAGTGTTCTTCAAGGATCAGATGCCAATTGACTCAAACTTTTGAGAAAAATATGGACTTCATATTGTGCCATAGGAGAGTCAGGAAAAGGCAACAGGTCATTTTATATGTTAGTAGACCCCTGGTTAATCAGGACAAAGGTAATTCATATTCATCAGAATATAGTAGAATTCATGATACTTCAAGGACACCATATTGGGGATATGTACCGTGTTTCCCCGAAAATAAGACCTAACCAGAAAATAAGCCCTACCATGAATTTTCAGGATGACATTCCCCTGAACAAAAGCCCTAATGTGTCTTTTGGAGTAAAACTTAATATAAGACCTGGTTTTATTTTCAGGGAAACACAGTAATTCTTCTTGTCTGTGGTCAGAAGTCCAGAAATTTTAGTGTAATTTTGAAGTAATTAATAGAAGTAAATAAGGTATTTTATCAAAAAGGTAAGTTTGCTGAGTTTTGGATAAGTCATATTCATAAAATTATACTGTCATGATTACATGACTGTAATTAACTTTTTAAATTCTCCAAAGAGAGTATCTTGGCTCAAATATTCTTGTGCACAAAACAGAAAATTTGCATGATTCTTAAACCTAAATAACAGGTCTTTTTGAATTACCGAACTGTTCATTTAATCTCTCCATTTTAATACCTCCAAAGGGAGGTACAGTTTTGTTTTGTACAATTACGGTTGACTCAAAGTCCCCAGATTATTTTCTCTCGCAATAACTTTAATATGCGTATGTTGTCTATAGGCCTGATCTCCTGGGCTTCTGGCTCCTTGAGGGACTTAGCTCCAATTCATACAACAGCCCTTTAGAGAAACCTCTGCTGTGTGTTGTGCAGAATGGAATCAGTGAACCCTTTTTTAAAGTGCTATGGGAAGGTCCAGGTTTCAGGATGGTATCATTATATTGTTTATCTTCCTAGACACCCGAAGGAGCTGACAAAAATGACATGTCTGCATTTGCAGGGTACTTCATTTTCACATCAGGGAATGCAAATTTTTTTTTTTTTTTGAGGAGAAAAGTCACTTTTAATAAGTTTCATTTCTGTTGTAAAGATAATAAGCATTCAGTACAGAAAACCTGGAAAACACATATTAGAACAAACCAGACAACAAAAATAATAACCCCACTAACCAAAAATAACCTCTTTTGATTTATGGTGTATGTTTTTAAATACTTTTTTTTTCTACCTGCTTTTTCACATACCATACATTGGGAATGCTTTCCTATGTTAATAAATTTTCATCCACAACATCAACTTCAATAAGAGGACTACAACATGGTGTTTAAGAATGTGGATTCTGAACGGATAAAGAAGTTGTGGTATATATACACAATGGAATACTATTCGGTGGTAAGAAAAGATGATATAGGAACATTTGTGACAACATGGATGGATCTTGAGAGTATAATGCTAAGCGAAATAAGTCAGACAGAAAAAGCAGAGAACCATATGATTTCACTGATATGTGAATATATAAATTATATATGTGATATATGTGATATGTGATATGTGATATATAAACCAAAAACAACAAAAGAACAAAACAAACAAATGAAAAACAAAAACTTATAGACACAGACAATAGTTTAGTGGTTAACAGAGGGTAAGGGGGGAGGGGGTGGGAGAAGAGGGTAAGGGGGATCAAATATATGGTGATGGAAGGAGAACTGAGTCTGGGTGGTGAACACACAATGTAATTTATAGATGATGTGATACAGAATTGTACACCTGAAATCTATGTAACTTTACTAACAATTGTCACCCCAATAAACTTTAATTAAAAAAAAAAGAATATGGATTCTGGATCTAGATGGCCTGGGTTCAAACGTCACCTCTACCACTTACTAGCTATGTGACCTTGGGCAAGATAATGAACCTCTCTGTGCTTCAGTCAGGGAATTAATTTAATTACAAAGTTAATTTTGTAATTCACTTTGACATAAGCAGATGGCGTCTAGGGCATGTTTCTTCAGACAGGTGAGTTAAGTGATTTCCTAAATTATCTTCAGGGAGGCCAGATACGAAAAATAAATTTAGAAGCCCAAGAAAACATCTCAAAACTTACCCTGAAGAATAATCTCATACAAACAGAATATTTAGTCTATGTCTTCGGTTTAAATGACCTAACTTGAATGTATATTTTGGTTGAATTTTGCATGTGGCATAGAAATACTGAAATGTGCTGTAAGATTTATGGGTTCATTGGATGTTAGTATTAAGAGGCCGTGGCTTCTCTGGGTCTTAATTTCTTCACTTTCCCTAGGTTGAGTATTATAAGCAGAAAACAAACCTTTCAATCAGCTGACAGGAATTCTCTGCTGCTCACGTCCACAGTCACACGTTTCTAGGCTCATGATTTTTCTCTGTTAGGATCTTTGGATTGGGTAAGACTGGGAAAATAAAGTAACATGCATTTAGACAGTCAGAAACTATTATTTTCACACAATAGTTTGAATTGGTTGAGATCCTTGATGGGTATATTCTAGTTTCATTCTCATAAAATTGTTTCATAATCTACATTTATTGTGACACTCAAAATGCTTTCTATCCTCTTTGAATAATAATGAGTACAAATATAAATGACCTGAAATGTCTAGAAAATATTAAATCTTGAAATCGTTTACTACTAAGGCACAGTTTTTCTGACTAATCTTAAATTCTACCCTGCTAGGCCATAGCTTTCCAAGCTCCATTGACTCTGAGATCACAGGAGGTTAGCAAATTTTTATCTCATTAATTTCCTGTTAACCAAAACCCTTTACCAGGAGAGAATGTTGTTAGACTTCTGTCAATACTTCTGCTGCTGCACACCCTGTTAATATTTTTGAGTAACTATGCTATTGGAATAGTTATGATTATTTCAAGATTCAAAATGTATGCCTCCCTTAACTTAATTTTCCTTTCTTCCCATTATCTCTACCTCCCCTTTTTCTCACTTCTCATTTAATCTTTTTCTAAAAAACACTTTTTAAATTTTGAATAAATACAGATTCACAGGAAGCTTGAAAGATAGTACAGATAGGTCCCTTGCAACATTCACCCAGTTTTCCCCAATGTTATATCTTCACAACATGAAAAATAGGAAACTGACATTGGTATGAGATGTGTGTATAGCTCTATATTATTTTATCATGTGTGTCGATTTGTATAATCCTACAATCAGGATACAAAATTATTCCATCTCCACAAAGATCTCCCTTGCGCTACTCCTTTTATAGTCACCCACTACTCTTTTCCCACCATTCCTAATCCCAGACAACCACTGACCTGTTCTCTAGCTCTACAATTTTGTCATTTTGAGTAATATGTGTGTGTGTGTGTGTGTGTGTGTGTGTGTGTGTGTGTATGGAATCATAGAATATGTGACCTTTTGAGACTGGCTTTTTTCAACTCAATCTAATGACCTTGAAACCCATCCAAGTTGGTGCATGTATCATATTTTCCTCCTCTTTATTACTGAATAGCATTCTGTGGTATGGATATACCACAGTTTATTTAACCATTCACCTATTATAGGACTTTTTGGTTGTTTTGAGTATTTAGCCATTATGAATAAAGCTTCTATGAACAAAATTGCACCGGTTTTTGTGGGTTAACTGCTGATGTCTAAAGGAGTTGTAAGGGGAGTGACACAATGACAGAAAAATGACTGGATATCATTCATTTTAGCCAAGGTCCCCTGAGTAGACAGACAGTCTCTGCCACGGGGACACCCAGAGATGCCCTGTTTCTTGTCCAGTGTTTAGTCTGTTCTCTCACCTTCCCATTGGTATTTTGAGCTACTTAAGATACTTTCGATGAATTTTCTATTTCTGTTGCTTGCAACTGAGGAACTCATATATTATCCACTTTTTCTTTGCCTACAAAAATATTCAATGTCTGTTGTTCTTTTCTTTAATAATTTCTTCAATGAAACCTAAGCTTACAATTTAGTACACCTCACAAGAGTAGACTAAGTTATATTGGAATTTTACTTCTTTTTAAATAATGTTAGTTGAGGATCACAGACATTTGTAAATGATTCTATTTTGATAATCAGACATTTGTAAATGATTCTATTTTGATAATCAGTTAACACAATTTCACTTGTTGAAAAACATTGATAGTAATTATCATTGATTGAACTTCCACAGTGTACCAGCAAACGTGTCTTCCAGACTTGCCATCTCTGATCTCTATAATAGGTACACAAATAAAATGTTACTATTTCCATTTTAAAGATGAATATACTCTTGTAGTCGTTTCCTACTGCTGCATAACACATTACTGCAAACCTAGTAAAACTACACAGACTTACCGCTTGCAGTCTGTGTGTCGTGGCTTGATTCTAGCTCGGGGTCTACAAGGCTGAAGTCAACATGTTAGCAGCTCTAGGCTCCTTCCTGGAGCATCTGGGGAAGACCTCATTTCCAAACTCATTTGTGTGTGTACAAAATACAGTTCCTCGTGGTTGTGGGCTGTGGTGTCTGTTCCTCGCTGGCTCTTAGCCAGGGGCCTCTCTCAGCTCCTTAAGGCTGGCCACATTCCTTCTTATGTGGCCCCTCCATCTTCAGACGAGCACCGACACATCTATTCCCACATTTTGAACCTCTCTGACTCTTCTGCTCTCAGCTGGAGAACACGCTGGATCCATCCAGGTCATCCAAGTTACCCTTCCTCTGTTGAGGTTAACTATACCATGTAACACAACACAATCATACGAGTGATATTGCACCATGAGATTAGATTCCAGGGCTTAGGACAGGACATCTTTGCAGGACCATTTTAGAAATCCTGCCAACCACACGAATGCTCATGGGACAGACAAGTAAGCATTAAGGCACAGAATGGACATTCAAGCCTGCCATTTCTCAAGTGTACATGTTAGCCTATGTGTGTGCTTTCTTTCCTGAGATTGCAGTGTTCTGTGCTAATATCATTTCACGACACTTATTAGTATAAATATTCTTTAATAGTAATGTTATCATATATTTGCTGAGGACCTACGATATCATAGACACTGTGCTAAGTGTTTTGTAAACATCTCCTTGAATACTTGAGCTTCCGTTTTGATATGAGTTTTTCAATCCATTTCGCAGCTTTCCCCAGCCGAGGCTTCTGAGAGCTTGTGCCATATGCCTTAGGTCAGGCATCCACTAAATGCAAGAGATGTTTGTGAAACCCATCAAGGCACAGCACGTTTTTGTTTTCCCCGGGGGTCATTTTGAAAGGGATGTGATGAAGCATGATGAACGTTTAAGGTTGATATTATTCTTTCTCCAATTCTGTGTTAATAAATTACATCCTGAATTCTTAAAAATCTGGTTTTAAATATTTAGTATTATTTTAGAACACAAGGGTCAAAGTTTGTTTTACAATATGTGCTTACAGTGCCCATAACATGCACAATTTCACATTCTTCATGAAACATCATTTTCTCCCCTCATTTTACTTTAGTCATCTCCTGTTAACATGGTCTCAGTGAATATAGAATGTGTTCAAATAAAGGGTACGCAGCATTCCCAGTAAGGAAACACGGTGAATTCTTTCTTTAAGTATTGTTAACTTTTGCCACTAGATGGCAGCATCAGCTTATCAATCAATAAAATTAACTAATGCTGCCTTTAATAATTGAAAGCATTATTAAGATAGTAGGTTTGGAAAAAACTTTCAAATATCTAAGAATTAATTCTCGAGGGCTGTGAACTCATGTACAAGTTTTATGTGTTTGGGCCACAGTTTTACGTATATTTATTCCACAGAAAAGGACTGGGTCTTTCATCAGACTCACATAAAAAATGAAAATCTCTGATCTACTCTAACATTCTTGTCTTCGAGATTGTGAAACTAAAGTATAAAGGGGGGGAAATGACTTTGCCATGGTATGTAACAGAATTATGGCTCACCTGTTTTAAAAGCACAAAGCTCAGAGATTTTCACTCCTACATAAAACATTCTTATAACTCCTTCCATCGTCATTACGATCATAAATAAAAAGACTTGGTAAAATTAGGTGCAAATATTTTTCCTAGTCTGTCCTTTGCTGTTTTTGTAGTAAATAAAATTATGTAATTAAAATATTTTATTACTACTTTTGTCTTTAAATATTGACGATAGATTAGGATATTTGGCAAATATTTATTTTTGTGCTTTTATGGTTTTTCGTGTGTATTTTAATCTAATAATTCAGGGATTTAAAAATACTTAAGGAATAATTACTTCCTTTTCTTGGGATAATACTTATTAATAATAATGGTAATTGTAAAATGCTACTGACAATTGAGCTATTGAAACACTCTTTAAGGACAGGTGATGTAGAGTTCTTAAGTAACAGGTAATGTTGTAAGTCCTGTAAAGATGGTTCTATTTTAAGACAACTCTGTAAGGTAGGAGTTGTCTTCATTCAAGAGATTAGGAAAACTGAGGATCATAAAAGTGGAGTAATACAGAAGGAAATGACAGACACATGTCAAATTAAATTATGCTTCATTCTCAAGCTCTCCTTTCCCTTCATCCAACTGCTTCCTTTATTATATAGTATATAGCTTAATATCAATCTCATTTAGTCATCTATTTTGGTGCCAGTATCACCCTGCTCTAACGTTTACTGATAGAGAATGTCTGTTATTCAGTATGTCAGTATGTCTGGTCTTTTTGTTGCGGAAGAACTGACGAGGACCGAGAGACTCAAGCGGCTCGCAGAGATCAGGGAGAACACGGCTTTATTACGCCAGCGGGCTCAGTGGGATTGTTCCCAAAGAATTGAGCACTAACTGGGGTCAGGCGCTTTGTTTTATATGTTTAGGCCTCCAGGTTGGGGGGAAATCTGGCCGGGGTGCCAGGGAGATCTGTCACTAGCAGCTGTGTTTCTTCAACATTTGTTTTGACAGGGACGCCTCTAACTATGGTGCCCACGGGAGACATCTCCCATAAGGTATGGGAGGAAGAGGGGGATGGAGCTCTTGGGGAGGGGGACCTGCAGGAAAAACCATCCCAACATTTTATGCCTCCCTTATCATTTTTGGAATTGACATTCTTTACCCAATAATACTGAAAAAATTAAGAGATTTTTGTCATCAATGTGCCTTCATTTAAAAGGACATAAGAAAGTAAACTGAATTACTTTAACAACCATTGTTTGGTCTGCTCTGCATTCTTCACTCCATGTTACAAAGTTTGCAAAGAATGGACATTGATTGGGGCTGGTGTACAAAATATACCTGGGAGGACAAGGGCATTGATCTGTCAGGAGGAATGCTGGCTGGACAGGGTCGTAGAACCTTCTGCTGTACCTGGCATTATCCTTTTGGCGGCTGGACCGTCGGGAAGTCTGGACTTGGGCTGAGGTGGCCACGGCAGCCCACTGGAAGGGCTAAGAGTGGCAGCAATTTCCCAAAGATTATGGATGTGTCTTGATATTTAACAACTAGTGTAGACATACCAGTGCTACCCTGGACATCACAAATGTTGAAGTGAATAATCTATAGTTTCCATCCTCTACGGTCACAGTTCTGTAAGGGATAGTAAGTCCCACTCAAAACCACCATAACAAAAGGCAACACTAATAAATTCGCATGTGAGGTTACTACATGTTTTGAAATTTAGGGGGAGAGATTGCTTTGGCCTGCAGACAGAAAAAGGAAGGCTTTTTATGGAGGACGTCACATGCAAACTATGCTGCAGAGTGGGCTGAAGACAAACGTGATAATGGGATCAAAGATTCAGAGGAAGGGTGAATGGGTAGCCCCATCAGATTAAGCTGCCGAGGGTAAAGGTGAGGGGATGAGATAGTATGTTGGAAAGAACTTTGTGGCAGGATTTGTGAGGTCTTGAGGATCAAGGAAATAGATCCACTCTGAACATATCTGGTACTCAAATGGCTTTTCATAGCTCTGTCTCACCCACCATGCAAACCCCGCTGCTGGAGGCAAGAGGCAGGATGGATTTCAGGGAGAGTGAAGGCATAGAAGCCCAGGAGGCTCAGTTAGTGTCTAGGTCTGGAGTTCCTACCAGTGGTTCAACACTGAATCTCCTGTGGCCTCGCCCAGAGATTCTGATTAACTCTCTTAGACTATGACCCAGCCTCCAGTATATGTAAAAACTTCCAAAGTGATTCTAATATACAGCCAGGTTGAGAACAACTAGTCTCGATCAATGTTTCTCACACTGGAGTCTGAAGGTACTTTCATTATATAATTTGTGAATCTATAGCTTTGGGAGAATTTTTGAATTTCTATCATCATTTCAAGGATAGTTGAAGGATTATAAATAAGTCATTTTACTGGTTATAAAGACAAAATTCCTCTTTTGGAGAAATCGATAATTCACAGTTGAGGACTACTTTCATAACACTTCAGTTGGTTAAGTTCATGTTTCTGAAACTGCGTTCCACAACTCCCTGGGTATCCACAGTAGTTCTCTCACACGGTCCAAGAAAAGCATTCTTACAATTTTCCTTTGGAAGGCATCTCTATAGGTATAAGTAATCATTCTGAGAAGCAGTGGTCAGGATTGAGATAATAAAAGATTCAACAGTATAAATCTTCCAGCACCCTCATTAAACAGACTTTCTTCCAGGAAGTGCACAGTTATCGTTTCTCCCAAAGCTGTTAAGCACTCTAAGTGATCTGGAATGTCTGAATTTTCACCCGTGAGCCCTTGGATTGAAGTTCAATCACACTTGACACTTCCAGATGCCTGGGTTCTGGCCATGCCTCAGAGCCTTGATTTCATGTACAAGGGTGACGAGTGTGGGCTGCTGCAGAATCCAGAGCTGAGTGCCCTTCCCTGCCCACCCTAGAAGAGGTTACAGAATTATATTGAACGCACATTGTGAAGACACACATTCATCCATTTCTTTCCTCACTCCCTTCTTAAGATGCGGCTGCTCGTGTCTTCCGTAGTTTCTCTCTTCCCATTCTCTCATCACCACACCCATGCCTTGGGGTTCATTCCCTGCCAGGACCTGCCACCACTCTTCTTTCCACTTTCCTAGGAATCCAGAGAGACCCCTTGCTGTACATAGAATGTGTTTCCCCACCTCATTCATATGCTGAAAACTAATCCTCAATCTGATAGAATTAGGAGGTGGGGACTTTGGGAGGAGTGAGGTCATCAGGGTGGAGCCCTCGTGAATGGGATGAGTGCCCTCATAGGGAGACCCCAGAAAACCCCCTTTCTAGTTAAGGCAGGTCCTAACTAGACACAGTGGACCTTGATTTAGGACTTCCCAGCATCCAGAACTGTGAGAAATAAATTTCTGTGTTTATAAGCCATCCAGTCTATAGCAGCATTCTGTTAACCTGAATGGACTAAGACACCCTGTTATCACTTGAATCCTCCACCTCTTCACTGAAGATTTCCTTTAACTCTCAGCCTTAACGGAATCCAGCTTGTCCCCAGCAAGCATCTCTTCTGCTAAATTTAAAGGATCATTTAGCTTCTTATGGAAAAGAAAAAAAAATTTCCTGTGAGAGTCCCCTGTCTCCATTTCTCCTTCCCCAGAGTCAACCACTAAATAACTGACCTATATTTTTTACTTAATGCATTATTTTAGTTTTCGTCACTACCTCTTGACTTTCCAATATGAAAGATGAGGATTTAACTTTGCCCAGTGTAGGTCCCCCTACACTGTATCAACCACATCTTTTCTATTCCCCATCCACTAAATGCAATTTTATTGTATATTTTGTTCAATCAGTATTCAGTTGTATCACTTCTCACTACGTGAAACCAGTTTTAATTGAGTCACACAATATATTATAAATAGCTTTTCCCCCCATACTTCTTTTTCTCATAATAATAGTCTTGTTTTTTGTTTGCTTACTTTCCTATGTATTAATCTCTAATTCTATCCTGAACTCCCTGTCCAGTTTAGTTTTAGTTTTATATTAATCTATAATTCTGTCCTGAACTCCCTGTCCAGTTTACATGCATCAGATCAGGTATCCTATTGATTTCATTTTCTTGAAGAAATTTCACCTGGAGCCCTCTGCCTGTTTCCATCTGGACTAGTTGACCTCTGCATCTGGTGCACAGTTATTGTGTTGGGATCTCCTTTAAACATAATCCTTTACTTTTTGTTGTGTTGAATTCCACTTTCTATGTTAGATTCCATTTTCTTTATATCCTCTATTTTTCCTTTTTTCCCCCTTGGTTATCCCTTTGTTTCATTGAAGCACATGCTCCAATATTTTTCTAAGAAAGTAAAAGTTTTGATAAAGTTGTCTTTCAAGAAAGGTAAAGAGTTTAACAAACTGTATGTGTAAAACTATATTCTACCTTTACTTTTAATGACTATACTGGCTATGCATAGAATTCTGAATTGAAAATCATTTTTCTTCAGACGAGATCGGGCGCGTTCAGGGTGGTATGGCCGTAGACTTGCACACCTGAAATCTATGTAATTTTAATAACAATTGTCACCCCAATAAATTTAAATTAAAAAAAAAAAAGAAAATCATTTTTCTTCAGAATTTTGAAGGTATTAATCCTTGTTTTCTAGTATTTAGTGTTGCCTGTTGGTAAATCTGAAAGCATTCTAATTCTTTCAGATAAGGGTAAGAGACTAGTATTTTCCCTCTCTTTTGGAGTTAGTATGAATTTGAAACAGAGTTTTCAAGATCAATTTGATGCTATTATAATTAAATGAAAATAGTAATGTTTTTTTCTTAATTTTTCCCTCATTTTCAGTTAAAATGTGCAAATCTTTTGCAGCATAAGTTGCATGTTCTGTGGTGAGGCTCAGCATAGTTTGTTTCCTTTTTTTTTTTTTTTTTGGTTAGTTTCCTTGCCTAATGGGTCATTTAGGTAAAGGAAGAAAATTATTTTTAAGAACATAAATATACATTGAAGAAACATCCAAATTATATGCCTTTTCTTTGATAAATGGGTTTGTTTTTTGAATTTGACCTTCCAACTTTAATCAAAAGTGATTCTATCACTACAGCTAGAAGTGCCTTATCTGGAAATTTGTCTTTATAACTTTGGAAAGTAAAAATTTTTTGTTGAGATGTAGTTGACATATAACATGGTATTTCTTTAGGTGTACAACATAATAATTTGATATATGTATATATTGTGAAATGATTACCACAATAGGCTTAGTTAACATCTATCACCACACAGTTACAAACTTTTTCTTGTGATGAGAAGTTTTAAGATCTACTCTTTTAGCAACTTTGAAATATATTATGTTAAGCGAAATAAGTCAGACAGAAAAAGTTGAGAACCCAATGATATGTGGGATATAAAACTGGAAACAACAAAGGAGCAAGACAAACAAGTAAAGAAACAAAAATTCATTGGCAGAGACAATAATTTAGTGGTTACCAGAAGGTAAGGGGGGCGGGGGTTGTAGATGAGGGTAAAGGGGGTCAAATACATGTTGATGGAAGGAGAACTGACTCTGGTGGTGAACACACCATGTGATATACATATGATGTATTACAGAATTGTACACTTGAAACCTATGTAGGTTTACTAACCATTGTCAGCCCAATAAACATTAACTAAAACAAAAAGAAATATACAATACAATATTGTTAGCTATAGTTACCATGCTATACATTATATCCCCAGGATTTGTTTATTTTATAATTGGAAGTTTGTCCTTTTTTGACTACCTTCACCCATTTTACTAACTCCCTTCTACAATTCCCGCCTCTGGCAACCACCAACCAAGTCTCTGCATCTCTGAGTTTGGATTTTCTTTTTTTAAGAATCCAAATCTAAGTGAGATTTTGTCTTTCTGTCTGACATATTTCAGGAAATAAATTTAAAAATAAATCTTAAAAACATGTGTTCTAAAGAATGATTCAAAACAGATTTACATAAAGAAATTAAAAATAATTGTGTGATAAGTGACATGGAAGGGATTAAATATTAATTTTCATGTAAACCAGTAAGTAAAATTCGAAAAAATGGAAAATATAAATATTATGCTAATGGAACAAACATTAACAGTTCTTCAAAGAAAAGAGCTTTAACCAAACATCAGGATGACAGTAAACAGGGCCAAAAGTACTTCGCAAACCCCAACTAATGGCAAATGCTTTTTGTTGATAGAAGACCCTTTATTTAAGAGAACACACAGATAAAAGCCCTGAGCAATAATAAACCTATGAACGCACACTGTCGCACAATAGAAAGCAATTATCTAGACAACTCAAAAGAATCACATAATTTTCCAATGAAGTACCAAAGGAACCAGAAACATTTTAGAAAAATATTTGAATTTCCTAGGAAGATCTCAAATGTGTTTGTCTCCATGAATAAGAGGGTAAAATCATAGAGGAGAAGAGGTAACATTAAAAAAAAAGATTAGGGGAAAGGGATTTAAGTATTAAGTGAGGAATTTAAGGAGAATACAATGCAACATCGGAATTAGAAGCCACATGGGAGGCTTTAAATAAAGAATTGACACTTAGTGGATCAAATTCTTGTTTGAGAGTACCAAATTGAAAAGCTCTTGCAAGATGCAGAGAAAAAGGAAACATAATTAACAAGATAAGAAACATAATCATTTCAAAAACATAAAGCAGAGATTCAACAATAGACATCAGCATAAGGCTCATTTTTGTGTGTTTAGGATAAGTCAGACAGTTGAAGTAGAAGGGATGATCAAAGCTATAAAATGTTTTCTGAGCTAACAAAGAGTCAAATATTTAGATTTATAATTTCCATTGTTTTAGACAAAAATTAGTAATAAGAAGCCAACAAATCCTAGAGATTTTCAATTGTAAGGTTAATAATTATTTAAGTACAAAGGCAATCAAAACATGCTATCCAAAAAGGGGGGGGGGGAACAAACAATTCTCAGTCCTCTGCGAATTAACATTATAATAAAGAATAAATAATAAAAGGGCATCATCTAAAGGGTTTTTAGGAAAGAAATAAGTGATTACAGGTAATAATAGTATATTACATATTTTAAAGTGGCTAAGAATGGATTTTAAAAGTCCTCATCACAAGAAAAAAATGCTTGTAACTATGTATGGGATGAATGTTAACTAGACATATTGTGGTATCATTTTTCAATATATACAAACAGAGTTATGTGCATATAATGTTCTATGTCAATTGTATCTCAAAATTTCTTTCATATACAGAGTCAACAGAAAGTTATGAAAAATTAGGGTCTCGTAGAAAAAATGCTTTAAACAATACAGCAGAATGTTAAGAAATTAAGCTTCTAGAGTAGGGAAGTTGTGTTGCATGTTGAAGGACTTGTAGTTTTCCCTTACTCAGGCTAGAAGCATTCAGTTTTCCATATTGACTCTGTCGATGCTGTTTGTGTTGGAGGTGAAATGTAACCCTAAGCTTTTTGTTTTATTTGTTTTTATTTCTTGGCAGTAAGAAATCTATTTCCTTTGCCATATGCTAACAGTTCAGATATAATCTGTCAAAGTTTAATGACCAGTAAATACATCACGAGAAGTTGTTCCTTTCTATCCCCAGACTAAAATAGTTAAACCCTTTACATAGTTTGGACAAAATCCTAGGAAAATTATTTCTTTGGGTGGTAAATGCTGTATCTGAAGAAAGTCCATTTCTGCCTTTGCTCCCAAGATATTAATGCAGAAGAGAGAGAGGTACCAACCTCTCTGTGCTAATTTACAAAGGTTTCATAGAGTTTTTTTGCTGAGCCTGGAACTAGAGGTAATGGAGAGTCTAGATCTGGTTAGAAACGAACACAAATTTATCAGAAAACAAGTCTAGTAGGACTTACTTAGCCTATGAAGCAAAACTTTAATTGCACTTTCCCTTGGTGGCCTAATTTCCAAGATATGGCACACATTGGAGCAGAGCATCTTCAATAACAATAACAAAGAAAACAATGATGCAACTCTGTCAGGGAATTTTCATCTCACCAGTGAGGACTCTGAATATGTTTTCCAGTGGAGTCCTCTACATTTTCTTTTTTGGAAGAAGATGAAGAATAAAATCAAGTGATTATTGAAAATTCTGCCCCATTCTGTGTGAGGGCAGTCATGTGTAAGGATGTGATGAAACCTAAGAAACTTGGCTTATTTATCCTTTGTTCTTCTTGTTGTCTTTAAAGAAGAGGGACCCCATTAGAATGTAAGTTGAGTTTTTCTAAGTCATCTTCTATTCTTCTTTCTACTTGATTTTTAACAAGTTCAAGAGAACATAAATTAAATAAACTTAGAATCAATGATATGTTTGGTTCATGGCCAGGATCTGCATAATCCTCATTTTTGTTGGAGGTTGAGCAAGATCTAAGAAGGCATCGTTTATATAAGTAGAGATAAGTTTAGGTTCTGCTACTGGATCAAACTACTTACAGTAGTCTGTATACTGTAACCATACTACAAGTATAAAATTGGACAGAGTATTTCACCAGCAGGGTAAAGGGACAAGATAGCACTGAATTCTACTCCATCCCTGTCTACACCAACTGGATGATTTGCTTCCTAAGGGAAGGCTCACATAGATTGTGTGGCTATTATCCTAGTGCTCTGAACATGAGAGCTGATGTGTCCCCCATTCTGTGTTGTTTGACATGTATGGAGCACTGTATTCTATTCTAAGCACCAGATGAAAAAGAGAAACTGAAAAACTCAAATGTGCATACAGGGCTAGAAGTCTTGGGCAAGTGCAGAAACCAAGATTGACAGGGAAGAATTGAGGAGCTTCGGGCAATTGTCAAGTGGAAGATTGACATGAAGTGTGACTGCTCCTGGAGGAGTGATTAGATTCTTGAAGAGGTTTGAGCAAGAGGTGAGAGTGATGGATAGACAGTTTGACTGGCCATTCCATCTTTCCCTGAAGCAAAGGAGGTAATGTAAACAGAGGAGGCCTTGCTAAAGTCAAACAATAAATTTCAAATTTGAAAACCGAAGGAAAAGGGTCTCACATAAGTATGATGCTGGACTCTGATATTCCTGGGCTCATAAAACATTTTCTAAAGCAAAATATAGTAGTTTTCTGGGCACTTGTACATAGATCCTTTCATTCTAAGTGAGTGACACTGCTCAGAGATCTAAGGACAATAGTTTTAGCTACATTAAATAAATGAAGCATTTAAGGTTCAGAGAGATCAGCTGACTTAACCAAGGTGACCCTTAGTGTGGGTGACATAAGATCTATAGAAGATGCAGAAACAGGAGAATTTAGACTCTTTTCTAAATTTCTTCCCTGTCATGTTTCCATAAAGGTGATACTTAAACTCAACACCTTCTATTATCTTATGAGCTTCCCACTAATGGCCATTGGCTATAAACCCAACAACAGGAACAGGAAAACAAAATGCATTCTCCTGTACTCGGATTGGAATGAATTTTGGATTTGTTTGAGATGAAAGGAACTGTGAAGACAAGAAACTTGTCTGCAGTGTGAGAAAGGAAAGAGCGCAGTCCATTTTGACAGGTGTTTCGAGCCCACTCTGCCAGTCACTCGCATTATGAGTGTGGATTGGGTTTCAGTTTCCCTCCTATGTAAAATGAGATGATCATATGTAGCCTGCAGGTTTATTGAAAGGACCATGTAAGGCACAGATACCAACAATTATCGTGCACTTACTTAGGTGCTCAGTAAGACTCTGCTAAAAGCTTTGGTGTGTTATCTCATTTAATCCTCACAACAGTGTACAAGGTTGGTATTACTACTATGATTCTTGCTTCACAGAAGAAGAAAAGTAACTTCCACCTGATCAAAGGAGGCGGATTCCAGAGCAGTTGGATAACATGCATTTAGCCTTAGGTTATAATCACAAAGTGGCCTAAAAATGAGTGGCTGCTCATTTCTTCTCCAGCTTGCCTCACTTCCACTCTCCTGCATCTTTTCATCAGATGTGTGGCCACCTTGTGAACTCCAGTCAAGTTCACTGAAGTGGGAGTTAGCAGGTGTCTATTCTGGAACCACCTCTGCTAACAGTTAGTTATAGGGCCTTGAGCACGCTGCTCCTCTTTTGTAGGCTTCCATTTTTTCATCTACATATGTATTGATGGATTCTCCGGAGTCTTAAATAGTACAGTTGCAGGTCTGCTCTTTTGCACTGGTCTCTATCTCACTTTTGTTTTCCCAGTTGCTGCATGCAACGAACTCATATCATGCCTCACACTCTTCCAGTTTCTAGTCTATGTTTGCTGTGTCCCATTTTTGAAGATATGTTTACCAAATCTGTTGTCACTCCTCTCTCTTCTAGTGGAAACCCCAACCAGTTGATGGCCAATGAGAACTATTCCAGGGTCACGGAGTTCGTTTTCACAGGTTTGAATTACAACCCCCAATTACAGGTCTTCCTTTTCCTGCTTTTTCTCAGTTTCTACATCATCAACCTAATGGGAAACTTGGGTATGATTATTCTGATACGGATCGATTCCCACCTTCACACACCTATGTACTTTTTCCTCAGCCACTTGTCCTTTGTGGACATCAGCTTCTCCTCAGTGACGAGCCCCAAGATGCTCACTGACTTCTTTGTGAAGAGGAAAACCATCTCTTTCTTGGGCTGTGCTTTGCAGCAGTGGTTCTTTGGGTTCTTTGTGGCGGCAGAGTGTTTTCTCTTGGTGTCCATGGCCTATGACCGCTATGTAGCCATTTGTAACCCGTTATTGTATTCAGTTGCCATGTCCCAGAGACTCTGTACCCAGCTGGTGGTCGGTCCCTATGTCATCGGGTTCATGAACACCATGACTCATACAACCAATACATTTCGTCTCCCTTTTTGTGGCCCCAATGTCATCAATCATTTTTTCTGTGACATATTCCCCCTGCTTTCCCTTATATGTGCTGGCACCGGGCTCAATAAGTTGGTAGTTTTCGTCGTGGCTGGAGCTGTAGGAGTTTTCAGTGGTCTGTCCATCCTGGTCTCCTACATTTACATCCTTATGGCCATCCTGAGGATCCGCTCAGCCGATGGGAGGCGCAAAGCCTTCTTCACCTGCTCTTCTCACCTGACAACCGTCTCCATCCTGTATGGTACTCTTTTCTTTATCTATGTACGACCTAATGCAAGTTTGTCCCCCGATCTCAATAAAGTAGTATCCGTGTTTTACACAGCAGTGATCCCTATGTTGAACCCACTTATCTACAGCTTGAGGAACAAGGAGGTCAAAGATGCCATCCACAGAGCGGTTGCTAAGAGAAAGTTCTGTGGGGCCTAAATTCTTATCTAGAAAGGAAATTGGAGGAGAAATCTAAAAGGACAGACTAATTGTGTGGATTCCAAAGATTCCAGGCCACTTACAAGTATTTGGGGGCTGGTTGACATCCCTTTTATCCATTCATCCCTCCAGTCATTTATTCATTTAATCAATTAGTGTAGCTTCATTAAGTCCTGTATGTGATCTTTGTAACGTACCATATCAAACCCACAGTCCATTTAATATTGCTTCTCTTGGACAGCTCACTGTCCAATTATTTTCAAAAAACATCATTTATTTTCATTTATTAACTTTTATCATTCCAGGAATATATTTTCTCTTCCTGCTGACTCCTTGGCAATGGAATTTTTAAAATGCAGCACTGTAGGTTTTGTGCTCACATCTAGCTCCTATCACTAGGAATCTGTAAAGAAAAAAAAAGCTGTTGATTTCATGTTTAACCTTAGGAATGGAATGAAATGCTTATCTGTAAACACCAGTTTTGGGGGTGCCAACACAAAGAACTACGTATGTCTCAGGGACCGAAGACGGATCTGTGGTCAGCACGGAAAAATGGGCTGGTGCACAGGGCCCATTTACACAAGTAAGAGACGTGTGCTTGTTCTATGGTATTTCACACCTGAAAAAATTCTGATGGAATGAATTTCTTAGGACTCAATTTTCTGGTAGTTGTTTAGAGGATTACCTAAACTTCTATAGGTTGGGGCTTGGTTGTTCATGTGATTGTGCCTTCTTAACCCTGGTAATGCAGTTCATTACCCAACCAAGAATGGACAGAGAAATGCTATAGTTAAATGTAGGCTCTTAGTCTAAATCTACCTGTTCCTAGCAAGGTCAGTAGGTTTGTAGCATCACACGGGAGTACATACATGCCGTTCAATTTGATGGATATGATTCCTGGGCATGATAAGGGCTGGGCAGCCTTTGGGTTTGAGTAGTAATGTACCGTCACTGCATAGGAAGAGAGGGCACCCATGCCAGGTCTCCATGTCCTCTAAGAGATCCAGGAAGTCTATCCAATTCTATCTTATTTTTCTTGATCTAGCCTTATCTCTTCATTTTGGAATGAAGACATGAAAAGGAGAGAGTTTCACTGAAGAAATATATCACATTGTAATGTCATGGCTAAATTGGTATAGAAATATCCTCAGAATTTTAAGGAACTCTTAATTTCACCTATTTGCCCAAAATAAATTTAGAAATGTTAATGAAGAAGTCTCTTCTGAAAATCAGTGTCTACTCGTTAGCCAGAAAAATAAATTTTCTAAACTTTTTAGTACTTTTCTGCATACAAGGTGTTATGGGCTATTTTTTTTAAAATTGATATTGAATAGTGCACAATCTCTGGAAATAGAAAATGGATCAGAGAGTACTCACACAATCGTAGCACGCCGTATAGCTGTGGGGGCCTGAGAGATCAGTTTATCCTAACCAGATCAGTGGCTGGTCATTGAGGCTTGGGGAAAATGTCTTTTTATTATCTTATGCATTATAAAAGCCCCAAAATGTGACTTTCCATCAAATGTATTTATGGCAGATTCACTTAAACTTCAGGAATGTTGTTTTAGAGTGAGTTTCCTAGGTGGGATAATATTTCTCCCAGAATATTTATTGGAAATGGTAAAGAAGCAAAATAATATTACAAAAAGAAACAAAATTTAGAGCTGGAAAACCTCACATGTTTATTCAACAGATAATTATTGAACTTCCTTTGTATGCCAGGCACTGAGGCTTGTATTGCATACAACAGTGAAGAAAATAAACATCATTCCTGCATCCATAGTTTACAGAATATCAGAGCTTCTGTTCATTACACTTTTCATGTATCAGTGAAGTCCATGAGATAAATGGAAGTCATGAAAGAATCCACCATGTCATAGGACTACTGTGAAGAATAAATTTTAGGATTCATGTGGAATCAACTCATACACTATAAACATACTTTGCTGCTTCCTAATAAAAACTAGTTAGTGAAAACAGCAATATTTTGGAATCATGGTGTTATCTTAAGTGTGCCAGACACCCCACTATTGGTTCCTTTGCAGAATCTTAGAATGCAATAATAAAATGCAACTCATGACAGGAGATAGCCACCTGAATTCTTTTTTTTTTTTTTAATTGGGGTGACAATTGTTAGTAAAATTACACAGATTTCAGGTGTACAATTCTGTATTACATCATCTATAAATCTAATTGTGTGTTCACCACCCAGAGTCAGTTCTCCTTCCATCACCATATATTTGATCCCCTTACCCTCATCTTCCACCCCCCACCCCCTTTTCCCTCTGGTAACCACTAAACTGTTGTCTGTGTCTATGAGTTTTTGTTTCTCATTTGTTTGTCTTGTTCTTTTGTTGTTTTTGGTTTATATACCACATATCAGTGAAATCATATGGTTCTCTGCTTTTTCTGTCTGACTTATTTCGTTTAGCATTATACTCTCAAGATCCATCCATGTTGTCACAAATGTTCCTATATCATTTTTCTTACCCTGAATAGTATTCCATTGTGTATATATACCACAACTTCTTTATCCATTCATCTATCGAAGGATTGTTTCCATGGTTGTTTCCATGTCTTCTTGGCCACTGTAAATAAACCTGCAATGAACATTGGAGCACACGTGTCTTTATGTGCAAATGTTTTCAGATTTCTTGGGTAGATAACCAGGAGAGGAATTGCTGGGTCATATGGTAATTCTATTCCTAATTTTTTTTTTTTTAAATTCATTTAGACAGTTTTCTTTAATTAACGATGAAGACACTACAGTGCTAAGTACCAGACAGAATCAGGGAGGGGGGAGAAAACTGAAAATAAGCATAACACTATAAAGAAAACTTGGAAAAGTGAAACACTTCTAAATAAAAATATATACCTGGCCTGGTACCTGTTACATATATACATAATACATATGTTATACACATATATACAGTAAATGTTTTGGTAGCGATACAGACCATGCATTGGTCCTTTTGTACACAGATGAAGTAGCACCGTGAGCAGCACCACCGTCTTAAGATGAGAAACCAAACTGCACATACATTAAATGAAAAAATATATATGTATTTAATTTGGCCCACCCTGTAGCCAAGAGGTGTAAGGAAGGAGCTTTGTAAGAAAAATTGTTCTGGGAACTACATTCTTAAGCCAATAGCAAATTTCTAAAAAGAAAATATATATATATATATATATATATATATATATATATATATATATGTATATATATATATAAAACAGCACTGAAAATGTCTATACAAATACTATTCCTAATTTTTTGAAGAACCTCCATACTGCCTTCCACAGTGGCTGCACCAATCTGCATTCCCACCAACGGTGTATAAGGGTTCCTTTTTCTCCACAGCCTCTCCAACACTTGTTATTATTTGTCTTGTTGATGTTAGCCATTCTGACTGGGGTGAGGTGATATATCATTGTGGTTTTTATTTGCATTTCTCTGATGATTAGTGATGTTAAGCATTTTTTCATATGTCTATTTGCCATTTGTATGTCCTCTTTGGAGAAATGTCTCTTCAGGTCATCTGCCCATTTTTCAATTGGGTTGTTTGTTTTTGTGTTGTTGAGTTGCATGAGTTCCTTGTATATTTTGGATATTAGCCCCTTATCGGAGGCACTGTTTGCAAAAATCTTCTCCCATTCAGTTGGTTGCCTCTTTATTTTGTCGATGGTTTCTTTTGCTGTGCAGTGAGGGCTTAAACCACCATTTTCAGCCTTCTTCCCTCAGTCTTTTCTCCGAGGTCTCTGCCGTGAGCATTGGATTCAGCCTTGTTATATGCTGTCCCCTCAGCCCTGTGGGCCATAAGTGGAGCCCTAGCAGTCCGAGTTCTTCCCTGTGCTGCAGCTGCGGTAGTTCCGGGATGCAGTGAGCTCGGAACACTGAGCTAGGTCTGCGTCCTGCGCCCGCGTGGCTCTGTCTCCGCACTTCTCCCCCCCCCCCACGCAATTCGCCCACCTTTAGGTGAATTCAGTAGTGTGCCTCTTTGTCTTGCTTGTCTGCTGTGCAGGGAGTCCTTTGTGGAGTTATTGTTGTTCGATTAGTTGTAAATTCCAGGGGAGATTTACAGAGGCTCACCTCACGCCTCCATTTTGATGACGTCCTTCTACCAGCCACCTGAATTCTAATCCTAGATCGATTACTGCGGTTTTGCAATTTTAGGTCTGTCTTTTAATTCCACCAAAAACTAGGGATAAGCATGCCCACTTTACTGAGCATGGACATTTTCTTATTTATAAAATATCATATTGTAATAATAAAAATAAAATATGATAAGGAAGATGTTCTGAATTTGTATAAAAATTACAAATATTTTCCCCAAAATTTTGAATGGGAAATTTGAATTTGTTTCCATGAGCACAACAGTTTTACCTCAGGTTTTCAGTTGAAATTACTATGCACAAATCCTGATAAGTAATTTTTAATAATAATTTGAGAATGAATTTTTACAGTATTCATATATTGAATGGGCTGAAATTAAAATTAAAGAAATTACATTAAAGCTTTTCTTCCTTTTCTTGTCGACAAAGGCATGGTTGAGATTTCTTGTTTTAATGAAAGTAGATTTCAAATTCAACCTGATGTTTACATATTACATGTTTCCAAATCAGATGAATTTCTAATTTGCTGAATGTTCACAAGTTATTAGTCACGTTGCAGCCTAGCCATCCGTAAGATGATGATCAGCTGAAAGGTGAAAAAGAGCTGACAAATATGAAGACAGATTTGGATGCCCACATGGAGATGCATTTTCCAGGAGACTTCACCAGACCCACCTCATCCCCATCACTTGCTTGAGTGCACGTCCATGGCCACCTGTGCTGTGGCACCACGGCCCGTGTGCACAATGGGGCTGTTGACTTAGTTTTGTTCAGGTGCCTGAACTAGGCCAGACTAGCATGTTGCAGGAAAGCAGAGAACAGAGTAGTGGATGCTGGGATAGTCTCTGTGGGGACTATGGGACATTGTGTGGGCTGCTTTCTGAAGAGTACCTGATGAGGCTGCCCCTGGTTGCAGCCCACCAGGCTAGGGTGGCCAGCTACCCGACCTTCGTCCCCATATTTCTTGGCACACCTATACTTTGCACACTGATAAGAAAGCTCTTTCTTTTCACTGCTGTTCTCCTAGCAGAATGCCTGCTATAGAGTAGATGCTTAGTATTATTTATTGATTATGAAATGACTAATAATTTACATAACCATGTTCATCCTTTGTTCAGCAAAAACTCTTTGCTTTGTCTTTGTATGTGTAAAAAGGCTGACTGACATTCATAGAAGCACTGTTACCGTGCCTAGAATGTGAAAACAACCCAAATGTCCATTGACAGATAAGGGATAATCAGATGTGGAATATTCATACCATAGAATATGATTTAGCCTTAAAAAGGAAGGAAATTCTGACACATGCTACAACATGGATGAACCTTAAAGACATGTTAAGTGAAGTAAGCCAAACACAGAAGGACAAATATTGTATGATTCCACTTATATGAGGTACTAAGAGTACTAAATTCATAGAGATAGAAAGTAGAATAGTGGTTACCAGGGTCTGTGGGGAAGAAGATAATGCAGAGTTATTGTGTGATGGGTACAGAGTTTCAATTTGGGATGATAAAAAAAATAATTCTGGAGATAGATGGTCATGATGGTTACCTGAAAATGTGAATGCATTTAATGCAACTGAATTATACACTCGGAAATGACTAAAATTTTAGCATGTAGTGCTATTCAGTTGAAAAGGTGCCTTTGTGTAGAATGACCAGGAATGAAGAGTGATTGGAGGTGAGGGGACCTGGTAGGAGCAAGTGCAACCATAGCCTGGGTGAGAATGATAGTGATGGCTAAAATAATGACAATATTTATGGAGCTCTTACTATGTTCCAGGCACATTATGTGTATGATCTCATTGCATTCTCCACTGCAAGTAGTGTTATTTAAACTGCTGTAACATTTGAAAGAACTGAAACTCACAGTTTTAAATAACTTGCTCAAGATGAAGAGCTGGTGTTCAAACCTAGAGGTGTCCTCTAGCAAGACCCATGCTCTCCAACATAGTGAAGATTTGTGTTACAGTCTTTCCTACATCTTCCAATTTTTATAAATTAATCTACTCTCCTGGGTTTGCCAGTTTTTGCTGAATTGGAATACATTTTTGTTTTATTTTGTTGCGTAGGGCAAGGAATCAAATCCCAAGAAGACAAGATAGCAACTAATGAACCAATAATACTGGAAAGGGACTCTCCTGACTTAAATCAATTTACAAAGGCGTTACCCATTCCAGGGTCAGTGGTTCTGTGCTGCCTTACCTATGACAGTCCCCAGGAGCCAACTTTCAGAGCTAAACAGCAATTATAACCCAGGCAATTTTCCTATTCAAGATTGCCTTGATTAATGAATTCCTCTGAGACTTGTTTGGGAATGAGGCAAATGGTATCTTTCAAGTTTGGTAATCGCTGGAATCTGAGCTCCCAATCTTAAAGATGCCCAAGGCATCTTGTCAGAAAGGGGATCAGTAAAAGTTTGGACCTTGGAGCCTCCATCTCACACTGGCAAGCACAGTTAGTTAGCGTCTTGCTGTGATGATGTCTCTGTAGAGTTCACTGCTAATTGCTCAGGCTTCAAACTCAGGTATCATTTTATCTGAGTCACAGAAATGTTAGAATTGAAAACTACCTTAGAAATGAGATGGGCCGAGCCCTTTCTTTGTCAGGTGAGGGAACTATTAGGTTTGTGCGAAAGTAATTTCAATTTTTGCAATTATTTTTAACCTGTTAAACAGCAATTACTTTTGCACCAATATAATAATAAGTGGAGTGGAGAATTGCTCGGCTCAAGGTCATGGAGTTAGTTAGAGGCACAATCCCGTCACGAACCTGGTCCTCTGATACTTACGACAGTTACTCCTTAATAGATACTTTTCCAAAGAAGACATACAAATGGCCATTAGGTATGTAAAGATATGCTCAACATCACTAATCAGGGAAATGAAAATGAAAACCACAGTGAACTATCGCCTCACATGTGTTATGATGGCTATTATCAAAAAGACAAAAGATAAGTGTTGTTGAGGATGTGGAGGAAAGAGGACCCATGTGTACCTTTGGTGGGAATATAGATTGTTACAGACATTGTGGAAAAACAGTATGGAGATTCCTCTAAAAACAGAACTACTATATGATTCATCAATCACACTTCTAGGTAGATATCCAAGGAAAATGAAATCAGTACCTTGAAGTGATATCTGTGATCCTATGTTCATTGTAAGATTATTTACAATAGCTGAGATATGGAAATGATCTAAGTGTCAATTGTGTGTGTGTGTATATATCTGTATTCAGCTCTAAAAATGAAGGGGATCCTGTCATTTGAGACAACATGGATAAATCTGGAGGATATTTATGCTAAGTGAAATAAGCCAGACACAGAAAGACAAATAAGCATGATCTCATATGTGGAATCTCACGTATATGTGGGATCTAAAGAAGTCAAATTTATAGAACTAGAAAGTAGAACAGTGGTTACCAGGAGCAGGGTGGTGAGGGAAATAGAAGTTGGTCAAAGGGTACAAAGTTTCAGTTATGTAGAATGAATAAGTTCTAGAAATCTAATGTACAGGATGGTGACTGTAGTTAATAATACTGTATTTTATACTGGAACTTTGCTAAGACAGTAATTCTCAGATGCTATCACCACACAAACAAAAATGAAAATTATGTGAGGAGCTGGATATGCTAATTAGCTTGACTGTAGCAATCATTTCACTATGTATATGGATACCAAAACATCATGTTGCATACCTTAAACAGATACAATTTTTGTTTAAAAAAATACAAATTTTAAAAAGCACGTGGAATTTCATTTCCTTCCTTTTACAAATCATGAAAAATATAAGAAACATGCCATAGTATTAGCAATGCTTATACTATTTATTATTTGGCTTTCTGCTTTTATGTTGAAAAATCATATATGTTCATGGCAAATAGTCCCATAAAATATGCAAATGAGCACACAATCAGAAGTGATCACAGCCCAGACCACCAGCTCCCAGTATTAATAATTCCCGTGTTTTCTTCCAGAGGATTTTTATCCATTTATAAGAATATACATGAATATATCTTTGCACACCCAGAGAAATGGGAAGATATTGTATATACTTTTCTGTGCATTGCTTTTTTTAAACCTAAAAATAACTCAGAAATGATTACGTTTTGGCATATTATTTAATAAACTAATTCAACAAGTAATTATCAAGTGCTGTGCTGGGTGCTACACAGTGGACTATATTAGGGCAGATATATAATGTGCTTGTGAGCAAAAACAAATATGGACCCAGCCTTTTTGGGGGTTACAGTTTAGGGAAGAGACAGAGAGATATGTAACCACAACTATATATAAATTTTATAACATAATAAGTGCTACAAGGTAGGGATTCTTGGTCATGGACACTGTGAAGGGTATGGGTTCTTTAAAAGTATTTAGAGCTGCAGAGCCTGGCTAATGGGAGGTGCTTCTCACTGAACACACGTATGGATACACTAAACATGTGGTGTTATGTTTACACACCACAAGGTGGCAGAAATTCTCTAAGCTGAAGTTGAAATGTAGTTTCTGGCTGTCCCCAAAATGGATTAATAATTACATAAAAAGGCAAAGGTTTTAAATATGTCATTCATTAAAAATGTCATTAGTTATATTTAATATATTTTAAGAATGCCAGTTTCTAAGAACTGGTGTTCTTAGAAATATATTAAATATAACTAACGACATTTTACGTTCTTTTTACGTTCTTTTTTATTTCTATTTATTTCTATTTTGATTTTTTATTTCTATTTCTCCTTTTACATTCTTTTTTATTTCTATTACATCAGTATATATTAATGCAAGCCTGTTACTAAAAAGAGTCAAACGACACTGAAGTATATAAAGGAAAAATGAAAACTCCCTTCAACCTTCCCTTTCATGTTCAGCCCCCTTCAAATTCAACTTTCTTCTCATGAGATAATAACCACCTTCTATCATCTTTTAAAATAAACTGTTGGTTTTTTTTTTAGAACAGTTTTAGGTTCACAGCAGAATTGAGTGAAAATTCCAGAAGATAATCCCTATTAACAGATTTTTCCCTTTATATATGACTGCAAAAGATACTGTATTAAAATATCTGCTTGCAATTACATTTTTTCTAGATTACATTATGTGCCTTGAAGGTAGGGACTACATTTTTGTTTTGGTGTTTAACAATTGCAATGCCTATTTAGTTGTTGCATTTATAAATGAGTGGCTAAAACTATTTTAGTTCAGATAGGCTAGACTGTATCACATTTCAAGTTCTTGGGATGTGTCATCTTTCCAATAATGTGTGACTTGGAGAGCAGGTTCCTTCTCTCTTTTGGTGTCATCGTCACCAATTCACGGCTAGCACGGTTTGGCAAAAGGGGAAGAAAGAAGATGCATGATTGTGTATGAGGTTTCATGGCCAGAAATAGAAATGGTGAACCTCACTTTCATCCCTATCCCATTGGCCAGATTGTAGTCACCTAATTCTGGCTTAACTATAAAGTGGGCTGAGACATGTAGCCTTCCTGTGTACCCAAAAAGAGGATGGGCTGTGTGTACATCTAGCCTGTATGTATTTATAGGGCAAGACTTTTGAGAACAGGGACACTTTTTTCTTTTAAGATAAAGTGATATGCAAACAAATGTTTGCTTACAGTGATACTATTATTCATACAATCACTCTGCTCTGTTTTGAAATTTTTTCATATGAAAACCAGTAATTCTTCATTTAGGAAGCCTTTTTCCTTTTATTGTCAAAATGTCTACATGAAATATTAGTCTACCTGTACTTAACCTTCCTCTTGGCAATGTTTTCATAAGATTTTACTCAGGTCGCTTCTTCTGGTTATGTTTAAAATGATGAAATGAGAAATGATTTTAATGTTTGGCTAAAAAACTGTTTTCAGCAGTCATGTCTAGAAGGTCAGAGTTCTAAAGCACTGTAAAGGAAATTTCATCTAGTTTCTCTTTTGTTGCCCAAATTCATTTGGTAAAATACATTTCAGGAAGTGTCAACATCACTGTAGAAGGTTGAGGGAGGTAACTCTGCAAACTGTAGCCCAATGGCTCTGAACCACAGACCCTACTGAAAATCTAATAGACCTTCTTGAAACTCTGCCATAAGAAAAGATGAAGCACTGCCATTTGAGACAACATGAATGGATCTTGAGATTATTATGCTAAGTGAAATAAATCAGACAGAAAAAGTCAAGAACCATATGACTTCACTCATATGTGGGATATAAAACTGAAGGCAACAAAGGAATAAGACAAACAAATGAAGAAACAAAAACTCATAGACACAGACAACAGATTAGTGGTTACCAGAGGGTAGGGGTGGGGGGAGGGGATAGTAGAAGAGGGAAAAGGGATCAAATATATCGTGACGGAAAGAGAACTGACTCTGGGTGGTGAACACATAGTGCAATATATAGATGGGGGATTATAGACTTGGACACTTGAAAAAGAAAAGAAAAAATAAGCACACAAACAAGATTTCCCATGCACATTTTCAGGGGTATCTTGAACCCCTTGATGGCCATCTGTATTCTTCCTAGTGAACAAAGGACCTCAATTTAAAACTCCTATTCTCGTAGAGGTAGAACAAGCCATTCAGGTGACAAAAGGGGACAGAGGGCTAAATGCTAGAGCACCTGAGACATACAAAGTGCGTGCAAGGAGTTCTGACTCTACTGACTCTGCCGTTCTCTTCATGGTCTTGGGCAAGTCATGGAACCCCTCACAGCCACAGTGGACAATTGCTTTGCTCTGTAGTTGTGACAATCTGAACTATAAGCAACAGCAGGACTCTTTCTACTTTGTTCATGGTTGTATCTGTAGTAATTAGCACAGAATGTGTTTTGGAGCTAAGAAGTATTTGAAATTTATCTCTACCTGCACGTTACTAGCTGTATGACCTGCCACAATTTAATGCATAGCCATTTCTATTCTTCAGTTACTTCAACTGAAAATATTCCTGTGTCCTATTAAAGTAATTGTACCAGCTTATTTGTGATGATTTTGTGCTTTCTAAACTTAGCTGCAACTTTCCAGGACTTTCCACAAGGGCAGGCATTATATATCTCATTATTTTATTTTTGCTTTTGCTTGTTTTTTATTTCTTCCCTTTACATTTATTAAAACCTTATATGTTGGAGTGACGTCATAGGAATGGCGGCAGCAGGGCGCACTTTCTGAGTTCTCCTCCAGATCTTGTTGCAAACGGGAACTATAACCCATCGAGGAAATTTTCGCTCACCACACAATATAGTGGGGAGATTCGTGGATTGCTTGAAGCTAAGAAATTCTTGGGGGTAAGCTAACTGGACGGAGCAAGGAGAGGAGGAGGAGAAACGGCGTGGGAGCGCCCGGCCGGCAGCGGCGGGAGAGCCCAGCCCCCAGCGGAGCCTCAGCTGGCGGGGGCGAGGACCGAAAACCACGGAGCCGGGCAGGCGCGGGATCCCAGGCAGAGCGGAGAGCGCAGAGACCGGGGGTAGGCCCTTTCCCTGCTCCCACGGCTGATTTCCCCCGCCGGGAAGGCGGCGCGCCCTGCGGCGGACGGGGGGCGCAGTCTCCATACCTGGGCCCCTCCCCCCCGCCCTGCTCCCCCAATCCTACCCCGCCCTTCCAGAGACTGGGACTGGAAACCGCGGTGCAGCCCCGCGGTGCCGGGCGCGCAGAGCGCAGAGACCGGGAGGCGGGCGCTTTCCCTGCGTCCCGCGGCTGATTTCTCCCGCCGGGAAGGCGGCGCGCCCTGCGGCGGACGGGGGCGCAGTCTCCATACCTAGGCCCCTCCCCCGCCCCGCTCTTCCAATCTTACCTCGCCCTTCCAGAGACTTAAACCGGCCCCTGAACCGAGAAGTGGTATCAAAAGCTCACGCTTTGGGAAGCCTGACGGGCAGCCCTGACCCAGGCAGTCTGGGCAGTGTGCGTGATTTTGGCTGCGCTAGGAGAGAAGAGACGCCTCCACCCCCAGCCACCACCTTTTCTGGCCTGCGGGAAGAGGGCGACGCACGGCTGGGCTGGGAGAGTGAAGACCCCTCCATCTCCAGCCCCCACCCTTCCTGGCTTGCCTAGGGTGGGGTGGGTGCAGCGCCCGAGACACACCCGGAGATCAGCAGTGAGGCAGGCGCAGCTCTGGGCTTTCAGCAGATCAGAAATCTCCTGCCCGCACTCACACACACACACTGAAGAGGTGCCTTAAGACTCAAGAGTTTTGGTCACATATCTGGTGGTGCCACTCTCAGTGTGCATTTGTGCAGGCAAGGGCAGAAACTGCACTGATATTGTAAAAACTATCATCCAGACCCCTCAGGCCCACGCTTTTAAGTCTGCAGTCCCAAAGTCTCTCTGGGCACCAGGTGACCGGCTCTGCCTGCGCAATAAGCAGGGGGCTCCTTGGTACAGCAGAGAACAACCTGGACATTGCTTGGTGGGCTTAGGCCGAGACTGTCGCTGCTTTTTGTATTGCTTTGTTTTGTCTTGTTTTGCTTTGTCTTTATATCTTTGATATCTTTGCCTCTGTCGAGTGGGGTTATCAGGTGGTTTTTGCATGTGAACGTATTTGATATTTTTCTTTGTTGTTGTTGTTGTTGTTGTTGTGCTTGGTGATTTGCTTTGTTCTGAAACTGCCCTGCCGGGGCCCAGCTTGTGAGGCACGGTCAGCAGATCAGAAATCTCCCGCCCGCACCCATACACACACACTGAAGGAGTGCCCTAGGACTCACGAGCTCTGGACAAAGGACTGGTGGTGCTCCTCTCGGTGTGCATACGTGCGGACAAGGGCAGAAGCTGCACTGACTTTGTGGAGACTATCATCCAGACCCCTCAGGCCCACGCTTTTAAGTCTGCAGTCCCAAAGTCTCTCTGAGCACCAGGTGACCGGCTCTGCCTGCGCAATAAGCAGGGGGCTCTTTGGTACAGCAGAGGACAACCTGGTCATTGCTTGATGGGCTCAGGCCGAGACGGTCGCTGCTTTTTGTTTTGCTTTGTTTTGCTTTGCTTGGTTTTGTTTTGCTTTATCTTGTATCTTTGATATCTTTGCCTGTGTCGAGCGGGGGTTATCGGCTGTTTTTTTTTTTTTTTTTTTTTTCTTCTTTGCTGTTGTCGTTGCTGCTGTGCTTGGTGATTTGCCTTGTTCTGGGACTTCCCTGCCGGGGCCCAGCTTGGGTGGCACGGGACTCGGCATATCTGGGGGCCAACTCCAGACCAAATCGGAGTGCAGCCGGGGTTGACCTGCAGGTCACATACCTAGAGGGGGTTCTCGGCAGGCTCTGGAGCCCATAGAGGCCAAACCACATTGGGGTGGTCAACCCTCACGCAGCAGAGTGCCCTGCGGGGGGCAGAGCCAAGTCTCACGGCAGGTCAGCCCAGGAGTTGACCCCACCTGCTCATTAGCGGGAAGCAATTAAAGATCTTCTTGAACGGGACAGTGTACACAACACAAGACTCACCTTTGGAGCACACGCAGAGGAGGACGACGTGGTGCGAGTCAAATATAAAGGACACATACTACACAAGATAACCTAGCAAGAACTAAGAACTCTAGGGGATCTACCTAATATATCAAAATAAACACAGTCAGCCAGAATGGGGAAACAAAGATACACGTCCCAAATAAAAGAACAGAAGAAGCTTCCACAACTGGAACCAAATGAAGCAGACGTAACCAACCTCTCAGAGACAGAGTTCAGAACACTGGTGATAAGAATGTTTAAGGAGCTTAGAGAAGACATAAAGAAGGATGTAGAAATCATAACGAAAAACCAGTTGGAACTAAAGAACACAATTACCGAAATTAAGAACTCACTTGAAGGAATTACCAGCAGGCTAGATGAAGCAGAGGATCGAATCAGCGACTTAGAAGACAAGGTAGCAGAGATCACCCAAACGGAACAACAAAAAGAAAAAAGAATAAAAAACAATGAAGATGGCCTAAGAGACCTCTGGGATAACATCAAGCGCAACAACATGCGCATCATAGGAATACCAGAAGGTGAAGAGAGCAAGCAAGGGATTGAGAACATATTTGAAGTAATAATGTCTGAAAACTTCCCCAACCTGATGAAGGAAACCAACATACAAGTCCAGGAAGTGCAGAGAGTTCCAACCAGGATTAACCCAAACAGGTCCACACCAAGACACATTATAGTTAAAATGGCAAAGCTTAAAGACAAAGAGAGAATCCTAAAAGCAGCAAGAGAAAGACGGAGGGTTACATACAAGGGAACTCCCATAAGACTATCAAATGATTTTTCTACAGAAACATTGAAGGCCAGGAGGGAGTGGCAGGAGATACTTAAAGTGATGGAAAACAAAGGCCTACAACCTAGATTGCTTTATCCAGCAAGGCTATCATTTAAAGTTGATGGAGAGATAAAGAGCTTTCCAGAAAAAAATAAGCTAAAGGAATTTATTACCACCAAGCCAGCATTGCAAGAAATACTAAAAGGTCTTCTGTAAATAGAAGAAAGATCAAAACAACCTAACTACAAATTTAAAAATGGCAATATCTATGTACCTATCAATAATCACTTTAAATGTAAATGGATTAAATGCTCCAATCAAAAGACATAGGGTGGCTGACTGGATAAGACAGCAAGACCCTTGTATATGCTGTATACAAGAGACTCACCTCAGAACAAAAGACACACACAGGCTGAAAGTGAAGGGTTGGAGTAAGATATTTCATGCAAATGGAAACGAGAAAAAAGCTGGAGTTGCAATACTTATTTCTGACAAAATAGACTTTAAAATGAAGAACATACTAAAAGATAAAGATGGGCACTATATAATAATAAAGGGATCGATCCGACAAGAGGACATAACCCTAGTAAACATCTATGCACCCAACATAGGAGCACCTAAATATATAAAACAGGTACTGACTGACATAAAGGCAGAGATCAACAGTAACACTATTATAGTCGGGGACTTCAACACACCTCTGACCACAAGGGACAGGTCTTCCAGACAGAAAATCAATATGGAAACAACAGCCTTAAATGATACATTGGACCACTTGGATTTAATCGATATTTTCAGAACATTTCACCCCAATGCTGCAAAATACACCTTCTTCTCAAGCGCACATGGAACATTTTCCAAGATAGATCATATGTTAGGCCACAAAACAAGTCTTGATAAATTTAAGAAAATTGAAATCATACCAATTGTCTTCTCTGATCACAATGCTATGAAATTAGAAATGAACTACAGGAAAAAAACTGGAAGACACACCAATTCATGGAGGCTGAATAACTTATTACTAAATAATGAATGGGTCAAGCAGGAGATCAAGGAAGAAATCAAAAGATATTTCGAGATAAATGAAAATGAAAACACGACGACCCAAAATCTTTGGGATGCCGCGAAAGCAGTCCTAAGAGGGAAATTCATAGCTTTGCAGGCCTACCTAAAGAAACAAGAAACATCACTAATCAACAGTTTATCTTCACATTTAAGGGATCTGGAAAAAGAACAGCAAAATAAGCCCAAAGGGAACACAAGGAAGGAGATAATAAAGATCAGAGCAGAATTAAATGAAATAGAAACCAGAAAAACAATACAAAAGATCAATGAATCCAAGAGTTGGTTCTTAGAGAAGATAAACAAAATCGACAAACCATTAGCCAGACTCATTAAAAAAAAGAGAGAGAGGACCCAAATTAATAAAATCAGAAACGAAAGAGGAGAAGTGACAACGGACACTGCAGAAATACAAAGAGTTTTAAGAAGTTACTATGAGCAACTATATGCCAACAAATTTGACAATTTGGAAGAAATGGACAATTTTCTAGAGGCGTACAACCTTCCAAGGCTAACTCAAGAAGAAACAGAAAACCTGAATAGACTGATTACCACCACGGAAATTGAATCAGTAATCAACAGTCTCCCAACAAACAAAAGCCCTGGACCAGATGGCTTTACAGGTGAATTTTACAAAGCGTTCAAAAAAGAATTATCACCAATTCTCCTCAAGCTCTTCCAAAAAATCCAGAAGGAGGGAAGACTCCCAAACACTTTTTACGAAGCCACTATCACCCTGATCCCAAAATTAGACAAAGACACCACAAAAAAAGAAAACTACAGGCCGATATCTTTAATGAACATAGATGCAAAAATCCTCAACAAAATATTAGCAAACAGAATTCAGCAATACATTAAAAAGATCATTCACCACGATCAAGTGGGATTCATTCCTGGTATGCAGGGGTGGTTCAACATCCGCAAATCTATTAATGTGATACACCACATTAACAAAATGAAAAATAAAAATCACATGATCATATCAATAGATGCAGAAAAAGCATTTGATAAAATCCAACAGCCATTTATGATAAAAACCCTTAAGAAAGTGGGAATAGAGGGATCTTATCTCAACATAATAAAGGCCATATATGACAAACCCACAGCTAACATCATACTCAATGGGGAAAAGCTAAAACCATTCCCCCTAAGATCAGGAACAAGGCAAGGATGCCCATTATCTCCGCTTCTATTCAACATAGTTCTGGAAGTTCTGGCCACAGCAATCAGACAAGAAAAAGAAATAAAAGGCATCCAGATTGGTAAGGAGGAAGTAAAGTTATCATTGTATGCAGATGATATGATACTATATATAGAGAACCCTAAAGACTCCACCAAGAAGCTATTAGAGCTGATAGATGAATTTAGTAAAGTGGCAGGATACAAAATTAATATTCAGAAATAAGTTGCATTTGTATATACCAATAATAAAACATCAGAAGGAGAAATTAAAAAAACAATCCCATTTACAATCGCTCCAAAGACTATAAAATACCTGGGAATAAATTTAACCAAAGAAGTAAAAGATCTATACTCAGAAAATTATAAGACACTGATGAAAGGAATGAAGGAAGATATAAATAGATGGAAACACATATCATGTTCATGGATAGGAAGAATTAATATAGTTAAAATGTCCATACTGCCTAAGGCAATATACATATTCAATGCAATTCCTATCAAACTGCCAACGTCGTTTTTCACAGAAATAGAACATATAATCCTAAAATTTATATGGGACCATAAAAGACCCCGAATAGCAAAGGCAATCTTGAGAAATAAGAACAAAGTGGGAGGTATAACAATACCTGACTTCAGATTATACTACAAGGCTACAGTAATCAAAACAGCATGGTACTGGCATAAAAACAGACACATAGATCAATGGAACAGAATAGAGAGTCCAGAAATAAATCCACGCCTATATGGCCATTTAATCTACGACAATGGAAGCAAGAATGTACGATGGAGTAATGACAGTCTATTCAATAAATGGTGCTGGGAAACCTGGACAGACACATGCAAAAAAATGAAGTTGGACCACCTCCTTACACCATATACAAAAATAAATTCAAAATGGCTTAAAGACTTAAATGTAAGGTCTGAAACCATAAAATACCTAGAAGAAAACATAGGAAGAAACTTCTCAGACATTACCCGGAGTAAGATTTTTACTGATATACACCCTCGCGCGAGGGTACTAAGAGAAAGAATAAACATGTGGGATTATATCAAACTAAAAAGTTTTTTCACAGCAAAGGAAACCATCAATAAAACAAGAAGGGATCCTACTGAATGGGAAAAGATATTTGCCAGTGATATATCTGATAAGGGATTAATATCACAAATCTATGGAAAACTTACTCAACCCAACTCCAAAAAAACAAACGATCCAATTAAAAAATGGGCAGAGGACTTGAAGAGACATTTTTCTGAAAAGGACATACAGATGGCAAACAGACATATGAAGAAATGCTCAACCTCGCTAACCATCAGAGAAATGCAAATAAAAACCACAATGAGATACCACCTCACCCCAGTCAGAATGGCTATCATCAATAAATCAACAAACAACAAGTGCTGGCGCGGATGTGGAGAAAAGGGAACGCTTGTGCACTGTTGGTGGGATTGCAGACTGGTGCAGCCGCTATGGAAAACAGTATGGAGGTATCTCAAAATTCTGAAAATGGAACTACCTTATGAT
The DNA here is from genome assembly GCF_004115265.2 of Rhinolophus ferrumequinum. Classification (NCBI taxonomy): domain Eukaryota; kingdom Metazoa; phylum Chordata; class Mammalia; order Chiroptera; family Rhinolophidae; genus Rhinolophus; species Rhinolophus ferrumequinum. Next base: position 12,120,253 of record NC_046294.1, read on the forward strand.
CCAGTAATTCCACTCCTAGGTATCTATCCGGAGAAATCCAGAACTTCAATTCAAAAATCTCTATGCACTCCTATGTTTATTGCAGCACTATACACAATAGCTAAGACATGGAAACAACCAAAATGCCCATCGGTAGATGACTGGATTAAGAAACTGTGGTACATTTATACAATGGAGTATTATGCAGCCATAAGGAAGAAAGAAATCTTACCATTTGCAACAACATGGATGGATCTAGAGAACATTATGTTAAGTGAAATAAGTCAGACAGAGAAAGATAAGTTCCATATGATCTCACTTATTTGCGGATTCTAAAGAAAAGAATAAGTGAATGAACTAATCAGAAACTGTTTGGGAGACAATGAGGAAAAACTGAGGGTTGCTAGATGGGCGGGGGGAGTGGGGGGTGGGGGGGAGGGTGAGGGGATTGGAGGGCAGTCGGTGACCACAGGATGGCCACGGGGTTTGAAAATTAATCTGGGGAACGTAATTTGGTGGTTACCAGAGCGTAAGGGGGTTGGGGGGTGGGGGATGAGGGTGAGGGGGATCAAATGTACGGTGATGGAAGGGGAGCTGACTCTGGGTGGTGAACACACAGTGTGATTTATGGATGATGTGATTCAGAATTGCACAACTGAAATCTATGTAATTCTACTAACAATTGTCACCCCAATAAATTTAAAAAAAAAAAAAAAAAACCTTATATGTTATCTCACTTAAACATCACCATAACTTATTAAGAAGACAAATTATTTCCATTCTATAGATAGGAAAACTGAGGCTTGTGTTTACGTGAACTGCTCTTGGTCCCACAACTAGTGACTACCTGGGATTCACTCTTAGGCAGTCTCTGTCCTGGGCTTGCCTCTTAATCATTACAAAGCTCACCTAAGACCTTAACCTTCCTTAGAGTTGTGTCTCCTCCTGTAACTCAGTGTTGGGTACCTAGGAGTGGCTTGATAAATGTTTTGAATAAATAAATATAATTGTGGTCTGATGTAGAGATAAAGTTTGCTCTAACCATATAACTTTGGTTTTGTCTCTCAATTTCAATTTTTCAAAATCTGTCTTTCAATTGCGTTGTCTGCAAATGGGCACATTTTATTAAGTGATAGTCAATATGTTTCAGAACTAAAATTCTATGGTCTTTTCATTATCATTATTATTGTTCTCATCATTGTGGCTGCAAATAATTCTTTTTTTTAAATTTATTGGGGTGACAATTGTTAGTAAAATTACATAGATTTCAGGTGTACAATTCTGTATTACATCATCTATAAATCCCATTGTGTGTTCACCACCCAGAGTCAGTTCTCCTTCCTACAAATAATTCTTGAGCATCTACTGTGAGAAGAATATTTTGTTGGTTGTTCCTTTCTGCCAAATTCTCTTTTGTCTCAAATGCATGAATGAAACCCACAAAGCAAAAGAGCTTTAATTGGACCAATTATGTTCATGATGACTGATCTCTCCCTACTTCATACCAGAACGGTAACTGCACATTTTAATTGGTCACTTGGCACCAGAAAAACATGGGAAGGTGCTCTTTGCTTTTAGTAGCATATCCCAAAGGGATAGTCAGGTTTATATTTTCTCCAGTATTGTTACCATTGGAGAGGGGATTCTTTTTGGTGGGTAGAAGGCACTTTTTATTCTAAGGTAATGTGAGAAATGCTGGACTTGAGTTGAAATTCAAATGAAGTGGCAATTTATGTTCACAAAGTAAGTGTTGCGTTTCATTTACCAGAGGAAAAAGGTCAATATGGACAAAAGACAAAACAATTCTTAATATAATCAACCATAATATAATTCTACTTTGGTGAAACAGAATGCAGTTTTATCCCCCCACGTTATATTTGATGAAGGAAGCTGAAATGTTGCCAAATATCTTTTCTTCAGACCTTATTTACTCTTTCAGTGAAATAGGCAATTAGACATGTATTTGATGGATATTTTTTTTTCTCATGAAAACCCACTGTAGCTGTGTGTAGCCCACCACTGTCTCTTCTGTTATCTCTTAGGAAACTTATTAGTCCTTAGAGTAAGTCAACTTATAGAAAAATTAAAGTGGGTCAATATTTTCATGATTTTAAAATGTTTCTTTTTCTGTTAGACAGTGAATGGGATGGGAAATCCTTAACGGGAGTGCAATTATATATCTCATAGAGATATATACATTTATAATTAATTTATAATTAATATGTGCATTTATAATTAATATGTAACTCATATTATAATTAATATGAGTTTATAATTAATATAATTAATATTTATAATTAATATGTAACTCAGGAAGTGTCTGATTAACATATCAAAGTGAATGATAGGGGTGGCAGGTGCACTAAGCCTGGAGAGGACTGAGAGATCACTAAGAGATCAATTCTTTCTGGGTGACAATTCCCACAGGCATCTACCTCTTAAAGAGGTCTCACGGTGAAGGGAGATGTGTGAAGGTGAGGACGAGGCATGTTTTGTGGGGAGAGGGTGTGTCTGCCGAATCTGAAAAAGCAAGTAGCCAGCCTGAAGTCTGTGAATTAATGGCAAGTAAATATAGCTTAAAGAAACCCCTTTCTTTTGTGTCTACATATATGATAAAACTGTATACTTGTCTTAAATTGCACCCATTCTCTTTACAAGGAACCTTGGGAGAAATGATTTCAAAGTTAGTATCGAGAATGGTAATGTGTTACTCAAGCATCTGGATGGTAGCTTGTCTTTTGGATGCTGCTAATTGTGTATATGGACTGTTAGAAGGTTTCCAGTCAAATCTGTGGTCCACAACAGGTTTTACCCTCGCCTCATTTTATGTCCAGGTTTTGCTTTTCCATTTCACGTTTTCTTAATTTATGCTATTTACCTGTGTCTTATGTCTCACACTAAGCCACCTTCAACATTTTTTTTATTTGTAAAAGCATTGATAGACATATTCACATATGCCTATATTTACATGTATGTTTATTTTGTATTTTAATAACTGTAGAAGAAAACAAGAGAGATTAGGGATGCAATGTCTCTTGCAGTTTTCATTCCCAATTGTAATTTTGCAAACAAGCCCTGAAGTTTCCCATCTTGTGTGAAAGCCTTCTAATAAAGAAGGGAGTTTCTGAATAAGGACACAAGAAACTTTAGGGAGTCATAGTTTAGGTATAACTGGAAATCCTTGGGATATAAAGCAAATAGCATATCTAAAGTGAAGATTACAGAGATGAAGAAATCTTGATCATAGAGAATGCAATACATAGTTTTAACTTCTAACTTTGAAAGGGCTTTCTCACATTTATGAACTTAAAAAGTCCCACTGAACGAAGAAAGGTAGGTGACAAAATAGAATTTAGAAGTTTATTTAAAATTGGCAGCAGCCAGCTAAGACCAGAATCCAGTTCTCTTGATTCTTGGTCTTAAGATGCTTCCAGAAGTAGACTTTGATAAAAATGACCTGAGCACCTGACATCTGTGGAATACTAAGGGAACTGAAATGTCACTCATTCCAATTCTTTTTTTGCTTATTTTGGAGAATTTCTACTTTGGCAATGAGTATAGCATTAATATTTATTTTAAAGTTAAAAATTATAGATTCTTACCACTGAATAGATACAGTTCCAAGAGAGCAATTCTTTAGTTGTCTACTTCAATTTTAAGTCCATAGCCAAGTGTATGACCAAGGTTAAGTTTTTCCCCCCTAGCAGAAGAGATTTTAAAAGCTTGGCTCGAATAGCTGAAATTACATCTCCTGCCAACTCAGAGCCCTGGCAATCATAATTTAGCCCTTTGTGACTGTGGTTCGTTGCAGTAGGGGCCTTCTAGGCTGTAACATAGATGAGCAGGGATGGTGCTTCTCCCATTGCTGGCAAGAGTCCAGTCACCTGCTTCTAGCGTTTCTGGGCGGGGATTCCCTCCCATTCTCGGGAATGTTTTTCGCTTTCCTTTTCCTGAATCCCGAAAAAAATTGGTCAGGAAATCAGGAAACTTGGCACCTTGAACCCAGGTGGTTGGTGGTATCGGCCGTCAATTTGTGGAAACGATTCATCGTAGAGAACAGACAACAGTTTGTATCTCGGGATTCGGGAATGGGAAAGTGAAAAAAATTCCTGAGAATGGGCGGGAATTCCCCCCCCTCCCCTCACCCCCCAAAACCCTACCTGCTTCTACCCTTGAAGGAAAGGAGACTGTTAGAGGTTGAGTTCCATAACTTCCTGTGTTAACAAGTTACCGCGCACTTTGTGTCTTACAACAACAAAAATTTATTTTGTCATAGTTCTGGAGGTTAGAAGTCCAAACTCCATATCACTGAGCCAAAAGCATGGTGTTGGCAGGGCCACACTGCACCCAGAGTCTCTAGTGGCGAATCCATTCCATGCCTCTTCCGGCGTCTTATGGCTACTGGCATTCCTTGTGGTTGTATCACTCCAGTTTCCGCTTCTGTGGTCCCACTGCCTCCTCTTGTGTCTGTCAGATATCCTTGTGCCACTTTCACATAAGGATATTAGTAATTGTGTTTATGGTCCACCCTGATAATCTACCTATCTCAAAATTCTTAACTTAGTAATTCTTTCCCCTTATAAAGTAACATTCACAGATTTCAGGAATTAGAACCTGGATCTCTTTAGGGGCCATTATTTAGCCTACAAATTCCTTGTTCAGTTTAGCCAGCTTAGTTGTTTTAGTTTGTTTGTTTTTACTCTTGATCTTACAGCAAATTCAACCACATTATGAACACAATTTTCGATTGATTACTATTTTTACTTCCTTTCATAGTACATTTGAGGGCCATACAGGTAGCTGTGGTCTCAAATTATTATCCAAGAAAATCTATTCTTTTATTCAAGTTACACGTTTTCTACTTTATGAAAACTTGTGCTTTTGGTATTGTGGATAAAAAGTTGAATAAAATATAATTATTGCCTTCAAAGAAGTTACAGTAAAACACACTTCCAAGGACATTCAGAATATGGTTTTATATTCAAAATATGGAATAATAAAAGTATGCTTCTTCATGGAATTCTCTTGAAAATGACAAAGGGATTCAAAGACCTGAAGAGAAATCACATCTGTTTCAACTCCCCTTTTTATATCTTCTACATGGTCCCCAATCACCCTAAGGGCAAACAGAAGAGAAGATACACTGATCACCCTATCCAAAATGGAGGAAAGATTATATCAAAAAATATGCTGACACATACATGCCATGTTCATAATAAGTGATCTCTCAAGGCAGCATAGAACGGTTTCCCAGTTGTCCAACAATAATGGTACCCAATTCAGCGTAAATATGTCTTACAATGAACAATATACACACATCAGTTGGCTTTTTCAATGATCTAAAATGCAAATCATGGGAGAGCTTGTAGATGTCATAAATATGTATTAATCTTTTCACAGAAAGGGACCATAGAAACGCAAACTCGATGGATGAGGAAAACTTCACCAATGTGAAAGAGTTCATACTGTTAGGGTTCACAGCAGACTTGTGGTTACAGAAAGTGCTCTTTTTCATCTTCCTCCTCATTTATATCATCAGTCTCTTAGGGAACGTCACCCTGATTTCTCTGATCTGTGTTGAATCTCGGCTCCACACACCCATGTATTTCTTCATTGGAAATCTTTCGTTCTTGGACCTCTGGTATTCTTCTGTCTATGCTCCCAAAATTCTTATGACCTGCATCTCTGAAGACAAAAGCATCTCCTTTGCTGGCTGCCTAGCTCAGTTCTTCTTCTCAGCTGGACTGGCGTATAGTGAGTGTTACCTGTTGGCTGCCATGGCTTATGACCGTTACGTGGCCATCTCCAACCCCCTGCTTTATTCCCAGGTGATGTCCTCAAGACTATGTGCCAGTCTTGTAGCAGCTTCATACCTTGGTGGTTTTCTTAACTCTATCCTTATTACCAGTGAGACATTTACCCTGAGCTTCTGTGGGAATAATATCATTGATGATTTCTTCTGTGATCTGCCCCCTCTGGTAAAGTTGGCCTGTGATGTGAAGGAGAGCTACCAAGCCGTGCTCTATTTCATACTTGCCTCCAACGTCATTATTCCCACCATGCTTATCCTTGCCTCCTACCTCTTCATCGTTGCTGCTATCTTGAGGATCCGCTCCACCCAAGGTCGCCTGAAGGCCTTCTCCACTTGTGCCTCTCACATGACAGCTGTCACCTTGTACTATGGTTCAATTCTCTTCATTTACTCCCGACCAAGTACTAGCTACACCCTGGAAAGGGATAAAGTGGTATCTGTGTTCTATACTGTGGTGATTCCAATGTTGAATCCTTTGATCTATAGCTTAAGAAATAAAGATGTTAAAGATGCCCTGAGGAAAATGGTAGACAGAGCAAAGTGTTCCTAAATGACGATACTTGGTAAACAATGGTTGTATTTTATTTTATAGACTATTTCCATGTCATTGTTATCAACTATACTCTCAAATATTAAAAAAACAAGCAAATAAGCAAACAAAATCATCAAATAATGTGGAAATACCAGTCTGCATTTGTCTTTTGAAAGTGTTTTTAAAATAATGTATTTGAATGTGTTTTTAAAATAAATGAGGCTGGCACATTTGGAAAAAAGCTGCTATGTCTGCTAGCTTGGAACAGAGTCTATAAAATTATTGTGATTCTGTGAAGGTTGAAAGGGAGCAGCTTTTTGATTTTCACTTCACCATTCATAAGTTGCCTGTATATAAATATTTTGATCTATAAATGGGAATAATAAAATTGAGTATAGAATCATTTCAACATTAGATGGAGTAAATGACCTGCTTCAAATCATGGTGAAAAAGCAGGAATGCAAACCAAAACTTCTGATTCTAAAGGTTTTTTCCCCATTTGTTGGGAATGAGAGTGAGTTAGGAGGTCATAAGTAAAATTCCTACTGTAAAATACCCTTAGGAACTAGTTTATGTGTTCTTTTCTGATTCTCATTTCTTTGCTTCCCATGATATGCAGATTTTTTTGGCAACAGATACAGAAGAGAACAAATATCTTAGAGTCACTGTGAACCTCCAGTGAAAGACTCTTTTCCCCAACAATTAAAGATCCAGGGCAAAAGTATAGGAGCTATATGAAACAGACAGAAATGGAAGTGTAGATAGCAATAGAGAGATAAAGATAAACTTCAAAGAACTTTACATCTAAGACTCAGAGTGGAAAATCTCTACTAGGTAAAGCAATGATTGACAATGATTAAGGTTCTCCGTGTGTTTGTATTTCTTCGCTTGTTCAGTTTTATGCATGAATTAATAAAAATTAGAGAATATTGCATTATGCTACATCATTTCCTAATTGTAGTAGTCTTTTTACATATATAAAACATGCAGTTGTACCAGTATAAAGAGCCCTGGAGTTAATAATAGTATATTCGTTATCTATAGCTGCCATGAAATGTCACAGACTGGATGGCCGAAACAACAGAAATAGATTTTCCCACAGTTCTGGAGGCTAAAAAGCCCAAATCAAGGTGCCACCAGGGTTGATTTGTCTGAGGACTCCTACCTTTGCTTGCAGATGGCCACCCTTTTGCTCTCTCTCCTCACGGGGTCTTTGCTCTGTGTACATACACACATATCTCTGTGCGTGCCCAAATTTCCATTTTCTCTTTTTATAGACACCAATCTGATTGGATTAGGGCTCATCCTAACCACGCCGTTTTAACTTCATCACATCTGTAAGGCCCTATCTTCAAATACAGTCACATTCTGAGCTACTGGGGGTCAGGGCTCAGAGTACAATTTATTAAATGATATAAATCTGGGGGAGTTACAATTCAACCCATATTATCAGGGATTGACTGGAGTTTCCTGATGAATGAGAAAAGGAAGGGTAACCTGGAAAGATAGAAGCATATGGCAAGGAAAACAATTTGCAGAAAAGTCTAATTAGTACAATTTAGAGAGTTTCTATTACCAGACACATTTATGATTATATTGTGACTTAGGTCCATCAAGAGAGTCAACTTTTAATACAATTCTCACTTCATCACATCCTAATTAATACATAATTCTCATGCTCCACATAAATCTTAATCGAATCTTGGAGACTGAGGTACATATTTCTGAGCTACTGTGTAGAAGGAGTCCCAAAGGGCTGTTGAGAAAATAAATATCAGGTCCAGAGAAGCACACCAGACATCAGAGGAGAGGAACAAAAGTTCATTTCTAGGAGTGTCCTTCCTTATCAAAGGTAAGCAGCTGGGATCAGGGGCAGCCAAGTGGTTTGGCCTCTCTGTGACCTCAGCAGTAATTAGAAGGGGGGATACAGAGCTATGCCAGACACGCACACGCACACACACACACACACACACACACGCACACGCACACACACTCTTCTAAATAGGATTCCACTAATAATACACGTAGCCCTCATCTAGAATTCAAAATTCAGTCTGGTAGTTATACCTGGTCATCATATATTCACTTCTACAGTGGACAAAACAAGAGGACAAAAAAGGTGGCGTGTTTTTGGACTGCAGTGGTTGTGGTTCTCTGGGCTGTCCAAACTCCAGTACGTATTTTCACTTCTTGGTACTCGTCTTCAGGAGCTAGAGGGACACATTCTCCACAAAATGTGTATGACTCCAGTGAAGGGAGCAAGGGACAGGGAAACACAAACCTAGAGAAGCTGTTCTGTATGGGGTATGTTAGTATGATTGGCTCTGACTTTTTCTGTGTCTTTTATTTCACAATCACATTTTCACTGCAATTTATTTCAAAATCAACATGGATTTTAGTCCACCTAATGGTTATGAGTTTGATGGAGATGTGTCCTCTATTTACTCTTCCTTCTTATTAGTGATGTACACTGAGCCTGAGAAGTCCACGGGAGGGTAAATTTATCCTGAATAGTTTGATCTAGCTTAGAAGCAGACAATGCTTCTACTGAATACTGAAGGGAAACACAGCTTCAAGATGTAAAGACAATTACCCTCTTGTTCATTCTAGAAATATCTATTAAGTGCCAATTAGGTGCTGGGAACTGTTCCATATGCTGGGATACAGCAGTAAACAAGAAGAGAAATCTTACTGAAATCTTACTGTTGTTGCATTCTGGTGGGGAAAAATGGACAATAACCTTAATAAACAGGAGTTAGAAGATGACAGCAGGTCATGGGGAAAATAGAGCAGAGTCTTAAAAGAATAAGAAGGATGGGGATTGTTGGTGGGATGAAGACATGGAATTTAAAATAGAGTGAATCTTAGGAGAGAAAGACCTCTAGGTAATGGAGGGCCTGCTCGTGGAGGACTTTAGGCCTTTGCATGGAATTTGACTTCAACAAAATAAGTTGGTTACATATTAGGATTGTTTTAAGTACAGGTGTGTCATAAATTGCCATTTTTTAAAAAAGGATCATACTGACTGATATATTGAAAATAGACTATAGAGGGACAAGTGTGTAGCTGTTAGAAGGATATTGCAATATTCTTGGCAAAAGATGATGGTGGCTTGGACTAGAGTGGTAGCAGTGGAGCTGATAGGAAGTGTTCAGATTCAGGATATATTTTGAAGGTAGGGACACCAGGATTTCTGGGAAGACTGATGAGGACATAAGAGAGAAAGAGAGTAGGGTGATTCCTAATTTGTGGCTTAAGAAACTGGAAGAGTACAATTTATTAAATGATATGAGAAACAAACACATAGATACATTTTGGGGAATGAAGATTAGGAATATAGCTTTAAACATGTAAAGTTCAAAGTATTAATTTCTCCTAAAATTATACACTGTTAGCATTGAAAAGAAACTGAGGCATCTTTTGGTGGCAGAATTTTTAATTAAGAATTATAACCACGAAACCCATAGGTAGATTTCTGGGAATTTGTGAGACCTCTTAAATTTTGTGTGTTTATACATATAAGCCGTTTGGGAAATTGGGTAGAAGCATCATTGCTTTTGTCAGTTTCTCAAAGATGTCCATAATTCAATTCCAAAAATTTAAAAGCTGTTAAATTCTTATATTAAAAAGAACAACCCTAAAGAATGCAGTAGTTGTAGAACATAAACAAGTTCAGAGGATTGCTTTTTAGGGAAACAAGACAGAGTACAGAAATCTTAAAGTAAAAAGAAGAATGCTGTTGTCTTTCATAGATTCCATCTGTCACTTCAACCAACATGATGATAATGCCCCATGTATCTAAAGGTCATTCCTTTGTCAAATTGCATGAGAGTGGGTGTCATTCCTTTGTCAAATTGCATGAGAGTGGGAGACAAACATATTAACCTTTAGGATTCCAGAAAGATTCTGAACGACACCACCACTATGGCTTAAATTCTCTCCTTGTAGAAACGTGGCCTTACTTATGGTTTTTCCTGAAGCTCCTCTTTTATAAATCAGTCAGTTATTATTCTTTCCTCTCATGCAGAATAAAAATAGCTATTATTAGTTAGGTATATTTTCTGTCCACACACTGGGCTACACGTTTCATTTTCATAGCACTGACATTTTTCTTACCTTTTTAAAGGTGAAGGAATGTGGGTTGGAGGTTGTTAAAGATTTTCTCAAGACTGCAGAGCTACCAACGAGTGGGACCAAGATTTGGAACTCTGGTGTCATTTCAAGTATGCAAGTCTACCTGCACCTGACCTGCCTGCTCTCACCTAGTCTTGCTCCTATGAATGTGGTTAGCTGTTAGTTGAGTTGGGAGCTGGATGATGAAGAATTGTGGTCTTTTCTTTTTTTAAATAATCATAGATAGGTTAATTTACATATTTATCTTTTAAATATTAAAGTTGGTATAAAGTATAATGTGATGAATTTGTGATAGAGTTATGTTTCACATAGATCTCAGAAGGATGAGTATAAGATTGGATCTTTTATAGTACAATGTTCTAATCTTGTATCAAATTTATCCACTCTTACAAGATTTCTAGTTTCTTGTATAAAAATAGAGAGAAGATGCTTTCATTGCCAACTCATACTTTGGAAGGATTTTGTCTTCAAGAATTCTCTAGTATTTAGAGGTTAGATGTAAATTTCTGGTTAGAAGAGAGATTGAGAGTGATACTCGGTGAGTCTTGTCTATCATGATAAGATCTCAGTTTATACAGTCCCTAGTAATTTTATCTAGAAGTTTTAACACATCTCTTTTCTGCCTTTATCAGAGGACTGACATCAACAGGTAATAGAGGATTGAGGATTTCAAGAGTTTCCAGTTCAGAAAGAACTCTCGCTTCCTTTCAATCTAGTCTCTAATCTGCAGCTAGAGTAAACTGTAAAGATGTAAATCTGATCATGTTATTTTCTCATAACGACAATGGCTTCCATTTTTGTTGGTTTAAGGTCAAAATCCTTAATATGGTTCCAATAAGCTTTGTAATATGATAACTCTTGCAGCTCACCTGCTGGTTCCTCTCTCCATTTCTTCATTTAACCTGTCTCACTTCTGTGAACTCCCCAGGCTCCCTCTCATGGGAGAGTTCTGATACATGTTTTTTCTTCTCATGGAACTGCACTTCTCTCTCTCCTTACCACTATAATTGGTGGCATTGGGCTCAGTTTTCAGGGCTCACTTAAATATCTCTTCTTATGGGGAGACTTTGAATAGAAGACAGGAAAATTATTTTTTCGGTATTTCCCTTTTTAGAGGGTAGTGGCAGAAGACTTGTAATTGGCTCTGTCTAGATATTTCCACTTTCCTCCAAATTATATATTATATTAAAGATGAACTTAATGAGTCTCAGGTATTTTTCATTGTATAGACAAGTGATAACATAGCAGAGAAAGTTCATAGTAACTTTTGAGATGGTGTCTATAACCTACCATTTTATACATTATAAATATAATGACCATATATTCCTGCCAAGATAATTCTACTCAAGCTTAAGCAGATTAGGAATAAATATTATAGTGTACAAATGAATACAAGCATTGTACTATAAATGTGAAGCTTTCAGGATGTGTGAGATTATTATGAGGAAATCAATCATGTGAGCAATTTAGTTTGGTTGAAGTCCTAAGTAGACTAAGAAAAGTAGTGAGAGAGAGAGTTACAAAGGTAAATTAAAGCTAGTTTATGGACCACTGGGTAGAGAACTAAAGCATCTGTGCTTTGTGTGTTAATGAGAAAAGATTCATTATACAAGGTCAGACAATTGAGTCCACGAACTCATCCTAGAAAAAGTGCTACATGCCTCATTGCTGAATATCACTACGGTCACCTTCAAAGTACTCCCCTTGGGAAGCTATGCACCAATGCCAGCACCTAGTGCACCCTTCAAAGCAATTCTGGAACTCTTTTTCTGGAATGGTCATCGGAGCTGTTGTCCTATTACCCTTGATGTCCTGAATGTCATCAAAATGTCTTCCTTTCAATATTTCCTTTATTTTTGGGTAAAGAAAGAAGTCATTGGGGGCCAGATCAGGTGAGTAGGGAGGGTGTTCCAATACAGTTATTTGTTTACTGGCTAAAAATTCCTTCACAGACAGTGCTGTGTGAGCTGGTACATTATCGTGATGCAAGAGCCATGAATTGTTGTCGAAAAGTTCAGGGAGTTTTCATCTAACTTTTTCACGCAGCCTTTTCAGCACTTCCAAATAGTAAACTTGGTTAACTGTTTGTCCAGTTGGTACAAATTCATAATGAATAATCCCTCTGATATCAAAAACGTTAGCAACATCATTGCAACTAGTTCGTGAACTTAATGGTCAGAACTTGTATGCTAATAGAGAAGCAGAATGATCTTCAGGATTCCAAGTTGTATTTACCACAGTGTCACCAGATGTCTTTGGACATCAGCAGCTACATTTTACAGATTAGGATATCTAATATTTACAGATTAAGATGCCTCCTTTTCTAACAAGCAGGAACAGTAGACCTTGAAGTAGAAAACTTTCATTAGCATTCTAGTTACAAAACTGATCTAATTTAGCTCAAAGGAAAATGTTTTAAAATAGCGAAACCCAAATGTTCTCTTGAGTTAGCTTCCTTACTGGAACATCAGCCCTACTTCTGTATGTTTTAAGTCAGTCCTTCCTTTTAGCTTCTCTCTGAGAGTTTTGGAGCCTCAAGATATGAATGTCAAAGGATTCATGGTTTATCAATTGACTCCAAAAGTTGGGTTCTTCCTAATGTTCAGCATCCACTTTATCAAAAAATGCCTCACCCATGTATATAACTCTCACATCAAAAAGAGAAAGTGCGTGGAAAAATCATTCTTAATAAAAAGGATTTAAAAAAATTTTATTTTTTTAAATTAAAATTTATTGGGGTGACAATTGTTAATAAAGTTACATAGGTTTCAAGTGTACAATTCTGTAATACATCATCTGTATATCACATTGTGTGCTCACCACCCAGAGTCAGTTCTCCTTTTATCACCATATATTTGACCCCGTTTACCCTCTTCTACCATCCCCCTTTCTCCCCCCTTACCCTCTAGTAACCACTGGACTGTTGTCTGTGTCTATGAGTTTTTGTTTCTTTATTTGTTTGTCTTGTTCCTTTGTTACTTTCAGTTTTATATCCCACATATCAGTGAAGTCATATGGTTCTTGACTTTTTCTGTCTTTTTCTGTCTGTCGCTTAGCATAATAATCTCAAGATCCATCCATGTTGTCACAAATGACACTATTTCATCTTATGGCAGAGTAGTGTTTCATTGTGTAATATATACCACATCTTCTTTATCCAATCTTCTATCGAAGGACACTTTGGTTGTTTCCATGTCTTGGCCACCGTGAATAAAGCTGCAATGAACATCGGAGCACATATATCTTTACGGATAAATGTTTTCAGATTTTTGGGGGATATCCCCAGGAGAGGGATTGCTGGGTTATATGGTAATTCTATTCTAAATTTTTTGAGTAACCTTCACACTACCTTCCAAAGCAGCTGCACCAATCTGCATTCCCACCAATAGTGTATGAGGGTTCCAAAAAACAAAAAAGGATTTTTTAAAGCTCTTTTTTAAAAACTATTTTATTAAAATATAGTTAGCATACAATATTAGTTCCATGTGTACATCATAGTTATTCAGCAATACCCACCTGACACTATACAGTGTTATTACCACATTATTGATTATATTCCCTATGCTAAAGAAGTGATCACCATGACAAGTCCAGCAACCATCTGACATGTACTATGCTATCACAATATTATTGACTACATTTCCTATACTGTATATTACTTCCCCAAGACTTATTTGTTTTATATCTGGAATTTTGAACGTCTTATTCTTCTTCATCTCCCCCACCTTTTTAAATTTTCAATTAGCGTTGACATTCAATATTATTTTACGTTAATTTCATGTGTCCTGCATAGGGGTTAGACATTTATACAATTTAGGAAGTGATCCCCCTGACTTGTCTAGTACCTACCTGACACTATACATAGTTATTACCATATTATTGATTATATTCTCTATATTTAAAGCTCTTTTTAATAAGTGAAGATATTCAGGTTGTCAGAGGGTTATAGCATTACCTTAGCTAGGAGAACAAGAGAGAAAGAATTCACCTGTAAAAGACAAAAATGGCTTAACAGTTGAGAGGATATACTCTTAACAAAGAAAATTCTGCGTTCAAATATCAGTTCTGCTATTTACCAGTTCTGTAATCTTGGAATTGTTTCTTAAATTCTATGAGGATCATAATAGTACCTGCCTTATAAAGTTGTGGAAAGGATTAAGTGGGTTAAGATTAGGATTTAGAATACTAAATGGCACATAATGGGTAATTTTATATTAATGTGTATATATACATATATATTATTTTTATTTGTATTAATAGTAGCAAGAGTAGTACAATGCATTGGTATTTGTGTAACTCAGCACAATACCTGAGACATAAATTCTCAATAATATATGAAGAATACTGAAATTTTTTTGAGTGCTTACTATGTACCTAACATTGGGCTGGGCGTTTTCATGCATATCTTTTTTAATCAATCAGACCACCTGTGTCAGGAGGCTTCATTTTTCTTGGCTGTTTGGTGAGACTGAGGGACTTGCCTTGCATTAAGCAATTAATAAGTGAAAGCCCTAATTCCAAAATCAGATTCTAACACCAATTCCTGTGGTCTTCCCAAGTCAGAGACAGAAGTCTATCATTCTAGATAGTCATGGATAAAAACCTCCTAGTAATTGTTGAGTTAATTGATACCTTTATTTATTTCAATAGAAAAATCACGAAATGATTTTTTCCCCCTCAAAATCTTTATCAGACTTTCTTCTCTGTGACCATGAAAGTGGGAAATCGCACCATGCTGAGTTTATCTTGGTGGGCTTCTCAGCAGACCCCCAGTGGCAGCTCATTTTATTTGGAATATTTCTGACAATCTGTTTGATAACCTTGTTGGGGAACATGACCCTGCTTGTCTTAATTTGTGTTCACTCCCGCCTGCACACTCCTGTGTACTTTTTCATTGGCAATCTGTCCTCTTTGGATTTTTGGTACACCTCTGTGTATACTCCCAAACTCCTGACCAGTTGTGTTTCGGAAGATAAACGCATTTCCTTGGCTGGGTGTGGAGCTCCGGTGTTCTTCTCCTGTGTTGTTACCTACACTGAGAGCTATCTTCTAGCAGCCATGGCAGTTGACTGCTACATGGCAATCTGTTACTTTGTTTAGATACTGTGTCCAGCTCTCTGTGTACTGGACTCATTGTGGGCTTTTACATAGGAGGGTTGCTGAATGCCATAGCCCATACTGCCAACACATTCCCCCTGAGTTTCTGCTGTAAAAATATCATTGACCACTTCTTCTGTGATGCACCACCATTGGTAAAAATGTCTTGTACAGATACCTAGGTCCATGAAAAAGTCCTCCTGGGTGTGGTGGGCTTCACAGTCCTCTCCAGCATTCTTGCCATCCTGATTTCCTATTTCCACATCCTTCTGGCTATTCTGAGGATCTGCTCAGCCTCAGGAAGGTGCAAGGCCTTCTCCACCTGTGCTTCACACCTCATCTCAGTCATGCTCTTCTACAGATCCCTGCTCTTTATGTTTTCAAGGCCAAGTTCCACCTACTCCCTGGAGAGAGTCAAAGTGGCTGCCTTGTTCTACACGGTGTTCAACCCATTGCTCAAACCTCTCATCGATAGCCTGAGAAACAAAGATGTCAAAGCAGCCTTCTGGAAAGCAACACAGACTCTCAGGCCATGGAGACAGATGAATGTTATCTTTTTGCAGAATGCTTTCACTGCATTTTCCATATTATTGACTTATAGACATGTTTGTAAACAATACAATATAATGTATCAAGTAAATACAACATGTTACACTTAAAACAATGAAACAGATCAAACCACTCTTTAATTGTTGATTATTACTTTGTTGTGATTAAACTATTTTAATCCTATAATACTGCGTTGCGCGATGTTCCACAATACTGTATTTTTGCTTCCTAGCAGTCCAAGATCTTTCATAAAATTCATTCTCTCAGTTATCTTTGGGTGGTCTTAAAAAGAGAAAAGAGGAATTGGATAGTGTTTGTGCACATAGTTTGACTTTGAAGCTTGGTGAGCAAAGTTTATTATGTGGGGAAAAGATTTGGAGTGGTTAAACTTGTGGAAATTTACTTAAATTTTATAAATATTTATTTTGAGTAAGGAATTCTCTCCATATTACTCATAAAGCTTTAATTGAATATATAGAAAATATCTTTGTAAACTGTGTCTTCTACATCAGTTTAATATTAGGCAAAATGTTTAAAAGTTGTTTAGGTTACAAAGCAAAACGAAACAAAACAAAAACAAACCCAAACACTTTTGTAAACCCCTGGAGAAATATGTGTCTCTAGGATTGTGTGTTACCCCAAATGCATGATCTCTCCACAGAGAACGACTACTCTGCCATACTCTCCCCCATTTCATATCACCACGTATTCCCTGGGAGAGAAAATAACATCGAGTGGAAAAACTGAAACAAACCAACCCAAAACAAAACCCCCGCTATATTCTAGAGCCAATGCTTTTTTAAAAAAATATATAACCAGGAGGTTTGGAAAACAAAAAACTCACAGCTCCATATTCACTACATAGCAGGTTTAGTTGATGTATATTTTTAATACTCTTTGCAACAACACTGCAAATTAAGGATTTTTTTTCTTACATATGACAAATGAGTAGCTTGAGCCTCAGAAGTTAGAACTTTGTTATTGAAAGATTATAGCTACTGTTGTAATGAACACATGTATACAATGTATTTAAATGAAAACTTTAGAACAAATAGTTGTAGCCACTTCACTGTTTGTACTAGCACTATGTCTGATCTTTCTTTTCATCTGCATGCATTAAATAACGTCACTGCCCTCTCTCTTAATCACAATAGTCTTAACATTCCTCATTCTTTTATTTACACAGTTCTGTAAGTACTAGACAATAAAGATTAGGGGCATAATCCACATATCTCCAGAATCCATATAACATCTTTATGTCCCCATAAAGCCCATCACATAGGAAAAAAAAATTGGGTCAATCTGATGGGAGATAGTGAAGTCAAATTTAATCCTTTGGGATCTCAGCTATAATATACACACTCTATTTTGCATTAAACCATGATACTACTTTTGAAAAACTGTGTTAATGTTAAATTGAATCTCTATTTTTTAGTAGTCTGATCACTAAAGCAAAACAAACCCATACAAACAAAATCTTTCTCATTGGAATTATTTGAATATAAAAAGAGATTTTTTTTTTCCTTCCAGTTCTCCAACCTTCCCCCAAAGCCGTCCCTTTTCATCGAGCACTTATTTGAGAAATTTATGTCAATTTAGACTTCAGATAATGTGAACCCGAAGGGCTTTTTCAGAGCTTCTTTCACATCTCTGTTCCTCAGACTGTAGATCATGGGGTTCAACATGGGGAACAGCACAGTATAAAACATAGAAACCATTTTGTCCTTCTTAAGGGAATAGCTGGAACTTGGGCGAGAGTAGATGTAGAGAATGGAGCCATAGTACAAGATGACAGAGATCAGGTGGGAGGAGCAAGTGGAGAAGGCCTTGAGGCGACTCTGGGGAGAGCGGATCCTCAGGATGGCATGGATGATGAAGAGGTAGGAGGCGAGTATGAACACAGAGGGGGCAACAACGTTGGAGGCCAGGAGGAAGTGTAGCACAGCCTGGTATCTCTCCTCCACGTCACAGGCCAACTTCACCAGGGGCGGGACATCACAGAAAAAGTCATCAATGACATTGTTACCACAAAACTCCAATGAGAATGTATTGCTGGTGAGTATGACAGCGTTGACAAAACCTCCAGTATAGGAATATATAACCAAACAGTTACACAATCTCCTTGACATGGCCTGAGCGTAGAGCAGGGGGTTGGAGATGGCCACATAGCGGTCATAAGCCATAGCAGCCAACAGGTAACACTCACTATACGCCAGTCCAGCAGAGAAAAAGAACTGAGCTACACAGCCAGCAAAGGAGATGCCTTTGTCTTCAGAGATGCAGGTCACTAGGATCTTTGGGGTGTAGACAGAGGAATACCAGAGATCCAGAAAAGACAGATTCCCAATGAAAAAATACATGGGTGTGTGTAGCCGGGAGTCCTTACAGATCAACATTATGAGGATGGTATTTCCTACCACGGTCACAGAGTACACACCAAGGAACACCACGAACAGGACCAGCTGCATCATGGGGTCTGTTGTGAAACCCACGAGGATGAACTCAGTCAGCGTGTGATTGCTTCTCTCCATAACTTAAAGAGAACTCACCTACAGATGAAAGAGGGAAGTTTAATTCCTTCAACCAGTACCAAATGAGGGCTTTCTCTGTGATAGGCCTCTGAGATGTGCTCAAGGCTATGGATGTTAGAGTAAAAAAGATCTGAGCAGGAGTCTTGTCTGACTTGGGCAGGTGATGGGAGTTTTCTGAGCCTCAACATATTCATTTCGATAAAAGGCATTTAGTATTAGGAAAGCTTTAGTGCTGTTGTGGGTTTATTCATTTTCAGGATAATATTTCTTGAGCCCCAAGTGCTGGATACAGCATTGGGATACAGCGGTGAGAATGATTGGGCTGGGCCTTATTCTATGGAGCCTTTATTTAGAAGAGAGAGATACATAATAAACAAAAAAAATAAGTATAGAAATTATTTCAGTGAATGTTAGATGATAGTAAGAAAATAAAATGGGATGATTGATGGGGTGAAAATGAACTAAGGGAGGAGCTAATTAAATTTAGACACAGAGAGAAATGCCCCCTGCTCCTATTTCCCAGCTAGACATGGACAAGTTGTTCAAAGCCCATGAGAAGTAAAAAAGTCCCCATAGTTTAGATGGTGGTGACACTTGAAGGGTGACGAATAGTTCACCTCAAAATATGCCACTTTGGCATAATGATTATTTTTGAGCTTATAATGATTATAACGGCATTTTGTAAAACAGCAGATACAAAAGGGACACTCTGATCCCCCATTTCTTCCTGAAAACAGGAACTAAAACTCTCACGTGAGAGCTTCCCTCTCTGATACAAGGAGAAAAAAGCATTCTTATTATTAGGGATAGAAAATAAGACCAAAAATATTCTGCACCAAAAAACCTGGTTAAAATATACATATATTTTTCCTTTTTCATCCACGTTGTACCATCTATCGTTATTTTATTCTTTTTCATTGCTGAATAATATTCCTTTATGTGAATATACCACACATTGTTTACCCATTCATCAATTGATGAACATTTCATTTTTTCTACTTTTTGACAATTATGAACGATACTACTAATGAGCAGTCTTGCACAATATGTGTATGGACATGTTTTCCCTTATCTTGAGTAGATACGTAGGAGTAGAACTACTTAGTCACATGGTAAGTTTATATTTAACATTTTGAGGAATATTCAATATAAATTGGACATTGTGTTTTTGATTCACATTTTTGGATCCAATCTGCTACTCTATGCCTTTTTATTGGTGAGTTCAGTCCATTTACATTTAGGGTGATTATTGATATGTGAGGATTTCCTGTCATTCTATCTTTAGTTTTCTGGTAAGGCTGTGTCTCCATTGTTTCTTTGCCTTTTTGTTGTTGTCTATTATTTCTGTGTGGTGGTATTCTATGATGTTTCCCTCTGTTTCTTCTTTTATTACAGTATATATTTCAGTTCTGGGTCTTTTTAGAGTGGTTACCCTTAAGTTTATGTAAAAGAAAGTTTGATATTTAGAGTATTCCATTTTCTTCAGCACGCTTACTTTCTCCATTCCCATATTCCGGTGCAGGCCTTTACTCTCCCCCTTTTTATGTTTCGGTTGCCATAAATTGTCCCTGTTGATGGTGGTCGAATAGCCCCCTTTAGTATTTCTTGTAGTGCAGGTTGTGTATTAGAAAATTCCCTCAGCTTCTGTATGTCTGGAAAGGTCTTTGTTCCTCCCTCATATCTTCATATCTTTGCTGGACATATTATTCTTGGCTCATAATTTCTCTCTTTCAATAGTTTGAATATTTGGTTCCACTCCTTCCTGGCTTGTAGAGTTTCTGCATAAAAATCTGATGATAATCTAATGGGCTTTCCTTTGTAGGTTACTGTCTTCTTTTCCCTGGCTGCCTTGAGGATTCTTTCTTTGTAGTTGATTTTAGACAGCTTCAGTACAATGTGCCTTGGAGAAGACCTGTTTGGATTGAGGTAATTAGGTGTTCTATTTGCTTCTTGGATTCGAGGATCCAGTTCTGTCCACAAGTTTGGGAAGTTCTCATTAACAATTTGTTTGAATATACTCTCTTTTCCTTTCTCTCTTTCTTCTCCTTCTGGTATGCCCATTATTCTTATATTGCTCTTTCTGATGGAGTCAAAAGTTCTTGTAGAGTTCTTTCATTTCTTTTAAGTCTCAAGTCTCTTTCTTCTTCCATCCGTGTAATTTCCAGGTTTCTATCTTCGATATCACTGATTCTTTCCTCCATCTGGTCAACTCTACTACTTAAGCTGGTTATTTCATTCTTAATTTCTTCTATTGAGTTCTTAATCTCCAGAAATTCTATTTGGTTCTTTTTTAAAATTTCGATCTCTTTCGTAAAATGCTCATGTTGTTCTTTGATTGTGTTTCTGAGTTCATTAAACTGCTTTTCTTTGTTTTCTTGCATCTCGTTGAGTTTTTTCAGAACTGCAATCTTGAATTCTCTGTCATTTAAGTCATATATTTCCATATCTTTAAGTTCCTTTTCTGGAGACTTTTCACTTTCTTTCTGAGCTGTCCTGTTGCCTTGGTTATTCATGACAATTACTGATTTATTATTTCTCTTCCTAGACATCTACAGGAGTGAATTCTGCAACAGGTTGATAGGAAGAGGTCTTTCTTTTGTTTTCCAGTACTTGTTGGTAGAATGTTTTATTTTCTCTCCGACTGCAGCCTTTTTTTTCCTCTCTCACACAGTAGTGCTGTTTTCTCTGCACTATTCCAACTTCTCACACAATGGGGGGATTCCCTGTGAGATGGGCTTCTCCTCTGTTAATAGTTCATCTGGGTCACAGGGTGCAGTGTCTGTGTGGGTATGCAGAGAGCTTTTAAAGTTCCAAAACTCTTCCTGCACCAGATTCAGAGCCCGTATGTTTCAGCAGTTCTGTTTACTCCTACAGGGATCTGCCCAGATAGGTGGGGCCAGGGACGGGGTGAATTGTGAGAGGTGGCCCAGAGCAATGGCGGCGCCCACCACCACAGCCGGTCCTGCTTCCACAGCTCCCTCCCCTTTGCCGGAACTAGTTGGGCTGCGAATCCGTGTCTGCGATCCACAGTTCTCAGAATAGCAAATATTCTGTTCTTTTGATCTGACACTGCTACTGTTCCGCTTCTAGCACTGGGCAGGTGGGGGGCGGGGTGAGCTCTAGGAGGGTAGGGAGGCACGGCTAGTCTCAGTGCCTAAGGCTTCCGTTCTCTGCTTGGCTGTGAGGGCTTAAACCACCATTTTCAGCCTTCTTCCCTCAATCATTTTTCCGAGGTCTCTGCTGTGAGCGTTGGGTTCAGCCATGTTATATGCTGCCCCCTCAGCCCTGTGGGCCATAAGCAGAGCCCTAGCAGTTCGAATTCTTTCCTCTCCTGCAGCTGCGGTAGTTCCGGGATACAGAGAGCTCGGAGCACTGAGCTAGGTCTGCGTCCTGCGCCTGCAGGGCTCCGTCTCCGCACTTCTCCCTTCCCTCCTCCCCCGCTCGCGCAATTTGCCCACCTTTAGGTGAATTCAGTAGTGGGCCTGTTCGTCTTGCCTGTCTGCTGTGCAGGGAGTCCTTTTTGGAGTTATTGTTGTTCGATTAGTTGTAAATTCCAGGGGAGCTTTACAGAGGCTCACCTCACGCCACCATTTTGATGATTCACATTTTTCTAAGGACAAATGATGTTGAACATATTTTCATGTACTTATCAGCTATTTGTTTATCTTTTTTGGAGAAGTATCTATTAAAATCTTTGGCCCAGTTTTAACCAAGTTTTTGTCTTTATTGTTGAAGTGTAAGAGTTCTTACATATTCTGGCTACAAGTTTCTTATCCGATACATGACTTGCAAATATTTCCCCCTATTCTCTGGGTTAGCTTTTTACTTTCTTGATGATCTCCTTTAATGTAGAAATGTTTTTAAATTTGATAAAGTCCACTTTATTTTTTCCTTTCTTGCTTGCCTTTGGTGTCTTATTTAAGAAACCATTGCCTAACCCAAGGTCATAATGATTTGCTCTTTTTATTCTAAAACTTTTATGGCTTCAGTTCTTACATTTAGGCCTATTATCCATTTTGACTTAATTTTTGTATATGGTGTGAAGGAGGGGTCCAACTTTATTTCCTTGTATGTAAATAACTAGATATCACAACACCATTTGTTGAAAGGACTATTCTTTCCTCACTGTATTGCCTTGTCAAAATCAGTTGACCATAGTTTTAGTTCTCTCTTGTTCCTGTAACAATTTACCTCATACTTAAGTGGCTTAAACCAACACAAATGTATTAACTTACAGTTTAGTAGATTAGAAGTACAACATAGGAACAACTGAGTTGAAGTCAAGATGTAGGTAGAGCTGTGTTCCTTTCTGGAGGATCTAAGGGAGAATCCATTTCCTTGCCTTATCCAACTTCTAGAGATTGCTCACATTCTTTGGTTCATGATCCCTCTCTTCCATCTTCAAAGCCAGCACCATTGTATCTCTATGAACATTCGTTCATAGTTAAATCTCCCTCTGATTCTGACTCTCTTTTCAACTTTTAAGGACTTCTGTGATTACATTGGGCCCAGCCGATAATCCAGGATAATCTATTTTAAAGCCAGCTGATTAAAAATTTTAATTTCCATTTCCTATGAAACAATATTCATAGCTTCCAGGGATTATAACATGGATATTTTGGGGAAGCATTATTTTACTTACCCAAAGTATAAATGTAAGGGGTTGTTTCTTGACTCTGCATTCTATTCCATTGATCTTTGTGTCTATTTTATGCCAGTACCTCATCATCTTAATTTTGTAACTTTGTAGCAAATTCATTTATGCATTTAGTTTTTTTTCTCCCTTGTTCTTTTCTGTAATATTAATTGCTCTTTTTTTTTTTTTTGTCTCTAATGGTGAGAAATGTTACTTCTCCTTGTGAATTCTTAGCAATTTCAGAAACTTCAATAGAAAGGTGGTGGAGATATTTCAAAAGAGGACCTTTCTTAGCCCTTATCACATCATTAGTATGATTATATTAGTACATAAACAAACTTGGGACTGGTTGTGAGGAACAAGCAAAATTTCCATGTACCTATAACATCTGAATTAGGCAACTTACCTAAAATTCTCAGCAACATCATCACTTCAACAGAATTCAAATCTGCCTATCCCAGAATTTTTTATATCAGTTTGTGGCTCCCAAGGGTTGTAGATTCCTCCAGCCTCTCAGGATTTTACAGCTTGGGAAATAACTAACAAGGCAATTAAACAAAATTGTATATTGACAAATTGGGTATTATTTCATGATGCAGAAAAAATTTTTGAGACTACTATGCCCAGGTGAAAATGTAATCAGCCATAATTCTCTCTTGAGTTGTGTAGAACTAAACTAAACACATGCATGCTCATGTATTATGTATACTACATTACTCATATGCATATTAAAATGCATATGTTCAATGATACTAATATTTTTGTTCTATGTTGAATATGTTTCTTTTGTCCTTCCAAATCCATTCGTTACAGTTTTAACCTCCTCTTTGCTCCAGGATACCCAGCTGTATTTACTGCATCGATGGGCTCCTTTGCTCTCTATCTACTTAATGGGTTTAACCGAGGTTGTCACTGGCAGTGAAGAGAGTGAAGTCAGAGCGGTTTCCTCCAGGCTCCTTACCTGCAGAAATGCCACAGCTGGCTGCATCCCTGGACTAAGACCATAGATTCTGGCAGGTGACTCTCTTTCAAAGCTCTCCCTCCAAGACTCATAACCTCTCTCTCTTCTTGTACCTTCAGGGGTAAGGCACGTAATAGGTCTCAGAAGTTATTAGTCCTAGAATTTTTACACTATTCCTTGGGAATTCCCTACACCACACACAATTGCTTTGTAATAATCCCTTTATTAAACCTTCCCCAAATTAACCAGTTTAAGTGGCCACGAGCTACCTGCCAGGTTCATTACATCATACTGGTCCTAAAAGTACTTTTCAGGAGATAATCATTCAATAGAATTAGATTGTTTACATATTTGAAGATTAGATGTATAAACCCATCATGGTGGGAAATGAGGCAGTGGCAATCTATGGCATCCAGTGCCATCAAACGTACTTAAATGATCACAGATGGCATTATGGAATGAAGGACAGGTAGAGGGCAAAGCACTAAGAGATTAATATTCTGTGGCACAGAGTCATACAAATAGAGATTGTAAATATCATGTGATGAGTTGGCTTCTGCTGAAATTTAAACCTGTGAGTATCCAACTGAAAAAAAAAGCCCCCCAAAAACCCAAGCAGCCAGAAAGCCAGATTGCAGTGCAAAGCTGTCAGAGATATGATGGGAGCAATTACCCACATATACTACACATTCTAGATGGTAACCAAGTATTGACAATATCAGGTCAATCTTATTTAGTAAGACTCAGAAGGGTTTTGTTTAAGACTGCCATTCCTCAAGGATAGATGTATTCAATCACAATTTTCTTTTATATCCTGCATTGAGTTTTGCTGAATCCAAATATATTTATAACAGATATGTATCTATATATGTATATTTGATATTGATAAACACATAGGTACTGATATTTCTATAGGGTGCTGGGTGTCTTCCATTTGCCCCTCTAGATTAACTGCCAACCCTTTCCATCCTGCTCTCTACTCCAGGATATCAACCTGTACAAATTGTGTCAACTAATTTGGCCAATAGCAGAGGACCTGAATGGAGAAAAACGCCTGAGTTCAAAATATTTCTTTCTGGAATCTATCCCTGCAGCGTCAGGGAAGGCCACATTCACCCCTAAACCCTTTCTGTCTGGGTGCCCTTGCCACACAATCTCTCTCCATCTTTCTCTGGATTTTGGAAATGTTCCTCCCCCTTTTCCTTTGAGGCCTAGATTTACTAACGTGCTATGTCAAAGGACTAATCTACCCACTATGGTTTTCCTGTACTCTGCTCACATCTTTGTAAAGGGACTTTGTAAAATAGTCCCTTTATTAAATTCTTCTTGGCCGGTCTGAATGGGCTATCTGTTTTCTGACAGTACTCTGGCTGATCTATTCATAACTATTAGGAGGACCCCTAGAATCAAAGCTTTGACCTAGGTCTCTGAGATTAGTTTGCTCACATATTTAAAAATGTGCAAATATATCACTGGCCAGGGAAATGGGACACTGATAAGCCATGGGATGTAGTGGCATCATGATAATTTAAATGATCGCCAATAATATCTTAGCATGAAGTGCAGTAAGAGAGCAAAGCATTGAAATATCAAAAACTTTGAAATAGCAATAACTTTGGTTATAAAAATCATGGGGTCTTTTGAATTGAAAACTCTGATTATCCTACTGTGAATATGAAAGGGAAGTTGGGAAGCCTCAACTATAGGTTTGAAGAAGTTTCTCATCTCCTTTGATCCTTTAGAAAAGGTATGGTTGAGGTCCGACCCAGGGCCTGATTGTAAGGACTACAGAAAAACAATACCAACTAAATGCTTAACACAGTCAGAGGTTTTACAGTAAGCTGAAAGAATTTATGGAGGGAAGACTTGGGGCCATAAAATAATAGAATAGGAATATTGGGCAAACCATCCTTGTTCGAAGGACTGTCCCTAGCTTCCCCCACCTGAGGGAATCAGCTTTCCCCTGCACAAAAGTCTGCCAATGACTGCATTTAGGGAGTTGCCTTACGAGCTCCCATAATTCACCTCACACCCACCCTCTGCAGTGAAAGTATCACTAGCCCAGAGGAAGAAATCAAAGACTCGCTCTTAGCGGAAATACACACTAGAAAAGTTTTCAGATCTCACCAATCTGTATTGGCAGGAATTTGGGAAGCACATATGGGATTGGGTTCCAAAAGTGGTAAACCAAGGAGAATGAAATGTAAGGATTAATCAAGCCAAATTTATCAACCCAGATGCACCCATATAGAATTCAGGAACTTGTGTTTCCTTAAGAACCTTAGGAATTTATACTATAATTAAACATTCAATGTAATTGATTCTTTTGAACTGTTTGAATACTTATGGAAGACAAAACATTCCAAAACAACGATAGCAAAATATGTTAATATCAATACCATAGACTTAATTACTTTCCTTAGTATGTCTATATTTAGTGTTGTAACTTCCTTAGATTATTTATATGCTAATTTGTAATCGTTTTGTGTTTTAGTAATATTATTTGGACCTTTCCTGGAGTTGAGGTAACTTTGCAACATAAAAATTAAAAAAAAGAAAATCTTTTCAGTCTAGCAGTGGTTTCTTATCTGGAAAATAGAACAGTTTTATTCAAGTAAGTAAAACAGGAGCAACACATCAAACGGTTAATTTTTCTTTTTTATAGTTAAACTTTCAATGTCAATATGAGTTTTTATAGCCACTATTTTAAACAAAAGTTTGTGTTTCTTTGCCAAATAGTGTCTCCCTCTAAAATTATTTTTTCAATTCTCAGCCTGCATTACATAACCCATTTTATATTAGTATTATATGTATATTAGCTTAATACATGAGACTTGTTCAAGAATAATTTAATATTGTAATAACTTTATCCTAATTAATAAGTGTACTCAATCTTCATCCATCATATCAGAGATTGAGTCTCTGATATTGAGTCTCATAATTAATTTTTCATTTAAGAACTATGATCTAATTCAGAATATTAGAATTATCCTGTCTCAACTTGCTTATTCTGTATGATAACTGTTACTGATTACTACTAGTAATAGTGGTCATCAGTGGTGATTATTCCTTTCTGATCTTTGTAAACCTAATTTTACTAGAACTACTTGAAAATTATAGTTCTTTATACTTATTTGCTGTTTTTACCAATAGACATGGCATATCTATATTTATATAAACTTCTGTATATTTTTATACACTCTATTTACTTAATCATATCACTACCTTTAAAATTGAATCAAAATGAAATAATCTATTGTATTTACCTCTCTTTTATTTTATATTTTATTTTTACTCTTGGCTTTCACTAGTTCAATATATTGCAATTAAAAATTTGTTATTTTGGTTGTTATCTTGATTTTTTTTTTTTATACTCCGAATGTCACAACTTCACCAACATGAGACTCTTTAAGTTGGTTCCTTTTGTCCCTGCCCCCATCATTTGTAGAAGCATCCACGTTTTCTAGACACAACAGACTATTTCAGGCACATATATTTTCTCATTCAAAAAACACTGACTGAGCTACCCTCTCAGAATTCCTGATTCTTTTAGACGGGCAATAGTACTAGGGATACAAATTTAAGTCCAAAGTGTGCACACACAGAATATCACGGGACATAATGGGTTGTCTTATTTTAGTATGGATAGAGGGGTGGTCTGAGGTGTGTCTCTACATTGTTTCATGAGCTGTAACTAATAGATTGAGCAGGGACTTAGAATAAAACAGCAAAATTAGTGACAAGGAAGTCGGGAGAGGAAAGGACAGTGAAGATATTCATGTTCCATTATAAATGTCCATTAGGGGGCACTGATTACAGAAAGGACATTCAGTGATCAGGTGAAAAACATGCGCACTGAGAATGTTGGTAAGCTCCTTTCCCTGGGAAGCTCTGTACTCGGACAGTGGGCACATTCCAAATTGGCGGCAGCAAGCGGGGAGGCTACGTATGAACGCAACAGAATTGGTTTCACTTTTATTTTTGCATCTCCTTTTAGCCATCTTCAAGACAATTCTAATCACAGGCACCACCAACTTTTCTCACCTAACTGCTGCCACTCTTCTGTTTTTTGTTTCCTAAAGTCTGCTTCATGACAGCCAAGGCAATTTAAAATCATATATCAGATCATAATATATTACTTTTATAATATATTATAAAATCCTCAGATATTATAATCAGAATAAAATCTAACCTCCTTACCATGATCTAAAACTGTATTACTTAAAGTATGGTTAAGTAATCTGGTATCTTAAAAAAAAAAAAAAATTAAACGTATTGGGTGACATTGGTTAATGAAGTCACATAGGTTTCAAGTGTACATTTCTATAACACATCATCTGTATATTGCGTTGTGTGTTCCCCACCCAGAGCTTGTTACAAGGGAAGACTCTGGCCCTGCCTCAGAACTACTGAATTAGAATCTGCATTTTAACAAGAAACATATGTGATTCATATGCATATTCAAGTTTGAGAAGCACTCATCTAGAAGATCCTGCATACTTTGTCCCCTATCTACTTTTTTTTTTAAAGATTACATAGGTATATATGAGTTGATTTTTGTATATGTGTGTGATAAGTGTCCCATTTCACTCTTTTGCATGTGGATATCCAGTTGTCCCAGCAACATTTATTGAAGAGACTACTTTCCCCATTGTGTTCTTGGCACCCTTATTGAAGATCAGTTGACCCTATATTCCTGGGGTTATTTCTGGGATCTCTATTCTGTTCCATTGGTGTGTATGTCTGTTTTTATACCAGTATCATACTCTTTTGATTACTGTAGCTTTGCAATATATTTTGAAATCAGCAAGTGTGATGTCTCCAATTTTGTTCTTGTTCAAGATTACTTTGACTGTTCATGGTTTTTTGTGGTTCTGTATACATTTTATAATTGTTTTTTTTCCTATGTCTGGGAAAAATGCCATTGGAATTTTGATAGGGCTTACATGGAGTTTGTAGCTTGCTTTGAGTAGTATGGGAATTTTAATAATATGTAGTATGTCCTTGTGCTGACCATGTCCCTAGACAACGTATATATGAATGTGAGAAACCTTTAAGTGCTTTTCATATGACTTATGAACTAGTCAAACCTAGGCAAGTGATCTGTCCTTTTTGGATTTAAGTCCAGTGGAGTCCTCTCTGTCTGTAGTAGTTTCCATTGCAATCCAGAGTCAGGGAACTCTGAGGAGAAAACACCTGGGGGCATCTAATTCTGGAAGACTCCAGCTTTATCAACATAAAGTAGAATTGGACATTCCAAAAAGTTTTAGATAGATGTGATACTTTTTAGATTGTGTTCACACAACAATTCTTAAAATTTGAAATATAGTAGGGAAAAAAGTAGACGTGATAACATAGAATTTCCTAAGAGGAAGAATATTTGAGGCTTAGCTCAATCCACAAATGTATCTTTTTTTCCCCAGTAAAAATATTGGAAAAATAAGTCTTCAAGGGCTCATCTGGGGAAATTTAAAAAATATCTATTCCTGAGTCGATTTAATTAACTCAGGATAAGGCTTGGGCATTGATATTAAAAACAAACAAACAAACAAACAAACAAACAAACAAACAAACAAACGGCAACAACCAACTATAGTGCATTTAAGATTTGAGAATCACCAGATGAAGTGATATTATGATGTGGAGCCATTCTGTGGCTTGTCTGGCTCTTTGTACATTAAAGGGCCTTAATTAATGTTAACCTTTTACTTTCCTCTCTTCCTCTTTTCCTACCTTTCTTCCTTCTTTTATTCCCCTTAGCTCCAAAACAAGGGAGCAATGTAGTGGTCTAGATATTTTATGGCTGTTTTAAAGATGAATAAACTGAAGCTCATGAAAGTGAAATGGCATGTTTGAACTCACAAGACTTTCCTGACCTTACTGTTTTCTTATAAACAGTTTATGTTTGGTTGCTAGGCAATAGTAGATGGTTTCAGAGTTTGCTATGATTAGAGAGAAGAGAACCTAGGGTTCAAACTTGCTATACGGATAATTGAGAGTATAGACTAGAGTCATAACGATCTCTAAAATCTAGTTGATTCTAGGAAATGACTCTATGTATAGTCTCTGAAGTCTGCATTTTAGGTTTTGCTGTTCTCATGATGAATACACACCCATTTTCATGATAACCCGTATTAGGCAATAAAGAAGGATGAAGGCACCCTGGACACGTGGGAGGCATGAAACGTTTAGCCATGATAAAGGTTCAGATGCAGGGTGGAGAAAAGAGGGGAGCAACCAACAAACACATCCACCAAGAATCCTTCAGAACAAATAATTAAATTGTAATTACTGATCTGGGACATTATCCCGCAAGAATCTAAACTTCAGCCTCAGGTTTTAAAACGAGAATACTCAGATGACTTAGGGATTCTACTGTGTATGCATTTGTGATCTTTATGTTTATTCTATAAAAGGGCTGAGTTGGATTATAACAGTACGTATCTTATTTGTAGTTACCATAGCTAAAGATTTATTGCATCTCCATGGAATTGTATTTTTTGTACATGGATATTATGTCTGTTTTATTTTCTGTTAGTAATTGTTTGCATGAGTATGTGGTGAGGACAGGTATGAAGCACATTATTTCTATACATCACTTATGGCCTTAGGGTATGTTTTGTCTGCTATGTCTATGTTTGCAATTGACTATTGAGATATAAAAAAAAATAATAATGGTAAAATAAAACCATCAGTTATTTAACTTAAGGACATTTTGGAATTAGGTAAACTCTAGTACAAATTATGGCTCTGCTAAATACTCTGACTTTGAGAAAGTTGTATAGCCTCTCTGATCATCAATTTTGTCATCTTTAAAATGGATATAAATATATTTTGGAGTTATTGTGAGGATGCAATTTATTATCAGCAAAGTACCTAAAAATGCTTGGCATGAAACGGAGAATTATAGTAGGTAGAAATTAATACCTCTTTTTTTTTGGTGATTGTTTTCTTTTCTATAGAAAAAGCTTTTTTTCTGGAGTGGGATAGAGGAGGTGATTTATTTGTCTCTACTGAAGTTCAAAATTTGTTAACTTTTGTTATGACCTTTTCCATCATGACGTTCTGGCTGATGTTGGGGGTGACCCTCTCTTAGAGCATGGCCTTTCAGGAGCCCCTCCTTTTATATTTTCTTCTTTCTCCTCCAGGTCCCAAATATTTGTTCAAGAAGATTTGTAAAACTAATTCATATTAAGTGGTAAATTATCACCTGCAGTGCCATTTGTAAGCACTCTAAGCAGTGTTCTTTTATTTTTGTTTTTTAAATGATCATTCATTTTCTAGCATAATTTTCATAACTTGATGATAGACACATTAGAAAAATATTTATGGGCTTCCTGGTAGGCCTTCTTAAAGTTTTCTCTTAACTGGACGGGGAATAAAATTATGATGCTATTTTTAATTTTCTTAGTCCTTAAACTTCTTAGACCTTAAATTAATTTTGTAACAATAAATTTTGTTAATTGATGAAGTGATAACTAATAAAGAGACACAGATTTTGAAAATAGTAAACACACATAGGGTTTGTATGAGTTCGTGCGGTCTCTAAACGTCTCTGTAGTGATATGTCACATACTTTAATATGGTTATGTCTAATAGTCCTTCTCTTAGAACCCAAGTAAAGTGAGTACACCTGGAGTTTATGTAATATTGTTAGCTATAACTTATTATTAGCTTGGTGCAAAAGTAATTGTGATTTTTGCAATTGTTTTTAACCTTGTAAATCGTAATTACTTTTGCACCAACCTAATAAGTTCTTACTATGTGTCAGATGTTGTGCTAAAACTTCTAGATGCACTTTCTAATGTAATCATCAAGATAATCCTATGAATTAAGTACTAATATAGTTCCCACTTAACATGGGAGAAACCTGAGATTTAGTGAAGCTTAGAAACTTACCCAAGTGACCCAGCAGAGAAAAAGTGGGGTCAGAATTCATATGCAGGTTGTCATGTCCAGAGTTTATGCTTTTACCCCT
This sequence comes from Rhinolophus ferrumequinum, assembly GCF_004115265.2. Lineage (NCBI taxonomy): Eukaryota > Metazoa > Chordata > Mammalia > Chiroptera > Rhinolophidae > Rhinolophus > Rhinolophus ferrumequinum. The sequence continues at coordinate 12,152,462 of NC_046294.1, forward strand.
ACAGTACAGTCTCTTGCAAAATTATCACTGGAAAATGAGGTACTCCCTAAGACCAACAATATTACTGCTATCTGTCAGTTCTATCTACCAAACTTAATAAACAACTTAATCACACATTGGAAAAAATGATGTGTTCAGTTATATAAGTGGTTTAAAGTAAAGGGTTGACTTTTAAAAATCCAGAATTTATGAAGAAACATCAGCCTTTTTAGTTTGATGTAAAACATATTTTAAATTTTTTTCTGTGACTTGCAGAACAGAAATATGATTCATTTATCCATATAAGACATAAAATGTCTAATATGCTCTGTTTATATGATGCCCAAATAGCCTAACCTTGAGGAAAGTATAAGTACCTTCTTGGTATGCATTGTACCTTCTTGGTACCAAGCCACACCAACTGTTTTTTTTCTCTTTTCTTTATTTCTCCAAACTGAATTAGATGATTTTTTGAGCATTAGACCATGTTGTTCAGGAAAAAACAAAACAAAACAAACAAACAAAACACCTAATAGGGAGTAAATGACTGTTTGACTATATACTTTAAATAAAGTCATAGCTACCATGAGGGTGAATTTATTCTTAATCTGAGCTCAAGACTTAAGAAAAGTAGAAATAGGAACGATTTATTTGAGTTTCATCAACATTTAATAGTGTTAATTATGTGCTAGGGACAGGAGAAACATAAACAAATCCGACAGGATACCGGGAAACCCAGTCAATTGGAGAGATAGATTAATGCATTTTTTTTGACTAATGCATTTTTATTCACACACACACACACACACACACACACACAAAAGTGTGTTCAAAGGATAGAAATCGTTCAGCAGAGAAGACTCTGATTAACTCTGTCTGGGTGAATTAGGGAGAGTTTCAGAGATTGAGTAGGAGTTTTCCAGGCAGACAAGTGGAGGGCATTTGACACGAGTGGCTTTTGCCTTAGGTGGGAGAATGGAGAGTGTACAGTTAAGTAGGAGATGGCTTGCTTGATTGAGATGTCAAGGTAGAATCTACAGGTAATTACAAAATGTCCAGGGCTTTGCAACCCTGTATTTAACTTGTGAGTTTGCGTCATACTATAGATGTTATATTTACTTACAAAAGTACCTGTATTCCTCTTATCCTTATGTAACTGTGAGTTCTGACAGGAGCAGACGTTTTGTATCCCGAAAAACTGACAGTTGTGAGCAGACGTTTTGTATCCTGAAAAACTGACAGTTGTATGGGTTCTAGCTGGTTTTCAGTAGTTGAAGCCATAAAGGAACTAAAAATGTTTTTTGAGGCCACTGTGCATTAAGAGGAATTAGGGAACTATCATGTTTTATTGAGTCTTTGAAATATAGACAACATTTAGACATTGAACCAAAATATTCATGTTCTTTTAAGTGAACACAATTCTATATATACATGCATGCTTATGGGACAAAGACATTATTTTTGGTGTGGTTTCATTGCTACTAATGTAGATTTAAATATATTGCATACATGTGTGTTGTAGATGCTTACCTACAAGTGTATATTCAGTAATTCCTCGTGATTTGGGACAAGTAAAAAAAATTGTTTACTGTCTGAAAGACTTCGTCTCACTGTCATCTGGGGGAGTGAGGAATGTCAATAATTCCTGTTCTGTACTCTTTACAAAAATCCTCTAACGAGGATCACCTGGGTCATCATAATAACACACGTGTATTAATCCTATATATATATATATATATATATATATATATATATAAACGTCTAACTCTGTTTTTGGTGCTGTACATGCATTATCTCATTTACCACGTCCATCGACTCTATGAGGATGCCATTCTTGTCCCTCTCCTACCAATGAGGAAAGTTAGGCACAGGTTGGTGGCGTAAATTGTCACACCAGCAAGACCTGTCAGCTGGTGAGTGGTGGAGCAAGGCATGTACACAGTTGGCGCTCTCCAATGGCAGGTCCCGGCATTTCTCCACCAGTTGTGTGACTTCCTGATTGTGTGTGATCTTGTTGTCAACTGGGAAACTCACTGCAAATGTCATTTGTTATAATCACTCCTAAAAATCACCCAAACATTTCTTGTTTGCAGCAGAACTTTCTAAACGCTGTTTGGAGGGCCTGAGAGGGAACTCTGTAACCTCTCCTGCTCACTCCTTTCCTGCTAACCTGATGAAAACAGGACTGTGACTTAATTTCTCTCTTCTCTTTCCAGGCTCATGCCACCTTTACCCCTGGACTTCATATTCTGCATAATTTAGTTTACCAGTTCACAGAATCATTTGATTTGAAAAGCCCTGATTTAAATCGAAATATAAGAAAGCCTTCTAAAATGTATCGCATACAAATCAATATTATTTGGAAAAGGATGTTTTGCATAAAGTGATCTTTTTCAATGACCTGCAACTCCTTGGTTCTTAAACGTCTTCTTGATAAGATTCTTCATTCTCTCAGGAATTCATGTTTCCTTCCTCACAACTTTCCACTGGACTATAAGCTCTGCGAGAACATTGAAAATATCTGTTGTGTTTACCAGTGTATGACAAGCATCTGGTACATATTAGGTTATCAAAAAGATATCTTTGAGAGGAAGAAAGGAAGGAAAAAAACAGAAAGAGAAAGAGAAAGAGAGAGGGAGAGAGGGAGAGAGAGAGAGAAAGAGAGAAAGAGAGAAATGAACGAGTGAGCGGAAGAATGATAGGCACCTTCTTCTTGTCATTGTAACTGCCTCCCTCCAGGACTTTTCATTATCCCGTATCTCTCTAGATCACTGCTTTTAATCTGCTCCAGACTGGAAGTCAGTTAACCAAACGTACTAACTCTGTGTATAAGCTAAAGAGGGTAAGGAGTGATCAGTGAATAGACCTAGTAACTTCAACTTGTCTGGATTTAACTTATTAATCAGATTGTTAAATATATAATATGTTAACATTATATAATTTAATACATAACATTAATTAATTTATCATTATAATTTTATTAATATTATTTCTCTGAAATGGTTATTATTAGTGAAGTAAATTCCAGATAAATGTAGCATCAGTGTATGTGATTAGGGCTGTTAATATTAGGTGGTATATATTTGTGGATCACTTTCTACAATGTGTGACCATTGTCTTAATTCTTTATACACATTATTTAATTTAATCCTCAAATCCTCACAGAATTGGTTCTATCATTATTCTCCTTTTAGACATAATGAAACCACTCAAGACCCCAAAGTATGGCAGTGGTGATGATGGGAGAAATGGTGATTAGTGTGCTCCATGACTGGTTTGTGTTGGTGGTGGGCAGTTTTTGTTCTTTAGGGAGCCAGGGTGTCTAAGCACCAGAGGTGCATCAGTTGGCACAGTAACAACACAGGCTACTGTTCCTAGATTTGCTTATAGGTTAGTGGGTGGTACATGGAGCAATGCCCTTCACTGTTTTTTACTTGAGTGGTGCGTTATGCTGTTGTATTGTTAGACATGAACAAAGGCATGGTTGGGTCTTTTAGAAGAAGTAAGGCCAGAGCAAGGCTTTGAAGAACAGATAGAGTTTGGAAAGACTATGAATAGGCAAAAAACAAAACAAAACAAAAACCATCCCTTAAAGAAAAGAGAAGATTTTCTGCTTAACTGTATGCAGTATTTGAATTTGAAACACTTAATCTTATCAGGAGAATATTCCCTCTAAAAGCAGAAGAAAAGCTTTCCGTTTGTAGTACAACTCAGATACTCAAGATACAATCTCAGAACAAGACTTCTTCTCGCTCTTACTTGTACATTAAATTTTCACCGCTTTGACATATAGGGCATTTGATTGTGTCCTTGGGTGAGTGGATAGCTTGGTGAGAGCTAGGTGGCCTGAAAAAATGGATATGGTAAAAGCAAACTTCACTGTGACTGAATTTGTGTTCCTGGGGCTCTCATCGCAGCCAGCGATGCAGCTCATTCTTTTTATTATGTTCTTGTTCTTCTATTTATTAACAGTGGCTGGGAATATTATTATTATCACTGTTATCCAGATAGAACCTCGTCTTCAAACCCCCATGTACTTTTTTCTCACTAATTTATCCTTTCTGGATATCTGCTACATATCCACCAATGTCCCACAAATGCTGTCCAACATGGTGGGAAAAAAGAAGACCATCCCATTCTCCAGCTGTGCCACTCAGATGTACTTCTCTCTCTCCTTTGGAATGATTGAATGTGTACTCCTTGGCGTCATGGCTTATGATAGATATGTAGCCATTTGTCATCCTCTTCATTATGCTGTCATTATGAACCGAAGCACCTGCGTCCAACTGGCAGCCATTTCTTGGTCCAGTAGCTTCCTGAATTCCATGGTTATCAATGTCCTGACCTTGAGTTTGCCCTACTGTGGGCCCAATGTCCTGAATCACTTCTTTTGTGAGGTACCTTCCATCCTGAGGTTGGCTTGCACGGACACCTCCTTTACAGAGATGGTCGTTTTTATCTTCAGTATCATCATTGTCTTCATTCCTTTTCTTCTCATTGTTGTTTCCTATGCCCGAATCCTTCTATCGCTTCTCAGGATGCAGTCAGCCTCTGGGAGACACAAGGCCCTGTCCACCTGTGCCTCCCACCTGACAGTAGTGGCCTTATTCTACGGAACTGCCATCTTCATGTACATGAGACCCCAGTCCAAGTCCTCCCGGGCTGGGGGCAAGATAATTGCGGTGTTCTACACTGTGGTCACACCCATGTGCAACCCCCTGATCTACAGCCTAAGGAACCAGGATGTGAAAGGAGCTTTAAGGAAAGTAATCGCAAAACAGAGGACACGAGTGCTCTTAATGAGACACTAAGGTTAACTGTTCATCTAAGATATCTGACTCCTGAATATGATGTAAGAGAGTCAAAAGCAGCTTGGGCAGTCAGCATCCTCCCTGCCATTCATAAAAGACATATAAATTCATCTGCAAACTCAAAAGGAAATATGTCTACCCCGTGGCAAGGACAAACAACAGCTTTAATGTGTCAGATCAACTCCCTGTGTTGTGTGACTACCATTTCCTTACTACCTGAAAAACCTTGGTTCTCTAAAATCATAGACTATCTGAAATTAATTGCTTGAAATTATGTCAGTAAGATGAAACATTTTACACCTGCTGGGAGGATCTAAAGCGCTTTGATATAGAGAAGCATTCTTAATTTCCAAGTCATATAAAAGGCTTTTGGATGCAACATTTAACATCTGTCTTAATTTTATAGTGTCTAAGGAAACAGGACTCTGCAACTACTTTGTGCTTTAAACCTTTATTCAAATATTGCTTCATTTAAGTTCCAACTGAACTTTACCCTTCCTTCAAATCCTGGTGTATGGTATTCCGTTTTACAATGGGTAAATAAATCTGATTTTGTTTGACTACAGTTTTGTTCCTGGTGGTCTTAGGCTAATTGTGTGGACAGAGGACAATGATCAGAAGCAGAAGATTTGGTCAAATGTTAATTGATGGATTAATTCATTCATTACACATCATTGAATGACTATGTAACATCAGGTTAAATAAAATAAAAAGACTTCTTCATATATATAAATATTTGTAATAGACATATAATATATACACTTATACTGACAAATTATGATAAATGCATTAAAGGAAATACTCATCAAAGGGTAGTGACACGCAGTAATAGGTAGGGTGGTCTCCTCTGAGGAGGCTTCCTACAAAGACCAGAAGGAGAGATAGAAGTGAGATTGAGAAGAGCTTTCTAGGTAGAGGGTGGTTGTGAACAAAGACTGGAGATATGAGAGTTTGCTCTATTTGAGGGAATTAAGTAATCTATTGAGAAACAGAGCAGCAGGAGGCGTGGCCGGGGAGGCAGGCAGCAGTCAGATGATGCCGGGCTGAGCTGGCTGTGGTAAGGAGTAGGGATTTATTCTTTGTAAAATTTGAGTATTGTCTAGAAGGGTGTGATAGGACACCACTTATGTTCACAAAAGGTTTTTCTGGATGCTGTGTGGAATACAGACAGAGATGTATATCATAAATTTGTGGAAATGAGTATTTCCTGTTTTGAAGCTTTTCAAGCAGTGGTATCTTGACAAAGAGCTATTTTTTGAATTCAGAGAGTAACAAAATACAATTTAGCATTAATATACTCAATAAGCTTAAATATGGCCTGTGATTAACATGCTGTTAAATTAGAGGTTAACTGTTTCTAAAACTGTTCCTCACTTATTTCACAATTTAAAGTAAAATAAAAAGGCTGTAATTTAGCTTTCAGAGATCACCAACAACTACTATGCAACCATTTCTTTTACTTAAATGCAAAGGTCATACATATTAGTAAGTGAAGCATCTTTGATGGGATATGTGCAGTACATATCACTGGTTTACAGTTGGTTTAAAAGTAAAATGTAAAATTACTGACAAAGTAGTTGAATTCATTGCACAGTAGGATTCTTTGTCTATTTGCCTTGATATATAAATGACTTGATATGTCTTACATTTGCTTCAAACACGAGCGATGATTAGAAACATGTACTTCTAACCAACTTTCTCCTGAACAATTTATTTGAAGTGAAAGGTAGCATTTAAAATTTCCCCAAAGATTATAAATAAGAAGTACATGCTTAGTTAGTTGTTCATAAATTAGAAACATAACATTAAATTAGTTTTGAAAATGAAATATGAAATGCATAAAGGTACATACAAATGAAAAGTTTATTTTTTTGGTTCACAAAAATTATTAATCATCTCTACTTCTCAAACTCTATATATGGATGAACTAGTTAAAAATGCTGAAAAAATTGCAAAAATATTCTCATAGGGGCCACACAAAGCCCAAACATGGAAAACAAGTGGAAGTGAATATTTGGTTTTCTAACAATGCATTATTCAGATCAATTGTTTCACCTAATCAATTCATTTTGACTTGTTTGTTTTGATCAGTAACAGAATTGGGTGAACTAAGAAAAATAATGCCATCCAATAGCTCATGCACTGTCCTAGTTCGCATCCTCTTCAAGCAAGTTTTCTTTCTTTCTTTCCTATGTGTACTTCTGTTGGTATAAAAGGAAAATATAACACTTAAAGACGTTCAACTGATAATTCTCTATACTATATGTTACAGTCATTGCCAGAACAAACAAAAATTAATGTTAAGACTAACACAAATAATGGTGAACTCAACCATTATTGATCCTTCACAACAGCAAACGTCCAGTTGAATTACTTCCTCCCTGTATTTACTTGGGATTATGGCAACACGAAGACAACACAGCTAAGAAATATACTAACTACTATTTTGTCCACTTTTAAATAAAATTAAAGCCTAGAGTAAACAAAATAGTTAGAGAATGGATTATTGTTATAAAATACATTTTCCCAGTGTTTGATCAGTATTATTGTGTATTAAAGGAGGCTAGATTTAGAACAAGAATAGTAAAATTATAATTCTAAGGTTTTAATTAAATTATGTTAATATGAGGAAGTCATTTCTTTGGATCTTATTTCCTTTATTTACAAAATGAGAGAGATATTGAGTTAGATAATCTTTAAGTATCTATCTACCATCTATCTATCTATATCTCCCTATTATCTTGCTATCATATCTAGCTATCTCTGTTTTCTCTAGAATAGATTTATTATAAAATTGATGTAAACCTGCCAAAATTTCTTCTGAAATGGGTTTATATTTTTACTTTTTGGTTTTGTTTGGTTAATTTTAAGGACAATAATGCAATGTTGAAAGGTTTGAATGTCATCACCATTGTTATAGATGACGTAATAACCACTACTGTCATGAATCATGTTACCAGCTTTCTTATTGGGTATCTTTCCCCTTAAAGTGAAAAAAATTAATTTAGTATCCCAGATAGTAAATATGAGGATTGTAAAATACTGAAAGGGAAGAAAGTTACAGTGAAACTAATTGTTATCACCTTTTTAGCATAATCTGAAAGGTAAACTGCTTCTTTGGTCCCATCGCCTATTCTGCACCTTTCCCTCACTTATTCATGTCAGAGTGGCTTCTCTAGCCTGTTTGACCTCCCAAAGACTCACCTTACCCCAGTCATTGGCAAATGTGAGTCTTTTGACAAGTGCTTTACCATAAGACCTTGTTTAAATCCTGACTAATCAGTCTAATCAAATCACCAGACTGAAGGTAGTCATGAACCCAGCCCTTTATAAAGGTTCCACAAACCTCTTCCCAAATTATGATCATGGCCTGTAACTTTCTACAATGCTATACTTTTCCTATTCTATCCAGCATTGGATTAGGAATCATGAGAAATTAGTTCCAATCCTAACTCTACTACTTATAAACTAAGAGAACATAGGTGTTCCATTTAAACTTCTATAACTCCAGTTTCATCATCTGAAAAAAATGGGGCTAACAATATTGTCTTATGAATCTCCAGATCTCACACATATTTTCAGCAGGTTTTTGAGATACAAATTGGGACTAGGGTTGGGTAGTTCTTCTCTAGGCCAGCAGGCTGTGGTCATTAATTTGCTCAATGAACATTTGTTGCTCAATGATTATGTCCCAGGATCTAATACCATTACTATTAGTGGCCTAACTAATATCCACACACAGAGCCATAAGTAAGTTATAAATTAAAGAATTTTGCTGTGCATAAGAGTGGTATTTTTTTTTTTTTAACCAGTCAGGTAGAACAGAGAGAGAAGGCTTTTCAATGAGTGGTATTTAAGCTGATCTTTGAAGGAAGAGAAGAGTTTGGATGTTCTGAGATGTGGAGTTGGGTCTCCCAAAAAAGCAAGGAGTGGAGAGGGTAGATAATTGGGAAGGGCACAGAGGAGGAAAAATGCAAGGGCCATTTAACAAATAGTTGTATGGGAGAACCTGTTGTGCAAAGAGAGCAAGGAGGGATGATACCAGAGAGGTGATTTAAGGAAGAGGACCTGGAATGCCAAGCACAGGACTTTGGCAATTTTATAGCTCCTGACTTATGGAGCGGGATAACTATGGAAGGGATAAGGAATCTTAGACATTAATTATTCTAGCTATCTTCTCTAAGGCAGAGATTGAAGGCAGAGACTTCAGCTTAAATTCTTCCCCTGGGAGAGAAGACCAGATGTGAGTCTAAATGCAAGAGTTCTATCCAAGCCCATTAAGATAAGCACACCAGCTTAAATCTGCCTGAAGTAGCCAGAATCTACTCAGATTTACCAGCCTGAGGGCTACGGGCTACACTGGTTTTCCCAAAGGAGGCTCTGCTGATGGATATGTGACAGGATGTCAGGGAGCAAAGAGAAATCTTCTCCAGAATCCACAAGTGATTAACCCACTGTTTCCCAAGCAGTGAACTCCTCTGTCCTTAAATTGATGTTAGATCTTGAGCTACATTTCAGCCTCACCAGCAAACCCTCCCTCTGAGCACCCAGTCAAAATGGCCCATGGATGTGTGCCATGACTCCAGCCTCTTTGCTTCTGTTTATGATGGCATTCTCTACCTCATTTGCTTCCCATTTAACTTTTTAAGCCATACTTCAAAAACAATTCAAATGCCCCCCTCTTCCATAAAGATGCTCTGATCTCCTAAGAGGAAATGCTGTCTTTCTAATGTGAGCTTCCAAAGCACTTTGTTTGCAATTCTCTGTTTACATTTATTACTATTTTTTTCTGTGATACAGGGTATTTGCCTTTACCTTATCTCCCAATGGGTATAAATTCCAGGAAATCAGAGAATACACACACACACACACACACACACACACACATAATTGTCCACTGTGTCTTTCACACAGATGTTTTTACAAACTCACCTGAGGTCATCCAGCTTGAGCATGGAGGAAGCAGAATTGAATCTCAGCTTTATCTCACTCTTATATCTCCCTTTTAATCATTCCTGCATCAATTTTTGCCTTTCACAGCTCCTGGTACAGTGGTTACCAACTCTTCCTTGATTAGAAAAAATACCAGTTCACATGATTTCTGCAGTCTATTACAGACAACATGATTAACACGTTTATCTTTGTCATGATTTCATTACTGCACCAAAATTTTAATGTATGAAAGATAACATAAGGCATTTATCGATCTCTTATTTAAGTAAAATAATAGGATAGATAAGATATAAATAATAGTCCCCATTTTATTGATAAAGAGACTGAAGTAGAGATATTAATGTACTTATCTGTAATAATTGGTGGGACTGGACTAAGACTAAGGTGATCAAAGTTTTATCCATTTTTCTCTTGCTTTTATAAGTTGATATGTATGCTTCTACCACAAACTACATGGAAAAAATAATTTACTCACTTTATTTCATCACATTGATAGCATAATTATGGATAGTTAAAATATAATGAAGGAAAAATAGAAGCAATTAATATTTATTAAGTATTTTTATATGGCAGATTCTTTACAAAGATTACAGCATATCCTTTGAAAAATGCCAAAAGGTAAGCATTATTATTCCCATTTAGTAGATGAAGAAATTGAGGCTTACAGAGATCAAATAACTTGCCAAAGACCATATAGCTAGAAAACAGCATAGCCTGGGTGAGGGTTTCCTGCTAAATTGTCCAAACCTAAATGCTTGTCATTAGTCAGAATGGAAAGTATAGCCCTTTAATCAGTTTGTAATCTTATTGCTTTGATAAGTTTGTTGATCTGTCTGAGCTCTATTTTGTATTATCTTTCAAATGAGGATAATGCCTAGCTCTAATAATTGTTTTAAGAACTTAATGAGATTTAAAGTGCTTTGTTTATTGACCAGATACAACAATCACTTAAGAGATAAAGCTAGTTTTCATCAAGGTCATTGATTAGAAATGTAAAAATGAGATTCAAAGATCTTCCTGATTCTAAGTCAATGCCTCTTTGAATTATATATTTATTATATATTTATATATATTAATAAATATATAATTATATATTTATTATAACATATGCTTGGTTTGTAGTTGTTAAAAAACAAAATTCACCTGAGTAAAGTTGAAGATCTAGTTGGCTCTATTAAGTAATTCATGAATCAGGCAACATCTCATCTAGCAAGTAGTTGGGTGTTCCCAGGGGTTGTACAAAATGGAAGGTTTTTACAGGAAGAAATGTGGGATAAGGGAGCTAGTAACAAAAGAAAGGAGAAGATTATTTTTAGACCAGAACATCTTCCTTTGGGGGGGAAGGGAATCACAAAGGGTTTTCATCATTTAGATTACCTCTTCTTTCTATGAGGAATGGAGAGGGCCCATATACCTGGGAGAGGTTAAAACAGCAAACAGGTCAGGTATTAAATCTAGGTTTTATATCATGGGCTTTAGCACAAGTGATACCATTTTGGACCTGTGGTTTTCTTTTTAACAAGGAACACCCTATTTTCTATTTTTCATGCAGCATATAGATTCACACATTGGATTATAAAATAAAGAACTGAAGGCTAAATCTTTGGAGTGTTTCTAGACTGCCAACTCTACACCTGTCTATTAGCCACTGTACTTTCTCCAAATAATAATTGGAACACCAAGGATGTGTTTTTGAAAATTCATGATATGGTTGGGTGATTTTGAACCATGGCAATTGCAAATCATATGTAATGGCACCCATTGAAAAACTTGGTAAATACTGGATCTTCTACCCTTAGAACTCGTTGGTGTCTTTCATAATGAATGTGGCTGGTCTATATTTTAGCACAAGCATTGTGTTTCCCTGACCTTTGACTATATTGCATGGAGGAAAGATTGGGGTAGAAAGATTACTGACTGTAAATACTCAAAGCTCATGGTGTAATGGAGTTTAAGTATATTTGATAAAAACTTAGTTCCCCAGATCTGAGTCTTTTGCCTTTATCTGCTGTTGACACCGCATGTTCTTGTTTCTAAATTAAAATTTTGTAGCTTTGACAACATGCAAAAAGGAGTTATATCACCTTCTGTTGTTAGTCATTGATACATGAGGGTTAATGAGAATTCTTTAATAAGGGCCTAGGGATGATGGTGAAGAGCAAGGAGATCCTCAGCACCCAAGGAAAAGTCGAAGGTCTAATTAAGATGAGAAGAGAAGGAGAGAAAAAAGACAAAGGGAAAATTTTCGAGGGGCGCAGGACAACTCAATTTGTAGACATGATAATCTTGCTAATGTGAGCCTTAGTCGTTGATCCAAACTGTATCTTTCATAGGGTCCCAGAGTCCTGTGGTTTCCCCGAGGGCTGAAAGGATGTCAATATGTGAAGCAGACAAAACTTAGATTCCCAACCCTTTAAAATCCTACGTAGAAGAAATCAAAGGGATCTAGTGATTATTTGGTAAAACCAACCATTTGCCAGAGGGAAGACTGAGGATAGAAAAGGAAAGGGTCTTGATTATTGGTGGCAGCAGTTTCAGAGAGATGATACAGTAACCAGAAGTGCAACAAATTCCCTGTTGGCAAACGTGTGCCTCATATTTGTATGCTCCAACACCTGGCATATACCTGGCACTTACAAGTCTTTGCTGAATATAAGTAAATGGATCCTGGGCTAAGTTAGCTCATTCCTCATGCCAGTCTCCTTCCCGATGTATTTAACTAAATTTTCTCTGACTTCCTTTCAGCATAGAGAAATATTCAATTTTTAGACCTGTCATTCCTCATGACCCTGAAAAAATATGCTTTAGAATAATTGGCTATTTATTCACCTAACAAGTCCTGTCTCCGTTTATAATCAATATGGAACTAATTTTAAATTAAAAGACTAATGAATCTTGCTTAGCGTGTCTTTCAAAAATATTAATATATAATTTCTTCAGATCATAGAGTTAAGCGTTGTAGAAAACTCTCCAGCAATTAAGATTCACTCAGCAAATAGATGGTAACTTGACTAGTGTTTATTGGAAAGTTATTTGCCTTTTAAATATCTTACCACCATCCTCGTACCACTATCATTTACTTGTGATAATAGCACAGTTTCATTTTTTTTTAGCACAGTTTCATTTTTTTTTTTGTTATTTTTGAGGTTTTTTTCCAATTAGTTTTTTGAAAGCAGCTTTCACATCTTTGTTCCGTAAACTGTAGATCAAAGGATTTAACATGGGGATGATAATAGTATAGAACACAGAGGCCCATTTGTCTTGGTCCAGGGAGTAGCTGGATGTTGGCCTCAGGTACATAAACATGACTGTGCCATAGAAGAGTGTGACGCCAGTGAGGTGAGATGCACATGTAGAGAAAGCTTTAAGGCGGCCTTCAGCTGAGCGCATTCTGATGATTGCAACGAGGATGAAGGCATAGGAGATGAAGATGATGAGGATGGTGCTGAATTCAATGAAGCCACAAAGACTGAAGAGCAAGATCTCACTGATGTGGGTGTCTGAGCAAGAGAGGGCCAAGAGTGGTGGGATTTCGCAGAAGAAGTGGTTGATGATATTGGAACCACAATAATTCAGACTGAAGGTGAGGGAAGTGTGAGCAACTAAACTCACCAGACCAGCCAGGTAAGAGCCTAACATGAGAGTCAAGCAGACAGTCTTGGACATGAGAGTGCTATAGTGGAGGGGTCGACAGATGGCCACGAAACGGTCATAGGCCATGGCAGCCAGGACATAGCACTCAGCATCCACAAAACCTACGAAGAAAGCAAACTGGGTGGCACAGCTGGAGAAGGAGATAACTTTGTGTTTTGTTAGGAAGTCAGCCAGCATCCTGGGAGCAATGGCGGAGGAGTAGCCCAGGTCGACAAAGGAGAGGTTGCAGAGGAAAAAATACATGGGTGTGTGAAGCTGAGTGTCTGCTATGATCAGGACAATCATACCAACATTCCCCACTACGTTGACCAGGTAGACCAAGAGGAAGACCCCAAACAAGATAATCTGCAGCTGAGGGTCCTGAGTGATGCCCATAAAGATAAACTCAGTCACCATTGAGCGGTTTTCTTTATGGTTATCCATCTTTTCAATTTTATGTATGGCTGGATTTGGTTTATTTTTGGGGGTGATCCTTAAAATCCTTCCCAGTAATTAGATGCTGTGACTCATAGGGTAACTCAAATGATTTTGGTGAAGATGATGGTTGTGTGTCCTCTTCAGGTGCCCAGTCAAAACACGAGAAACTGTTAGTGTCTCGAGGATGGCAAGTTCTGTTTCGCCAAAGACCTTGGTGCTCTGAGGTCATTTAGCATGTGCTACCAATGCATGACCTGATCTATGCATTTATCCACCTTATTAGTTAGTAAAGGAGAAGTTTTGAGTGTCCCTTCTTTCTAAAACAAAGCAAATATGAACACATACGAATAAATATTAACTCTCATTGCAGATAGGCATACACACACACACACAAAAAGTACCCATGGATCTCACAGTATAACACACCACACCACACACATATTTTACAGAAAGTGAAATGCTTGGAGAAGAGGGTGAACAATATTAGAAAAGACAGTGGATAATAGTAATTTTTAAACAGCGGGGGTTACTGAGTGTTAACTATACTGAGTACTTAATACACGTTACATAAGTTCATCCCTACAACAACTCTACAAAGTAGGTACCACTGTTACCTCCATCTTATATCTGAAAAGAACAAGGCTAGATATTAAGTAACTTCAACAAAGTGAACAGTCAATAAGTAGCAGAGCTGGGTCTCTGACTCTCAAGCCCACTTCACTTCATTGTCCTCTTTTTACATATGACTTGATGGAGTTTAATTTCTTTATTTTTGCACTTGCCTTTCTGTTTCCTGTCTTGCATATCATGCATGGACACAGAATCAGTCCTTTGGTTTCCCTGATCTTTAGAAGCACCCAGGGATTTGGCATGGGGCAAAATGAGGATGAAGACACAGCTGTCTTTGGATAATTCTGTTGCATAGCTCAGGTCAAAGTAAAGATTCAAAGATTCCACACTTGGGGGGAATAGAGAGAACATTATCCAACTCTGGGTCATACAGGAACATGCATTTAATACACTACTTACTCTTTAATTGGATGAATATCTGGTCCATTGAAGAATTCTAAAAAGGAGGCGGGCAAAACCAAACCAAACCAAAACACGAAGTAATTTAGAAATAAGTAGTATCCTCTACCTAAACCTGAAGGCAGAAGTTAGAGTGTATCCACTTTAATTGGTTTACTGTTTAAGAAAGACAAGAATGCAGATAGTATAATGTGTCTTTCATAGGGGTGTGGACATTCACAATAAGCTACCTTAAATCCTGGGGTGGATGAATCTTTCTATTTCTGCAAAGAATATAATTAACTACAACAAAGAAGGGGCTCTAATAATAAATAATGAATACCATATATCTGCCCAAGAGTTTATAGTTCATAAAGTACTTAAATCTACTCCTAATCAACTCATTCTTAATATGTTGTCAATGTGTGAATCATTTCATATATTAGGTCAATTAGGAAACAGAATGAAAGGACAAACCTTGGAGAAATTATTTAAAACATATATTTCTCATAAAGACCCATACTATATAAAGAACTTTAAAATTCAGTAATTAAGAAAACAACCCAAGAAGAATGGGCCAAAAATTTCAACAGACACCTCAGCAGAGAAGATATATGAATAGCAAATAAATGTACAAAAAATACTCAAATTATTTGTTTTAGGGCCACACAAAGTAAAACCACAAAGAGATATTGCTACTCATCTATTAGAATGGTTAAAATTTTGAAAGACCGACGATACTATGTGTTGGGAAGGAAGTGGAGGAACTGGAACTTTCATCACTGTTGGTGGGAATGTAAATAGGACAATCACTTTGGAAAACACTTTGGCAGTGTAAAATTAAACATACACATATCCACCCCATGATCCAAACATTCCAGGAAAACAACCCAAAGGCCCATCCATTAATGCAAAGATAAACAAATTATAGTATGTCTATAAATGAAATAGTACTCCACAATTAAAGGGAACACACATATGCAACATTGATAGATGAATTTCAAAATAATTAGGCTAAGAGAAAATAGCCTGATAAAAAAGAGTATACCATATATGATTCCATTTGTAAAAATCTAGAAAATTCAAACTAATCCATAATGACAGACAGAGGATCAATGGTTGCCTGGGTAGAGGTCTATGTGAAGAGGAGTTTGTGGGGAAGGTTACCAAGGGGCATGAGGAAACTTCCAGGTGATGGATTAGTTTACTATCCTAATTTTGATGGTGTTTTCATGTGTGTATACATATATTAAAACATATGGAATTTTATACTTCAAATAGGTTCAATTTATTGTACGTCAGTTATACCTCAATAAACCATTAAAAAAGAGCAAATACTTCCGTGTACTCCAGTTCAGCTCACTCTCACTCCATGTGAATGCACATGTCACCTCATACATTAGTTAACAAGGAAACAAAAACTTAGGCTGAGGGGACTTGCAGCGACATCATAAGATAGTTGCAGAATCAGCAATTGGATCTGGGACTGCCCATTTGTTACACAGTGCTGTGTTTCTTCTTTTCCCCACACTGCTTCACATGGGAATTTGAAAATAACCCACCGGGGGAAAAAAAAACACAAACAAAAAGAGCTACTATAGTCCTTCCATTTTTCAGCTTGTTCTTCCACTTCAATAAGAGAAAACAATACCATGCTGACACTGCAAGAACTCATTTAGTCCAATCTCATCATTTTATAAATCAGTAAAGAGACCCAGACATCAAACTGGAAAACGCAGGGGTGATACCAGGCTGCAGTAGTTAGAGGCATGTGAGATGCTTGGTAAGGACACGTGCTGGGAGGCAGACTGACGAACAGCTGGGTATGAGCTGGCCAGTTTCTTTACTCAAATGGAAAATGTGATTAGAACATTATTCTTTCCTCCCTTATAGTCAAGGCTCTGGTTAAATGAAGAAGTATATGAGAAGGTGTTTCACCAATAACAAAACACCCTGCCTCTTCTCTCTTATAATGGACAAATCCAAGCCTTGTCATTCACTACTACTAATTTCTAGCACAACTACTGATCTAGAAATCAGTTTTCACTTGTTAAATAAGATTGATACCTACCTTAATAGCTTTCTGCAAAAAATTGGTTATAATATGTGTGTGTATACATGTACATATGTATATACATTGCGGAACTCAGTGACTGTCATGTGCTAAGTTCTTAATGCATTTGGCAATTGTGTGTAAGTGTAGAGGATTTCATTCAGTCGATGAGTGTGCACTCATAACTCCCAGAAAAAAACGTTCAATGCTTATTCCATAGAGGGGATGTATCATGGACTGCCTTAACCTTTAGGGAAGGTGTGATTTTAATTTTACATCACTTCTATTAAAATGATAAACAGAGATGAGACTACAGAGTTCAAATTCAGGGATCATTAGAGAAAGCCTTTATATTTTCCTTTTAATCACATGTGGCTAAAGTTCAACTGATCTGGCGCTTGAAGAACTCGCAGAATAGTGAGTAAATAAGAATATTTCACAGTTAATAATAAACTCAAATATTAGAAAGCCCAGCAAAAGTACTGTTTTATAGAAGCAAATACAAACCAAATATATTTTACATTTCGATGTATCACATTTTTGCATGTTTAAATGAAGAGAATACTGGAATAAGAGTCTGGAATCCTGTTTGTAATCCTGGTTTTTTCCACTAATTTTTTTGAATTTGATGAATTGTGTTAGATGCAGCTTTCTTAACTGTGAAGTGAATGGGGAGGAGAATGCAAATTCTCTGGAACTTTCCAAATCTAGCATTTTTTTTTTGAATTCAGACTTATTATGAGATATCTAAAAACAAAACCCATAGTCTGTGTCTCCTTTTGAAATTTTAAAATGGCATGGACATGGTGCTAAGCAAACCCTGCTTGAAGGAGCACTGGGCGGTGTTATGCTCCATTCCCAATAGGTCACATCTCCTTCTCTTTCTGTCCCATATACTGACCTGTGACTTGACCTGTTTTCTACGTGTTGGTGAGAGGTTGAATGTCTCCTGTTCTCTTGATGCGTTATACTGCACAAATATTCTGAGCAGTATCCAAAGATGGTGAGTCACTCTGGTAGTTGTCTCTGAGCTGCTTGCTCATCCCACCTTTGCTCCTGTGTGAGGGAGGTATTTAAGTCTCAGTCACAAATAGTGCCCAGAAGAAATATGATGAAATTCTTTCGGCATTCACAGGGGACTCAAAGATTTGAGGAACTGCCCTCCTCTAAGGAATTTCACTCTCTCTTCCTCAAGCCTTAATAATGAAAGGAAACACAGGGAATTCTTTTTAGATTTATTTAAGTATAGTTGGTATACAATCTTATATTGTTATATTAATTTCAGTTGTACAATATGGTGATTTGACATTTTTAAAAAAAAATTTATTGGGGTGACAATTGTTAGTAAAAATACATAGATTTCAGGTGTACAATTCTGTATTACATTATCTATAAATCCCATTGTGTGTTCACCACCCAGAGTGAGTTCTCCTCCCATCACCATATATCTGATCTCCCCCACCTTCATCTCCCATCACCCCCTCCCCTTCCCCTCTGGTAACCACCAAACTATTGTCTGTGTCTATGAGGTTTTGTTTCTCATTGGTTTATGATTTGACATTTTTATACTTTACAATGTGATCACCCCATCAGTTCTAGTAATCCTCTGTCACCGCGCTAACTTATCACAATATCAGTGACTGTAGTATTCCCCTTTCCTTTTCATCCATCACCCTTCCCTTCGGTAACCATCCCTTTGGTCTCTGTTTCTATGAGTCTGAGTCTGTTTTTGTTTTTGTTTGTTTTGTTTTTAGGTTTCACATGTAAGTGAAACCATACAATATTTGTCTTTCTCTGCCTGACTTGTTTCACTTAGCATGATACCTTCTAGATCCATTCATGTTGTCACAAATGGCAACATTTCATTCTTATTTATTGCTGCTTAATATTACATTGTATATATGTACTATTTTTTTTTTTAGTCCACTCATCTACCAATGGACACCTAGGTTGCTTCCATATCTTGGTTATTGTAAATAATGCTACAATAAGCATAGGAAATTCTTATCAGCCACTCTGGTTGTGTTGATTGAGTCAACCATGAGTGCTGCATAGACCTCTTTACCAGTCCAAAGCTGCCTATATGGTGAGATTTTGATGGTAATTTAGAAAGGTCTGTTCGCTGAGGCCTGAAAGTCCTTTCAAAGAGGATGATACTTTCCAAGTTATGTGGAGTGGCTGTATTTAAATTATGCATGTAATAGCTAGTTGCCTGTGGGATACCCAGTGGCACATACCCTTTATAAAGCACTCCCACAAGTATGTGGGGCAACATTACATTTACAAATTAATTTAGCAGAATTTCCACTTTGATGTCAGCAAGTCTTGCTATCAAAGAGCGTGCATGTGTTCATACTTATTCAAATCTACTTTTGTCTTTCTGCAGTTTTCCTCATTTTCTTCACAGAGGTTTGGCACATTTCTCATTTGGTTGTGCTTAGATCTATTGTTTGGATTTTATGTTTGGAGCATAAATGGCATCTTCTCTTTCACATAAATTTCTTAACTGGAGATGATTGTTCATATGAGGTTATTAGGAGAATTTTACATTTTGCTAGTTTACTAAATTTTCTCTTTCTCTTCATGGATTTGCCAGATGGTATAAAATCTATTGAAGGTTAGTGACTGGTATGTAAAGAGTCCTCTGGAACTGTGTATCTCTACCCTTTCAGGCCCAAATGACATCTTTTTATAGCAAATAGTTTATATTGCTCCTTCTGTGCTCCTGAAATGGTATTCATAGATAATTTAATTTACTACACACATAATTTACGTAGGAGAAATAAAAAATGTATAATAAAATAATACATCTTTTAGTAACTAAGTGGCAGGCATAACTACATAATAAAACAGGCAGATGTTTGCATATATATTTAAAATCTTCATAAATGTGACAGTTAAAAATGTAGGCTGCTAAAGATTTGTTGTATAGTCACCTCAAACAATTTTGCAACATCCTAGGTCATGACATGCATTTCTGAAATGATGTATAGCTCTGGGTAAACCCCAAGCCAGTTTTTTTCTCCTTGAGTTACTTAATAGATGCATTTGTGGCAAATGTGTTATATATAAAATTCATGCAATAATACTCCATATGCATATGTAAAATGTGTTTACATGTAAAATAGAGGTAGAGTCAAGGCTCAGGTAATTTGATTAAGTATATCAACTGACAGGAGATGTGGAAATTGTGTGGGGCATGGACAATTCTTTGTTGTTAGAGATTGCACTGCATTCTGCAGGCTTTTGACATCCTTGCCCCTTACCCACTGGATTCTATGCCATGTGTACCCCCCTCACTGTGACAACCATAAATTTTCATAATGTCCCCAGAGGAAAAACACCACCTCCACTGAGAACTTCTCCTTAAAATTCTAGGCATCTGATATTAAATAATTCTTCTCAACTATGAGGTGAAATAGTTTACTAAGTTAGACAGTTATCTACTCCACTCTTTCTCCCAGCAACCAACACCACGAAGACTACTGTATTCGTCAGGGTCCTCCAGAGAAACAGAACCAACAAGAGATGATAGATAGATAGATAGATAGATAGATAGATAGATAGATAGATAGATAGATAGATAGATAGATGAAAGAGGAGTTATATTATAGGAATTGCTTGGTTTTGAAGGCCAAGAAGTCCCAAGATCTGTCACCTGGAAGCTGAAGAATGAGGAAAACCAGTGGTGTAATTCAGTCCGAGTCCAAAGACCTGAGAATGCGGTGGAAGTGGGGGGTAATGGTATAGGTCCTGGTTGGAGTCCTGTGGAAAGAAATAAACAGAAACCTCATTTAAAATGGAGTCAGGAGGCTAGAAGAGAGAACTTTCATGCACATATCACTCAGAGCACACTGCTGACACCAACAAGAAAAGACCTACCTCACATCTCTGACAGAAAGTGATACTGCTTTACGACCTCAGCAGGAGGAAGAAAATATTCTTCTTCACCCAGTAGCAGCTCAGCCAATGGGAGACTGCCATAACTCAGCCAATGAAGTCACTACACTTGAACTTCATTTTCTTCAATGGACTCTTCATTTACAACAGCTCTTCCCAAGTCCATAAAAGAGAATTTCTCTTCTGTGTTTCTCTGGACTCGCATGTGGTTTGTCATTAGACCACATGTCCCACAATACAATTCTTTGTTTTTCCCAAATAAACCCATTTTGATGGAGAAATATCTGGCTGTTTATTTGTTTAAGATCAACAATTCACAAGCCTGAGACCCAATGTCCAAAAGCAGGAGAAGATGGATGTCTCAGCTCAAGCACAGAGAGAGTTCACCCTTCCTGTACTTTTATGTTCTATTCAGGCCCTCAAGGTATTAGATGATGTCCAACCACATTGGTCAGGGTGGATCTTCTTTACTTAGTTTACTGATCCAAATGCTAATCTCTTTCACAGACACCCTCACAGACTCACCCAGAATAATGTGTTCTTTAGCTATCTGAGCATCCCTTAGCCCAGTCAAATTGATACATAAAATTAACCATTACAGCTACCATACATGTTACTCCTGAGTTAGTCAATCTTGTCCAGAGAATGTCAGTTAAGCCATTAGTCATTATTGTACTTTATGTGTTATCCATATGTAATACAGAAGGATATTTTTTCACAAATTCTGCTACTTTGGGGCTTCAGTAACACAAAATGGTTAGCAACACACATTCGGGAGTAAGAAAAAACTGGGTTTGAATCTCAGTTCTGATCTATATTAACTATTTGAGTAAATTACCTCTCAAGGCCCCAGTTTACTTATCTGTGATGAAAGTGCTTGATAAAAATCAGAAAATGCATGTGTTTAGGAGGACACTTGACAAATAATTCATGGTCAGTTAATATTAGTAGCTATTATTACCTGGCCCTAGTCCCTTCTAATTATGATATAGAAGAGTACTGGCTGAACAGTAATTCATATTAATAGATAAGTTCCTAAAAAGGGGTGATCACATCTTAGTCAGCCAGTGTTACGTCTATTAGTTGATCAATAAATGCTTGTTGCTTGGTTATTGAACTTTAGAGTCCCATGGTTCTCCATAAAAAGTTCATTGTAACCTGTCAATGTTTTATCCTTTATGGTACCAAGTGCACGTCCCTGTATCCAGTGTGAATTATCAGAATGATCCATGGAGATTACATTACAACCTAATTTCTGATGGTCCCCATCCCAGTGTCAAGGAGATATAGCATCCTCTGGTAGGTCTTTGAATGACACTCAAGCTAGGATTAGAAATGAATTGTCTTCTTTTTCTGAAGCTCTTTGAGATGTCTTGTTTCATAGCCTGGGAATGACTAGAACTTACCACCTATCCTGACCATGATGAATTACTTCTTTGCTGCCTAGTGGTCTCATCCTACCACTCTGTTGTCACCTAGGGTCCTTACATCCTCTGTCCCTTACCGTTTAAGGCCATATGATCTTTTTTCCAATCTCCATCTATTCTCCAATTACACAAACCTTAATCTCATTTAATTGATCAGTTTGTTCCTATGTAACAGCAAACTCACACTTAACTGAGGAAGAGTCAGTCAATTATTAAATAAATCTTCACTGTTTGCCAATGTTTCAGACTCTGTGTTGATAGAAGCCTACCGTATTTTCTCTCCAAGGTACCAATTAAAAAAAAGGGCGGGGGGAGGTTAAGGATTAACCCAAATAATGCAAATCTTGTCTGAATTGCTAGAAATAAAGCAACACATCTTTTAATTAAGTCTTTGTGTCCCCAAACATTTAGTGCAAATTGCATGACATGTTAATTAGAGTGTCTTCTCAAAGTGGCATTGATAATGTAAATGATGATAAGATATTGATCAATTTGTTTCAGACTCTGTGTCTCCTACATGAAAGACATATTTGGGCAAATAGGAAACCTGGTAAATCTCTAGGCTACATCAGCTGATAACTGTTTCTTCCTCTCGACAGTAGGACATAGTATTAAGGTGGGAGAAATTCTTCTTCATTAAATATCTATCCATATACATTTGATGCTGCAACTCACTTTCATTCATTTATTTTATCTATAGAATCACCTTTATGAGGTATGAAAAAGCTAAGGCACAAAGAGATGTAATACAATGGCCAAAATCACACAGTCAGGATTGTAAGCCGAGACAGCCTTTGTGCTTGCTCCCCTTCTGTGCCTCCTCCAATCAGCTCCTCACCATGACCCAGGTAGCATAATTTATGTGTACACAAAATCTTTATTGAAGACAAGACTGGAGGTAGAGCTCACCTGCTGTTTTGTGGAGTCTTTCAATGCTCCCAAGGGGATCAGACCACTATTAGACCACTAACTATTTGTAGAAAAAAAGTTTAAGAGTGGTTAGGAATATGGCGTGAAAATTCATTCTCCACTGGGCCCAAGTATTCCCAGGGTAAAGGAGAGAAATATGAAAGCAACATGTGATTTTCCTTAGTTTCAGAGGGGAGAAACAAGTAGATTAAAATGAGGCGACACGAAGGATGCAGTGCCCAGAGATTAAAGAACAAGAAAGCCATACTATTTAAAGGAAGTCAGGCTGCTGACTCCAGAGTCTGGTCTGGAGACTCTGCAGTTGGAAATAACTTCACACAGTTTACAGCTGTTCTACAGTGATAGATTCTGAACTTTGAAATGAATTTTACCCTGATCTAACAAACTGGGACACTTATCTTTAAGGAAAAGTAAAAGAAAGAACGTGGTCTCTGTTGAATGTGGAGTAACTCTCTTATGACAGGGAAGGTGCAAAGGTTTCAGTTTTCCTATTTCTGTTACAGGTGGTGTCTAACATCCATTCCAACTGTGCCTCCTGCTTAACCTGAGAGAACCTGAGTGAGTACCTTCTCTAAGAAGGCTTTATTTTTTTCTCCTGCTTTTCTTTTTTTGGTGAATTTAGGCATTGACCAGGGACAAGTGAAGAGATCAAATAGAAGTCCAGCAATAAAAAAAGGTAAGTAAAAGATATAAATGTTCTGTTCATGTAACTTATTGACCTGAAGTAAAATTCACAATCCTGTTAATTTCTCCAATCACCCATAGACTCAAAGTTCTAAGAGTATTGAGTGGCTGAGAAAGTATGTTCAATAAATGCTCTGCTGTTTTTAATATTACAAAATTTGTAAGTCATTAGGAGAAATATAAGCAGCAGTAGATAATATGATTTTAAGACCATTGTAAATACCAGCAATTCTCAGGAAATGTCATTATTGTCTTCACAAACCCTTAGAAATTGAAAATCTAGATCAAGAATCTCTGGACTACAAGGTCAACTGTAAAATCTCATTGGGGGAATGGGAATATTTGCCAGAGTGGAAGGGAGACCAGAGCATGTGATTCACAGCACCAGATGTAAAACAAATGGGATTTTGCTAATAATGTAAATTAATGGATGTAAGTTCTAAGAAGACAATTTTCAGCCACTGTATATTTTCTCTTCATAAGATATATGGATTTTTCGATGTAGCTTAATGTATTCTAGAGTATTAAGAAAGCTCTGAGAACTACAATATCAACTGCTGTGTGTATTAGTGCTCACATCTATTATTATTATTATTATTATTATTATTATAAATAACTTTATATGTAAAGAGAATGAGAGAGTTGCATTGGTTGGATATAAATTAATCTGCATTAGGCGAACTCTGTGACATTGGACAAGAGTCACTAATCTTTTGTATCTCCCATTTCCTATGTGTGAAAAGACGATTATAATACTACCTATCTTATTGGATTTAAATAAAATAATGCAAGAAAAATACATACACAGTACTTGTTGAGCCCAGGAAATTCTCTGTATAGTTTAGTACCTTTTAGTACTTGTTATTTATACTCATCATTGCCTTTCTTTATGTGTCTAGCACACACACACACACACACACACACACACAAATACAAATGTCTATAGCCTTTTATTGTTTGCACTATTTTTGTTAGAACAATGTGTTGGGGAGACTTTCTGGTTGAGGATGAGAGGAAAAGGTCTATTCCTTCTTTTTCATTACTTCTGGAGATGCTGTTCTTTGAAGTTCATGCAGCAGGATTATTCCAAGGAAGAGGACCTAGGCCATACATCTGCCCAGTGAAATACAGAGAGAGGCAATATAGCGCTGAGGAATACCAAATAATTTGGCTTCAAGAGGCCTATGTTCTAGCCCAGGATTCACCAGTGAGTAGCTGAGAAAGCCCTATCTATCACTGAGGTCACCTAACAAAAGACAATCTTGTTAATACTCTTGGGATAGTACCTGCTTATGCCCCTCATTGATTTGGGGTGAGGCTCAGATAAGACAATGGGCACAATGACACCTTTGAAAGTGTTATAATACGTATATAACTTATTGGTTGGATTATTGAGCCCCCATCCCAAGAGAAACTAGGTGGAGCCGAACATGGACAGGCACTTCGTGTATGGCAGTGTCTGTGAGAATGGAACAAGTTCCCGCCCACTCTTTTCCCCGGCTGTTCTCAGTAGATCCTTTATCTCCAGAGATAGCCCAGGTATTGAGTTACTTTGGGCTCATGTTTTAATTTTAGACAATATCAAATAACTTCCTGCTGCAAGTGATAAAGGATTTAACATTGAACTATGATTCGACAGCAGCTAGACTAGTGAAGTTTTATCTGTTGTTCAATAAGATAAGGTCATGGATGGAGTAGGGGATTGGAGTGGAAGTGGAGAATTCCACAGGAGCTGTTGCCCAAGCTTTTACTTTGAAGATCTAAGATGAGCATTTATTTTGAGTTTTCTTTTTTTAACTAATTGTATTAAAGAATTAAAATTTTTCCTGTATTTGCCATAATTTCACCTTGCATGCAATGAATTTTATTTCCATTTGGATGACCTGGTATTAAATTATTCCCCCGATTCAGTATGGTGGCTGGAACATTCCTCATGCTGCTACTGGTGTTTTCTGGTTCTGTTGTGATCTTGTGAATCTGAGTGTTAGGTAGGGGTTTTCACTGTGTGGCTTGTTCTATTATTTTCATCTGGGATGTCTACTCATTTTTACAAGGTAATTTACTAAATATTGGTGGGATTATTTAAAATTATCAATATTTAACTGACACAGTTTTTCTTCTGTCGATGCTGGTAGTAAGAAATTAGGGTAGAGTTGGAACCATGCTACCTACCTAGGAATGTCCTCTGTTTCTTTCCTTGATCATCACTTTTTTTTTCAAAGATTTTTATTGGGGAAGGGGAACAGGACTTTATTGGGGAACAGTGTGTACTTCCAGGACTTTTTTCCAAGTCAAATTGTTGTCCTTTCAATCTTAGTTGTGGAGGGTGCTGTTCAGCTTCAAGTTGTTGTCCTTTCAGTCTTAGTTGTGGAGGGCGCAGCTCAGCTCCAGGTCCAGTTGCCGTTGCTAGTTGCTAGTTGCAGGGGGTGCTGCCCACCATCCCTTGCGGTTGTCTAGGAATCAAACTGGCAACCTTGTGGTTGAGAGGATGCGCTCCAACCAACTGAGCCATTGGGGAGCTCAGTGGCAGCTCAGCTCAAGGTGCCGTGTTCAATTTTAGTTGCAGAGGGAAGAGCCCACCATCCCTTGTGGAATTTGAGGAGTCGAACTGGCAACCTTGTGGTTAAGAGCCCATGTGGGAATCGGCAGCCTTCGGAGTTTGGAGCATGGAGCTCCAATGGCCTGAGCCACCAGGCCGGCCCCGATCATCACTTTTTAAAGTTCCTCACACACCCAGGAGATTCAATTATTTTCTCCTTGATTGGCACTGTTGACTAATTTTACTAATTATTCAATTTTAATGTAAAATTTTACTAATTGTCAATATTTTTTATTTCTTGCATTAGTACTGTGGAGGAATAGTCAGTGCCTTAATTAATTTTGCCACCTTTCTCCAGAAACTGTGTCTAAAGGGCATGTTAATATAGAAATTAAATTATTTATCATAAATAATGAAGAGAGATACTTCTTAGAGACCAGTTCCTGTAATTATCCAATAAATGGTTAATGCCCAAAATGATCTTACTTATTGGCTATTAAGTCACTCTTCTCAGTTAGTAGGTAGCACATCTAGAACTAAGACACAGTCTTTTGATGTCTTTTGACTTCTCATCAAGTCGTACACACTTTGTACTACAAGTATGCACTCTTTTCCACTTGCACTCTTCTGTTAGAATGTGTATGTATATATATCAGCAAAAAGGTGTTTCTAGCTTTGCCATGTATTCATCTGACTGAATGCCATGTTCCATCTTCTCTCTTATTGCAGCTCAAATGATCAGATATGTGAGAGATGTCCAAGGCAGGAATCAGACACAAGTGACAGAATTTATCCTCTTGGGACTCTCAAACAATTCAGATCTACAAGTTGTCCTCTTTGGATTGTTTTTGCTAATCTATTTGGCAACCATGGTGGGTAATTTGGGGATGATCGTGTTAATTAAGATCGACCCCCATCTCCACACCCCCATGTACTACTTTCTCAGCAGCCTCTCCTTTGTTGATGCTGCTTACTCTTCTTCAGTTACTCTTAAGATGCTGGTAAACCTTGTGGCTGAGAATAAGGCCATTTCTTTTAATGGATGTGCTGCCCAATTCTACTTCTTTGGCTCCTTCCTGGGGACTGAATGCTTCCTGTTGGCCATGATGGCATATGACCGCTATGCAGCCATTTGGAACCCTCTGCTATACCCAGTTCTCATGTCTGGGAGAACTTGTTTCTTGCTAGTAGCTACCTCATTCCTAGCAGGCTTTGGGAATGCAGCCATACACACAGGAATGACTTTCAGATTGTCCTTTTGTGGCTCTAATAGGATCAACCATTTCTACTGTGACACCCCACCCCTGCTCAAACTCTCTTGCTCTGACACTCACATCAATGGCATCGTGATCATGGCTTTCTCTAGTTTTACTGTCATCAGCTGTGTTATGATTGTCCTCATTTCGTACCTGTGTATCCTCATTGCCATCTTGAGAATGCCCTCATTAGAGGGCAGGCACAAAGCCTTCTCTACTTGTGCCTCCCACCTCACGGCTGTCACCATATTCTTTGGAACAGTTCTCTTTATGTACTTGCGCCCTACGTCTAGCTACTCAATGGAGCAAGACAAGATTGTCTCTGTATTTTATGCAGTAGTGATCCCTATGCTAAATCCCCTCATCTACAGTTTGAAAAATAAGGATGTAAAAGAGGCCCTAAAGAAGATCTTCCAGAAACGTGTTCTGTAAAGCCATGTTACACATCATCTGTTATGTAGAAGAAAATATGTTTCCATATTAATTCTGTGATCGCTTACGCTCTTTTTCTGTGTTAAAGTAGATTGTTGAAAATAAGGTATACTTCTTAATCTCCTGGTGTCTTAAATTTGTACTCATGGGCCTATAGGATGAATCAACACAGTGGTGGGTGGGGGGGGCAGTATCTGGTAAAATATCAAAAGGCTTGGAGTTGACTGACCAGTTTCAATATTTACCTTTTCTTAATTTCAGTTTTATTATATATAAATGTTGTGAAAATTATGAAAAAACTCAGGTGTTTGTACCTCTATAATGATCTGTTTTGGATATGGGTCACTGGGTGGGGGATGATTTGGGCCTGGCAATTCCTTTTAGCAGGGGCAGTTCCAGGAGTGGAACTCAGCTGTGAAGTGTCAGGTGTCAATACACTTGGAAACTGGAAAAATAAATACTTCAACCCTGAAAGGTAAATCTTCATAATTCCTGAAAATAGAGTGTCCTGTTGTTTGATCTTTGAATGTGTAAGTAGTTTAAGGTTAAAGAACTAGGGCAAATTAGACATCCTTTCCCTAATGCCTTAGCAAATAACTACACATTAGTTTACTGCTGGCTGCAATTTGATAGGGACAAATCTAAAGCTTTCAACTGGTTTGACTGATATTTTCATAACTGGGATATCTGCCCAGTAGGACTGGATTTTCTTTACAGAAAGTGGCCGCTGACATGTCAACAGAAAACGTTTTAAACTGCTTAGGATTGGGTAAAATATGCTTGGTGTGATCTTAGTATATCTCTTTGTGATCAAAAGACTGATTGTCATCCTACAGAAAAATAGCCACTTAAAAGAGACTAAGTAATAATTTTACTTTTAGTTACAGCTTATGGTTTTCGATAAGAAATCAAATCCATATCTTATTTAATTCTCCCTTATTCTGCTTTTCAGGCATTGCATGTTAAAAATATACAATATTGTTGCTTATCCAATGGTTTTTGTTCATCTTATGGTTCTTTTTCAGGACACCTCTTCATATTTTAAGACACAGCACACATATTATCTCTTCTATGATTTTCCTGACCCTCCCTCTTTCTTCCCATTCTTCTGATTTTGGAGATATTGCAACGATAATCAAGCCCGTAGTACAGAAACAAATAATAAAAATACAGTGTAATGTTTCCTAATATAGACTGAAAGCTCCTTGAGAAAATAAGCTTCTTTATATCTACCTTCATATCTCCATGCCTTTATAGGAAACCATTAATAAAAGTTTTAAAATTAAGAAAGAATAATTCCAATTGAAGACATAGGGTGATGGAAAGCAAAATGTTGCATCTGGCATCTGGAAGTGAAAGTTGCCAATAACCAGAATTTTTAAAAGTCAATGTTAGAAATAAAAAGTTCTCATATCTAGTCGGACCATCTGTTAGATAATATTTTATTCTTTTCAAAGCAAGCTGTCATATCTTTTTTGAAACTAAACATTTTAGTAAACAGATGATATTTCAATGTCCTATATCGGTCATTTTACATATGTGTGATTTCAACATATCGTAATAGAGGTTTCAGGATTTTTTCAAAGAAGGAACACAAAGTTGATTCACGCTAACCTAGTAGGACTGGAATTCTCAGTGCCATCAGGTCTCTCTTTCTCTGTCTCTCTGCCTCTCTATGTCTTCTCTCCTACTAGGGATTCACTTATTCTCTTTCACAGACTTTTCACATGATGGCCTCAGATTTACACACTTTTAAAATGATTGCATTACAGGCTGCATCTCTTTAGAAAGGACAGCTATTACCTGAAATGGCTCAAATTTTCAATGTGTATATGTGTGTGGGGGTATGTATGTATTTGTGTGTGCGTGTGCATGTCTGTATGTTGGTGGTAAGGGCAGTGCCAGCTATCAGAGGAAATCTTGCTCTGGAATAGCTACTGCAATCCACTGTACATTTACTCAGTAAAATTGAATTACTTGTGGTAGGTGGGTAGCACTGCTCATTCATTTACAGACTCCACGTTCAGGAATTGATGCTTTATGCTGTTCACACCTCAACAAGAATGTTAAAACCAGTGTTAACTTTATTAGTAGATGAGTTAAATGTTTACCCACATGATGAAATCTGTGGATTCCTTTTTCAAGCTTGTGTTAACCTACAATATAAAAGAACTATGATAACATTGTGTTCTTTGGGGATTTTTTAGTAGCTAAAGTCATGAGGTGTCCTTTTAGCAGACATACATCAATTGGTCATTACAACTGAAGCAGAGTGATATTAACCAAGGAATTCATGTATTTAAGTATAATTTAAACAGTCTTCTGATGACTTTTTAGGAAAATAAAATTAGAATGTGTAAAACTCTTTGAGTTGATATCACTCACCCAGGTAAAGTCTGTGCCCTTCAATCGTATCCTTTGCTGTATAAATAAATACCAACCTCTTATGTGTGGACTTCTGATCAAGTGATTGATCCCTTACTGAAAAGTATGGATACTTTGCCCTTCCGGATCCAAAAGTGTTAATTCACTAGATTTTGTTTACCCATTCATTTATTATTGAGCTACTTCTATTTCTTGTTGGAAGTCTTTTTTGTAAATCTTATGATTATTACAATGTTATCATATATTAAAACATATCAGAAAAACTTAAATACATACATACATAACTACTTTAGGACAAATTTTCTTCTAAAAGCTGAAATTCTGTTTAAAGAAGGTTCAAATCTTGAACTATTTTAATGTAAAGCAAGGAATCCCCACATTAAGGGATCAGAAAATGAGGACTCTACAATCCAACCAGGCGGTCTATAATCCTAAAAGGAACTTTCATTTTATGGGAATAATTAAGCAGCGTATTTTTTTTTTTTTTACGGTTTATTATTTATGCAAAGAATCAGGATAGAAATTGAGATAGAGAAAAATTTCCACTTCGATTGGAAAAAAAAAATGCAGTAATGCTTAACTTTTCTCAAAGGTAGTGAGTTGATAACATTCTACATTTTGATATTGATATACAGCTTTATTCTGTTGACTGATTTCTCACAGTGTGGCCCATCATTTAGAGATCTAACAAAATCAGAGATGGCTCTCTTGCCTTGGCCAAACTACACTTGAATTCCATTGATTGTAATGACCTGGAACTGTGCATTGGAAGTGCATTGGAAGATACAGATTAAGGAAAGCATCTCCAGAGTCTTTTATTCTCTAACAAATGCAGCTCCAAACAATGTTCAAATATTCTTTATTCTGTTTTCAACCCTCCTCCTGAGTCACCAGTTTTATGAATGATCCTAGCTCTTAGACTCATTTTGATCTCTAGCATTTTGATGAAATTAACTCAATGGGGCAAAATGATTCCAGTATAAATCCATAATGTCCACCTTCCAAAGGGTCCTCACCCCTGACCAATATTTGTACTTCCTTCCAGGGGTTGTGTTACTCTTCTGCTCTCCACACTATTTCTGCTCCTCAAATCTCGCACGGACTTCACTTTTATTCTTCTCACTCTTATGAGGTGACCCCATCTTAGTGCTTACAGAGAAACATTGAAGCCTTCTGATGAGAATCCTCTCATCTTTACTATACTAAAAACACAAAACTTATCTACCCACACCTCCTTCCATAGTACTAAAGGTGAGGGCCAGTTTTTCTATCTGGCTGAAAGTCTTCATGTGAACAGCATAAGCAGGGTACACAGATGTTAGAGATTTTGGCCTCAAAGGAGAGTCTAAGATCTCAAAGCCTCAAATTAAGTTTATGCCCTTGAGGAAAGAAATGACTATTTTAATTGGTTCTGTAGAATTATTTTAAAATACTATAGGGAATGTACACAAGACATACATTATAAATTTTCCCACCTTGTTTTTGCAAAATATGCCAAGTCAACTATGACAGGTAGGTCATTTTCTACAATTGTTCATTAAAATATGTTTGTTCTTTGGATAGGGAAGATCACTATCCCACTAATGTGGAAAAAAATTATTTTCATAAATTATACTTGATTTTTCTATTTCTATATTATATTTAATGGCATCTCTAAAAATACATTATTATATGCAAGCTCTTTTAATGTTTATGTAAAATCTAAATAAAAATAACTTTAGGGTACAATTCTTGAGGAACAATTTTTCCAGTCGTATGTTATTTTCACAAAGAATTGAGAGATCGGGAGCAAGGACACATTTAAACACTATCTGTGCTCCCCTAAACAGATATTTTCATATGTGTGTTAGTTGCGCCAAAAAATGGGGACAAATCCCCCACATTCTTCTTCAGATATTTGCATTTTTATTTACTATTCAAATTCTACCTTCTCAGAAAGACCTTCTCTGAATGGCCATCTAACAGCATCCCACCTTTATTTTTCTTCTAACTGACATTATTTGCTTCTAACTGACATTATGTTATATATTTTTGTCTATGTGTTTACTATCTGCACCTTCTCCTATATATGCTTCATGAGGATGGGGAATTTGGTCACTGCTGTAACCCCAGAACCTAGAAAAGAGAAGAAAAATCAGTCTCTGTAGTGTACATGAATAAATGATTCGGTGATTTTCCAAAGCAGAGAGAACAATTCTTCATTCTGTACCGTATCAGCAGGTAAATTTACTAATTCAATGCCTTCTGAAGGAAACTAAGTCAAACAACTAGGGGTTTTAAGTAAAAAGGTTGTACTGAATATTAATTTTCTATTTTGTATCTGACAAATAGGAGATCAGATCTAGAGGAACCACAGAAATCCAATTTTCTTCAGTTTTTCATTTGAATGGTGCCAAACAGCCTGCTGTTTTTTTTTTGTTTTTTTTTTTTTGCTTTTTATACCTGATATCAATGCCTGTGTTTTTGTTTTTGTTTTTTTTCCCACAAAATGTGAAAAGATACCAAATATGGACTTCTCCAATAAGACAGGTATGAATGTGTGTGTGTGTGTGGGTGTGTGTATGTGTGTAGAGAGAGAGAGAGAGGGAAAGAGAGAGAGAGAGAGAGAGATAACAGAGATATAGGGTGAAAATATTTATGTAGAAATTTTGAGATGTTTGTTGAAAAAAGAAGAGTAATTTCCTTGATAGATAAATAGATAAAAAAAAATGATAAAATGGGTGGGATAAATGCAGAATCTGGATCAGACAAAACTACTCACTTTCCTTATCATTTTCAGTTTCCAAGGGATAAGAAAAATGTCTTCCCGAAACCACACTATAGTAACAGACTTCATTCTCTTGGGACTCACGGATGACCCAGTACTAGAGAAGATCCTGTTCGGGGTGTTTCTGGTTATCTACCTAATCACGCTGGCAGGGAATCTGTGCATGATCGTGCTGATCAGGACCAATTCCCACCTCCAAACTCCCATGTATTTCTTCCTTAGCCACCTCTCCTTTGTAGACATTTGCTATTCCTCCAATGTTACTCCAAATATGCTGTACAATTTCCTCTCAGACCAGAAGACCATCTCCTACGCTGGATGCTTCTTACAGTGTCTTCTCTTCATTGCCTTGGTGATCACTGAGTTTTATATCCTTGCTTCGATGGCACTGGATCGCTATGTAGCCATTTGCAGCCCTTTGCATTACAGTACCAGAATGTCCAAGGATATTTGTATCTCTCTAGTCATGGTCCCTTATGCTTTTGGCTTCCTTAATGGACTCTCTCAGACACTGCTGACTTTTCATTTGTCCTTCTGTGGCTCCCTTGAAATCAATCATTTCTACTGTGCTGACCCTCCTCTTCTAATGTTGGCCTGCTCTGACACCTACGTCAAAAAGATGGCAATGTTTGTAGTTGCTGGTTTTACTCTCTCAAGCTCTCTCTTCATTATTCTCCTGTCCTACCTTTTCATTATTGCAGCCATCTTGAGGATACATTCTGCTGAAGGCAGGCAGAAAGCCTTTTCTACTTGTGGTTCCCACCTGACAACAGTCACTATATTTTATGGGACCCTCTTCTGCATGTACTTAAGGCCCCCATCTGAGAAGTCTGTAGAGCAGTCCAAAATAATTGCAGTCTTTTATACTTTTTTGAGCCCAATGCTGAACCCATTGATCTACAGTCTGAGGAACACACATGTGATCCATGCCATGCGACAAATGATGAAGGGAAATCTCTTCCCTAAAAATGCAGTGTAGGCATCAGTTAATTTGAAATTACTAAGTGTCTGTTTTGAGATAGTGATTAGAGCCTAGAAATGAGTAAGAGAGGGCTTCTAACTGTAATAGAGTTCTTTGTTCCAATTTCTTTTTGAAGATCAGCACCACTTAGTCTGTGGGACATTCTCTTAATTTACAACAAACTTCCCTTCTTGTTAAGCAAAGAGTTGTGTTTCCATTCTTAGTTACCAGAATATACTGATATCCAGATTTATAATCCTATTTGGAAATGGTTTTTAGAATCATTGTGAAAATACTGTATATTTTGTCTACGTGATTTTATGCTTCCTTTCAGTTTCTAGTCTGCAGAGTCACTGTGGCTTTTAGGAACCAAACTTAAAAACTCAGTCCTGGCAACTGTCTTGCTCTTAATGGTTGACCTCTTTGATGTCTTCTTAAAGTATTCTATTTATTCACTTCTATTTGTGATTTAATTTTTTCTTTGTGTAAGTCTTTGTTTGAAAGCCACCTCAAAATTTATCGAGATAGATAGAACCTATATTAACATGCATAAAAATAACATAAATGAGACTCAATTCTCGCTTAATGCTCACTTTTATATCACTTTTTTAATCTTCACAAGCTAGCTAGTAGGATATTATTATCTTCATTTATAACATTTGAAGTTTTAGGCACATAGAGATTAAATGACCAACCCAAAGTCACTCGGACACTAAGTAGCACAAAGACAAATCCTTTGATTACAAATTCTCTTTCCAAATCACACTGCAATGTTTAAACCCCTCAACACACTGCAAATGCTAGGGACCATATTGGGGACAGTGAACTGATGAAGTCACTGCTACACATGAAATCATGGTGATTGTGACGAGAGTGACATACCTAATAATCACCCGCCTAGATATCCTCTGATATTTCGGGTAAACATTATATTTGTATTCAGTTTAAGTATAATTTTCTTACTGTTCCATGTAAAGCAGGCAATTTGCTATATGGCAAACCTATTTAGACTGTATTTTATGAATATATTTTTCAGATAATAAATGCACACATGTTCGTTATAAATAACTAGGAAAAGCAGACAGGAAAGAAGAAATAATGTATATCAGTGATATATCATAAACAGTGAATAATTTCTGTTTGTGTTTTTAAATACTTCGCAATAATTTTATACACATACATACTATTATAATTAATAAAACAAAATTGGAATCATTTGCCATACACAAGTAGAAACATTGATTTACTATTTTTATTAAGTTTATTGGGGTGACATTGATTAATAAAATTATATAGGTTTCACATATACAATTGTGTAATACATCATCCATATATAGAATTGTGTGTTTACCATCCAAAGTCAAGTCACCATATGTTTGACCCCCTTTACCCTTTCCTACCACCTCCCCTTCCCCTCTTACCTTCTGGTAACCACTAAACTGTTGTCTGTGTCTGTGAGTTTTTGTTTGTTTGTTTGTCATGTTCACTTGTTGTTTTCAGTTTTATATCCCACATATGAGTGAAATCATGGTTCTTGACTTTTTCTGTTTGACTTATTTCACTTAGCATGATAATCTCATGAACATTGATTTTCACTTGATAGTGTAATGTTTGCATTTCATATAGACTAAACATTTTGGTGAACACCATTTTTAATGTAGCATAATTATTAATTCATATTGAATTTAATTAAAAAATAATCCATACTGATTATAGAAAAACAAACTGAAAAATACAAAAAGATACAAGAGATGAAAACAAAATTTTCTAGTAATCTCCTACCTAAAAAGAGCTTCTTTCAACACATTTTGGCGTACGTTTTTCCACTTGGCTTATTTTGCAAAGCATTATTCCACTGTGCTGATGTAGCCTATTATTTTTGAGGTGAATTAGTATCTGCATGTACATCTCTCTCATTATTCCATTAGAACATATTCCTAGATGTGTAATTGCTGAATTAACTATTTTGAACATTTTTAAAGCTCTTACTAAATTTATCTATGGGTAAATATTTCTCAAGAAACTTTCTCACAATTTACACTTATAAATAGTAATAGAGAACAATGATTTAACTATACCATTATTATTAGGAAATACTATTTAAGATTATTTGCTTCTTTGTTGTCTTAACTGAAATTGTTAGAAAAGAATTCTGTTTTGTTTTGAAATACATATTTAAAAAATAAAGAAAATATGAGCTCCCGGATGGCTCAGTTGGTTGGAGCGCGTCCTCTCAACCACAGGGTTGCCGGTTCGACTCCCGCGGGGGATGGTGGGCTGCGCCCCCTGCAACTAGCAACGGCAACTGGACTGTCAACGTGACTTGGAAAAAGGTCCTGGAAGTACACACTGTTCCCCAATAAAGTCCTGTACCCCTTCCGCAATAAAAAAAATAATAAAAATAAAGAAAATATTGTTTTATGACTGCCTTTTAAATTATTTCTGATGATTATTCACATAAGCAATATTCACATTTTTGTTTGGAAAAGTTTTATCAGTTGTTTTGTTTGTTCGTTTTGAGGTAAATCAGGAGAAAGACCACAAAAAGATGGGCTGCAGCTCTCGTTGGCTGGTCAGTCTCAGCCAACATGCCATTGGGGAACTGGTTTCATCTTCGTATTCTCTAATAAGAAAAGAATAATTTTTCAGTTATAAAAAAGAAAAATAAATTGTATGCAATCCGAGAATAGACAACATAATGGGCACGAAACCAACTGGTTTGGAAAGGAGAGGTTTAAAGCAGGTTGTTATTTCGCTCAGAGATGGAAGAGTTTCAATAGATGCCTTCAGGTGGCTGGTAGTGATGATTCAAGTGGACAATACATTTGAGAAGCATATTTCAAGTCCATGTACCAACTGTGCTGACTGCTTTGCAGCTCCCACCTTAATTCTGCTAGCACGTAGGGAATTTGACTTAGCTCATTGGTGTTCCTAACGAGGCTAGGGAATTGGAACTCCGGATGTCAAAGATGGCTGCTGGCATAGTCTGAGCATGACGTAAATGCTTGATCAGGGAATGGAGAGAATATAGACTAGTTCTACCATTGTAAGTGAGAGCAAACCTTCTTAATTTGAGTAGCCTATACTTCTAGAGAACCTGATGAACATTTATTCAGGTTCAGTTTCACCTCATTGCTTACTTACTGTCCAACAGCAAGGAAACTCTCCTGGTCCTTTGGTGTTCAGTCCATTCCATTTCCTTTCTTCCAAATCAAGAATAATAGTCTATTTTTTTACTCCACCTAATATCCCCTTTGATCTCACTAATAGCTTTTTATAGCACAATATCACAATTTATTTCACATTTCATATGTCCTTTATATTTATATTTTAATTGATCTCATACCCTTGACTTCACACTTTATATTTAACCATCAGGAATCTTATCTGCCCTACCTTCAGATATTACATATTGAATCTTAAAAAGACTTGTCTGCTACCAGCAAGGTCTAAGACAAATTCTTCCTCACCTAAGCTACTACAATGAATTTGACTATTCTATATTTGAAGTACTCTATCTTCCAACATAAACCATTGATCTTTTATAAACATCATCATTTCATGTTATTGACTTGGTAAGATATTCCAAGATGTTCCGTCATATCTGGGCTAGAATTCAAACTATTCAAATTGGTTACCAGAGTCTACAAGATCATATATGATGCTTTCATATGCCGCTCTCCAAACTCTTCGACCACTTTTTCTTTAGTCCTTCTTCTCCTGCCACAGTGACTTCTAGATGTTTCTTGAATGTTCTGAGCACATTCTTATCTCAAGGCCTTTGCACATAGTGTTCCTTCTGCCTAGAACGTTCTTTCCCCAGACCTGTAAGTGATTTACTCATTTCGTCACTTCATTTAGATTTCTCTTCTAATAACACCTCCTTTGAAAGGTATTTCCTGGCCACTTGTCAAAGTTAATTCCTTTCTAAATAGATCTTAAACCATGTACCATGATAATTTTTTTCTCATACCTTTTCATTTCTGAAATTATTTGTTTATGTGACGCTGTTTATGTGACATTTCTACCCCTAGTCCAGTATTAGCCAGGCAGTGGCTACTGTCACCAGAAACCAGTGAGAGTGAGAACCAGGAAGAAAGTCCTTGACCGCCATCTTCCCCAACACACATCTCAGCATGAGTTTTCCTTTGAAGGGTATAGCCACTCTAGCCCCTTTATTGTGAAACTGAGAGAATAAGAAAGAAAGTGAACTATTATTGTCTTCTTCCCACCTCAGACATTTGCTGGTTTTTCTCATTGTCCAAATTCAGCTGGATACTAGTTACCAAAGGAGTTCTAGTGATGCAATCTGTAAGGGTTAAATTCTAGGTGCACAAAGCAAGGTAGAGAAGAAAACACAACAGGTCTGGGTGGGGTAGGGTGACAAAGAGAGACTCGCCAGCACCTCTGTAATATCTATATCCACAGAGTTCTCGTAGCTCACTGAGGCTATACCTTAAGAAGCTCACTCTTTGAAGCTGAGTCTTGTTTTAGCCTAGACCTGGGTTGTTCCTATTAAAAAGATAAAGGACAAGGCTCAGAAACAGTAAATAATTTGTCCAATTTAATCAAAGTTAATTGATCTTCTAATGGTTTTCCAGACTCTAAAACTTTCTTGCTATACAGTGCACTATTTTATTTCACCTGTTATAAACAAGAAAACTTAATATTTTCCCAAGCCACAAAATATTAAGACATTCAGGCATAAGTTAAAATAAATAATAAATCCCATGATTTCATCATTCTTGGGATATTTGATTCCCTATATGATATGGGGCATAGGCAAAAGTTATGTCCTCAATGAGCTCAGGATTTTCAAAAGACTAACACTGTAGTGGTTGTTTATAGTCTGAATGACTTTCTGCTAGAAATAATTGAACCATGGGGATTTGGTCCCTATATGACAATTCTATTATAAACTCTCAGGTTCTTCCTATCCACCCTATCATTGGGAAATCGCTATTCTTTCACAGGTAGGATTAGCTATTGTAAAGTATATTTTGGAATCTAGAAATAGGTGTTTCATTCAATAAAATAAAATTATGGGCTGAAGCATATTGTGATGAATTAGTAAATGTTATGGATTAAATCCTAGTATGTCATACTATTCTCAGAGTACATGTAATTTACATGTACAATAGCGTGGTATTTATAAGGAAAGTAGACCAAAGAGAACATTCATTCCCTCAATAATTATTGATCACCTCTATATGGACAAGCATTGTTCTAGGTGCCTGAGGCTATACCTACAGAATACGTAAACTCCTTGTCTTAAGGAGCTCACACTTTGATGCTGGGTCTTGATTTAGGCTAAACATGGATTTTTCACTGAAAAATAATTGTAGCTACAACTTGAGTAATTGTTACATGTCAGGCATATTTTTAAAGTTTTGCCAAATTATATGCATGAGGAGACTTAGGCACAGAATGATGTCAAACAAGGTGTTCTCAGTCTGGGCCATTTTCCCAAATGGAAGATGCCATATACTGATTTCAGAGTTCACAGAATGATGCAAAACTTGGCCAAACCCCAGAGACAGGAATTAAAGGAGATAGAGATGTAGCCAGGAAGTCTGACAGCAGACTCCCGGTAACCACTACACACTTTGCTGACTTTCAAAACTTATTATGTTTAGTCTCTCTTGCTTCATGAAGAAAAATAGGGGGGGGGGTAATACTAAGTTGTCTTTCTGGTTCCTTCTGAGTTAACAATGATACCTTTTATAAGCATCGTATCATGTAATGTTCTATGCTCCCTTCATGGCGAATTGGCACTTTTAGGTTTATAATCTTTATAGTTATTTAAAATTGTATCTAAAAAAGCATTTCATGAAGATGCTTTCTCTAAATTTCTTTCTCCTCTTCAAATCAAACCATGACCACATGCCAAAAAGATATCATCCTCGTTAAAGGTAAAGACGAACCTTCTAGACTCTTTGGGTGACTGGTAGTGGCAGCAAGCATCTACATGAGAAAGTCTCCGAGTGAGGGTGAAAGTCAAAAGTTTAAACCTCTGGGGTGCCCGGAGCCACTTTGTCCACTTGGAAATACTCCTGGGTTTCTCTTGCTTAAATTAGTTAGGATATTGTGTTCTGTTTCTTTAAAGGAAGGTTATTACCATGAAGTACTCAGTTAAATTATCTGGAATGCTCATTGCTTGCATCGCCTCATTTCCTTACTATTAAAAAAAAAAAGAGGATGGAGATATTAATTATTTCAGCTTTTGATCAATGTTTTAATAATAGAGACATTAAATATGTCATCCCAGCACCGAGAGTATTTGTTTATTATAGCTATTACTATCATTTTAAATATGAACTTAAATAAAAGCACAGAATTGTTATGATTTTGCTGATTGAGGTGACTTGCCTTGCATTTTATCACCCTTGTTGACAAGTTCAAAGTCCTCCAGTGCAGAATCGGAGAATACAATGGACAGAATGCTGGAGTGGTGCATTGATAAAGGGCCTTACAAGTGACGTGGGTCCATCCTTGGCTTTGTAGCTATTAACAAGAGTCAGTATAATGTTGAATATTTAGGTAAGTTATACTCAGGGATCATGTAGATTTTTCCATGATGGTCTTTATGGTTACTTTTATCTTACAAAGTTTTGGGGGATGACATTTCATGATATCTTATGTACTCTTTCAGTTGTCTGGTAATATAATGATTATTTCAGTGGAACTTTTAGATTTTTTCATAACTTAAATTGAATTTATGGTAAGAGTTTATTTTTTTGAATTTATTTTTTGAAAGAGTTTAAGTGAGGAAGAATTACAAAATCATTAAGATTGTTTGTGAGCCTTTTCTTTCATGATGTCTCCCCCCACGCAGGAAGCCTTTTAATACATTATTCTTTTTCCCTAATCACTTCTACCCATGAATATTTAATACAAGGGATATATGTGCATATGTATAC
This sequence comes from Rhinolophus ferrumequinum, assembly GCF_004115265.2. NCBI lineage: Eukaryota > Metazoa > Chordata > Mammalia > Chiroptera > Rhinolophidae > Rhinolophus > Rhinolophus ferrumequinum. The sequence continues at coordinate 12,193,538 of NC_046294.1, forward strand.
CTACACACACACACACACACACACACACACACACGCACACGCATATCGGGGGTGCCAAAAATGTATACAAGTGGACACTTTGGTCAACGTTGCTCAAGCAGTAGTTTGCCATAATCAGAAATGTCTGCACGCCGATGGCAACCTTTGAGCACCTCTTGTAATTGCAGAAGTCAAACGTGACTTGTATTCATCTTTTCTTATTGGTATATTTTGTGTATTACAATTTTAATAGTTTTTTGCTTTCTTAAAATATGTATACATGTTTTTTTGGTACCCTCTGTATATCTGTTTTTATACAAAAACACTGATTTGCTTTGGTGACCCATGAACGAATTTTTGCCCCCAATAATTGGCAATAACACACAGAGCAAAGAGGATCTTGAGCTTAGTCTTAAAAGGTAAGTAAGATTTGGTGATAAGAGGGCCACCTGAGGTGGATGAAAGAGGGGAAAACGCACATGCATTGCAGGGGGACTGAACAGCCTGAAAACGAACAGAGTTTAGAGGGGCAGGTAGGCAGATCCTAGTTCTATAAGGATGTGTGCCATACATCAGTTCCACTTCCCTAGGTCCATTCAGCTGAGAAAAAACACATGAGTTTCAATAATGACGTATTAGCTACCACACCAAGAGGTGTATTAACAAAAATGGGTTTACAATTTCAAAGGAAAGCAATGTTTAAGAAATTGTAAATGATCAAATATGATAAAGACTTGCAGAAAAGGTAAAGGTTTTTTAAATATGAAGAGACTTGCAGAGAAACAAAACAAAGTATGACTGCCTTTACACAGAGGAGTTCTATGTGAATTTAGATGTTTAAAAGACCAATTGAGTGATACTAGGCCACTTCTCTATGCCACATGTGTTTATAAATTTGAGAGAACAGGGGGAAGTATCAGATGACATGAGGGGAGCCATGGATGGATGACAAAATACATGAATTTCTCTTTCCCTTATTTAGCCCTCTTTTGAAGCCAAGAAAACACAATGTTAAAGACAAACTACACCGCAGTGACTGAGTTTATTCTGCTGGGACTGACTGATCGAGCGGAGTTGCAGACTGTCCTTTTCGTGGTATTCCTAGTCATCTACCTGATCACAGTAATGGGTAATGGGGGCATGATCTTGTTAATCAGAAGAGACACAAGACTTCACACGCCAATGTACTTCTTTCTCAGTCACCTGTCCTTCGTAGATCTCTGTTATGCCACCAATATCACTCCTCAGATGCTGGTTAATTTCTTATCCAAGAGAAAAACCATTTCCGTCGCTGGGTGCTTTCTACAGTTCCACTTTTTCATTGCCCTGGTGATCACAGATTATTATATGCTCACAGTGATGGCTTTTGACCGCTACATGGCCATCTGCAAACCCTTGTTATATGGTATCAAAATGTCCAGAGGTGTCTGCATCTCTCTTGTTGCTATTTCTTATACTTATGGCTTTGCAAATGGTCTGGCACAGACCATCCTGATGCTTCGTCTCTCCTTCTGTGGACCCAATGAAATCAACCACTTTTACTGTGCAGACCCTCCTCTCTTAGTCCTTGCCTGCTCAGATACTTATGTCAAAGAAACTGCCATGTTTGTTGTGGCTGGTTCCAACCTCACCTGCTCTCTCACCATGATTCTCATCTCCTATGTTTTCATTTTCACGGCCATTTTTCGTATTCGCTCTTCTGATGGGAGGCACAAGGCCTTTTCCACCTGTGGGTCCCATCTGACGGCTGTCACTATCTTTTATGGGACGCTATTCTGCATGTATCTGAGGCCCCCTTCGGAGGCATCTGTAGGACAGGGGAAAATTATAGCTGTGTTTTATATCTTTGTGAGTCCTATGTTAAATCCTTTAATCTATAGTTTACGAAACAAAGATGTTAAAGAAGCAATAAGGAAAGTTATCTACAAGAAATTGTTTGATAAATAAAGTACACATTTTCGTCATAAGTATGTAATATATCCTTTTTACTTGATCAACTAATGAGCTCTATCATTGAGTATGTTTTGTCTTCCATAACTAGCATATGTGTCTTGGATGAATATGTCTAATTATTTGCTAGTGTTTACAGTGCCATGTCAATGAATTTAAAAAATTAGTGCATAGAAATTCAAAGGCAGTACCAGAATACATTGTTATTGCTCTTTAAAGTCAATAAAGAAGAGACGATTCCATCCATGATACTCATGCATGCATAAAGTTATAAAAGACAGAATCACCAAATGCTGCTATGACAGTGACCATCTGTTTGATTTTTATAAGGCTTAATAAGTTCAAAATTATTTTCCAGAAACCTCTTGACCGTGGCAGAAGAGTTTTGTTTTCTTCAATTTTATTATTTTTTTTGATTTTTAAATTAAATTTATTGGTGTGGCATTGATTAATAAAATTATATAGGTTTCAAGTATACAATTCTATAATACATCATCCATATATTGAATTGTGTCTTTACCACCCAAAGTGAAGTCACCATATGTTTGACCCCCTTTACCCTTTCTTACCACCTACCTTTCCCCGCATTCCTCTGGTAACCACTAAACTGTTGTCTGTGTCTATGAGTTTTTGTTTGTTTTTTTTGTGTGTTGTTCACTTGTTTTCAGTTTTATATCCCACATATGAGTGAAATAATGGTTCTTGACTTTTTCTGTTGACTTATTTCACTTAGCATGATAATCTCATAAATATTGATTTTCACTTGATAGTGTAATGTTTGCATTTCATATAGACTAAGTATTTTGGTAAACACCATTTTTAATGTAGCATAATTATTAATTCATGTTGAATTTAATTACAAACTAATTCATACCAATTATAGAAAAACAAACTGAAAAATACTAAAAGATAAAAAAGATGAAAACAAAATTTACTTGTAATCTCCTACCTAAAAAGAGCTCATCTCAACACATTTTGGTGTATGTTTTTCCCCTTGGTTTATCTTACAACGCATTATGCCATTGTGCTGATGTAGCCTATTATTTTTGAGATTGATTAGTATTATATGTACATGTCTCAGGTTGTTCCATTAGGATTTGTTCCTAGAAGCATAACTGCTGCATTAAATGTTTTGAACATTTTTAAAGTTCTTACAAAATTTTTCTATGGGTAAATTTCTATCCAGAAAGTTTCTCACAATTTACACTTATGAATAGTAATATTAGAGAATAATCATTTAACTAAACCATTATTATTAGGAAATATTATTTAAGATTATTTCCTTCTTTGTTGTCTTAATTGAAATTGATAGGAGAGAATTCTGTTTTGTTTTGAAATATATATTTAAAAAATAAAGAAAATATTGTTTTATGACTGCCTTTTACATTATTTCTGATGATTATTCACATAAGGAATATTCACATTTTTATTTGGAAAAATTTTATTGGTTGTTTTGTTTGTTTGTTTTGAGGTAAATCAGGAGAAAGACCACAAAAAGATGGGCTGCAGCTCTCGTTGGCTGGTCAGTCTCAGCCAACATGCCATTGGGGAACTGGTTTCATCTTCGTATTCTCTAATAAGAAAAGAAAATTTTTCAGTTATAAAAAAGAAAAATAAATTGTATGCAATCCAAGAGTAGACAACATAATGGGCACGAAACCAACTGGTTTGGAAAGGAGAGGTGTAAAGCAGGTTGTTATTTCGCTCAGAGATGGAAGAGTTTCAATAGATGCCTTCAGGTGGCTGGTAGTGATGATTCAAGTGGACAATACATTTGAGAAGCATATTTCAAGTCCATGTACCAACTGTGCTGACTGCTTTGCAGCTCCCACCTTAATTCTGCTAGCACGTAGGGAATTTGACTTAGCTCATTGGTGTTCCTAACGAGGCTAGGGAATTGGAACTCCGGATGTCAAAGATGGCTGCTGGCATAGTCTGAGCATGACGTAAATGCTTGATCAGGGAATGGAGAGAATATAGACTAGTTCTACCATTGTAAGTGAGAGCAAACCTTCTTAATTTGAATAGCCTATATTTCTAGAGAACCTGATGAACATTTATTCAGGTTCAGTTTCACCTCATTGCTTACTTACTGTCCAACAGCAAGGAAGCTCTCCTGGTCCTTTGGTGTTCAGTCCATTCCATTTCCTTTCTTCCAAATCAAGAATAATAGTCCATTTTTTACTCCACCTAATATCCCCTTTGATCTCACTAACAGCTTTTTATAGCACAATATCACAATTTATTTCACATTTCATATATACTTTATATTCATATTTTAATTGGTCTCATAACCTTGACTTCACACTTTATATTTAACCATCAGGAATCTTATCTGCTCTACCTTCAGATATTACATATTGAATCTTAAAAAGACTTGTCAGCATTTCCTCTGCTACCAGCAAGGTCTAAGACAAATTCTTCCTCACATAAGCTACTACAATGAATTTGACTATTCTATATTTGAAATACTCTATCTTCCAACATAAACCATTGATCTTTTATAAACATCATCATATCATGTTATTGACTTGGTAAGATATTCCAAGATGTTCCTTCATATATGGGCTAGAATCCAAACTGGTTACCAGAGTCTACAAGATCATATATGATGTCTTCGTATGCCGCTCTCCAAACTCTTTGACTACTTTTTCTTTAGTCCTTCTTCTCCTGCCACAGTGACTTCTAGATGTTTCTTGAATGTTCTGAGCACATTCTTATCTCAGGGCCTTTGCACATAGTGTTCCTTCTGCCTAGAATGTTCTTTCCCCAGACCTTTAAGTGATTTACTCATTTCGTCACTTCATTTAGATTTCTCTTCTAATAACACCTCCTTTGAAAGGTATTTCTTGGCCACTTGTCAAAGTTAATTCCTTTCTAAATAGATCTTAAACCATGTACCATGATAATTTTTTCTCATATCCTTTTCATTTCTGAAATTATTTGTTTATGTGACGCTGTTTATGTGACATTTCTACCCCTAGTCCAGTATTAGCCAGGCAGTGGCTACTGTCACCAGAAACCAGTGAGAGTGAGAACCAGGAAGAAAGTCCTTGACCGCCATCTTCCCCAACACACATCTCAGCATGAGTTTTCCTTTGAAGGGTATAGCCACTCTAGCCCCTTTATTGTGAAACTGAAAGAATAAGAAAGAAAGTGAACTATTATTGTCTTCGTCCCACCTCAGACATATTGCTGGTTTTTCTCATTGTCCAAATTCAGCTGGATACTAGTTACCAAAGGAGTTCTAGTGATGCAATCTGTAAGGGTTAAATTCTAGGTGCACAAAGCAAGGTAGAGAAGAAAACACAACAGGTCTGGGTGGGGTAGGGTGACAAAGAGAGACTTGCCAGCACCTCTGTAATATCTATATCCACAGTGTTCTCGTAGCTCACTGAGGCTATACCTTAAGGAGCTCACTCTTTGAAGCTGAGTCTTGTTTTAGCCTAGACCTGGGTTGTTCCTATTAAAAAGATAAAGGACAAGGCTCAGAAACAGTAAATAATTTGTCCAATTTAATCAAAGTTAATTGATCTTCTAATGGTTTTCCAGACTCTAAAACTTTCTTGCTATACAGTGCACTATTTTATTTCACCTGTTATAAACAAGAAAACTTAATATTTTCCCAAGCCACAGAATATTAAGACATTCAGGCATAAGTTAAAATAAATAATAAATCCCATGACTTCATCATTCTTGGGATATTTGATTCCCTATATGATATGGGGCATAGGCAAAAGTTATGTCCTCAATGAGCTCAGGATTTTCAAAAGACTAACACTGTAGTGGTTGTTTATAGTTTGAATGACTTTCTGCTAGAAATAATTGAACCATGGGGATTTGGTCCCTATATGACAATTCCATTATAAACTCTCAGGTTCTTCATATCCACGCTATCATTGGGAAATTGCTATTCTTTCACAGGTAGGATTAGCTATTGTAAAGTATATTTTGGAATCTAGAAATAGGTGTTTCATTCAATAAAATAAAATTATGGGCTGAAGCATATTGTGATGAATTAGTAAATGTTATGGATTAAATCCTAGTACGTCATACTATTCTCAGAGTACATGTAATTTAAATGTACAATAGCGTGGTATTTATAAGGAAAGTGGACCAAAGAGAACATTCATTCCCTCAATAATTATTGATCGCCTCTACGTGGACAAGCACTGTTCTAGGTGCCTGAGGCTATACCTACAGAATACGTAAACTCCTTGTCTTAAGGAGCTCACACTTTGATTCTGGCTCTTGATTTAGGGTAGATGTGGATTTTTCATCAAAAAGTAACTCAGAACTGTTTCTGATTAGTTTTGGAGACAAAGAGGAAAAACTGAGGGTTGCTAGATGGGCGGGAGGGGTGGGGGGTGGGGGGGAGGGTGAGGGGATTGGAGGGCAGTCGGTGACCACAGGATGGCCACGGGGTTTGAAAATTAATCTGGGGAATGTAATTTAGTGGTTACCAGAGGGTAAGGGGGTTGGGGGGTGGGAGATGAGGGTAAGGGGAATCAAATATATGGTGATGGAAGGGGAACTGACTCTGGGTGGTGAACACACAGTGTAATTTATGGATGATGTGATACAGAATTGCACACCTGAAATCTATGTAATTTTACTAACAATTTTCACCCCAATAAATTTAAAAAATAAAATTAAAAAAAAATTAAAAAGGGGGGAAGGTGAAGGGAAATAAGGTTTCAATTTCGAGGTATAAAACAAGTCAGTCACTGGGATGTAACTTAGAGCATGGGGAAAATAGTCAATAATATTTTGACAGTATAGATTGCTGGACTTCACGGTGATCATTTCTTTAGATCTATAAATGTTGAATTAACTATGGTGTATACCTGAAACTAATATAATATTGCACGTTAGCTTTATTTTAATAAAAATCTAAAAGATATGTTAATAATAATAATAATAAAAAAAGTAACTCAGCTCCAACTTAAGTGCTGGTTACATGTCAGACATATTTTTAAAGTTTTACCAAATTCTATGCATGAGGAGACTTAGGCACAGAATGATGTCAAGCATGGTGTACTCAGTCTGGGTCAATTTCCCAACCGGAAGTTGCCATATCCTGATTGTAGAGTTCACAGAATGTTGAATAACTTGTCCAAACCCCAGAGACAGGAATTAGAAGAGATAGAAATGTAGCCAGGAAGTGTGACAGCAGACTCCGGGTAACCATTAAACACTTTGGTGACTTTTGCTTCATGAAGCAAAATGGGGGAGGGGGGTGATATGAAACAGTCTTTTTGGTTCCTTCTGAGTTATCAATGCTACTTTTTATAAGCATCATATCATGTAATGTTCTATGCTCCCTTCATGGAGAATTGGCCACTTTTATGTTTATAATCTTTATAATTATAAAGATGCTTTCTCTAAATTTCTTTCTCCTCTTCAAATCAAACCATGACCACATGCTAAAAAGATATCATCCTCGTTAAAGGTAAAAACGAACCTTCTAGACTCTTTGAGTGACTGGTAGTGGCAGCAAGCATCTACATGAGAAAGTCTCTGAGTGAGGATGAAAGTCAAAAGTTTAAACCTCTGGGGTCCCCGGAGCCACTTTGTCCACTTGGAAATACTCCTGGATTTCTCTTGCTTAAATCATTTAGGATATTGTGTTCTGTATCTTTAATGGAAGGGTATTATCTTGGAGTACTCGGCTAAATTATGTGGAATGCTCATTGCTTGCATCACCTCATTTCCTTACGGTAAAAAAAGAAACGGAGATGTTAATTATTTCAGCTTTTGACTAACGTTTTAATAATGGAGACTTATTAAATATATAGTCCCAAAACCAAGAGAGTATTTGTTTATTATGGCAATTACAATAATTTTAAATATGAACTTAAATAAAATCACAGAATTATGATTTTGCTGATTGAGGTGACTTGCCTTGCATTTTATCACTCTTGATGACAAGTCCAAAGTCCTCAAGTACAGAATGGGATAATGCAACAGACAGAATGCTGGAGTGGTGCATTGAGAAAGGGCCTGGGTGCATTGTTGGCATTGTAGCTATTAACAAGTGTCAGTACAATGTTGAATATTAGGTAAGTTTTACTGAGGGATCATGTAGATTTTTCCATGATGGTCTTCATGGTCATTTTTATCTTACATAAATTTTTGGGGATGGCATTTCATGATATCTTATGTACTCTTTCAGTTGTGTGGATAATATGGTGATTGTTTCAGTGGACCCTTTTAGATGTTTTTAATAACTTAAATTGAATTTATGGTATAGAGGTTGTTTTTTAAATTTACTTTTTGAAAGAGTTAAAGTGAGGTAGAATTGCAAAATCATTAAGACTGTTTGTGAGCCTTTTCTTTCATGATGTCTCCCCCCCAAGCTGGAAGCCTTTTAATACGTTATTTATTTCCTCTAATCACTTCCCCCCATGAATATTTAATACAAGGGATATATGTGCATATGTATACCTACCTACACACACACACACAGACACACACACACAGACACACACACACACACTGGGGTGGTAAAAAAATGTATACAAGTGGACCCTTTGGTCAACGTTGCTCAAGCAGTAGTTTGCCATAATCGGAAGTGTCTGGACGCTGATGGCAACTACTTTGAACACCTTTTGTAATTGCCGAAGTCAAACATGATTTGTATTTATCATTTGTTATCAGTATATATTGAGTGTTAAATTTTAATAGTTTTTTTCCTTTCTTAAAATGTGTATACATTTTTTGGGGGCACTGTCTGTATATCTGTTTTTACACAAAAATACTGATTTGCTTTGGTGACCCATGAATGACTTTTTACCCCCAATAATTGGCAATAACACGCAGAGCAAAGGGGATCTTGAGCTTAGTCTTAAAAGTTAAGTAAGATTTGGTGATAAGAGGGCCACCTGAGGTGGATGAAAGAGGGAAAAACGCACATGCATTGCAGGGGGACTGAACAGCCTGAAAACGAACAGAGTTTAGAGGGGCAGGTAGGCAGATCCTAGTTCTATAAGGATGTGTGCCATACATCAGTTCCACTTCCCTAGGTCCATTCAGCTGAGAAAAAACACATGAGTTTCAATGATGATGTATTAGCTACCACACCAAGAGGTGTATTAACAAAAAAGGGTTTACAATTTCAAAGGAAAGCAATGTTTAAGAAATTGTAAATGATCAAATATGACAAAGACTTGCAAAAAAGATAAAGGTTTTTTAAATATGAAAAGACTTGCAGAGAAACAAAACAAAGTATGACTGCCTTTATACAGAGGAGTTCTATGTTAATTTAGATGTTTAAAAGACCAATTGAGTGATACTAGGCCACTTCTCTATGCCACATGTGTTTATAAATTTGAGAGAACAGGGGGAAGTATCAGATGACATGAGGGGAGCCATGGATGGATGACAAAATACATGAATTTCTTTTTCCCTTATTTAGCCCTCTTTTGAAGCCAAGAAAACACAATGTTAAAGACAAACTACACCGCAGTGACTGAGTTTATTCTGCTGGGACTGACTGATCGAGCGGAGTTGCAGACTGTCCTTTTCGTGGTATTCCTAGTCATCTTCCTGATCACAGTAATGGGTAATGGGGGCATGATCTTGTTAATCAGAAGAGACACAAGACTTCACACGCCAATGTACTTCTTTCTCAGTCACCTGTCCTTCGTAGATCTCTGTTATGCCACCAATATCACTCCTCAGATGCTGGTTAATTTCTTATCCAAGAGAAAAACCATTTCCGTCGCTGGGTGCTTTCTACAGTTCCACTTTTTCATTGCCCTGGCCATCACAGAGTACTATTTGCTCACAGCAATGGCTTTTGACCGCTACATGGCCATCTGCAAACCCTTGTTATATGGTATCAAAATGTCCAGAGGTGTCTGCATCTCTCTTGTTGCTATTTCTTATACTTATGGCTTTGCAAATGGTCTGGCACAGACTATCCTGATGCTTCGTCTCTCCTTCTGTGGACCCAATGAAATCAACCACTTTTACTGTGCAGACCCTCCTCTCTTAGTCCTTGCCTGCTCAGATACTTATGTCAAAGAAACTGCCATGTTTGTGGTGGCTGGTTCCAACCTCACCTGCTCTCTCACCATGATTCTCATCTCCTACTTTTTCATTTTCAGGGCCATTTTGCGTATTCGCTCTTCTGATGGGAGGCACAAGGCCTTTTCCACCTGTGGGTCCCATCTGACGGCTGTCACTATCTTTTATGGGACGTTGTTCTGTATGCATCTGAGGCCCCCTTCGGAGGCATCTGTAGGACAGGGGAAAATTATAGCTGTGTTTTATATCTTTGTGAGTCCCATGTTAAATCCTTTGATCTATAGTTTACGAAACAAAGATGTTAAAGAAGCAATAAGGAAAGTTATCCACACTAAATTGTTTGATAAATAAAGTAAACATTTTGGTCACAGGTATATATTATATCAAATTGTATGACCAATTATGAGCATTTTTAATTAAGAGATCACTTTCTTCCACTTTTTGGCCTGTTTTGTGTTTTGTAATTCACATATTAGACTTGGAAAAATATATCAAACTATTTGCTAACATTTACCATGTCCGTGAATTAAAACAAAAAAAAAGATAAAAAACTGGACTGTAATTCAAAGAACACCAGAATGCATTATGATTACTCTTTAAAATCAATAAAGAATAGATGGTCCTTTGCAACAACCTGGATGGATGGATGTTGAGATTATTATGCTAAGCGAAATAAATCAGAAAAAATTGAGAACCATATGATTTCACTGGTAGGTGGGATATAAAACTGAAAGCAACAAAGGAATAAGAGAAATAAAGAAACAAAAACTCATAGACAGAGACAATAGTTTAGTGGTTACCAGAGGGTAAAGGGGAGGGGATGGTAGATGAGGGTAAATGGGATAAAAAATATGGTGATGGAAGGAGAACTGTCTCTGGGTGGTGAACACACAATGTGATATATAGATGATGTATTACAGAATTGTACTCCTCAAACCTATGTTACTTTACTAACCATTGTCACCCCAACAAACTTTAATGAAAAAAAAATTAAAAGGAGAGATAGTCCAGTCCATAATACTCAGAAAGGTACCAAGCTGCAAAAGACAGAATCATCAAATGATGGTAAGGCAATGAGAATTTCTTAGATTTTTATAATGGTTAATAATTTCCAAACTGTATTCCAGAAACTTCTCAACCAGGGCAGGAGAATTTTTTCTTCTTTTTTCCCCCCATGCAATCATATAATAATGAAGATCTATGTGTATCTCAGATTATCACTCTAAGAAATATCTTTAGAATGATAGTACTGGTCCAATAGAATCCTCACTCACCAGGTTTTTCATAGAATGTCAAATTTCTTTCAGAAGATTGTTTTTTGTTTTATTGATATGCATCCCATCATAAAAGTGGTTTTGTGGTTTCCCCTGTCAATTTTTTATTATGTACTGTTTCCAACATACAGCCAAAGATAGAAAGTAATAGAAAGACCACGGGTTTAAGCTAACTGTTCATTATTAAATCCTCACACAATGCCATCTTTGTTTCTGATATTTTGGATACTCAGATATTCTAAAATTGAGTCCTCCCAGCCTGATTCTGCTCTTCTCTTTATTTCTTGCCTTGAACTATAATGTAATTTAATGTTTCTTTACCTTATGTAGAGTTTTAACATTTGTTAGGTGTGTATGTATCCACAGAATTATATAGTATTACTTTACTAGATTTAAAATGTGATAGAAATGAAATCAATCTATGTGTCCTGCAATTTATTTTATTTTTCACTAAATCTTGTCAGACTTGTTTATGCTGATTTTTGTAGCAGTAATTTTTACTGATAAATTCTATGTCGATATATAAATATGCCACGATATATTTATATATTATACTATTGATGCACAACTATATTTTTCCAATTTTTGATATAAAAATTCAGCAATAGATTTTCTTATGGAATTCTGAATATGTACCAGTTCAAAGAGTCCTCTCATGTATGTACCTACGTACCTATGATGGTAATTTCTGTGTCATAAAATATGAACATTTTTAAATGTACGAGATGTAGCCAAATTGCTCGTACTTCTGACAATAAATGTTTGAGAATGCCCTTACTCCACATTCTTGTCAGCACCAGGTATCGTCAGACTTTTAAAATCTTTTCCAATCTGGTGGTGCAAAATGAATTCTCATTTGTTGTATAAGTTGTTGGATCGTCATTACAAGTGAAGTGTTTTTAAATGTTTTGATGATAATTGGAGATGTCTCTTTTTTTCCCCCCAGTTTTTCGTTCATATTCTTTGTTCACTTTTCATCCGGGTGATTTGCTCTTTATTGTCTACATTTGTAATAGCTCTTTATGTATTCTGTACTAGGAACTAATCTTTTAATGATACATTCAATGCAAATATCTTCAAACTGTTTGTAGCTTGTATTTTATTTTTGTGCACAATATATTTACTGGTACAGAAGTATTTCATTTTAATGTAGTTTAAATTTATTAGTCTTCTCTTTATGTTTGTTCGTTGCATGTTGTCCAAACAATTCTTCCGTTTAATTTGAATCTATCTTACTTAAATCTTAAATCTTATGAGAATAAGGAAAACACTGATTGGACGGAAGCTAAGGAAATGTTTTAAAAATGGCGAGGGAACAAAGAACAAACTGTGACTACAGGTTCAGGAATGGCAGCCACCCACAATTGAAAATGTAGTCAACTCGGTATGTGAAGACAGGCATCAAAACCCTACCCTGCCACTGACTAGGTACGTGGCCCTGGGTAAATTATCCATCACTATTCTTTTCGTGGAATCTCTGTTTTTTTAGCTGAAAATTTAGGATGAAGCCCCTACTTCTTAGGGTTATGTTAAAAAGTCAATAAAGGGGATCGAATATATGGTGATGGAATGAGAACAGACTCTGGGTGGTGAACACACAATGTGACATATAGATGATGTATTACAGAATTGTACGCCTTAAATCTATGTAATTTTGCTAACACTTGTCACCCCAGTAAACTTTAATTAAAAAAAAAGTCAACCAAAGTAGCTCTGGGACAGTTGTTCACACATAGGAAACGCTCACCAAGATATCTGCCAATGACCTGTATTGCTGGGTCTTGTTCAGTTAGATCTTGTCCAAGACATCAATGTTCATCAGTGCCCTGGATTTTAAGAGAGGATAGTTTTAGTATAAAAGAAATAGAAAACATAACAACCAGACCATCATAAAATTTCAAGATGACATCTTTTTGCGTGCCTTTCACAAGGCTCTTAGGGCAAATAGTCAACTGGAAATTATGGAAAATATCACTGAGGCATAGGATTCATTTCCTGATCCCAGTGTTCTAATTAAACCTAAGACAGGTGATTCCCAATGTAACACTCATTGCCGCTACTTTTAAATCCTTCTGAGATTTGTCTTAAGAGCAGGTCCTACCTCCCACAACCGTGCATAAATATGGCCACTTTTATAGCTTAGAGAGACCTCTATGAAGTACTTAGTCAGAGGCTGAGAAAATAGGTGCTTATCAGAACCAGAGTAAGTCTTTGTGTTTTTATTCTCTTTATTTTTAGTCATGAAGAAATTGTATTAAAATCTCACACTGAGGCCTACAAATTTTGTACCGCAATTCCTCATGCAATCCTTTTTCTTTTCAGTAGCAGAGTTTGAACCTTAACTAATTTCCACGATGGAGGGTTAATTCCAATTTCTGTTGATCTTCCTGGACAATATTTTGCAGACCTGTCACTGTTGCAAAGAACCAAGAAAGGCCAACATTCTGCACCACACACAAATGTAAGGATATTTTCAGACATGGGACGGAGCTTACCCTAATTCAAGAGTTCTTATAGTTAGAGACAAACAATCTATAAGCCCCTTATATACTGTTTTTGTTGTTGTTATTAGATCCTTAATGTGTGCATTTATCAGGTTGAGTATCCATGGTTTCAATAATTTCATTAGATCTTTTGTGGGATTAGTATTTAAAAAACAAGAAGCTTAAGGGCCATTCTTATAATGAATCCTTGCTGAAAGTTTTTCCTTAACTCTACTTTCTTTTATTATGAAAAAAAAAGTCTTTTGTCATTCATTTGTAGTTTAATGACTCACGAAATATATCTAGACAGCTAGCTGATGGAGCTGGGCTACTCTTGAGGGCATTCTCACCAGAGCTGATCCTTGGTAGGGATCCTTTTATTCATTTTCTTCTTCTATTCTTCTTCTTCTTTATGCAGGAGTTAAGGTGCTCTCCTTCTCCTTCCATTTCCCCACTGTCAGCTCTCTTAGGCTGGCTTTATTGGGAAGCAACTTGTGCGGTTGACATCGCCTAGTTTTCGGAAGTCCTTCAAGCTAGGTTTAATGCCCTGCTGTCATTGTGTTGACATTTTTAATAATTTTTGAACAAGGATCATTTGTATTTTACTTTGTACTGGGCCCTGTTTATTGCATAGCTAGTCCTAGGCCCAGGTTTTGCAATTCATATTTTTCTCCTGTCCTTGAGCTATTCCCTTGCTGGCCTCCATCAGGTAGAGGCTCTCCCTGGTTGTGAACTAGGAACCCACATGTGCCTCGTTCAAAAGATGTTAACCTTTCCATCTGGACTGACACTAAAAGTCAGAGCAGCTGTGATTTTCTTTCTCTGTAAACATGCACTATTCATAGTCTTTTTTGCTTCTCTCCACTTACCCGTATTTCTGATCTACTTCGATTGGATAATTCTGGATCCCTTACAAGTCATTGAGCTTGTGATCAAAATCATTTCAGATCCACAGGCAGTCATTAAGTGACATGAAACAAATGGCCCTTATGCAAATGACACCGTCAAATCCAATTTTCAGCTGTGTCTTCATAAATCTGAAATTCCCAAATCTTTATAAAAAACCTAAAATTCCCAAACCTTTCCAGTTTTCTCTGTTCTGGTAGCCACCACCTATTCACTCTCTGGGATTTCCTGGGTACAGGAAAAGATGAAACTATCTTTTAAGCCACGCTGCTGCTGTCATACAAATCAAAGTGCTGTTTTCAGAGTATTTTGTACTGGACACTTCTTGAAGAGAAGCTGCAAACTGAAGACTCCTGTTCTCCAGTCAAGGCTCTTGATATTCTTGGTAGGAAAGTCATAGGTAGAGCTGAATCAGATGTCAATGAAGTGAAACATTTGTATTTTAGAGAACAACTCAGCTGGAATTTTCTGCTCCGTTGTGTATTTACTCTGTACAAACAGATATCACCAGCAATTCCAAAAAAAGACCACATATGATATCTTTGCATCTGCTCTTTATTTTTTCTGAACAACCTTCTTGAAATAACTTTATTGCTTGTTCTCTTCTTCCTTCAGTTTGTTGCTAAAAATGTCACCTTTTCATGAGTTCTTTGTTGATGCTACTTTTTTAAAAATTTGATCACTCTGTCCCCAAAATCCATTTTCTTTCTTTTTCTACCATTTGAAACACCATGTACTTACTTACAGTGCTATCTGTCTCTGTCCACCAGAACGTGAATGCCAGAGGGCAGGGCTTTTTGATGGCTTTGTTCATTTTGCATTTATGATATCTACTCATGCGATATGATGAGTATCCATTAATATTTCTTTCGTGTATATCTGTAATGACTAGACAGAGGAAGGGTGAATATTATTATTCCCACTTAAAAATGGAGAATGAAGTGACTCATGGTTAAGGATCATTTTATGTTATTAATAACTGTTATTAGTGTATTCAGCAAACATTTATAGTATTTACTATTCTGGGCAAAGAACATAGAGATATAAGAAGACTTTGTCACTGTCTTTCTAACAGTTACATCACTAAAGTATGTTTTAGTGATTCATTTTGAAATGAGACAAGAATGGGCCAGATTTTTAAAAATAAGTATGAGAGAAAAGACAAAAAATAAAAGCATCTTAAGAGAAAAGAAGAGGGGACTCAGTGCTAGTTGTGATGTGAAGGAGAGTTAAAAAACCATAGGGATTTTAGTATGTCTAGATAGATACAAGTTGTGATTAATAATTTAAATACTAACTATGCAAAACATTTATAAACACATTATGTCATTGCTATAGATTACCCTCAAAATAGTCACTTGGTTCAATGATTCTTGTTCATTTATTTGGCATATGTTTATGGTACTACTGTGACGGTGCCTGTTTAAAGTGTGATTCTGGGAACACCTGCATTAGAATCTTCTGGATAATTGTTAAATATGAAGATAACAGTATCTCACATTAGGCTTTCTGAAAAAAAACTTTCTGTGATTTGTTTGATTAAAAAGGTTCTCAAAAAAAATAAGTTCTTAAATAATTGCTTTGTGAACTCAAGTTCAAAAAGCACTTAACTCTCCTAAGTATATGACATCATGAAAATCTCCATGAGCACATGGAGATGAGTAAAACACTGCATGTAAAAAAGCATCATTCTTTCATGCTTACACTATTTTTTTTTCTTTTCGTTTTAAAACCCAGTATATAACCATGTGCTTAGAAGTCATAGTACAATAATGGACTGGATTTTGTCCCTGCCCCTGACTAATATATGAGTATGGAGATGTGATGTATTAGAGAATTAGTTAGAGGTATACAGGGTGTACTGCAAGCATAAAATAGCAAGGGATGAATTCAACCTCAAGTATGATAGGACTGAATAAACTCTTCACGAAGGATGGGCTTTTAAACTGGGCCATACAGGATGAGTAAGAGTTTGAGAGGCAAAAAATAGTGCAGGGAGAGATATGGGATATGTATGGATATATACATAGATATAAGTTGTATATATGAATATAAGTATGGGTATAAGGATAGTTATCTATAAGTATATAGGTATAAGTGTAGGTAAGAAGTAGAAATCTAATAATTCAAGATAAAGGCAACTGAGATAATGGCTTAGTAGAAATACAAAGTTGATTTATAATAGTTTGCTTTTGAACGACATAAGGATTTCAGAGGAAAAATCATTTCAATAATCAGTAGCATGAGTTTTACCTTTATGTCTGCCCTATTTCCATTGTTTCAAGTGCAGGCACAGACTCTCAGAAAATGCCCAGGACGAATGACAGTGGAGTAACAGAATTCATTCTCCTGGGGCTCACAGAGCGCCCTGAACTCCAGCCTCTCCTCTTTGTGCTGTTCCTGGTTGTGTACCTTGTCACCCTCTTGGGTAACCTGGGCATGATTGTGTTGATCAGACTGGACTCTCGCCTTCACAAGCCCATGTACTTCTTCCTTACTAATTTAGCCTTCGTGGACTTGTGCTATACCTCAAATGCAACCCCACAGATGTTGACTAATTTCCTATCAGAGAAGAAAACCATCACCTTTGCTGGCTGCTTTACACAGTGTTACATATTCATCGCGCTTCTCCTCACTGAGTTTTACATGCTGGCAGCCATGGCCTATGACCGCTACGTCGCCATATGCAACCCTCTGCGTTACAGTGTGAAAATGTCCAGGCGCGTCTGCATCTGCTTGGCCACATTTCCTTATGTCTATGGCTTCTCAGATGGGCTGTTCCAGGCTATCCTGACCTTCCGCTTGACCTTCTGTAGGTCCAATGTCATCAACCACTTCTACTGTGCTGACCCGCCACTCATTAGGCTTTCCTGCTCTGACACTTACGTGAAAAAGCAAGCCATGCTCATATCAGCTGGTTTCAATCTCTCCAGCTCTCTCACCATCATCCTGGTGTCCTATGGCTTCATTATTGCTGTCATCCTCCAGATCAAATCAGCAGAGGGAAGGCACAAAGCATTCTCCACCTGTGGTTCCCACATGTTGGCTGTTACCCTATTTTATGGGACCCTCTTCTGCATGTATGTAAGACCTCCAACTGATAAGACTGTCGAAGAATCCAAAATAATAGCTATCTTCTACACCTTTGTAAATCCGGTGCTTAATCCATTGATCTACAGTCTGCGGAACAAAGATGTAAAGGGAGCATTGAACACTGTCCTCCGACGAAATGTGGTCACTAAGATGGCAGTGCCTCCACTCGCCTATAAACCGTAACACTAAACCTTTGGCTCAGATGTCTTTGCATTTGTGATGTGCTTCGGTATTCTTTATGTATATGCCTCAGGTAGCTCAGCTCCAAAGCTCAGGTGTGGGGAAAACTGAGCGGCACCTGTTGGTCTAGGTGCTTGTCCCTCAACGTGTGGTCCTTGGACCAGCAGCCACAGCATTACCTTGGACGTTGTTAGCATGTGGCATCACATCCTGCACCTCACATCTACTGTATCAAACCTGTGTTTGAAACAAATCCTAGGTGGTTTGTAAACACATGAAAGTTGGGAAGCAGTGCTTCTAAGTGAAAATTCCCTCTTGGCATGCTCTGGATCACTGGTGTGCTTTCATTATATATAGCAGTAGGCAGGATTAGCATGTTATCAGCCCAGTTCCTTGACTTTATTCTATTCTTATTACCATCTTTCTTCTGGGGTAGGAGTCATTAAGAAACATGCCCTTCTGTACTCCTTCCTGACTTACCAACTAAAACAAGAAATTGTGGTCATCATAGCGAATTCCTGTTTCTTGTGAATGTGCCTGTGTCATGTACTGCTGAAGGTTCTTCTGAAGGTATGGGAGTGGGAAGCGAGAGGAAGAGAATGAGCATTCTCAGCATTCTTTCCCAGACCTGAGTTCGTGGATCTAGTTTGTGGCCTCTGAGCCATAGTACCCTACTTCCTCCTCCTGACCTGCAACGCTGGATCCATAAACTCAGGTCTAGGAAAAGAATAAATGTTTTCTGCATCACTGGGACTTCAAAAATTTAGAACTCACTGGGGTTATTGTTCGTCTTCTTTTCTAGTTTTTTAAAATTAAAGTTTGGATTATTTATTTCAGTCTCACTTTTTTGTCACATGTATTTATATCTTTCACCTAAACGTTGCTTTAGCCGAAAGCTACTCATTTTTTTATAATTCAGTTTGCAATATTTTCTTATTTTCTCAGTGACTTCTTTAATCTGTGGGTTGTGTAGCAGAGAGTGTTTAATTACTATACATTTGGGACTTTAAAAGATATTTCATTGTTACATATTTTTAATTTAGTTCTCTTGTCAATGAGCACTCACCTTATGATTTTATTCTTGAAAATTTATTGACTAGTATTTTTTTCTAACTTGATTGTGATATAATTGACATGTAACAATGTTTAAGCTTAAGATGTACAATGTGATGCTTTATAAAAATATATACTAGAAAATGATTATCACAATAAGGTTAATTAACACATCTGTCATCTCACATAATTACATTTTTTTTTGTTGTAGTAGATAATGGGATACTTGGTAAATGGGAAGAAAATGTAGACTTACTATTTTCACCTTTACTCTATTTGTTTCCACGTGTGGGTAAATAGATAACATGTAGGTAAATTACATGCTTACCAGGTTTCTCATGCTATATTACTTTCCAACTCCTGGACCTAACACCTTGAATGAACTCCACTACAACTTATTATATCTTGTCCAAATGATTTTACTCATGGGATTTTTTTAACCACTTTATTCAATAATGAAAGTTTTTTAGCAAACATTCTGTAGTACTTTTGTGGAAGGGACTGTACAAAACACAATTCAGACTGGGAAAATATCATAGAAACCTCAAAGTCCATAAATTGTTTTATATCTTTATTAATTTTCAACTGATCTGATAAGAATAGTGAACCATAATGCAGAATTCCTATGGGAATAAACTCCTGATCACCCAAAGGAATCAGCTCAAAACGATTATGAACTGATGCTATTATATTGTGCAAATTTCGAAGCTCTAATAAGTATGAATCTACATAAATATCTATTTCCCTGGAGTTTTCTCTTGTAGCAACATTGTAATTATTTTTTCAGGGTGTGTTGAAAAATACTTTAGGGATAAAAGTTTCAAATTACAAGTTGGCTATAAATCATTACCCACAACTCATCCCTTGGACCGCTAGTGTCTCTGAGAAAACCTTTCCCCGGGTCAGGTAGGAATAAAAATTCTGACTTCTATGTTTGTAATTTCTTTTCTTTCAGTTTTGGACCTTCATGAGTAGGATTCCGGTGACAACAGAAGCAGCTTTGAATGTCAGTGTAATGTCTTTGTCAATATTTCTTATGTAGATTGGTCACTAGAAAATATAAAATTTTATTGGAATTATGTGTTTACATTAATCATTTTACTTTACAAATAGCATTCTCCCCATTCATGCAATAATTTAACACACATTAAATAACCGTATTGGAGTAAACACTTGACAATTGACAATCTTAAACGTTCTTTTAGACTAATATCTATTGAAAGAACAGTCCCCTCACCAAAAGAAAAATCTTGGCAAATAATTCAGAAGAGGGACAAATTCAAACATAATAATACCCATTCTAGCAAAAATGAAACTCTCATAGAGGTTATAAATCTCTTTAAATTATTGGAGACGGAAAGTTTGGGTGCAAATTTGATATTAACTAAGAGATACATGACTAGTAATGAGTATAGGGTTTGTAATTCCATAAATGATGGATCAGAATGTTATAAATGATGGAAATTTTAGAAATTATTTAGTCAAATTCTGATACTGAAGAAATGAAACCTCTGAAGTCTATAGAAAGAGGGCCACTATATCAATGTTAAAAAAAGACCAAAACCAAAACCAAAAACCAAAACAAAACAAAAAAATTGTTTTGTAAATGAAGACTCAAAGAAGTCTTTACTGATACGTTATTCGCTAGTACAAAGCCATCATGTGTAACATGCTCTGTAATTTAGGTTCATGCATTGTAATCAGGTAATGTACCCTGCTCTATATTGGCGAGACAGTGGAATGGAAAACCAAAAGAGGGGAAAGGCACTGGAGTTCATGATGGCATCGTAGACCTGAAGATGCTCCTTCCTGGGAAATTATATTCACCTGAAATGTACAGCTTCACCAACTACACGACTCATCTAACTTTTCTTTCATTTCCTACCTTGAAATATCATTTCGCTCAGCTATTCTTGCAAATTTCTCCATGTCTTGATGACGCATTGAGGCAGTTTCTAGACTGAATTACTAAAACTAAATTTCAATAACTCTTATTTCTATTTTCTGTGTTCCTTTCTGTGGCTTCAACAGGCCCTAGTGTTTCACTCAAGTCCATCTTACAGGACTCCAAAAACAGTGACCATACACACAGGGAGCAGTTAGTAAATGTGACAGCATTTCAATGTGATCCTGCTACCTGGGACATTTGCACTGTAACTGGAGCCTGAAGAGGGCATGCTTTGTCCCCAAGTGAACCATTTCACCAAGTAGTATCTCAGGTACCAGTGACACTTGTGAAGATGAGCTTCACACTTTTATTGATTGATTGCTTTTTTTCCCCCCATGGGAGACTAAGAAATTCTTAGAGCTCCAGATATTCACCAAATATTTATTGTGTTTACTAATTTACCATAAATGGCACCTGTGGTCAATAATTTTGTTCAATAATTTCTATTCAACTACAAGTAATATCTTTTCTTGCATCTTTATATCATAAAAAATAAACATATACATGATGTGTTTGTGAAGCAAATTCATCAGCATAAACAAATCTGTATGGTTTCTGTTACCTAGTTTATTTGTGACCATTCCAAACCAGAGGAAAGCAATTTGACATTATTGAGCCAGTAAAATCTAATGTGAAGTTTTTGTTCAGTTATATTTTTTGAAATAAGGAACATATACTTTAAAAAACTCATTGCTACCTACACTGACTCCTAATGATCCAGAAATTTCAAATTGGACACCAGTGCCATAGGGAAACCCCTGTTTGAATGATGTCCGGTTTTCTCCCTCACTAAAATTTAATTATTTTTTGTGTGATTTTTCTCATTCAGAGAGCAAATTATTCATGGCTATTATATACTGGTTCAACGATATCTCCAGCAATTCAATAGGAATTACTTGGAATTCTGTATTGGAATAGGAGTTAGGAAATTATAAGAGTCATGGAGGATAAAGTTTGTTGCTGCTTGCTTATATCACATAAATGAACAATCTTTCTAACCACAGGGTACACTGGGTGTAGTAAAAATTAAGTAGGAACTTATGTAAGGCAGTTTCCACAGCCAATAAGCATGAGCCTTGGACACATCCTAGCAGTGCATGCTGTATACAAATTTGCTTATAGAAACAGAAATAATCTTCAGTTGAGTTTCTATTCAGATACTTACTTTCAGTAGAAAAAAGGCTCTAATGTAGCCAGTTTGAATTTATCACAGGG
Organism: Rhinolophus ferrumequinum; assembly: GCF_004115265.2. NCBI lineage: Eukaryota > Metazoa > Chordata > Mammalia > Chiroptera > Rhinolophidae > Rhinolophus > Rhinolophus ferrumequinum. The sequence continues at coordinate 12,215,650 of NC_046294.1, forward strand.
ATTTATCAAAAATATTTTAAATTTGCCATCAGTATTTTTCATATGCACACCTCAGATCTCAGTTGTTTTTTTTTTTTTGTTGAGATATTGAGAATCATGTTTTCCAGCTACTTTTTGGTCTTTATAATGTGAATCAGACAAGAAACTCAATTAGAGTGGTCTTGGAACAGACTCATGGATGGTACCACAAGGGCTTTAAAAAGGGAGGGGAGGAGAAACTAGGGATGTATAATTTTAAAAAGAGCTTAAGAAGTAGGAATTTCAACACAGAAAAAAATTAAAATGTGTGCAAGTTATAGGACAGTATTTAAAATATTTGGAACTTGTTTCCTCTTATATTCACATATATGTTAATTTATCATATGCCTTACCCCAAATAGTAAGCAACCATTATTATTTGTTTGAAATGATATGATGAGCTAACAGGTGCTAGTATTTATGTACAGATTACCTGTACAGATTATGTGTTTGCAGGTAGAGAAGATTTGAGCCCACCTGTGATTGATGTATGGAGCACTGATGTCACATGGTAGTCTATTTCCTTTAGAGCTCTTAGATTTTTTTCTGCTTGTTTCTATTCTCTTCCCATTCGTGGAATTCCTTTTTCATGCTCAGTATTTTCTCCAAGCAACTGTTTTTGAGAACATGAATCAATGACCAATTCAAACATGCTTTAGTACCCTACCAGTGGCATTAGTGAATGAAGGTGGTTTTCCAAGTAGCACAGAACATAGCTTACTTCCTTATATTGTGTTTCGCATTTGAAGTGCAAGGATTTGAGCAATCTCTGGTGCTCATTGTGGCATGAGGTTTTCTTAGCCTAAAGAGTATATTTGTGATGCTCTGGGTTCTTTGAACAAATAAGCTTAGGAAAGGCTGCACATTCGTGCCCACCTTCTGTAGCTTTAAATCCATATGGACATATAAAAAGTTCTGAGATTCTCTGCAACAGAGAAACCCATCTCCTTTTCCCCCCAAACTCAGCATTTTTCTTTTTTTTAAAATTTATTGGGGTGACAATTGTTAGTGAAATTACATAGATTTCAGGTGTACAATTCTGTATTACATCATCTATAAATCCCATTGTGTGTTCACCACCCAGAGTCAGTTCTCCTTCCATCACCATATATTCGATCCCCCTTACCTTCATCTCCCGCCTCCCACCCCCCTTACCCTCTAGCATTTTTCAAACTTATTTTTATCCTAGACTTGTTCTGTTGCCTGATATCCACTTGTTCCACTGAGCACAGTTTTGGAAATACTAATCTACAGACTCAGGTGTTTGATGTTTCTTTGTGCCCTATTTTCCCCATTCCTAATTGTATTTGCTCTGTCAGTTGGAGGATTTTCCTGAAGGTAAAATAAAATAGAATAGCATAATTGTTTTGTAAAACTGAAGTGCCTGTGTGAATGAGAGGAAATATATCTTTCTAGCCTTATTATCAAAATATAGTATTTTCTTCCCAAACTGTAGAGTGTGAAAGCTGAACCTATTTACAGGAAAGGGTAGGAAATAGGCAGATTAAATTCCAATCTTGATATATATATTTAAAATTTTATTTATTTATTTATTTATTTATTTATTTATTTATTTATTTATTTATATTACGGAATATTGGAGAACTGTGTGCCTCTCCAGGGCCCATCAGCGCCAAGTCGTTGTCCTTCATTCCAGCTGTGGAGGGTGCAGCCCAGCTCCCAGTCCAGTTGCCATCCTCTATCTTTAGTTGCAGGAGGTGCAACCCACCATCCCATGTGGGAATCGAACCAGCAACCTTATTGTTGAGAGCTCTAAACAACTGAGCCATCTGGCCACCCCCTCCGGAAGCTCAGCGGCAGCTCATTGTCTTCAATCTAATTGCAGAGGGCGCAGCTCACTGGCCCTTGTGGGAATTGAACCAGCAACCCTGTTGCTCAGAGCTCGCGCATTAACCAATTGAGCCATTTGGCCGTCCCCTGTTTGTTATATATTTTATTGTCTTTATTAGTTGTTGAATGTAATATGATGACCAACCTGGTGCTGCTATTTAGGGCATAGTTGTACAGATTTCAAGATTAGATAGATATCTTTTTGTCATTACAATGGAAGACTTATATTACTAAGGCAAATATTTTCCGAATACAATCATCCTTTTGGTGAGGGAGGAAAAAGCACTTTTGCTATTTACATAAATCCTGATTGTCTAATTATTGTATTTTCCTCCCAGAGACCAAAGTTGTAGATTTAAGCCCTGCAAATTCTATTTCAAATTAACAGGGAATGTTGTTTCTAATTCATCACAGTAACTTGATTGTAACACACATACAACATACACACTCCAAAAAAAATATGTCAAAGACAAATTCAAAAATATGCTACCTTGTAGCTTTCAGAAATGTTCACACTTCTTGCCCTGTGATGGGCACTTTCAGTTTCTTTGGCAGCTTGCTGCTTCCTAAACATTTTATTTGACACAATAGAAAATTCATCCCTGCATCGGTGTAGACTATGTTTGATTTCTCTTGAAAGCCTCCTATTACTGCATATACTTTTCACACGCTGAAAATCGTCCCCACACTTGTCCTCCTACCCTCTTTCCCCGAAAATAAGACCTAGCCGCACAATCAGCTCTAATGCGTCTTTTGGAGTAAAAATTAATATAAGACCTGGTACTATATTAGGTTATATTATATTATATTATTATATTATATTATTATATTAAAGACCGGGACTTATATTGTAGTAAAATAAGACTGGGCCTTATATTAACTTTTGCTCCAAAATATGCATTAAAGCTGATTGTCCAACTAGGTCTTATTTTCGGGGAAACACGGTGGAGTTATCCTTTAAGCCTCAGTTAAAGGTTATCATTCTTTGATGCCTATCCTGATTCCTGAATGTAATTGGTTATTTGTTCAAATCTTTGTTACTGAACCAATCTCCTTTACTCTTAATTTTCTCTTCATATGTCTCCTTTACCATGAGACACCCACCAGCTCTTTCAAGACAAGCACCACTCCCAGTTATCTTTAATTCCCTGGCAAAGTGACTGCATATACACATAGTGTTCAGTGCTGTTTGTGTACAAAGGTTATCTTACTATAATGGTAGATCATACATCTTGGAAACATCAAAGTTGTTAACTTTTGAGGGTACTTGGTTCAATGTTCAGGAACAGTATAGATATTAGAAATATAGTTGGTGATATTGACATTGCATGGAATTGTCATTTGCATTTCAGTGGTTCAAGCCTACAGACTTCTTTCAGTATGCTCTGGTTAAAGATAGGTTTAAAAATTGAATTATTTGCCAATGCTGTATTTGATAGGCTTCACATAAATATAATGAATTCTGATGCCTCTTTAAAATTGGTCTTAAGATCTTGGCACATAGGGCCACATTACCACAAAATTCAACCGGCCTGCTGACTCTGTAGCCTGGGAACCATTCTCTGTTCATTTCAGTTGACTCTTACCCAGACCGCTCCACTCATTCTTATTTTCTAAGTGCCATAGGCATTTTAATTTTGATTCCTTATCCTATTTAGTCTATCACTTATGAAATAACACATGACAACATTAAGAATACATAATGAAAAGAATATTCTCCAGATGCCTAGCACAAAGATTTCTCATTGTATTCTTCCATTATAATCAATATTATGTGAACTGATGATATGATCTGAATGTATAATCCTTTCATTATAATTAGTGACATCTGACCTTTGTGCTAAGAATAATTCTCTCTTAATTAGTGTTTGTTTTATAACTTCTGAACATTATAGTCTGTAATAAAGAAGACTGAGGTATTTACATAGCCCTCTAGAAAGTTTAGTCAAATTTGTTTCCCACCAGCAACACAATTTGCCAAATTTTGTTATATGCTATAAACCTCTTAAATGCTTTCTTGGTTAAATTTAAAAAAAAAAAGGATAAGCCAGTAAAACTATGATCTAAGTTTTGGCCACTTCTCTTTTCCCCTCTCCATGTCGCTCTTATTTTCATTCATACAAACTCTTCTGAAAATTCTTTCATTGGTAATTCATATAGGGTTTTATTTCCAAATTTGTGGTCCTTATCTTTGGTCTGTTTGCATAGGAATACCACGATCTCCTATATTTCATTGTTACCGCAGTAAAACAGGTCCCAGAGCATTTTCTTCAAACCTCTATAATTTTGGGCTCTAATATAGCAGGTAAAGAGTGCAGTTCTCAAAGGTTGAACTTCTAAATATGCACACATGTTAGTGACTGCAAAAATGTTTTCAAATACACCGTCACCATTTTGTTCACATCATTCCTGGGCTCAATTATAAAGCCCCTGATTTTACAGTGAATTGCAAGTGGCAGTGGGGGCTCAATCCATTTTCAGACAGACTTTGGGTCATAATTCCCCCATTCCAAAGCAAGTTGGTGTCACCGGAGTCGTTCTCTTTGGGAATCATCTGCACATCATACACCTAGCTAGTAGGGGCCATGATCTTCTTAAAAGTCCCAGCTCCTATAGTCTCGGTCTCTGTTTAATAATAGCTATGTGTGAAATGAGAGTGGAAGGAGAGAGAAGGAGAATGAGAGCATGAGAGAGAAGAAACATATGATGGACTTCTCATTCACATCTTTATTTTAATTCATCTAAAAGAACTATGCTGGCACCTAAGAAAATGGTCAGAGGAAATTCCACCTTGGTGACTGAATTTATTCTGTTGGGATTAACAGATCGTCCAGAGCTTCAGCCCATTTTTTTTGTGCTGTTCCTGGTGATCTACCTGATCACTGTCGGAGGGAACCTCGGGATGTTGGTATTGATCAGGATGGAGTCACGCCTCCACACCCCCATGTACTTCTTTCTTGCCAGTTTGTCCTGCTTGGATTTGTGCTATTCCACTAACGTGACTCCCAAGATGTTGGTGAACTTCTTATCAGAAAGGAAAACCATTTCCTATGCTGCGTGTTTAGTCCAGTGTTATTTTTTCATTGCCATGGTGATTACTGAATATTACATGCTTGCTGTAATGGCTTATGATAGGTATGTGGCCATCTGTAACCCTTTGCTTTACAGCAGCAAGATGTCCAAAGGGCTCTGTATTCGTCTGATTGCTGGTCCCTATGCCTATGGGTTCCTTAGTGGCCTGATGGAAACGATGTGGACCTACCGCTTGACCTTCTGTGGCTCCAATATCATTAATCACTTCTACTGTGCCGACCCGCCACTCATCCGACTCTCCTGCTCTGACACGTTCATTAAGGAGACATCCATGTTTGTGGTAGCAGGATTTAACCTCTCCAACTCCCTCCTCATAATTCTCATCTCCTACCTCTTCATTCTCATTGCCGTCCTGAGGATGCGTTCTGCTGAAGGTAGACGCAAAGCTTTTTCCACCTGTGGGTCCCATCTGGTGACAGTGACTGTGTTTTATGGGACCCTGTTCTGCATGTATGTTAGACCTCCCACGGACAGTTCAGTGGAGCAGTCCAAAATCCTTGCTGTTTTCTACACTTTTGTAAGCCCTATGTTGAACCCCATCATTTATAGTTTGAGGAACAAGGATGTGAAAATGGCTTTTCGGAAATTGATCAGAAGAAATGCATGTTTGGAGCAAACTCACAGTATACCTTTCTTTATAAATTAAGTAAAAGATATGCATATGAGAACTGGATATGACTTTAACTGCCTTAACAATAAAATCAATATTAAATCGATGATGAAAAGCTATAATTTAACGGCAAAACATAAAGGACATAGGTATATAAGATTTATAGTTCTACATGTAACAATGAATGCATTGTGAGTGTAAAGGGATGGAATTATATATGTAGGTATGGGGCATACTTCCTCTTCCTTTATACACTTCTGCATTTATAACTTTATATATTACTTTTACATTATGAAAATTATACTTATAGTAAAACATTCGCTCTTTAGAAGAATATAAAGTAAAAGAGTAAAATATTTCCTTTACTTTCCCCCACGCTCATCTTCTATTCTTCTCACTCCTCAAAGTTACCACTATGAACAGTGTCTTATGTTTTCTGAAAATGTCTGTATCTCTCCAAACCAACACAAAATTGCGCATACATGTGTCGAATGTCATGAGCTAATTTTTAGTACTTCATAATCCTGTAGCATTTATGATGCATGTGCTTTGGTCCCATGGTAGAGAGGAATGTTAGCTCAGTGGTGATGAGACTTGCTGTCACCTCCAAGAGAAAGAACTTATGATAACATCCCCCTGTCATTCATGTATTCCTCCCTACTTGTGAGAGTCACTTTCACAAAAACACTCTTCCTCCTGCTATACAAGAAACAAGAACCTCCAAACAATTATTTGTTTTAGATATTAACTCCCAAAGCAGGCAAAGAATGACTCTTACAAAGATATAATCTTACCTTACTTGTGACTTTTGTAGAGTTTATTAGTGACATTCTAGCCTCCTGGGGTCTGCGGTTTTCATGCCTTTCCTTATCTTTGCATATTAATCTCTTTTTCAGGATGAGACAGATTTGTTCTATTTGTACCATAGTTCAAATTCACCCACAATTGTCCTTTGTCACAGTTATTATATATCTAACTATAGAATTAAATATGTTGACTTGTTTGTAAATATTTTAATACTAAAGAAGGCAAATGATAAGAAGGTATTTTAAAGATGTTAACATTTCAGGTGATTTTGCAGCTATATACCATTAGAAAATTGATGAATGTTTACTGATTCTCTACAGTAAGCCAAGTACTACTCCAAATACAAAGGCACCTTTAAGGAGCTCTAGAATTATATAGTTTTGTAGAGTTTATGAAACTGTAAAGAGAAAAATCAATACAATTTTTTAAGTGTTATAATATAAGAAAACGGAAGAGTTGCTCAAAAGAGGAAAGAAGCAATTTAAGTTGAATAAATTGAAGTTAGTCTTATAGTTGTATAAGACAGGAACTTGTTCATCCTTTATACACCTGCTCCAACACACTGATAGCTTCTAGTACAATGTTATGTCAGACCAGGCAGGGTCTGAACAAAATAAGTGTCAGAACCAATTGTAATCGTATCTGTGAATGTTACTTTCAGTGAAAAAGGAAAAGCCATGTAATTAGTCACTTCCCCAATTGACACATTTGACTCAGTTGTATTTCAAAGCTTCTTTTCTACCTTAGAGACTATTTTTGCTCAAATTTCCTGCAGGGTAATATTTTAGTATTCATTAATTCTATATTATCCCATACAATTATTTCAACCTTTTTTATGACTAGTTGTTATTTAAATGACTTTCTGTTGAAAGTCAGATTGTGTACAAATTCTGTTAAAACACATATAAACAAATAAATATTTTTGTAACTTTTAACATTCCATTGATTGTTGACTTCTACTTAAATATATACCTAGATTTGTTACTATTTAAGACACACACGTATTCAATTATGTAAAACCAACCCAATTTAGTATTCCACATTTTTTGATCTCAGGGTCCATGTTTTGATCTTTACAGCCTACTTTGGCACCCAGTAAAGATTTAGTAATGATGGCAGCATAAAATAATAAATGAATCTCAGTTTTGAAAATGAAAAAGTTGTCTCTGTTTTTAGATATACACAGAAAAAGTGCCTTTGACTGGACCAACCAATGACTGAGGAAATATATTAGTTTTAAGCCAACAGAAATGTTCAGAAATACAAGTACCCCATAATGTCATTGAAATTTATGACAAATAGTAACAATATGAAGCCCACAGTGATGCCGACATACACACAAGTTTAAGATGAGAGGAATTACATAAAGTGCTTTTATGAATTGACGGGCTGGCTGGCATTACACCATCAGCCTGTGAAGACAGTTTATTTTTTAGTTCATAATGCACTGTGCTGGACATAGAGTAAATATGCGCTGATTAAATCCTTTTTGTATCAGTGAATTATTTTAGTAGACCCTGAATTTTTATGTAAAAGTTAAGAAATTCCTTCATTAGTGATAAAGCCTCTGATGAGGGCTTTTAGGAACAGGCTCCTAAATCCTTGTGTTTCTCCTTTGAAAGTTAATCCTTCTTGCTTTTATATTTATTTTTTAAAAAATGAGCAATATGATGATAAAAGAATCTATGAGAAGATAGAGAATGTTTACTCTATTTCCATAAAGAACAATAATGATAATATTTCATGTTTTTCTTTCCACTTATCTAAAAGTTCATGACTCTAATTGGTGGGCTTTTTTTTTTTTTTTTTTTTTTTTAAGGAAAATGAATGCATGTGTATGTCAGGAAGCAATGCTTTGCTAACATGTATAGATTTAATTTGGTATAGATGACAAACCATTAACACTTCTTAGCTTGAGTAGTGACCCAAGGGAAATATGACTTCAGTCATCATTCAGCATGTGCCTGAGAGAGAAGAATTCTGTGAAGAGCAATGATTTTGTTTTAACTAAAAGTAGACATTGACTATACGACGTCACCATTATCAATCCAGCAAATGAGAGTCTCTATCTCAGGCCATTTTTATTCCCATCCAACATTTCTAGCTCTTTGCTTCCATCTAGGAATTAACTTTAGGAGAAACATATGAATTAATCATTAATTTATCTATTGTTATTTTTTTTTTTTGCCTTTCTTATGGATTTATGCAGCACCTCATTTCATTACAGATTTATTGTTGTGCTGCTCAATTTCCTGTTATCAAAGCCCAAAAGTACATGGTGATAAATCTCTCTTTATTCCCCAAATTGTCAAACAGAAGCTGAGTTCCACTAAGACCTCAGAAAAAATAATAAGTTGTGTTTTCTGACTCCCAGACAAGACACTTCAATGTGTACATGATTTTCTTTATATTATTGATATTAAGAGATTTAAAGTGTAGAATATTTGAATTGGAAGTGACCTAGGATAGACATATGCATACATTTTAAAAATGAAGAAACTGAAAGATGGTAATTTATCTAAAATGAATGGACTAGCCTGTATAAACGGAACTACTCAGTGAAACTAAACCCATTGTACTTACTTCTCTCTCTAGCTACATGAATTGTAATGGATTTATTAGAAATTGCTCCCATTGTGACGAGTCAGCCGTCACAAATCGATCAGTACCTGACAAAGGGAGTGGGAATGAAAAAGAGACACTCACACAAATGATGATGCGGCCGGTCTTCAGTGATCCTGAAGCACCGTCTTTATTCACTACCACCGTTTATATACCCTTTGAGTATGTGCAGTTTAACAATCACAAGTGTGCATTACCTCACAGAAAGTAAATTTTTAACTTCTACCCAGAAACTTACAAAATCACTAAAGAACTCCCCAAAAGCAATTATCCCATGACAGAATCTATCCATTATCCTGATAGCCATCAGTGATCTGTGTCCGAGAAACTGGCCGTTCCCACCGCATACCTCAGCAATTTGCAAGCACCCTCCAGGTGCAGGCAAGACAATGCGTCAGGAGCAGAAACAAGTTAATCATAAACTGAGCCAGTTTTCAAGGCTCCAAAGCATCAAGAAATCATGGCTCCCCACATCCCATGAACCTGGAAGGCATGGGGATTTTTGACTCGTTATAACATATGTTTAATCCATTTATGAATGATATAACGTTTAATCCATCTCATGAAGTGAGATGAACTAACTGTAAGGGAAGCCATGAATGTTAGTGGCTAAAGACAGAGATTTATCATCTATCTGTTTTCTCATCTCAATCCAGTCACTGTAGTTCTTTGAATTCAGGAAAATCGATTATCATCTGTAAGGCACAATCCCTTCAACTGTAAAATGGTTTAATATTAACCTAAGATATTTTTTTATGAGTTTCTAATAAGATTATGCATGAAAAACATTCAGTATGTCTGGTTTACTGAAAGTTAGTTACTTTATTAATCGATAATATTAAAAACCTTTAACCACATAAAATTCAACAACTATGCAAAGTTGGCCTAGGAAAGTAAAGAAAATCATGTGCCTGCTTTAGATTTCTCCAGTTGCTTACATTTGCCCTTGGACTTTTCTAAACACAAAACAAAACAATATAAAACAAGAAAAAAAAATGGCTAAACATACCTTCTTATTTTTCAAATAAATGTATGATCACTGCAATGATACCATGTGGTGGAATATACTCGGGCTGCATTGGTAGTCAAGTAAAATGAATGAGTTACTTTCTTCAGAATGCAGCTCTTTTGACTGAGTAATGAAGGTAGTAGAAAGAATGGTGCCCAGCACTGCCTGGCAAGGTCACTCCCAAGAGAGATGAAGATAATGCAGAAGAGATGCTGAAGCCATTCCTAACTTCATCATGAAAAGTCCCTGAGCTATCTTCAAAGAACTTTTAATTGGCAGAATTGATTGCTTAATCTCAATTTTAAAAAAAAGCCATAGCAAAAAGGAATCAACCTTATAAACACAAGCAACACTTTCCCTCACTTATTCGTTTTGAAGTCTCATTGGTTTTCCTACTTCTTTATACGTAGGGCTGTCTATTGTGTGTGTTAGGAGCTAGCCATAGTGTTATTATTTATACTAGGAATCCAATTTCCCATTTGATAAAAATAAATTCATGTTAGAAATTATTAAATGACTCCATAGAAAAGATTAGGGTTGATTATATGAGAAGTACCAATGCTCCTACTTGAGAATTTTTATTTCTTTTTAATATTAACTAAAGGGGAGGGAGAAATGAAAAATTTCCTGTGATGGCCTTCTATGCCTTACATATGGTGAGATATTTACATATATTATAACTTTCAAAATCCTCAAAGAAAACCACTTCAACAACATTTTCAAGGTGAGAACACTGAGGCTCATAGAAGTTAAATTGTCTATAATTGTAGAGCAAATATGTACTGCAGTTGTAATTTTTCAAATCAAATCTGTCTAGTTCCAAAACCCATAGTTGATTTTGTGAGATGCATGCCAGTATTCAGGATGCCAGAAATGTTTGAGCACAAAATAATTTTAAAAATTTTAGAGGGACATTGACGTCATCAAAATGGTGGCGGGAGGTGAGCCTCTGTAAGCTCCCCTGGAACTTACAACTAATCGAAGAAGAGTAATTCCACAAAGGACTCCCTGCACAGCAGACAGTCAAGACGAAGAGGCCCACTACTGAATTCACCTAAAGGTGGGCTAATCGCGTGGGAGGGGGAGGAGGGAAGGGAGAAGTGCGGAGATGGAGCCGAGTGGTGCAGGACTCAGACATAGATCAGTGCGCGGAACTCACTGCATACTGGAACTACCACAGCTGCAGGAGAGGGAAGAACTTGGACTACTAGGGCTCCGCTTATGGCCCACAGGGCTGAGGGGGCAGCATATAACACGGCTGAACGCGAAGCTCACGGCAGAGACCTCGGAGAAAAGACCGAGGGAAGAAGGCTGATAATAGTGGTTTAAGCCCTCACAGCCAAGCAGAGAACGGAAGCCTTAGGCACTGAGACTAGCCACCCTCTCTCTACCCTCCCAGATCTCGCCCCGCCCCCACCTGCCCGGTGCTAGAAGCGGAACAGTAGCAGTGTCAGATCAAAAGAACAGAATATTTGCTGTTCTGAGAACTGTGGACCGCAGACACAGATTCACAGACCAACTAGTTCTGGCAAAGGTGAGGGAGCTGTGGAAGCAGGACCGGCTGTGGTGGTGGTCGCCCTGCCATTGCTCTGGGCCACTTCTCACAACTCACCCCGCCCCGGGCCCCACCTATCTGGGCGGATCCCTGCAGGAGTAAACAGAACTGCTGAAACATATGGGCTCTGAATCTGGTGCAGGAAGAGCTTTGGAACTTCAAAAGCTCTCCGCATACCCACACGGACACTGTGCCTTGTGACCCAGGCGAACTATTAACAGAGGAGAAGCCTGTCTCCCAGGGAAACACCCCATTGTGAGAGAAGCTGGAATAGTGCAGAGAAAACATAGCACTACCATGTGAGAGAGAAAAAAAAGGCTGCAGTCAGAGAGAAAATAAAACATTCTACCAACAAGTACTGGAAAACAAAAGAAAGACCTCTTCCTATCAACCTGTTGGAGAGGCCACTCCTGTAGATGTCTAGGAAGAGAAATAATAAATCAGTAATTGCCATGAATAACCAAGGCAACAGGACAGCTCAGAAAGAAAGTGAAAAGTCTCCAGAAAAGGAACTTAAAGATATGGAAATATGTGACTTAAATGACAGAGAATTCAAGACTACAGTTCTGAAAAAACTCAACGAGATGCCACAAAACACAGAAAGGCAGTTTAATGAACTCAGAAACACAATCAAAAAACAACATGAGCACTTTACGAAAGAGATTGAAATTTTGAAAAAGAACCAAATAGAATTTCTGGAGATTAAGAACTCAGCAGAAGAAATTAAGAATGAAATAACCAGCTTAGGTAGTAGAGTTGACCAGATGGAGGAAAGAATCAGTGACATCGAAGATAGAAACCTGGAAATTACACAGATGGAAGAAGAAAGAGACTTGAGAATTAAAAGACATGAAAGAACTCTACAAGAACTTTCTGACTCCATCAGAAAGAGCAATATAAGAATAATGGGCATACCAGAAGGAGAAGAAAGAGAGAAGGGAACAGAGAATATAGTCAAACAAATTGTTGATGAGAACTTCCCAAACTTGTGGACAGAACTGGATCCTCAAATCCAAGAAGCAAATAGAACACATAATTACCTAAATCCCAAAAGGCCTCCTCCAAGGTACATTGTATCGAAGCTGTCTAAAATCAACGATAAAGAAAGAATCCTCAAGGCAATGAGGGAAAAGAAGATGGTAACCTACAAAGGAAAGCCCATTAGATTATCATCAGATTTTTCAGCAGAAACTCTACAAGCCAGGAGGGAGTGGAACCAAATATTTAAACTATTGAAAGAGAGAAATTATGAGCCAAGAATAATATATCCAGCAAAGATATCCTTTAGATATGAAGGAGGAACAAAGACCTTTCCAGACATACAGAAGCTGACGGAATTTTCTAATACACGACCTGCACTACAAGAAATACTAAAGGAGGCTATTGGAGCACCATCAACAGGGACAATTTGTGGCAACCAAAACATAAAAAGGGGGAGAGTAAAGGCCTGAACCAGAATATGGGAATGGAGAAAATAAGCATGCTGAAGAAAACGGAGTACTCTAAATATCAAACTTTCTTTTACATAAACTTAAGGGTAAGCACTCAAAAAAAATCCAGAACTGAAATATATACTGTAATAAAAGAAGAAACAGAGGGAAACATCATAGAATACCACCACACAGAAATAATAGACAACAACAAAAAGGCAAAGAAACAATGGAGACACAGCCTTACGAGAAAACTAAAGATAGAATGACAGGAAATTCTCACATATCAGTAATCACCCTAAATGTAAATGGACTGAACTCACCAATAAAAAGGCACAGAGTAGCAGATTGGATCAAAAAACTAAACCCAACCGTATGCTGTCTCCAAGAGACACATCTCAGCTACAAGGACAAGCATAGACTCAAAGTGAAAGGGTGGAATTGACACTCCCAGCAAATGGTATCTAGAGAAAATCAGGTGTATCCATACTGATCAGATGAAACAGACTTCAGGGTGAAAAAGATAACAAGAGACAAAGATGGACATTTCATAATGGTAAAGGGAACTATGCAACAAGAAGACATAACAGTCATCAATATTTATGCCCCCTATCAGGGAACACCGAAATATACCAAGCAACTACTAACAGAACTAAAGGGAGAAATTGACCAAAACACAATTATACGAGGGGACTTAAATACATCATTGACAGCTATGGATAGATCATCCAAACAGAAAATAAATAACAAAATAGCAGCCCTAAATGACACATTAGATGAAATGGACATAGTTGACATATATAGAGCACTTCATCCTAAAACATCAGACTATATATTCTTTTCTAGTGTACATGGAACATTCTCAAGGATAGACCATATATTGAGACATAAAATCAGCCTCAGCAAATTTAAGAAGATTGAAATCATACCAAGCATATTCTCTGATCACAAGGCTTTAAAATTGGATATCAACTGCAAAAAGAAAGCAGGAAAAAACACAAATACATGGAGATTAAATAACATACTTTTAAAGAACGACTTGGTCAAAGAAGAAATTAGAGGAGAGATCAAAAGATACATAGAAACAAATGAAAATGAAAATACATCTTACCAAAATTTTGGGGATGCAGCGAAAGCAGTTTTAAGAGGGAAATTTATATCATTACAGGCCTATCTCAAGAAACAAGAAAAATCCCAAATAAATAACCTCATGTTACACCTTAAAGAACTAGAAAAAGAAGAACAAGTGAAACCCAAGGTCAGCAGAAGAAAGGAAATAACAAAAACCAGTGTAGAACTAAATGATATAGAGAACAAAAAGACAATAGAAAAAATTAATGTGACAAAGAGCTGGGTCTTTGAAAAGATTAACAAAATTGACCAACCCTTGGCTAGACTCACTAAGATAAAAAGAAAGAAGACACTAATTAAGAAAATCAGAAATGAAAAAGGGGAAGTTATCATGGACACCACAGTAATACAAAGGATCATCCAAGAATACTATGAAGGACTCTATGCCACCAAATCCAATAACCTAGAAGAAATGGACAAGTTCTTGGAAACATGTAGCCTTCCTAGGCTGAACCATGAAGAACTGGAAAATCTAAACAGACCGATCACCAGTATCGAAATTGAATCAGTCATCCAAAACCTTCCCAAAAACAAAACTCCGGGACCAGATGGCTTCACTAGTGAATTCTACCAAATCTTCAAAGAGGATCTAATACCAATCCTGCTTAAACTCTTCCAAAAAATTGAAGAAGAGACAGTACTCCCTAACTCATTTTATGAGGCCAGCATTACCCTGATACCAAAACCTGGTAAGGACAACACAAAAAAATAAAACTACAGACCAATACCTCTGATGAATACAGATACAAAAATCCTAAACAAAATTCTAGCAAATCGAATACAACAATGCATTAAAAGGATTATTCATCACAACCAAGTGGGGTTCATCCCCGGGGCACAAGGATGGTTCAACATCCGCAAATCCATCAATGTGATACATCACATAAACAAAATAAAGGACAAAAATCATATGATTATATCAATTGATGTAGAAAAAGCACTTGACAAGATACAACATCCATTTATGATTAAAACACTTAATAAAATAGGTATAGAAGGAAAATACCTTAACATAATAAAGGCCATCTATGATAAGCCCTCAGCTAATCTCATAATTAATGGTGAAAAACTGAAGCCCTTTGCTCTGCATTCAGGAACACAACAGGGCTGTCCCCTATCACCTCTGCTTTTCAACATAGTGTTGGAAGTCCTTGCCAGAGCAATCAGGCAAGAGAAAGAAATAAAAGACATCCACATTGGGAATGAAGAAGTTAAATTGTCACTCTTTGCAGATGACATGATGCTATATATAGAAAACCTTAAAGACTCCTCCAAAAAGCTATTAGAAACAATCAAGGAGTACAGTAAAGTTGCTGGCTACAAAATCAACGTACAAAAGTCCATTGCATTCCTATATACTAACAATGAAATCTGAGAAAAAGAAATATAAAAAACAATTCCTTTTGCAATTGCAGCCAAAAGAATAAAATACCTAGGAATAAACTTAACGAAGAATGTGAAGGACCTATATGCTGAAAACTATAAGACATTTTTGAAAGCAATTGAAGAAGACACAAAGAAATGGAAAGACATTCCATACTCATGGATTGGAAGAATCAACATAGTTAAGATGGCCATATTACCCAAAGCAATATACAGATTTAATGCAATCCCCATCAAAATCCCAATGGCATTTTTTAAAGAAATAGAACAAAAAATCATCCGATTTGTTTGGAACCACAAAAGACCCCGAATAGCCAAAGGAATCTTAAGAAAAAAGAACAAGACTGGAGGTATCACACTTCCTGACTTTAGCTTGTACTACAGGGCTACAATAATCAAAACAGCATGGTATTGGCAGAAAAACAGACACATAGAAAAATGGAACAGAATTGAGAACCCAGAAATAAAACCACATAAATATGGACAGATAATTTTTGACAAAAAAGCTAAAAACATACAATGGAGGAAAGACAGCCTCTTCAATAAATGGTGCTGGGAGAATTGGATAGCCACGTGCAAAAGAATGAAACTGGACTGCTATCTGTCACCATGTAAGAAAATTAACTCAAAATGGATCAAAGACTTAAGCATAAGACCTTACACAGTAAACTGCATAGAAGAAAACATAGATACTAAACTTATGGAACTTGGGTTCAAAGAGCATTTTATGAATTTGACTCCTAAGGCAATGGAAGTAAAAGCTAAAATAAACGAATGGGACTATATGAAACTTAAAAGCATCTGCACAGCAAAAGAAACCATCAACAAAATAAAGAGGCAACCAACTGAATGGGAGAAGATTTTTGCAAACATTGCCTCCGATAAGGGGCTAATATCCAAAATATACAAAGGACTCATGAAACTCAACAACAAAAAACCAAACAACCCAATTGAAAAATGGACAGAGGACCTGAAGAGACATTTCTTCAAAGAGGAAATACAAATGGCAAATCGACATATTAAAAAATGCTCAACATCACTAATCATCAGAGAAATGCAGATGAAAACCACAATGAGATATCACCCCAACCCAGTCAGAATGGCTATTATCAAGAAGACAAATAGTAACAAGTGTTGGAGAGGTTGTGGAGAAAAAGGAACCGTCATACACTGTTGGTGGGAATGCAGACTGGTGCAGCCGTTATGGAAGGCAGTGTGGAGGTTCCTCAAAAAATTACGAATAGAATTACCATATGACCCAGCAATCCCTCTCCTGGGTATCTACCCAAAAATCTGAACACATTTATACATAAAGACACGTGTGCTCCAATGTTCATTGCAGCTTTGTTTACAGTGGCCAAGACATGGAAACAACCAAAATGTCCTTCGATAGATGAATGGATAAAGTTGTGGTATATATACACAATGGAATACTATTCGGCAGTAAGGAAACATGATATAGGGATATTTGTGACAACATGGGTGGATCTTGAGAGTATGATGCTAAGTGAAATAAGTCAGACAGAAAAAGCAGAGAACCATATGCTTTCACTGATATGTGGTATATAAACCAAAAACAACAAAAGATCAAGACAAACAAATGAGAAACAAAAACTCATAGACACAGACAATAGTTTAGTGGTTACCAGAGGGTAATAGGGGTGGGAGGTGGTAGATGAGGGTAAGGGGGATCAAATATATGGTGATGGAAGGAGAACTGACTCTGTTTGGTGAACACACAATGGGATTTATAGATGATGTATTACAGAATTTTACACTGGAAATCTATGTAACTTTACTAACAATTGTCACCCCAATAAGTGTTTTAGAAATCAAGATTATATAGCAGTTATGTTTCCTTTATGTAGGCTGATGGTGCATGGTATCTAATTTCCCCAACTTCTCTGTGTGTGTGTGTGTGTGTGTGTGTGTGTGTGTGTGTGTGTGTGTATGTGTATATTCAAGGAGCTTTTCTTAAAAAAAAATCACAAATGAATCATTTTTATTAGTATTAAGTAAAACTATTTTATAAATCATGAAGTTTTGGTTTAGTTGAATTAGATGTCAACATGGGCAGTAAGACTCATTCATATACAAGGAAGAGACTTACTCCCATTCTTGCCTTCCACCATTTCCTTCACTAGCCTAGTGCATGGGATTCTGATATGGTCTCAGCCAAAATAAAATATTCCTTAATCCTTTGGGGTTGACGGAGAATGGTCAAAACTGCTAATATTTAATCAATGAAGAATGGGGATGTACTATAATTTTCGTATCTAGCTTCTCTATTGGTTGATGTTATCTCTTAAAATGTCTTAGCAATAGAAGCGAAGATACAATTATCATCTGGGTCAGAGGAGAGGACTTGTGGTCTTCAGGGACCATTGCCATGACAGGATATTCCATACGTGTAAAACTACACTTCTCACTTAGGAGCTTGAAACCTAATACCATTTACCTTTCTCTTATATTTCTTGATCACATTTGTCATAAGTGAAAAAGAAGCAGTTAAAAATGTTTTCATTACTTAGATAAGGTTTACTAATAATCAAATCAATAAATAAAGTTGTAAGAAATGTTTCTTAGGAGTGCTTGGGTATGTGTTTCTCTTACAGCACCAGCTAAAATACCTATAACTAACCTTTAATGTCATGATACGTATATCTACCTGGACATTTTTCTGCAAAGACGTAAATATAAAATGAGATTGATGTAATATGAGAACAAACGTTCTTCCTTGTCGATTTTTGAGTTTTTATTTTCCTCAAGGGAAACAAAGAATGAATATGAACTCTTTTCCACATACACACACACACACACACACACACACACACACACACACACACATAATGGACAACACTTTAAAGCTATTCACTCATAAACAAACCTAAAATTGCTATTTTAGATTAAATTATAATATTGTGTCTATAGTTACAAACTTAAACACTTTAAAGAATTTAAGGTCGAATTTACTTATAGTTACCCTTGGGGTGAGTTAAATGTAAAATTCTTTCAGTAGTAAACCATTTATTTACCATTTATTAGAGGACTCTTGATATGCCAAATTACGCCATATTTCAAGATATGATTTTAAATCATTTTAATACTTTTAATCTTTAGCCGGTGGATTTATTTGGATGAACTTTGTTACCTGTTTTGTTTTTTCTTTCATAGGTGAAATGATTTCCTAACTTACTTTTTTGGAGAATTAGTTTAGTGTTATATGAAGAATGCTGCTGCCAAGGTCAATGGTTAAATCACGTTCCTGGTCTGAGTTTCTAAATTTCAAATTAATTTGTGTGTGACGTTGGGAAAGTCATATTTTGTTATTCATTTAGTTAATTTTTAAGTTGTAGTCTTTGATCTCCAAGGCTTCTTAATTTCCATGCTCAGAATTTCCATGACTGGACAGAACTTAAGGCAATATTTTTCCATTTGCTGAACATTCAGGATATTTCTGTAAAATACTTTTAAAAATAGATTTCATGCTTACGTTTGTTTCTGTATTGATCAACTTCGTTATATTTAAGCATTTCCATCACTAAGTGTATTTATCTCTCCTTGTCACTCTTTCTTCCTCTCTTCCTCTCTAACATGTGTGCGCGCTTTCCTCTTTTCAAGTCTACGTTTTCTTGAGAGAGTGTTTTTATTACCTCATAATAACCTGGTGTCAAAAAGTTCATCTGATTAATTTTCTCTATAGTAAGTGAGGAGAAATGCAGGAGTTCTGGGTACTTGGGCACCGAAGAATGCAGAAAAAACTGCCTGCATAATTCTGCCTATGATTTTCCAGACTAAATGGAGAGAGTATATAATTTAGAGCTTATGAACAACTTAGGTTGGCATCCTAGGTATCTAACTTGCTGGCTATCTAAACTTGGTAGAAAAACTTAACCTCATAGTTATTTTACATATGCATGTTTTTATTCTTCAACGTAGCGATAATATTAGTCACAGTCCTATGGAGGTGGTGAGATCATACTTGTCAACTACTTAGAGGTGAAGCTGCACAAATAATTTCTTTTTTCTTTTGAGTGTGTCATGTGAGAGTCACTGTGCTAGGAATTATGCCTCTGTCATCTGAGATCATCACACTGTAAGATAGTAGGTCCCCATTCTTAAATGAGTATTGAGGTTGAGAATTGTTACTTACCAAATGCAACGTTGTTGAAGTGCTGAGCCAAGTTTGATTCCTGATCTGACTTCAAAGCTGATGCTCTACTGGCACTCATAAAAGCCTAAACTCAGTGAGAAAAATTCTTCTACTACAATTGACTACTTTACCAATGACTTTTACTTGTACTCATTTTCCCTAAATATTCCCAAGTGCTCTATACTTTTGAAGCATCTGACATCTTCTTTTTTTTTAAAAAGTGAGATGCATAGGGCATGAATTGCTGCAAACATGTATCCTGACAGATGGTGCTTATTAGAACTGTAGCACAACAGTAAAGAAAGTGTTGAAATTTTATATGATGCTAACCAAGAAAAATTTTTGACAGGCAAAATTGCCAACTGTGAATGAAAGGGGACAGAACTCATGTGAAGGTGAGATAGATTATACATGATATCAATAGTTTTGATTTCTTAATTTTATTAAAATAATTATTCTTCCAATGAACACTCTATAACTTCTCCTACCCCTGAGATGTTTCTAGAATTATAATCATTATTCCTTTCATAATTACTTTTCATAATTACTCCTTGGGGAGATGCTCTCAGTGTTTCAAATTCTTTTATAAGTAGTGAGAAATTATCATCAGTTATTCTCCTCTGCTAAAGGTAGGTCTGTAAATTTTATACTCTGCAGTACATATTAACACAGTCAAATCTTTCATTTTTCATCCCTGCTTTGAAGAAAAGACTGAGACCTTATTTTTAGACTTATTTGTCATTCCAGAGTTTTATTGTGTGAAATTATGTTACTGGGAAATATTCTTATTTCTATCCAGAGCTTATTCAAAATATCATAAGAATGAACTTGTTATGGTAGGGATTTACAATTTTTTTATACTTCATTTTTCACCCTTTCATTCTTCTCTACAAATTCCATTGATTTGTATATTGTTGTTTTAAAATATATGTGAATAGAGTTGAGGATATTGTGTCAGTGGGAATGATTGGACCAGTACTTATACCTTTACTGTTTTACTTTATAGGAAATTCCTGAAACATTAATAAAAAATGATTTTTTTATTTATATATCAGTTGTTTCGATAGATGATGCCCAGCGGTGTGATAAATGGGCTCTGACTCAGAAGTCACTTGGTCATCCAGTCCTAGGTTTGTAGGATAACTTAACTTTGGAGGGCTAGGGAGAAGCAGTGGTCTGCTGTCACTATAGCTCAACCTGCGCTAGAGTCTCTCAGAGCCCTTCTAGTTCATCATGGGTGACATTGTAAAAGGATAATTTTGTTCTGTCTTGGAGGATATTCAAACTGAATTTTAAATGTAAATAAATAGAATAATAGTTTATCAAAGAGGTAGCAATATAAGGTTGTTAAGGGTAAAACACTGGAGTTAAATTAATTGGTTTGCTTCCCAATCAGGTCAATTGGTAGATGTCTGATTCATGGAGATCTTTTTAGTTTTTCAGTGCGTGAGTTTCCTCATTTATAAAGTGATGATGCTAATAGCACCTGTTTCATAACCTTTGCATGCAAAAGATTTTGTAGGCATCCAGTAGACATTCTTAATAATATTATAAATGTGAGATGGTTATCACTAGAACAATCTTTCGTAGAGAGTTTTGATATTACTGAAATATTGGAATATATTGTATGAAGCTGAGCTAGAGATCAAGACACTTTCCTAAATAATCATATGTGTGAGTATTCCTGAATATCAGTTGTATGCAACATCTAAGCTAGGAATTTAAAAGAGTTCCAAGATGAATGAGACAAACTCTACTACTACAGAGCTGATGATTATGTGCAGAGGAAGAGAAATACACACAACATACAAGGACTGAAACAAAATTGTAGAAGTAGTATCAGTTTATGTTTCTTAGATACTTTGATTTTTTTAAAAAAATGTTCTATACTTACAAAATACAGTAGTACCATTAAACGAAGTCAAATTCTGTTAATTAGAGAATTATGGGTTCATCAACTGGGGTCAGGAGTTTTTACATAGGGAAATCCCTGACCTTAGCTCTATTTCCCAACCAGAGTCTGCAGTTCTCATCTGGCTATTTCCACACTTACAAGGAGCCAAAGCTTTGATTGTTTCCATGCCTTGGCCACCGTGAATAATGCTGCAAAGAACATAGAGATACGTATATCTTTATGGATAAATGTTTTCAGATTTTTTGATTAATGATAATAATAATAGTGGAGCTAAAACAGATGAGCTACCATCATGGAAATCTATCGTTAATGGAAAACTTAGATCAAAACTGAAACTTCAGGGCCTATTATGTTCTATGCCCAATTCATTTTATATATGGTATATTTAGTTCCTGTATTAAGCCTTTTAAGGGTAAGAAAATAGTTCTTAGAGTTAATTAATTTTTCTAATATGCCCTGCAACTAATTGGATGGGTCATGATATACTTATAGAGTTCATACATTTTTTAATATATAAGGGAATGTCTCTAGCAATACTCTTTTTCAACATGCCGAACTGATATTTCCTCTTGTAAACTTCTGGATTTGCATCCCCTTCTTTCAGATTTCTACATAGCTGGCTACTTCTCACTGATTCAGAAGTCACTTCCTCAGAGAGAGCTTTTTGGTCACTCTGTTTGCACTCTACCTTCCCTTACTTCTTATCTTACTAGCATGCTGCTATTTTGTCACAGTAATTTCACTCCCTAAATAATCTCATTTGTGTATTTATTTATTACTCACTCCATTTCAACAAGAATAATGTATACTGCAAGCTAGAATCTTGTATATTTTCTTCACCCTCCTATTTCCAGAATTTAGAATACTTCTAGATATAACAAATGCATCTGACATATAATTGGATTTGGTGTTTGTAAAATAATTAATGTAAGCAATTATAAACAACAGCCCATTTATAAGTCAGTAATATACCCTTCAAACACTACTATTATGGAGAGCTTAAATTCCCAAGATTGTGCTAATCCTATAGATACCTCCTTAAGAACTCATGGCAAATTTTTATTTCTTGGAAGAAATAAACTAGAGACGTAAATAAACAAGCAGTAAAACCAAAAAATATTTTTGGGGGACCTTTTCTTTCCAGTGACATTAAATTTGAATATGAATAAAAAAGCATAGAATTGATTGGTTCTGAAAACCAGTGGAATATGAAATAAGACATACTAGTTATTCAACATTTAGGTGTACTATGTTGCCTAAACTTTACCTCGTGATATTTATCTATTGACATGATTTTGATAGCGGGTGCTAGGTGATTAAACCGCTTGTAGTTTACTTTCTGAGATAACTGTAAAACTGACAGTCTATGCTACATCTCTCTAACCTCACCCCTGCAAGTGGTGGCAATCAAACAAGCATGATATTAGCTAAACAAAATGAAATACGACTCAAAATTTCATATGTTGAAAGCATATGTTATATACTGGCATAATGTAGGATGAGTATATCAACGACTAGATTGTAACATCAATGTATTGAGACACAGGTGAAGATTCTGAATACAATTTAATTTTCAAAAATCCATGTATGTATGAATATTATAGAATACTCTTTTTGGTAAATCAACCCATGTTGGATTGGAGTTAGCCATTTTATAACAACACTCAATCTGACTTTAGTCATATTTCTGTCCTGTGATTTTAACATTAGTGTCATAATCTAACAAAACATAAATATCTAATTTTAATATATGTTAGCAATGAATGCAATTGCCACTTTTACATTAATAAACAGATAAATATTGATGGTAACTGCTTATAAGATCTATTAAACAATTATGCCTATATATTCTATCTTGAACATTGTACAAAATCTGCATTGATTTTTATTATTTAAATAAGAATAAGGGTAAATGTGACTCAAAGGTTTCAAGAATAAAGCAAATCCATTCATGTTTTTATTTCTCCATAGGCCATACAGACTGCATCTCTTTGTAAAGAAGATGTCAAATTTCACAGATGTCAAAGAATTTATTCTTCTGGGGTTGACCAGTAGTCAGGAGCTTCAAGTTCTCTTTTTTGTGGTGTTCCTAATAGTTTATATGATCACTCTGTTAGGGAACATTGGTATCATCATTTTGATCAGTATCAGTCCCCAGCTTCAGAGCCCTATGTACTTTTTCTTGAGTCATTTATCTTTTGTGGATGTGTGGTTCTCTTCCAATGTCACCCCCAAAATGCTAGAAAACTTATTATCAGAGACAAAAACCATTTCCTATGTGGGGTGTTTGGTGCAGTGTTACTTTTTCATTGCCCTTGTCCATGTGGAGGTCTATATCTTGGCAGTGATGGCCTTTGATCGCTACATGGCCATCTGTAACCCTTTGCTTTATGACAGTAAAATGTCCAGGATTGTCTGTGTTCGGCTCATCTCTGTGCCTTATGCCTACGGATTCTCTGTTAGTCTAATATGCACTCTATGGACGTATGGCTTGTACTTCTGTGGAAACATTGAAATCAACCATTTCTATTGTGCGGACCCTCCTCTCATCAAGATTGCCTGTGGAGGGGTCCACATCAAAGAATACACTATGATTGTTATTGCTGGAATTAACTTCACATATTCCCTCTCAGTTGTTCTCATCTCCTATACTCTCATTGTAGTAGCCGTGCTACGCATGCGCTCTGCTGATGGGAGGAAGAAGGCATTCTCCACATGCGGATCCCACTTGACAGCTGTTACCATGTTTTATGGGACTCTTATATTCATGTATCTCAGGAGGCCCACTGAAGAGTCTGTGGAGCAGGGGAAAATGGTGGCTGTGTTTTACACCACAGTGATCCCCATGCTGAATCCCATGATCTACAGTCTGAGAAACAAGGACGTGAAAGAGGCAGTCAACAAAGCAATCATTAAGGCAAACCTGAAACTACAATAGATATTTTTGTGGTGTGTTGCTACCTATTATAAATGTCCAGGCATAAAAGTCCTAACTCAAAAAGGATTTTCTAAAGGCAACTCTTACATGTAATAAAAGATCCAATCTAAAACAGTGATGCTTTACCCCATGAATGGGCTCTAAGGACTAAGTTGGCTTTATCCTACATATGCAACCATATTATTAAAACTGAAATATTAGTGCCATTTACAGTGCATATAATACTGTGCTAAGTACAGTCATTGGAAGGATTCATCAATAAGTTTGGATAAATACACGTTCATTTGGAGGTATCCTTCTTAAAGTAAACATTATTTCCTAGGATATTTTCTATATACACATGATCCTTCACCTAGGTTTCACATGAAATATATCATTTCATGAGCAAAAGGGTAAGAATTCATCTCTTTTCCATGACTACAGGATGTTGATGAACCCTATTTACCAAAAAAAGTGTTCTGTAATATTCATACATATACATGGATTTTTGACAATGAAATTGTATTCAGAATCTTCATCTAGTGTCTCAATACAATACTAAGGTCTGTCCTCAATATGTATTGTTTGATAGTTAACAATGTTTGTGTTAAACAATGTTTCGTTATCCTAATTCTACCCCTTGGTTTGGATTCTGGTATAAATATCCTGATGTTAACAGGGTGAAATATTTATGACTAAAGACCTCCCTGCCCTCATCACCATAATAAAAAAAAGTGAACCAGTATGAATTTTCTGATATGAAAAAGCTGATCTTTGGCCATAGTACTTTGTCCGTTTAAACTTTTGGTTGACATGATTTGAAACTACTGCTTGATTCCAGTTCTTCCTACTAACATTAAATGTTTTGGTTCTATATTTAGCAGCTTGCATCAAACTTTCAGGGCCTAGAATGGATCAACCACATAAGAAGCATGGTTCAACTAAATGCTATTGCACAGAGTATGCATTCAGATTTGATCGATACAGTTCAAAATGCTATCCCATTGGGCTTGGTTAAAAGTCCTTAAAATCTGACTGTTTTGCTTATCCAGATTGGTACTTCTGCAGTCAACTTGGTCAGCATTCCATTCTTGGTACAGGCACAATACACATTTGTTTACCTTTGCTAAACCTCTTTGCTAAACCTCTTGCTAAATTACCAGCATAAAAGCAAATGAAAAGTAGCAGTGATTCCTTATGAATGAGTTTATTCTTGTGTAAGTGCTAATCCAATTAAAAGGGGTGTACGATTGAGAACGTGCAGGATTACTTTGAGAAGCAGCATATAGCTGGTAAGATGGACTAATTCAAAGACAGAGAGTACTGTTACTCAGGCTAATATACTAATTAACCATGGGCCACTTTCCCTTAAAATGGATCTGAGGAAAGGCAGATGGTGGGGAAGCGAAGTTCTCTTTCATAACTTTAGATTCTGAGCAGGGGGAAGGCATACCATTGGTTGGTATTGGGAACTATGTTGACAAAGTTTTTTTTTTTTAATTAAAGTTTATTGGGCTGACAATTGTTAGTAAAGTTACATAGATTCAGGTGTACAATTCTGTAATACATCATCTATATATATCATATTGTATGTTCACCACCCAGAGTCAGTTCTCTTTCTGTCATCATATATTTGATCCCTTTTACCCTCAAAGATTTTTTTTTAAATGTTGTTAGACCACTCAAATTTGCTTCTAAAGAGTTAGTGTCAAGTACAAAAAGTAGGACTGCTCAAGGAACAACTGCTTTCACAGAGATTGACATTATAAACTGACAGTCTATGACCATATTTTCTGTGATCCATAGAGAGAGACATGCCTATTGTTTCATTTTTCCTTTTAGAAATAAAACACTGGCCATCCAGCTATTAACCACAGTTCCCATCTTATTAGCCAGGTCTGTAACCTTATTTTGAAGTTTTGGCAATGAGCTGTCGGTAGAAAGTAATGTATAAAACCTAAGGGTCATCTCCTCAAGGTCAAATACACTAGACCTGGACTTTTCCTCCTACTTCCTACTCAGAAATGTTGCCACTAAAATGGTTGCCCTAGACGTGAAAGCCACATACTGAGGGTCTAATTGCCTTACCCTAATCTCTAACTCATACTGTTGTCTGAAAAATAAATAAAATCCTATCTTATTAAGTCACTGTATTTGGGGGTTTCACTAGTTGTAGCACTTAGCCAGTATCTTAATTCTCTCTCAAAGCATTTTTATAGTACTTTCTGGAGACATAATCCTTGGCCTCTCACCTCTGCGTCTTGCTATTTCCTAGGGCAAATTTTGCTTTGAGGATGATTAAATCTCCTCCGATGTTTTGCCTATTCACCTGGTATTGAGTGAAGTATATCCGGTCCTTTGTCTTAACCAGGAGGTAAAAACTCAACTCTCTGATTTTTGGTATTAGCTTATATCACTTTTGCCTTCTCATGGGCTCCAATTGTCACATTAGTTGGTTATGAACCCCTTTTGTCCTAACTTCTAGGCCACTACTCTCCACTAGTATTTTCAGATAATTACAAGCTTCTTTCTTGGCCTCGGGAATTCACGGCCGTTTTCTCTGCCCCGTATTTGTAGTTATAGGCTAAGTGAGCTTCCATCAGACATTTTCGCAGATGCAAATCTTTAGCTGTTGCTACTTATTATGGATTGAGTTGTCTCCCACACCCAAAGATATATTGAAGTCCTAAGCCCAAGAACCACAGAATGGCATTATTTGTAAATAGAGTCATTGCAGATGTAAGTAGTTAAGATGAGGTCATATTGGAGTAGGGTGGGCCCTTAATGCAATATGACTGGTGTCCTGATAAGAAGAAGGAAATTTGGGTACAGACATAAAGACAGGATGACCATGTGAAGACAGAGGCAGAGATTGGAGTTATGCTGTCACAAGCCAAGGGATGCCTGGGGCCACTAGAAGCTGGGAGAGGCAAGGGAGGACCTCCCCTAGAGCTTCATAGGGAGCACAGCCTTGCCAATACTTTGATGTCAGACTTTTTGATCTCAGACTTTTTGACTCCAGAACTATGAGAGAAGAAATTTTTGTTGTTTTAAGCCACCAGTTTGTGGTACTTTGTTGAGACACCCTGATAAAATGAATAATATATTACTGTTTTGAGAGTTTCTAAGTTGGAATTCTGGTTTTTCTGTGAGGCTCTGTTAGTCTCCCAGGCTAAACTTTGGAAGGTAAGCTATCATTCTTTCTGTTCTGGGAGCTCATCAAACGTCTCTGAACTTACTTTTGGTAGCTGTGTGGTTTTGCAGCAACCTCACCTGAATCCAGTATACTACCCAGAGGAAGGGATACCAAATTCCTTAGATTCACTGATCTTTAAATCCTACTCACATTGCCAATCTTGAGTCCTTACTGCTTGTGGTCAGAAACATGGCTCTTCTGCCATTACGAGTTTTTTCCCCACCCTTTAGTTTACACTCTTTTACTCAAAGCCTAAAAGAATGAATAAGCTCTGTACTATTATTCTCTTAGCTATTTAATGTTATGCTTTGGAGTTACAAAAAAAGCAAAACCAAAACAACAACAAAGATATTTTCCTTTCTTGAGTTCTTGCCTTTGACAAATGACAGTCAAAACTTCCAAGATTAATTTCTCTGCTATGGTGCCCCCCTAAGCCAAAAAAGAAATTAATTTAAAAGCTTGAAAGTTATAATTATAATTTAGTGCTTCCTGTCCAGAATTTGTACCATTTTCATCACTTAGAACACTTTATTTCTGCTTTAATAATGGTGTTGGGGTTGGGTGAAGCAGATATAAATATAACTTTAAAAATACATAGTTTAATATGACAGTATTGATATCATCACATAAATCCAAAATTTAAATTTAACTATTAAACCTATAGTAAGATAACTTGGAATGATTTAAGTTAAAGTGGTTATTATGAACTTCTGATTAACTCCTAAACAGTACTTTCTTTTGCTAGTATTTCCCAAAATATAATACATAATTTGAAATATTACATACATTTGGTTATTTTAAATGTTTGTACATTTATAATTTTTGTTAGTTTTTATGATGATTAGCATAGTTCTTTTTCATTTGCAATGATTATATAGTATTTTGTTTTCAGATTTATTTAAATAAAGTTGAGCTAATTTAAGCAAAAATCTGTTAAGTAAATAATAGAGATGTGCCAATGTAGGAAAAATCATTCTAAAAGCATAATAATAACGAAAAATCAGAAGACAACATAACTTTAGGACAAGTCACCACAATCACATACACACCTATCATATATATAGTTACTGTGTGTATATATATATATAATATACACTGTAATATATGTAATATATTATATTATATATAATATGCAATACATATAATATTTTATATATAATATATATATAATATAGCAACTCTGCCTATCAGGTACTACTTCCCATGGGGTTTAAATATACCTCACCACTTTGATTTTTTTTCGGAGTTCAATAATTCCTGCAATGTCCAAGACTACTATGTGTTTCTAGTAAGACGAAATTTAGTAAGTTTCTTCTGAAAGTCTCTGTTGTTATACTATTGGTTAATTTTAGTCATATAATATTCAAACGATTGAAGGGAACTCAGGAATCCAATATGTTCTCACATTGTTTAATGAGCTATAACTCTAGGACAGAACCAGCTTTGAGTTATACTCCTAAGTACCCTTACTGAGAACTCAATAATGTTAAAGCAACTTTTCACCTTTTTTCTACCACTAAGAGGTGGTTTTAAGGAGCCTATTTGATAGAAGTCAGAGATATTACCCAATGTCGCTGAGCTAGAAGTGGTAAAACTTAGGTTGGAACCCAAGACCATAAGATTCCAAGGCCTAACTTCTTTGTATTTTACTGAGATGCCATATCTTGAATGTGGACAGATTTTGATTATTGGGCATGCCTGGGTTTGAATCATCAGCTCTTGGTGAGATGAAAGCAGGAAAGACAGAATAAAAAGGAAAATCATTTTTTGGTAGGAAGGGGTTCACAAGTAACTCTGAGACATACCATTGTCATGACTTCATTTTGTTTATTTGATAATGAACTTCATTTTGTTCATTGTTTGTGATTCCTAACTTTATTATCAAATCAACAAAATGTATTTCCTGAGTCACTAGATTAATTCTAACACCTATCACAGTACATAGGTCATAGTAATACAGTCTTATAATTTATTTAGAATCCATGATAATTATGTAATTGCAGGGAGTGATCAGTAATAAATCTAGTGGTGGTCGGAGGCAGAGTGAGGGATGATGGCTAACAGGCAGGGTGCAGTCAAGGAACAGGCTAGTGCATGAAATGACATGGGGATGGACAAGAAACTTACCTCAGCACCTTCCTTGCCCCCTTCTCTGTCCTTCACCACTATATGAAACAGAAACACTTTAAAAAGCAACAGCTAAATCTTATTATCAGTTGAATAGGAAATATCCGGGTCAAAGCTATCAGAGTCACATACCTACACAAGTAGCAATTTGTTAAAAATCTAAATTCTACTCCTTTAAACATTTCATCTTATAGATTGTATCAAAAATAGAGCTCATGTACAAAATAATATTACCCATGTGAAGAATGGTGAAAATAAATTTACTCCATCAAAAAATTATTAAAAAACAACAACATAGGTGCTTGTGGCATTGTTCCAAGGCAGGTGTTGTTCCAAGTCACTTTTTAAAGTTTGTTAGAGGCAAGACATAACATTTTTCAATGACTTTTATCAAGGCATTTTTTACCTCTTGGTTCTTCAAGCTGTAGATCATGGGGTTCA
Organism: Rhinolophus ferrumequinum; assembly: GCF_004115265.2. Classification (NCBI taxonomy): domain Eukaryota; kingdom Metazoa; phylum Chordata; class Mammalia; order Chiroptera; family Rhinolophidae; genus Rhinolophus; species Rhinolophus ferrumequinum. The sequence goes on from NC_046294.1 coordinate 12,245,908, forward strand.
GCATAGGAATGACTATTGTGTAGACACAAGGGCCATTTTGTCTGTGTCAAGGGAATGGTTCGATTTAGGCTGCAGACACATGAAGATCAGAGTCCCATAGAATATCGTCACTGTGGTCAGATGAGAGACACACGTTGAGAACGCTTTGTACCTCCCTTCCATAGACTGTATCCTCAGGAGGGCAGCCACAATGTATAAAGAGGAATTAAGGACCGTCGTCAAAGAGCTGATCGTGTTGAGTCCAGCAAAGATGAAAATCAAGATCTCTTTGACGCTGGTGTCTGAGCAGGCAAGGGCCATTACAGGGACCTCATCACAGTAGAAGTGATGGATGACATTGGGGCCACAATAGATCAATTGGAAAGTAACGACTGTGTGGAGCAAAGCAACAGAAAAGCTGTATAAATAGAGGCCCATTACCAGTTTCATACACTCCTTTGGGGACATGAGCACCATGTAGAGAAGAGGATTGCAGATGGCCACATAGCAGTCATACGCTATTACCGCCAGAAGAAATGTCTCCGAAATCAGGAAGTTCAGGAAAAAGCCCAGCTGTGTTGCACATGCATAGAAAGATACGGACCTGTGCTTGGTCAGCAGGGTCTCCAGGAGTTTGGGGACTGCTGAAGAGGAGTAACAAAGGTCTACAAAGGTCAGATTATTCAGGAAAAAGTACATGGTTGTGTGAAGTCGAGCGTCCAATTGGATTAATGAAATCATGCCAATGTTTCCCACCAAAGTTAGAGTGTATACCACTGAAATGAGCAGAAGGAGAATGAGTTCAATCTCTTGATGGACTGACAAGTCTAAGAGCAGACAGAGAATGAGTTCAATCTCTTGATGGACTGAAAAGCCTAAAAGAATGAATTCCATCTCCCTGGTGCTATTCCTTTCAGCCATTTATTCCAGTGTCTCAACTGCCGAAAAAAGACAAGATGGGGACTGAAACAAATTATTGGGATGAAGGAATTGTCCTCAGATGCCCACTCCACTGTGTTTTAGCTTCAGAAATTATCATTCATTGAAGTAGAATATCAGAACAAAAAAATATATCCCATTTCAGACTCTCTTCTCTCACTAGATCTCATTTTATGAGGCCAAATATTGAGAGCCAATAAAAAATAACTCAATTGAAGGTACATAGTAAAGTTAAAAAGCAAACAAAAAAAACTTTATATGTTTGTAGATATATTTAATATTCTAGATAGGTCATTTTAAATTTTATTGGATAAGAAAAAGAAAACAATTAAAAAATTGTTTTCCTGAACGCTTATTCATTAAAATTTCTTTTTCCTGAACTCTTATTTTCTTTTTGGTGGAGCTTAATGTACTAATTTTAAAAATCTTTTTTGAATAGATATTTTTTCTTCTATTTTAACTATTATACATTATACTAAAGGAAAAGTAAGCAGGATATTCAATGAGGAGGAAAAAAATGAGGCCAGTAAGTGTTTCTAGTGGTGGATCTGGCAAATGTTGAATTTGTATATAACTAATTCATTTTCATATACAAAGTCCTAAAAATTAAAACAAAACAAAACACTTGTGAGTAGGGCTAGTATATATGGATTTTAAAAAGTGTAGTTCTCTAGGTTAAACTGTTCTATAGAGTTCTATTTTAATTACTTCCAATATTTATAGTCAGAAATGTTTTCTACATTCTCTGACAAAATTTTCAGTGAAGCAGCATAAATTTCTGCTTTCAAATGGTGGTGACCTCTTTGATGAGAACAAGAATAATTTCGGGGAAGTAATACTCCTGTTTTATGATTGAAAAGTTATCATTGTTAAAGCAATTGTGAAATTATTAGAACTGCCTTTTGGTCCTTACTTAGGGGGTCCAAGTTGTCAGTCAGTCTACAACCTGTGCAACTGTAGGAAAAAGAAGCAGGGACGTGAGATAGAGTCAGTCATGGGCAGTTTTCCTCAGACTGCTAAAAATTGCTTGTCCTTATTTAGATTCTATATTCCTAGGAAATACAAAGCCTTGTCTTCCTCCAGTTACCAATGTCTTCATGAAGCCTCCTTAGGTTCTTGGCCCTCAGTACCCTCCCACTTCCATCTCCAGAACAGAATTAATCTTCTTATTTTTCTGCATGTAACTTGCCTATGGTGATAACAACAATGATTTGCTTTTTGGGAATTATAAGCCCCTTTCCACCTCTGAGACTGAGAAAGCTATTTTTAATTTTGGGATGAAAATAAAGGATAAGAAATTCTCAGGCCGGCCTGGTGGCTCAGGTGGTTGGAGCACCATGCTCCTCAGGCCAAAGTCGCCAGTTTAATTCCCAAATGGGCCAGTAAGCTGCGCCCTCTACAGCTAAGGTTGTGAATAACGGCTCTCCTTGGAGCTGGGCTGCCGTGAACCCTGGGAGGTTGGCATAAGCTGCCATGGGTTGCTGTGTGCTGCTGTGAGCAGCCGGTGGCCAGCATGAATGGCCAGCAGCCGGCAGAGCTGCCATGAGCTGCTGTGAGCAGCTGACTGATGACCGTGGACTGACTGCTTCAGTCCAGTGGAGTGCAAGGCTCAATACCAGCATGGGCCAGGGAGCTGTGTCCTACACAACTAGACTGAGAAACAATAGTTTCAAAGGGCGGGGGGGAGAGGGGGGTTGAATGGGGGAGGGGGAATAAATCCTCACCATATCAAATTTGAATAAATAAAGTGTATAAAATAGAAGGAATAATCCCTTTCCCTTCCTAACATGAAGCCCAAAGATAAACTTTTTTTTTTTTTAAACAGTTTGGTGTAAGTGGTCAGGAAATCTGTCCTTATAATTTTCTCTTTTTCCTCTATTGACTCAGCTTAATATTGTAACTTGTACCTAATGTGTTTTCCAAAAATAAAACAAATATATATGCGTATGCATACATACATACACATTTGTATGTATATATACAAACAAACACATACATATACATAAAATATGACATGTAAACAATTTTCTCTTGGTGGAGCCAAAGCCCACTTTGTGAGAGGTGTGTTTGGATAAAATTGTTGAACTGACTTGTCTCCCTAAAGTGGCATCTTAGCTATTAGTACTACAGCTATTAGTACTACAGCTCACTATTCTTGGTGAAGAATAGAAGAGGAAATGAGAAAGTAATTATTTGGCCAGCATTTGCCCTCTTCCAGAAATAGGAACGTTCTGACTCTGGCCCCACTTTCGGTCTTTCATGATAAACCTCACTTTAGACGTTTTATAGTGATTAAGGTGGAAGTTTTAGTACTGAGCTACTTTTCTTTGCCCATCATAGACTAGAATCAGGCATATTTTCCTTCCTTGTACATCCATAATAAAAGGAAAAAATAAAAGCCCATACACCTTCATCAACTTCAAAATTTGAAAAGACCAGCTTCCTTTTTTGTGTATTATTTTTCACCTGTGAATGTTTCTTTGCTACACTTGATTTTTAAACCATCAAATTTTTCTCCCAAAAGGCAACTCTCTCACACACAAATATTTTTCTTCTACAGGAACTGGCTTCTGAAGTTTTATCAACAGATTAAAAAAAAAAGTGCTTTCTTTTTCTGAAGGAAGCCCAAACTCAGGAAGCAATTGAAGGAGATCTTTTATTTTGGGGAAGCTGAGAATGTTACTTCATTCTTGTGTATAGATGTCAGCTTCACCCACTTGGAGTAGAAAAGAACAGGGTCATCTACTTTCTTTTTAATGGGGAAAACTGTGGATGGATCAGCGGAGGAAGGCTACGGAAAAGACCAATAGTACCTGATAACCTACCTGAATGTTTCCGTATGAGTGTCCTTTGCAGTGTGGATGTGTGACTGTGTGATATAGCCTTTTATATAGTGGAGTCTCTATTCCTTAGAGAGTTAATGCCTAATGTTCCCCAGACATGCCTCTCCCAGGGTCACTGACCGTCCAAGGCACAACTGTGATTAGAAAGTTCTACTTAGAAAAAGATCAACCTAAAAAAAAAAAAGCTAAAGTTGGGTCATATTTGACCTAGAATGATCTCACCATGAAATCACTAGTCCTTGATGATGTATGCAATTCACATAAACAATCCAATTCACATAAACAAAGCAAAGAAAAGCAAAAACAAATGGCAAACAATTTAAATATTACAAGCACATTTAATGTATTCTAATTATTCATTTACATTTGTTCCTTCTTGTCCTTGTAATCTCAATCAGAGGGATTCTGATTTAATCACTCATTTTACTATTTTCACCATTCTTTCAAATAGGTTCACTGTGTCCATTGACTGCGATATTTGCACTTCCTAATCCCTTCCCCTTTCTCACCCATCCCCCAACCCCTCTCCCATCTAATTAGGTTATCTCACTCCTTGGCACAGAATCCGGCAGTTTGCCATTTCACCCAAAGTAAAACCCAAAATTCTTACAAGGGCCCACAAGATCTGGAATTCTGGCCATTGGTTTCTGACCTGAGTGATCTTAATCCCTAGCTCCCCTTTCCATCCTTCTCTCCACACTGACTTCCAGTACGACAGGCATGTCAGTATTAGGTATTTGTATTTGTTCCCTGTACCTTGAATATTTTTCCTTAGATATCTCACTCTTTCACCCCTGGACACTTGCACAGTGGTGAAGTGTGAGAGAGAACACAGGAGCCTGATTGTCTAGGTCAAAATTCTGGCTCTGCCATTATGTGCCCTGGCAGTACTTGGTCACATAACATCGTCTTGTTTGCATCATTTTTGAAACAAAAACAGTAGTAACTGTCTCGAGTGCTGCTTTGAGGATTAAATGAGTTAAAGTGTATAAAGATTAAATGAGTTCAAGTGTATAAAATCCTGTCTGGACTATGAGGATTAAATGAGTTCAAGTGTATAAAATCCTGTCTGGACTATGAGGATTAAATGAGTTCAAGTGTATAAAATCCTGTCTGGACTATGAGGATTAAATGAGTTCAAGTGTATAAAATACTGTCTGGACTATGAGGATTAAATGAGTTCAAGTGTATAAAATCCTGTCTGGTCTATCATAAATGCTGTAAATCACTAATTGCTACTACGTCCCTTCCCTGACTTACTTTTCCTCCTCAATATCATTTATCACTACATAATATTTTCTAGGCTTAGTTGTTTGTGATCTCTGTTTTGTACTATGTGGGCAGGGGTTTTAGTCTCTTTTTAACTGCTTTATCTGGAGTTCTTGACACAAACTGGGGACTTAATAAATCATTGTTGAACAAAAAATAAATCTTGCACAAAGTTTTTGCAATTGAACTCCCCAAAATGTCCATTTGTCTGCACTAACATTAATAATTATATATATTTCACTTTGCCAAGCTCATTCTTTACAAGTGGTGTTTTCTTTTATGTATGTTTATTTAATCATTAGTAAAATGTATATTAATCGTTAGTAAAATCTAATGATTAAGTATATACATAAATTTATATATGTATATATATAATATATAATACTGAGAGTGCCAAAAAATGTACACATTTTAAGAGATGTTATCTATGTATTACTTTTTGAAGTTGAATTAAATTATGGTAGCAATGTGTAGTATGACGTTCACTCAAAAGATGGCATTAATCAAATGAATGCTAGCATCCTTCGTTGTATTACAATTTTAATACAGTTTTTTCCTTTCTTAAAATGTGTATACATTTTTTTGGCACTCTCTGTATATGTAGAATGCATATGTAATTTATATACATAAACATATGTATATATACACATAAAATAAAATCTGTGTTATATTTTACCAATGATTAAAAAATATACATAAAAGAGAAAACCCCATTTTTAAATAGTGAACTTGGAACTGTTGGGAGTCAAATTCCAGAAAACTTTCTGAGAGATTCTTTTACTGTTCCACAATGACTTATTGAGTCCCTGGTTTGTATCAGGAACCACAGATAAAGCGCAAAAAAGAGACTTCTGTTTAGTTATTTTTGCTTTTATTTTTAATTACTAACTCAGTTTGCCTAGGACTTTTTTTTCCTTTACCCAATTTTTGGTTCTTAATTCCTGTGATTATGCATGAATAATCCTCTGCATAAACCTTCATTTGTATTCCTCTCATTTTTATTTAAACACAAACTCACACATGCAATTATTTTCTTGATACTTTTAAATTCCATTTATTCCTTCAGGCAAGTTTATTGTATTTGTTTTTCCTGGAATGACTTAATTTGATATCTTTGAGTATAATGTTTCTATTGTGATTAGATTTTTGTGTCCTGTCCTATTTGTAGAAAATGATCGAATACTAGTCAGAAACATTTTATCATAGTTCAGTTCATAATCCATTATTCCAGTTCAGTTCATAATCCAAATATGCAGAAACCAATACTTTGCCACTCACAGACCATCACCTCCAACTAAACTGTGCAAACATGGCATATGCTATCTTATACTGCTAGGATGTATACTTTACATTTGATATTTTTATCCTAAATCTAATTGAGTAGGGCTTTACCTAGCTGACTCTTTTGGATTTCTTTATTCAGGGAAGAATTAAATATCCATTAATATCCTTAGATATCCTAGAATGCCTTAGAGTTCTAGCAGGGCCTGCAGGTCATTGCACATGACAAAAACTTTAATTGTGAAAAAAGTTTGAAACTGAATTTGAAAGAGAAATGAATCAGTGATTATATTCCCAAATTAGTTGGTACTGGTTTATATGCAGTACCTTGCCAGAGAACTTAGAAGTTCCCAAGTGCCTACTGCCTGCGCAGACTACATAAAATGAAAGCAATTAGGTTAGCATTTCTGCTGGAGTCAGGCTGCAGAAGTTCAGAATATCTAGGAAAATTAAGAAAAATGTCATTTTCTGTAGCTACCAATCTTCATCTGTTGATTTAACTAATAATTGCTGATCATTAAGTCAAGAGAAACTGAAGTCAGAGTTTGCATCAGTGTTGATGATGAAACTGTCTCTCTGGGTCTTATTACGAAACTCTTCATTGCAAATGAAATTCCCTATTGGAATTGCTAGATAGGATTTACTTGCTAATCAGTTTCAAGGGGCCTTGTTAAAATGACATTTCTCAGTTATTTTTGGTGGGGACATATTAACTGAAACCCGTCTCAACAAACATAGAGTTTCAATATAAGATTAATGAATAGGCGATTGAGTTTGAGTATATAGAGATAATTATCTGATTTCTCAGGGATGACTATTTCCTCCACCTTGAAGCACCTTCCTTTGGGAGACAAGATTGTTTAGTGGGAAGAGAAGAGGTTTTGTAGCCAGATCTAGGTTTGTGGTCAGGCTCTCCTACTGTCTATCTATGTACTCTTGGGAAAGTCGTAATCTCTGAGCCTCAATTAAGAAATGAAAATACTACTTACAGCACAGGGCAATTTTGAGGAGTAAATTTATATTGGATATTAAATTACTTTGCAGATTGATGATGCTTATAATGATGAGTAGGAGGATAATAAACACAATAATATCGACAGTGACTAAAATTGATTGGGTGTGTATTATAGCCAGGCAAGGTACTGAAAAGGTACACATACATTATGTCATTACTTTTCACAAAACACTATGGTGGAGGAAAAAAGTGTTCTCATACTTTATGTAAGAGAGCCTCAGAGAGTTTAAATGACTTGTCCCAAGTCATACCTGATAACTGTGTGAGCTAGAATAGAAATTCAAGGTGAATGTGTGTGTGTATATATATATATATATATATATACACACACACATATATATATATACAAAACTAGAAATAATGAATGATGTTGGGATTGGAGGGTGGCAGTAGAGATAGAAAGAAAAGCAAGGGAAAAGGCAATACCTAAAAGTTAAGTTGATATAAAATTTGGAAAGTAAGGATTCAAAAAGTTCAAGGACAAATATTATTTGACCTGCATAGACAATAGGGTGGATAGTAGTACCATCCACTAAGATAAAGCCCACAGGATGAAAATCAGATTTGCAGGCAGGATATTAAGAATTTGGTCTTTGGCATATAGAATTTGAGATGCTGTAAGACATCCTATTTAAACTCAATACTGGACAGTTAGATAGAAAACTTTAAAGGTGAAAGGAGGTGTTTCAGACAAATAAATTTGAGCTTCAGTGATAACTGAAGTTATGGGCTTTAAAAAAACAGGTCTAGAAGAGAGGATGAAGTAGAAGAAATAACAGCAGAAAAGTAGAAGCTAAAAGTGAAATCAGTGAGTTAGGAGAAAAACAAAGAAAATGTGATCTCTACCAAAATCCCAGTGGCATTTTTACAATCCTAAAATTCATATGGAACCACAAAAGACCCCCAATGTTCAAAGAAATCTTCAGAAAAAAGAACAAAGCTGGAAGCATCACACCTCTTAATTTCAAAATATATTGCAAAACTTCATGGTATTGGCATAAAACAGACATATAGACCAATAGAACTGAATAAAGCACTAAGAAATAAACCCACAAATATATAGTCAACTGATCTTTGACAAAAGTGCCTAAATAAACAATGGGGAAAGGATAGTCTTTTCAACAAATGGCATTGGGAAAACTGGATATCAACATCCAAAAGAATAAAATTGGATCCTTATCTTACACCACCCACAGAAATCAATTCAAAATAAATTTAAGACTTAAAAATTCAAGACGAAAACTCCTTAAATGCAAGACTAAAACTCCTTAAATGCAACTCTAAAACTCCTAGAAAAAAATATAGTGGAAAATCATGGTATTGGGCTTGGCAATGCTTTCTTGGATATGACACTGAAAGCACAAGTGACAAAACCAAAATTAGACACCTAGAACTACATAAAACTAAAAGCTTCTGCACACAAAAGAAGCAATCAACAAAGTGAAAAGTAACTTGCAGATTGGGAGAAAATATTTAAAAACCACACATATGATAAGTAGTTATTGTCCAAAATATATGAGACTCCTATAACTCATCAGCAAAATAACCCAAGTAATCCAATTAGAAAATGGGCTAAGGACTTGAGTAGATATTTCTCCAAAGAAGATTACAAATGGCCGATAGGTATATGAAAATGTGGCTGACATCACTAATCATGGGGGAAAAGCAAACCAAAACCACAATGAGATATCACTTCATACCAGTTAGGATGGCCATTTTATATATATATATGGATATGGATATTGCCCAAGTTATATATAACTGTTGATGAGGATGTGAAGAAATTAGAATCCTTGTACATGATTGGTGGGAGTATAAAATGATACAGCTATTATGGAAAACAGTATGGAGGTTCCTCAAGTAATTAAAAATAGAACTATCATATCATAGCTCTATCCACTTCTGGATCTATATCCAAAATAATTGAAATCAGGATCTAGAAGAGATATCTGCATTCCCATGTTCATTGCATCATTATTCACAACAGCTACTATATGGAAACAACTTAAATGTCTACTGATGGGTGATAGATAAAGAAAATGGGATATAAACCTACAATGGAACATCATTGAGCTTTAAAAAAAGAGAAGAAGGCAATTATGCCATATGTGACAACATGGATGAATCTGGAGGACTTATGTTAAATGAAATAAGCCAGTTACAGAAGGATAAATACTGCATTATTCCACTTAGATAAAGTATATAAAACAGGCAAACTCATAGAAACAGAGTAGAATGGTGTTTGCCAGGGGCTGGGAGAGGGGGAAGTGAGACTTGTTGGATGGATAGAAAGGGTCAGTTATATAAGATGCATAAATTCTAGAGGCCTGCTCTATAACACATTGTTTACAGTCAGTAATACTATATTGTGTACTTAAAAATTTGTTAAGAGGGTAGATCTCATGTAAGTGTTCTTACCACCATTAAAAACAAAAATAAAAACAAAGAAAGTGTGGTAATCACAAGTGACAAGAAATGAGACAGTACAACTTTTTCAAATTTCAGAGGAAAAACAACTAAAAAATTTTAAATGTTCATTGTATTTATCAATGGCATGCTAGTCAGATAATCTATAAAGAACTGGCTTCAATAATGGAGGGAAAAGCTGGATTAGAAAGGGCAAAAGATTGTGGAAAACTAGAAGTGGTAGATAACTTTTTCAAGAATTTTAGCTACTGCTATGAGTTTTGTTTTACACACACACATGTATCTAATATATGATGTATATGAGATTTGAAAATGGTTTTGTAGTTTGAAATTTGATAAGAAACTGGCTTTTACCATTAATAAAAACACATTTCCCTTCTTGTATGGATTCATCAAGATAGAGTCTGAAACTATGGTAGAAGCAGTTCTGTTTTTCAGGTAGGTTTTTGGAGTATCTTGGCTTTATTTATGATTCTTATTTATCTTACTTTTTAATGCAAGTATCTTTTGAACACTTACTATTTACCGTAGAGTTTCCTGAGTCCTTTGTATATATTAATTCATTCAATACTGACAAACACATAAAAGGTGTTCCATTTTACTTGATTTTACTATTAAAGAAATAGAGGATTAAAAAGAATATGGATATTGCCCAAGAACTCATAAATAAATTACTTAGGATTTAAGTAATGGTCTTACACTTTCACAAAACCTGAGTTCTTATTCAAAGGAACCATCTTTTTATGTTGTTTCCAGTAGTGTACCCTACCTTTGCCTTCATGGAAATTGTCTGGTTGGTATACTTGAAGTATGGTTCCTTCACAAATACAAATAAAAGGTTTTTTGTTTTTCTTTCTAAATCCCCAGTATAATTTGCCAGCTCATCATACTTTGAGAAAAACAAGGAAGAAAATATTACACCTTTAAGATATCTCTAGAGGTTCAAGTTTAGACCCAAAGGAGGCTAGGAACTAATAAATTACCCAAACACCTATAGAATGAGCTCACTGGGAGCCAGGATCATTGCTAAGCAGGTGAGCCATAAGGAGTTTATGTACGGAGTGGATCTCCAATCCTCCACCCTAACCCAGCTTCCCATTCGACATCTCTCTCCTTGGGGAGCTGTGGTATTAAATGAAGTCAGTCTGCTTTTAGAGATCATAACTCTAACATCTTAACTGCATTTCTTACTTTCATATTCTCTGCTTTGTAGTACTTTCTAAAAGATATCTATTTGTACTTAAAATGCTACTTCATCCATCTCCAATTCTCTCTCTCTAAATGACCTCATACTGAGTTAATCATATAATCTCCTAGAATTTCCCTCCCTCCTGCAGTGGTACCCACTGGAGAGAGTTGTTACTATGTGGCAGTGAAGGAGAAATATAAGGACAGGTGAGATTTCCTGTCTAAAATTCTCTTAATGAGGGTAGGTCATCAAGAATGGCTCTACACTTAAGTGTCAAAACCAGTATTTTTAAAAGTCCATCTTTGGCCTTTGAAAACACCAAACAAGGTAAAAAAAAATTATCTTAAATAAAGAATGGATACTCACTATAATTTTTGAATCCTGAAATAAAATGTAAATCTATTGAGATTTCATTTGTATAATATTGCTTCTCAGAAAAGGTGTTTGGCTTCAAACTGGGCTCTCAGGTGATCAGACTCAAACCTTTCATTCCAACCTTTTATTCATATCATGTCATATCATTCATTTGTATTTGTTCTGGGATACACAGAGTGAGCATCTGATGGCTGAAGAAGTCGCCCTGTAGGCTCCCCTGTAGTACACTGTTGGTATACATTGTTTCAGCATGCAAGCTCTGTTGAAGAAACCAAGCTTGGTGCAGGCCTAGAATGAAGGATGCTTGGCTTAGAAAAGCCACATAGACCCTGAAAAAGCAGAGGGAAGGTCTTGGATAACACTAGACAGTGAGCAAATTAGGAAATATCTTAATTAATAGAGCAGAGGATAAGAGAGAAGGAGGTTTCCCAATGACCATTTTTTTTTCCTTTTGATTGAACACCTTTTGTATGCAAAGCATTTCTGTGCAAAAGTAGTATACTTTTACCTCTGGAACTATTTCTTTGGTTATTTTATCTCACTTCTTACTTTAGCTCACTTCTCTAAGACACAAATGCATACACACACACATACACACACTAATTGGAATTGGAATTTTATTCTTGTAACCATATAGCTCTATAGATTTTATATACTGTAATAGTAAAATATTTCTGTTTTGAGTTATAATTACAATTATTCTTAGTATAAAATAACCTATGTATTTTCAATTTTGATGAATAATCATTAAATATAAATCTAACTTTCATTTGAAATTTGTCTTCTTAATGCAATGGGAGTGTCTCGATGAAAAGAATTATCTAAATGTCCAAATCATTTAGACCCCTGAATATTTTTTCACCTTGGAGCAAGAAATCATATAAGATTCCAGATAAATGAGAAATATTTTCATTTATAAAGTGAGAGAAGGATGGATTTTGAAAATATCCAAATATCCAAAATATCCAAAAGCACAAGTGCCTTTTCAGGCAAATCATTTTCAGATTAAAAAAAAAAAAGTAAATATAAGAAATGAAAATTAATTTTCTCAAAATATTTTTATTTTCATAACTCTTGGTGAGTCCTTTTACATGAACAAAAATAGGCACATGTCAATTTGAATTCCACTGACATGGTGAAATCATGTACTCCAACTGACCCACCGTAGGTTAGGCAAACAAAACCAAAAGAGAAATAAATGATTTTGAAAGTGTGGTTGAGCTCTTATTGCCATTCTAACCATTGAATTTGTTCTTTAGACTACTGATTCTCAAACATGACTGTACATTGAAACCACCAGGGGAGCTTTGAAAATACTGATGCCTGGGTGCTACCCAGACATTCTGACTAAATTGGTAAGGGGGTGCCTGGGCATTAAGATGTTAAAAACCCCAGAGGGGATGCCAGTGTGCAGTAAAATTTGAGGCAAAACTTACTTTAGGAAAGATGAAATGAGGCAAGAAACAATGGTGTTTACTAAAGCAATCTTCAGGTAAAAATTGTCAATGATTTTAAGGATTTCTTCTCAAAATTGACAGAGGTGTGGAAATGACTGAATAAATGCTGGGACTTTGGAATGGTGAATGCTTCAGTACAACCTACAGAAAGTAATTGAAGGCTATCAAAAAATACTTTTAAAAAAATTAGAGGAATTTATTAAATAATATAGAGAGTTGTGAAGTAGATGCAAAATCATAAATGTTATATTTTATGAGTTCTTTAACAGATTTTTATAAGTAATTTTGTTTCCAGGTGATTTTTAATTTTATTGAATTTGGAATCAAATTCTACCTTGATATGCAACTCCACTGTAAACTTTGCTTTTCTACTATTAATTTGGTGCTTAAATATGCCGCTTAATAGTAAATATCCACTATAATTAATGTTCTCACTCATACATTTATTCTCTCGTATGGCTCCCTCTGATTTGGTTTGATATGTATTTTGGAACTACTAGAAATCCTGAAGTTATATAAAATAAATAACTAAAGAAACTCTAATGCACAGATAGTAAACAGTTATTTGCAAGGAAGCACAGAACTACATAATAACTGTTTAAAAGCTCTGGCTCCTGCATTTTACCTTGGCAAAGTGCATGCAAAGCTTAGCAATCTTTAATAAACTGCAGCTTCCATATTTGTCTTCTCTATGCCTTAAACATTTAGCTTGATACTACAGAAAAATGGATGCATCTGCTAGCATTGTTGTTCTAGCCAAGCGATTAAAGCTGAAGGAGCAAGTGGCTACATTTTGGGTAACAGAGCTTGATGGTTAGGAATATGGGCTCTGTAGTTAAACAAACCCAGTGACCTCCATACTATACCATCTACTCTCTGCCACCATAACCATAAGTCTGGCTATTTTCAATTGTTAATTATGGACGGTGGGATAGAACGTCCCTCACAGTGTTAACAAGAGATTACCATAAGTTAATTCATGTTTTTCACTAAGTAGAATATCTGATAAGCACAGCACACAATTGCAACAGGTAAGTAATAGTTGTAGTAATAAATAAAATTTGAAATATGAAGGAGTTAGACGTAAAGATCTCTCAAGCCCCTTTCTTTGTTAATATTTTGTGGTTCCACTTTGAGGAAAATGAAGGCAGGAGCAAAAATGAAATTCAAATAGGCTAATATTGAGCTTAATGAGACTAATCTTTTTTGGTCCTGCAGAAATACAAGTAATTACAATTATTTTGAAGTATGCATCAGGAACTTCACCTACCTATTTATGTTTCCATAAAATTTTGCTTACAACTGTATATTTCCCTAGGATATGTTGCTAAAAGTGAAACCTATCAGAATAAGTGCTCTGGATATTTTAAGCCCTTGAAATAGATAGACAGATATTTATGGGGAAAGATGTTTATCTCCATGTAATTTAGAATAACTAGCTATCTGATAAACTACATGATTAACTCTTTGGGCAACAAACTTCAACAAAATGTGGTGAATTTTGAATTGAACAAAAATCATCTTTTTAATTCCTATGCAAACAAAATTGTATGTTTTCATATATTTCTGATTAATTTTTTTAAGCTTACATAGCTTAAAGTACTTAATGTATAGTGGGGAGGATTATAGGAAAATGGATAAGTCATAATAGATTATTTTGATATATTTTAAAGCTGTGGAAACAGGCACAGATTTGAAACATAGGGAAATATTAATACAGGTTCATTTATGAATTACATACTTTTGTGCTGCCATATTTATATATGAATAAAAAGGATAGTAGTGCAAAAATACTGAAATATTAGTGTTAGTAGTCTCAAGAGATTTTTTCAGATCATATTTAACTTTTAACCAACATATTCCCTTATATTCTAAAATTACAAAGCAAAATATTTGTTAAGAAGACTATTTTGAGAGTAAGAGACTCCTCTCCCTGGGGCAAGACTGGCATGTCATTAGAGAGCTAAGATGACATGATTCAAGGTGAGAAGACACCCACAATCACCTTTCCTCTGCCCTGGCAGGAGCCTTGAAAATTGTCATTTTATTCTTCAACTTGCAACAAAATCCACCAGAATAAATGGCTGAAGTTAATATCACTTATGTCACTGAATTTATTCTCAAGGGAATTACAGACCGTCCAGAGCTTCAAGCCCCATGTTTTGTGGTGTTTTTAGTCATCTACCTGGTCACAGTGCTAGGTAACTTTGGATTGATAACTTTAATCAGGATTGATGTTCAGCTCCACACACCTATGTATTATTTCCTGAGTCACTTGGCCTTTGTTGACCTTTGTTACTCCTCTGCTATCACGCCAAAGATGATGGTGAATTTTGTTGTGGAATACAATACTATTCCTTTCCATGCTTGCGCAATACAACTGGGCTGTTTCCTCACCTTCATGATCACCGAGTGTTTCCTTTTAGCTTCCATGGCCTATGATCGCTATGTAGCCATCTGTAGACCCCTGCACTATTCCACACTGATGTCAAAAAGAGTCTGCACTCAACTGGTGGCAGTTCCATATATATACAGCTTTCTGGTTGCCTTATTCCACACCATTATCACCTTCCGTCTAACTTACTGTGGCCCCAATGTCATTAATCATTTCTACTGTGATGACCTTCCCCTCTTGGCTCTGTCCTGCTCAGATACACACATGAAGGAAATTCTGATCTTTGCCTTTGCTGGTTTTGATATGATCTGTTCCTCTTCTATTGTCCTCACCTCTTACTTCTTTATCATTGCCGCCATCCTAAGGATCCGCTCTACCCAGGGACGACGCAAGGCCATTTCCACCTGTGGCTCTCACATGGTGGCTGTGACTGTTTTCTATGGCACACTCATCTTTATGTACCTGCAGCCCAAATCCAACCACTCCCTGGACACAGACAAAATGGCGTCTGTATTTTACACAGTGGTGATCCCCATGTTGAACCCCCTCATCTATAGTCTAAGGAACAAAGAGGTGAAAGATGCCTCCAAAAAAGCCTTGGATAAAGGTTTTGAAACCTTAAAGACATTAAAATTAAGGAAGTAATAATAATAAATGCTTTAGTAAATACAAACAGGGAAAGAAATCAAGCTTTCTCCTGCTGATATTTCTTGCAATTCTTTCCCAATCAACTGAAAATGTGACTGTTACTTTGACAGACCTTGACATTTTCTACAAGGATCTGGGCCAATCCTGGAAAATCAGTATGATTCCAAGAGTCCTGGTCAAGCCATTACATCCTTTAGAGACCACTGACATTATGTTTAAATACAAACACAAATACACACATGTGTATCCCAAGCAAAGGCAGCGTTTTTGTTAGAACTTGGGACACTGGAACCAAGACTCCCTGCGTCTGAATACTATTGCTTTCCTTTACTAGCTGTGCAACCTTGGACAATTGACCTGAACTCTGTGTGACTCTGTTTCCAATTCTGGAAAATAATAGGACCCAACTGATTGGTTCATTTTGAAGACTAAACAAGTTAATTTTTTTTTGAAATGCTTAAAACAATATCCAGTGATAATAAGTGTTAAGTAAATGTTTGTTATATATAATTAAATATTAATTCATTGAGTTCTCAAGAGCTTATTAGTCTTTAAGTAAGAAGGATAAAGCCTAATTAGGTTTCTACCTACCTGCCAGGCACTTAATCAGGTAGTCCTGCTTAATATAATGAAACAGACCTAGAGATGTGTGAGGTTTCACCTCTGGGCCTCAATTATTTATAAATTGTCTAAGGTCACCTAGCTAGGAATGTGAAAATTCCAATTGCAAGTTCAAGTCTATCTGAATTTTGTTTTCCTAATGCTATGGGTGTTAAGAATAAAGGGTATTGTAATATAGATTGCCTAGACTTAAATAATCATTATCAGATTTTAAAATATAATTTGAAGAACATCGTTTATAAGAAATTGTGTTCTTACATGAATAAATTCAATGTGTTCGCATATTTGTTCAAATAGAAATAACTTTATGTTATAATGTCATTTATCTGTGCCTGCTATTTATTCAATCACCCTTATAGTTTCATGACATGAAATTTAAAAATCAGTGATTTGATATGCTTTTATTTTGACATTTCATAAAAAGTAATTGACTTAGCAATGTAACATTATTTTATCACTTTACCATTTTAGAAGGAAATTGTGATAGTTGCAGTCATTGTAGAATACAGTTTGAGATTTGTAATACAAGGTGATTATTTTCTTGTCTGCACTTAATTTAGTGCAGACATGCTGTCATAAGTTACTTTTAGAACCTTGTGAGTTGAATGAATTCTCAGGTTTTTAAAGCAGGTTTGACACGTGGTGTTTCCATTCACCACACTTTGTCTTGTGAGTGTATATTTATATGGACAGACACACACACATATTATCACATATCACATGCAAGACACATAGAAGCTTTATAGACAGTCTCTCTTTTTCCAGGTAAAGACATTCAGGCTCTAGAATCTTGATGCTTCACCTGAGGAAAACTGCTCTCCTGTGGTTTCACAGTACCTTTCTGCTTCATAAAAATGATGTACAGTTACTCACTTCATAAAATTATTTAAACTAATTGAATTGAAGTTTCATGTCTGTACACAATTTTAATTCCTTACTATTAGTGATCACTCCTTCAGGTAAATCTAACTTTCCTCAGAGAATGAACCAGGAAACGCCAGTGTCCTCGATAGACATGTTTTTCAACTTCTTCCTGGGCAGGTGCCCACAGCTCTGTGCAGCCTCTAAAACTGTGCCCCAGCCATTGCCCAGGTGGCTGGAATATTCTCTGTAAACACCAGTCCCCCAGTCAAAATATCAAAATCAGCATTCTTCCTTTTGTCTCCAGGTATATTTAAACAAAATGTTTGTTTTTCATCCCAACTTCTGTGGTCTCCTAGATGTTTTTGTATCTGGATATAGAATCAAGAAGCTGATTTTTTTAAAAGTAAGAAATAATCCACCTTTGGTGGTGTCCAAGATTAATGGTGAACATGACTGATTTCAGAAACTTGGCCCAAATTTGAGGTTTGTCACTCCTACTTTTGTGACCTATAAAGCTCTACTTACTTGTAAAATAAGGAAAATGCTCATCTCTCACACTGGTGTCTGAGCATTTAGGTAGAAATATGTGTAAGGACCAAAGCACCATTCTTATAAGGTTTGTAAATACCCGTTTTATTACCATTATTGTCAATGACCTGGACCATCTTGAAGACATTTTCCTATAAGTAAAGTTATTTTGTTTTGTACCTACAACTGATTAGTGGTCTACTTTGAATAAAAAGCAATTGTTTTTCCATATTGATATTAAGAGCTCTCAACTTTGTATTAGATTTTCTTTAATTTAGCTGCTCTTCAACTCTTTTCAGCTTGTTGAGTGAAGACTGAATTGGAAGACACAATGCAATATATATAGATGATGTATTATAGAAATGTACACTTGAAACCTATATAATTTTACTAACCAATGTCACCCCAATAAATTTAATAAATAAAAAATGAACAACACCCTTTCTGTATAACTTGTTTTTTAAATGTTTTATTTAAATAAAAGGCCATCATCCAATTCTAAAATTTCTGCACTAATACTAACAATAATAATAAGAATAAAAATAGCTGATACATATTGAGTGTTTTCCATTGCTTGGCTTAATTCTGTGTTGAGCATTTATTTATGCTTTTAATCCTCTTATTAATAGTAAGAAATAAGTCATGTACATTCTAGTTTAATATGTGAAAACCAGGATTTATAAAGTAGATGAATTAAATTTTGCAGATTATCTATGTAGATTATCTATCCAAATGCTGATCTATTTCAGTACTACCCAAATTTCTCAACATGACACGGAATTCAGATAAAGCCCCTATTTCTCCATCCTCTGTTTCTTTAATTGTGAAGGAGAAGTCATGGTCAAACAAGATTCGGGTCTCTCTCTCCCTCCCTCTCTCTCTCTCCCCCCCTCCAATTCAACTACTCAAAATTTACAAAATGCTTTTCCTGTGGAAATCACTGAACATGAAACAGTGGGTGAGACATATTCCGAGTGACTCCGAGCACTTGAAATGAGGAATTTGGCTCTATCATTTCTCAGCATTGTGACGCAGACAAGATACAGCTCAAAGTTCTCTGATCTCTCCCTACGCAATGTTTTTTTTCAGTTATTTGACAGCCAAACACAACTTTTCTTTAATCCCTTTCAGTGCGTGTTTTACCTCCTGGTTTCTGAAGCCGTAGATGAATGGGTTTAACGCGGGAATCACTACCACATAAAACATCAAAGCCAATTTATCTCTGTTCAGAGAATGGCTTGACTTGGGCAGCAGGTACACAAAAATGAGTGTTCCATAAAGTATTGTGATGGAGGTCAGATGCGGAGCACAGGTAGAAAAAGCTTTCTGTCTTCCTGCAGCGGAATGCATCCTCAGGATGGCAACAAGGATGAAGACATAAGAAATTATGACAATCAGCAGAGAGCAAAGGGTATTGAACCCAGCGATGACTAACAACATCAGCTCTTTGATGTGAGTGTCAGAACAGGCCAGAGCCACCAACGGCACATCATCACAGTAGAAGTGGTCGACCACATTGGAGTCCCAAAAAGACCAGTGGAATGTCGCCACTATCTGTGAGACCCACAGTGAATCCATCGACGTATGTGCTAGCCATGATTTGATTACAGAGTTTCCTAGGCATGAGAATGGCATAAAGAGCTGCCGATGGCCACGTGCTGATCGTAGGCCATGATGGCAAGCAAATATTGTTCACAAACTACAAACGTGATGAAGCCGCACACCTGAATGGAACATGCGTAAAATGTTATACTTTTAACTTCACGCAGAAAATTCACCAAGGTGGTTGGGTGACAGACGAAGTAAAAGAAAAATCAACAAAAGCCAGATGGCTGAGAAAAAAATACATGGGTGTGTGGAGCTGAGGACTGATCTGGATTAGCACAATCAAACCAAGGTTACCTAGGACACTAGCGAAATAGATTACTAGGAATATACCAAAGAGAATGGCTTGAAGTTCTGGATTATCTGTGAGTCCTGAGAGGATAAATCCAGGCACTGCTGAATGATTGCTTTTGGCCATGGATTAGAATTAAAAGGTTTTTTTTTTACATTTTCGGACCCTCCAGAGTACACATTCTGAGTATTCTTGTCTCCATTGGGAATAACCAAACAGATGTTAGGAGCTGATTCTGACACAGAACGATTTTAGGTTGAATGATCATGAAGGAGAACCATCATGTATTCATAGTTCAGGTTTCAGAATGAAGTGATTTGTTACAGGCAGAAATTCCAAAAAAAGAAACTCTGTGGATATTTGTAAAGATAGAAAGATGGTATATTCCATTTAAAATTTTACATAATTGAATAATCTATCCTATAACTAGTTTTAAAACGAAAATAAAGATTGAGAGTTATGTGAACACAGATAACAACAAAAAAATTCTTTTAATTATTGGAATATTTTAACGAAATTATACTAATTCCTTTGAAAATTTTTAATTAACAGGAAGCAATAAATTCAAAAAATCAGTTCCAGAAGAGGTAATATGATAGGTCATAAACAAAATTTTGAATACTGATGATCTCCCTACCAGATATTTAGGATAATTTTTATTACATTTTGTTCTCTTATTGTGATTCCTAGATTGAGATTTCCTCTGCAGGAACCTGTGTGTAATTAATTCCATCATACTGATGACTGTAGGAGGTTAGTCTTTTTGCCATATTTTGAAGTGTTCTTCCATTGCCTCACTAACTTGTGATCTCAAATCGTTGCCTGTCTTAGCCCTTAGTCTTTCTAGTACTTATATGTCTCTGACGCATGAAAACCTGTGTAGCTCTTGCTCTGATATTACCAAGCTCTCTAACATCTCCAATCATTTTATTCTCCTTATTTACTGAAATTTGGCTCCCTCTTAAAATCCTGCTTCTCTGCAGATCACTTCGCCGCCGTCAGCTGCTCCATTTGAAACTCTCCACGTATTTATTTCAAAGCTGGCAGACAAGATAAGGCACTATTCATGTATAGAGCTTTGTCCTTATTTATAGTTACGTCTTGCCTTTGTGTAAGCTCCCCTGATGCTTTGAGGCTTGTACCCATATTAATTGTTACACATAAATCCAGGTCACCCCCTCTTATTCACTAAAGACTCTGGTACTGAGATCATTCTGTTCCTCTTCCACAAAGTTGTCACCAGTGCCCATGCAAACCATATATTTAATAATATGGCTCGTTAGAGTCTTGGTCTTGATGTCAGTGACCCCACGACCATCTCACTCCCCTGGCTCCATTTTGAAAATTATTGTATCTAGAAATTGATCAAATGTTAAATATCCAAAATGAAAACACTATCTTATGACCGCAGCTTTCTGCCCTTTCTTTTTACTTCAGTTATGACATTACAGCTTTTTGTTTATCTACTCACATCATTGTTCCTTTAATTCCATTAATTATCCCTTATCTACTGTCACCTATTTCATTCAATTCTTATCCTATTTGAATTCTTATTCTTATTTATATATCCTTATTTTTATATCTTATGTATCCTATTTGCAATTCTTATTCTTAGACTCTGTAATTTACCCTATACAGCTTAGACTCTGTGATTTATTACAACGACTCTTTCCAACATTCAAAACTTTCTTGCCCTATTTCCTTCCAGATAGACCCCAAACTGGGTATTTTGAGAAGTTCTTCTCTTCACCAGTGTTCCTGAACTATCACAAACACCATCTAGGCAAAGTGAGTTATTACAAGCTTATCACATTCAAAATCAAGCAGTCTCTTACTTGGCTTGCATTTTCCCCAATCAATATTTTCGTGTTTCTGTATGTAGCTATTTCAAATCTTTTGGATACGTACATACTCCCAGAGAGCCTGTTACTCTCAGTAGTTGCAAACAATTCTAACATCAGAGGGAGACTTAAAGTAATAAAATGAAACATTTCTCAACTTTTTGAGACCAGTTGCTCAAAACTACCTGCTTCCACACCCTCTTTCAACTTTTTTAGGGGTATGATGGGGGTGAGGGGATGGTGCTTTCCTTCTAACATCCAAAAACTCATTTGTATCCATATCTCCTTCCTTCGCTAATTTAGTCACTCTTTCCCATCAATTTAAAAACAAGATACATGCAGAAAAGCCTCACCAGTGACCTCTGACATCTATTCCTTTACCTTTACCCATTAACTTTTGTTCTTCTTTTCATCCCTTCAGTATCAAACATTCTAGAAAAGTCTTTCACTGCATTTTTTACGTTTATATCTCAACTTACTGTATTCTGTTATTTGTTCTCAGTGTAATTGCAATGCAATTACTCATTCCAAGTTCACAGAACACTCTCTTTATTCCCAAAGACAATAACTAGTTCTTTTATGAGATCTCTGTAGCACTAGACACCATTAACATCTTCTTGCATCATGAAAACCAATGTTTTGTTTGTTTCTAAGTCACCAGAATCTCTGGGTTTTTCCCTTCTTTCTGTCTACTTTTATTTACCTTAGTGGCTCTGCTTCCCTTGTTTATGCTTTAAATAAACTATTACTTCACAGTTCTTTCCTAAGCCAACTGTTGTCATTTTTTGCACATTCTTATAGGAGGTCTCATCTAATGCTTTGGGAATAATTGTCATTCATATGCTGGTGATGCAGAAGTCTAAATTTCTAGACCAGATTTCTCCTCTAAACTCTAGGTACATATATTTGAAAAATTCCCAGACAAGTTCATTTAGATATTCCCAAGATACTAAATTTAACATGTTTAAAAGAGAATTCAGCAATTGAAAAACCAAGCTATCCTACTTATATGCCTTGGAGCATATATTTTCTAACTCAGTGAATGGTGCCATCTTCCAACCAGTTATCCAGGTAGGAAACCAATAAAACATTTTTCATATGTCCTTCTAACTTCTACCAATAAACAACTAATTATTGAACACTGCTAATTATTCAACCTATTTTTTTTGTGTGTGTGAGTCTGCCTTCTTTCTAACACATTTTTTACTCTTTTATTTATTTAGACCTCTGTCACAATTTTATGGATTATTGCCCTCTAATATTTATCTAAGCCACCAGTCTCACAACTATTTCTTTGCATATAGGACTTTGAGTGTATTTTTAACATATAAACTTGGCTTGCTTCCCATTGATTTTAGAATAGAGTCCAAACTTCTTAACATGGATAACTCAACTTTTGATAAACAAACCCTTCTTTGCACACTAGTCTCACCTCTTCTGACATTCTTCATGTAATCCATGCTCCAGCCATGTTGCATATTATCAGTTTCTCAGATGTTGCCACAGATTTTGTACATAGTTGGGCTAGAATATTCCTACTTTCATCTTCACTCCTCTAGTTGGCTACTATATTTCTATTTATACTTCAGATCTCAGGTGAAATTTCACTTCCTTCTGGAGATGTTTCATTACCTCTCAAGTCTTACATTCCACAATTCACTCACCGCTTAATTTGTTTGTAACCTACTCAATTTCAAAATCTTGATGAGCAAAAATCGTTCCAATTTTTTTCCTACAAGATCTAGTAGGATTCAGTAATTAGTAGATTCTCCAAATAGACTAATAGAATAATGGAACAAATGGTTACAAAGTTTGTGTTCCTCCAAACCCTTTCTACTACCTCAATTACTGTGATTTACTCCCACCCCCTGGTTCCCCCACACTGCCTTTGAGTAATCCACAAGAAAACCAAAAAGAGTCCAATAGATCTCAAGGCAAACTCTGAGGCTGTCAATAATACTTAGCATTACTTAAGTACTGTGAGTATATTTCGTACTATTTGTTGGTTCCTCTAGAACGTTTTCCTTTTATTACATAATTTAAAACATTTTATGAACAAAAAATGTAATGACGTCTCACAAGCATGAGCAATTATGTGTTTCTCACTTGCATGTGTTTTCTTGGGGGACCCAATTTGCTTAAACAGGTAAGGAGCAATCGCTTGGAATTTCAGATCACTCTACTGAATATAATTATAATAAAGAATGAATAACTAACAGCAAAGATTATTTTAACATATGGGAAAACTCACAAAATATTTAACTATTTTTTATTTACATTTTATGCTTAGGTATGGAGATTATTAAATTTTGAATTTTAGTAAGAGGTGACAGTATGCATCAGATCAATGTGAATTAACTTGCTATTATACTTTGCAAGGCTTCAAGTAATGATGTAGATTGAACTAAAGATCCAATCCTACATCTGAAACTCAATAATCTTCTGAGTTGTAAGTAAATAATAATGAAGTCATGAAGTTCTTATCAGCCTGGAGGTGGACTTAGTTCAAAGTCAGTAAATTGTTGTTGGAAAGTTCTGTTCAAAGAGGAGAATGATTTAAAATGAACTTCATTTTGTTTCCTGAAGTCTGCTGGGAAAGCATTTAAAGGCAGTCAAATTACAGGGAAATTATGTTTCTTCTCTTTATACCATCTAACAAATTTTATTTATCCCCATTCCTCACACACATATGTATAGAATGATAAATAGATATACAGATAGAAAAATCATATACAATTCCTTATTTCTGAAAAAAAAAATAAATTAAGTCTTACTGAATGTGGATATTTTACCCCAGAAACACCATTCTTCTGATTTTTTTATAATGCTATTCTGCATAACAGAATTAAAAACAGCAACAAAAAATCTTAGACGTAAATTGTACGGAAGTCACCGTATTTATTTTGCATTTTTATTTCTAACAAATCTATAATGATTATACTAAGTCGTTTTCTTCTGAGACTTGAAAGAAATTCAAGCTTGAGAGACATCTATTATCACATACATAGCTATGGGCTTCTGAGAATACATTCATCAATTGTTTTAGAAAGATATTTTAGTTTTTTTTTCTTCTGTCAAAAATCACAAAATTTATTTTCAGGACTGCTTCTCAGAGTTCATTTTATTGTTTAAAAAATTTGCAATTCGTTCTATGATTACTATTGTTTCAACTATCCGTTGTTATGTAAAGACCACCCCAGACCTTAGTGGCCTAAAGGAACAGTGATTTATTATCTCTCATGATTTTGTGGGCTAACTAGACAATCCTTCTCCTCCTGGTGGCAGCTAGGCTGGTAAGATGGCCATATAGTTTAAGATGACCTCAACCACATGGCTGACACTTAGTGAAGCTGTCAGCTGGAGAGCTTTGTTTCTTATCCATGTGACATTTCCATGTATCTAGCTTGGGCTTCCAGGAAGTATCAACTTTCCACAACTTAAAATACCTTATTCATTAGAATAGTAAACCATATAATATTGTTTCAAAAGAAGAAATACATTTTACAGCAATGAAAGAATGACATGACCGTGGCATATAATGAATGGTCATGACATACAGCTTATCACCAACAATCAGCTGACTTGATAGGAAATTTGAATGGCATATTGACAGCTCAGCTAAGTCACCAGCTCAGAAAATGAACTTGTGGCATTAGAGCACTAGCATCCATGATATACTGAAGGTTACAAGCCAATGGCAGTATAGGTTAATGCCTCCAATAACATGAAATCGTGGATCTGGAAACAAAGAAGTTGTAGTAGGATTGGCCCTTATTATTATTGATACCCTATTAGCCAATTTATGAAATTGTGCCTCCTATCCTATAATATCAGGCTCTTCTGGATTATCAGGATCTTCAGGCTTGGGGTTCCGATGGGAAAATATTTCCACCAAAGTCTCAATTAGTGTTTTAATAAACTGGAATCTGCGAATATTTTATGCCAGTGGGCCAGTAGGCAAGGAAGGAGTCAGTATGCTGGCTCAGGTAATCAATTCTGGTTGACATAAGAAATTAGGGGTGCCAAAGCACAATGAAGCCAGGAAAAGTGTGTCTGGAACACAAGAATTCACAGGGCATCTTGACAACTTTCATGTCCAGTGATGATGTCACTGTCAATAGGCCACTGCAAAAACTAAATTATCAAGGACAGATGATTCTCAGTAACCATGTAGAATAAAATTTATATCACTCCACCCAGAAATAGTCAGTACAGCTAAAGTGCTGGCTGAATCTGCAGAAAATCTAGAAGAGGTAGTGCTTGAGTGAGCACGTTAAATTGTTCAGCCAAGACAGTTTGAAAGTTTCTTACAAAACTAAACATACTCTTACCATATGATTCAGCAATTGCGTTCCAAAGAGTTGAATACATATCCACACAAAAATCTGCACATGGATGTTTATAGAAGTTTTATTGTTAATTGTCAACAGTTGGAAGCAACTAAGATGTCTTTCAGTAGGTAAATGAATAAATAACTGTGGTATATCCAGCCGATGGAATATTATTCAGCACAAAAAGGAAATGAGGCATCAAGCCATAAAAAGACATGGAGGAAACTTAAATGCATGTTACAAAGTGAAAGAAAGGCTACATACCGTATGAATCCAACCCTATGACATTCGAGAAAAAGAGAAACCCTGAAGACAATAAAAAAAATCAGTGGTTGCCAGGAGTGGGGGACAGCAAGGGAGAGAGAAATAGATCTCAGAAGATTCTTAGGGCATTAAAAGTACTCTGTATAATATTAAAATGATGGATATAAATCATTATACATTTGTTCAATCCCATAACATGTACACCAAGAGTTTACTCGAAGGTAAATGATGTATGGCCTTTGGTGATTTTGATGTGTCAAGGTAGGTTCATTCATTGTAACAAATATACCCTGTTCTGGTAAATTATGTTGATCATGGGGAGGCTACGCAGTGGGGGTACATGGGAAACCGCTGTACCTCCCTCTCAATTTTGTTGTAAATCAAAACAGCTCTAAAAAACAGTCTTTAAAAAATGTTAAACCATATTAATAGGGACATTGCAAAGTAAAGAGTAAGGTCAATTACATGGTACTTTCAAATCAAAACCCTTCAATCAAGCACCTTGTTATTTTTTTCCCCCAGTTCAAGTATGGAAGAAAATCTTACCTAATATTTGTAATATTATTTGCATAGTTCATGTCTCTCAAGACAACCGAAAATTCTCAATATCATAGTGAAATATGATAGTGTTATGATTTTTAAGGTGATTTATCCTTCCTCTCCATTGCTGAAACATCTCATGCTCAAAGAGAATGGATGATATTTATTGTTTTTAGAATTCAACAATTAACCGCCTTGGTAAACAAACGTTTATGAAATATCTACTATGTGTAATCAAAACCAGTAAAGTATCTATTTTCAAGGAAATAGAGATCAGGAAACTGAGCCCCAGAGGACAAAGGCTCTCAGTTACTGGCGCTGTACAAGCCTTAATTTAAAATTTCCTAACTCCATTTTCAGCATTTCTTTAGTAACAACATACTTCATCATCGATTGCTAGAATATACCTTTTCAATTATTTTCTTCAAAGCATTTTTAACCTCCTGATTTCTCAAGCTGTAGATCAATGGGTTTAGCATGGGAATCACCACGGCATAGAATACTGAGGCAAATTTGTCTTTATCTAGTGAGTGACTTGACTTGGGCTGTAGGTACATAAAAGTGAGTGTCCCATAATACAGACTAATAGAAAACAGGTGAGAAGCACAGGTAGAAAAGGCTTTCTGTCTTCCTACAGCAGAATGGATCCTTAAGATGGCAAAGACAATGAACCCATAGGATATGAGAACAATGATGAGAGAACAGAAAACATTGAACCCAGCAATGACTAACAACATCAGCTCTTTGACATGGGTATCAGAACAGGCCAGAGCAATCAAGGGAACATCATCACAGTAGAACTGGTTGACCACATTCGAGTCACAGAAAGACATGTGGAATGTAGCCATGGCCTGGATGAGTCCCACACTGAATCCATAAACGTAAGAGCTAGTGACCATTTGAAGGCAGAGCCTCCGAGGCATGAGAACTACATAGAGTAAAGGGTTGCAGATGGCCACATACCGGTCATAGGCCATGACAGAGAGCATTAATAATTCCCAAACTGAAGACATGATAAAGCAACATACTTGAGTGGCACATGCATAAAATGACATGCTTTTAATTTTACGTAAAGAGTTCACAAGGGTATTTGGTGTGACGGTAGAGGTGCCATAAAAATCAACAAAAGCCAGATGACAGAGGAAAAAATACATGGGTGTGTGAAGCTGAGGACTGATTTGGATTAGCACAATCAAACCAAGATTACCCAAGGCGGTAACTAAATAAATCAGGAGGAATACACAGAAGAGAATGGTTTGAAGCTCTGGATTATCTGTGAGGCCCAAGAGGATGAACTCTGTGAATGCTGAGTGGTTGCCTTTTGCCATGAAATAAACGATTCCACAATAAACTCTTCCACGGCACTTGCTCTGAATAATCTTGAGTCTATAAAATATAATCAATTAAATGTGAGACGATAGCCTGGATTACCAGGTGGTATGTTAAATCAAGTCAAAGCAAACTCCTGATAAGCACTCTGAATTTTGTGTGGATTTTTCTTATGCTTTCAGTGTTAAAGGATTTGGTCCAGGCAGAAATTCCAAGAGAGAATATACACTAGGGAACTATAAAAGAAAAAAGAGAGCACTTCAATTAAAATGTTATAATTAATATAGTAGCAAAGTCTGTGTTGTAATTTTCTTTAAATATAAAGGGGGAAAGGAACATTAAGAATGTAAGTGATTTTGACAGCATACATAAAAATGATTTCTTAAGTTGCAAGTTTATCTCATAAAAAATTATCACGTCATCCTTTCATAAGAACATTAAAAATTGCCAAAATCAGGTGTGGAAGATGTAAAGTAAAAGTCAGAATCAAAATATTAACGCTACTTATCTTTAGACATATTATTTGGTATAATTTTAAATTTTTCTTATTTTTGCTTATCTCCCTTTTTTCCCCCCAACACACATATAATATTGATATTAAGGAAAAATAGGATTGTGAATTTTCTGGTTTTTGTCATTTGGCAAAATACACACCAGTGAATAATTTTCTAGATTGTAAAAGAGCTGTAAATGATGATGAGACATCATTTTAGTCTCTGTCATCAGGTATCTAAATGGTCCAAAGTGCATAACAGTTGGATGGTGTTTAGTAGAACTAAATTCCATAAACATTTCCATAAAGCGAATCTGGATTCTGATGCTTGCAAGCTAGTGGAATTGAAATCATCCCTCCTTTCCTAAACAGAGCAGAGTGTAACTTGATTTTTCTTTATCACTACATTGTCTTGGATAGCTTCATGTGCACCTTGTAGATGGTCAAGACAGGTTAAACATAATAATATATAAAAAAGCATCTCCCTACCTTCAATTTTGATTGACATCTCCTTGGAAACTTGATTATGGTTAATCCTTTATTTTTTCTCTTCCCTTTACCACTTTTCAAACAAACATAGAACAGGCATCTACCTCCAATTTCTTAAACCTATTTATGACTTAACCAAAAATAATCCACCTTCCTTTCCTATTAAACCAAGAAATCCCTCACCATGTTTACTGTCAACTTTCCTATTCCTCAAACCAACAAAGCCTGTTTTCCTTTGGCAGCTCTGTAGTATTGACCTCTATTGAATACAACTTTGGTTTCCAGCAACAAAGCAGTCTGAGTTGATTTGTCCATTTTGATTCTCTACCTTGGAGGCTCTGCTTTTATTATCTATGCTTTACACATGTCCTCAGGCTCTCTGCAAAGCCCCCACAGTTTTCTTTGTACCCCTTCTTGTTCAGAGATCTTATCCAATCCTTTGTCCTCAGTAGGTATCTATATGCTGATTAATACACAAATATACCTTTTTATTCTAGATTTATTTTCTCTCATCCAGCTACATCAAAATGCCTCCCAGAAATGACCACTTAGATATTCAAGGTGTTCATCAAAAGTATCACATACAGAAAAAAAAACCTTGGTCCTGCACATAGGACCTAAGACTCAAGACCCGGAGTATATATTTTCCATTTCAATGAAGAGTGTCATTATTCATTCAGTTTCCAAGTTGGGGACCAATTATGTTTTGCTATGCTTTCCTGTTCCTCATGCCAATATTCAATTTGTCCCCAATTTCTAACAATTTTTTACCTTACATGCTTTTCAAATCTGTTCACTTTTATTATTTCCTTGATCCAGTCACAATGACTTTTTGTTTTGTTTTGTTTTGTTGCAACCGACACACACCTAACTTTTATTCTTAGCTCCAGTCTTTCTACTTCTCTCTGTTCCTTGCATTTACAAACTTCTTTTTTATTTAAATGTATTGTGGCGACAATGGTTAGTAAAATTACATAGGTTTACGGATGCAAGCTTCATTCTTCTATTCTCCTGACGAATCCTTCAGTGTCTTCCCATTGTCCTTAAGATAAATTCCAATTTCTTTGACATGGCTGACCTAACTCTTGAAAATCTAGTTTCTCCATCTCAGACAGAGCAGGCTGATCTCTGGTAGTATTCTTCACATACTCTTCATGTTGGAGATATTCCAAACTTAAATAATTATTCAGCTGTGAGATAAAAATTGACACATTCTCTATTGACACATGCCCACAACTCTTCTGCCATCATTTCCTTTGCCTGACTTTCCTTCTACGTAGCTTTCTGTACTCTGTTAAATCACTTCCACTTGTAGGCTTTCATGACTTTTCAGGCCAGATTAAGTGCCCCTCCTATATTCTTTTTTGCGTCCCCCTGATTCCTTTATCATAACACTAGCCAAACTACGTAGCAAGAAACTGTTAACATAACTGTAACACATCTTAAACTTGAAACTTTATTTTTAAGCAATACATTTCTATTCTATACCTAATTTAATCACCTATCTCTAATAGTATCTAGTACAAAGAAGATGGTCAATAACTATATGTTAAATTATTAAGTGAATGAAAATTATATATATACATATATACACACATACACATATTAGACATTTCAACTCTACTGAGGATTAAAACAATCATAAATATTATTCTTAGTGTGTTAGCCAATACAATAAATAAAGGAGAAAAATATCATTGTTTAAAAAGTATATGATATTGTATCTGAACTGGTAAGTTTAGTGGAAAGATATTATTAGATTTGTTATGATTATGGTAAAGTCTTCTGTTACAAAGCTGTAATGAAAATGATACCATAATAAAAATGTAACTTCAAAGAAATGTAAAAATATAGTTTTAAAAATTTCATTTCAAGTGATGACTTATTTTAAATTAAAAAATTATAACCTAGGGTTTAATTTAATATGAAACTTAGCAAAATATTGGCCTTATGTGTTCATGCTGTTTGTGTTTAAGTCGACTAAATTCATAGTTTTACATTATTTCTTAGTGAAATAACATTTAAGAAAGAAGAATAGTCTTACAAATTAATTCAAATATGTAATGCATGATAGGTAACCTAAATAAATCTAGTAAATAAATTGGCAAGAACCGTTAGGACATTTCTTAAAATAAAATGTGATGGTCATTGATTTATCCTTACAAGTAGTAAGCCATACTATCAGCCTATAGAATGTAAAACAAAGTGGAAATCAGTGGCATAACAGTGAGTATTTTATCAACTGACTTTCAAAGCAGGGGGTGCAGATTTATATCCTCTGCTGGTTTTCTGATTTCCATGATGTAAATATTCCCACCATATCTGAGTTCAAGCTACCAACCAGAAGTTACTAAACATGATGTTGAGAAGAGATATGCAGGTATAGCTTCTGGAAGCTGGTATGAACTGCACTGGTGGTAGTTATACAAAAGCAGGTGGGTATTATCAGCAAAATAGGGTAAAATAATATTTAACAAAGGTCACACATTTATATGATTATACCATATGCTAGAGAAGCACTTAAAATCAATAAGGAGTCTCTCTACAAAATATATTTATATACTTATTAATTACAAAGAGAAAAATTTCATCTTGTTAAATATGAATGAAATGGCTAACAATAAGATGTCATTCAGAATGATCAAATTAAAAGAATGATAATACCCACTGTTGGTAAAAGTGTGAGAATATAGATACAGCCTTAAATACCTAATAGAGGTGTAATTAGTCTTCATCTTTCTGGAAAGCAGTGGAATAGTAAGCTCAAAATTGTTTAAAATAGTCCTGCCACTTGATACAATGATTTTGATGCTAGGCACTTAGCGTTATGCTCTATGATAGAACATCTGTGGCACAGTGAAATGAACCAGCCCAACAAGACAGGAGGTTGTGAATTCCCTTGATTTAATGATACACTTTCAGAATATAGAATACAGACTCAAAATCTGCTACAAGAGCTTTGTGAGAAAATAGGGAGCCACTGAAATCTTCAAGTGGTAGGTAAATGTATTTAAAGAAAAGATGAGGAAAGAAACTTTTGAGAACTGTGGATCAGACTAGCCTTGTGTCTCTATGATCCCTCAAAATATATAGTAAAACAAAGTGGACCCTGGCCTAAGAATTGTTTTAAGAAATATTTTTCTTTGAATATAATCTTCTCTCTCTGAGCATAACAGCATCTTTCTAGTCTTTTGTCATTAAGCATTCAAATAGCCCTTAAACTTAAAAGAAGTATTAAGTGATATGAATGAGTCACAAACTCAAAGGCCTTTTCTGTGTAAGCAAAAAGTATAAAATTGTCATTATATTTATTTGAAATATATGCATGCATATCTATATCTATCAATCTATCTATATCACAGTTATCAGTTGTATATGGTAATCCTCATTTATAAATTGCTCCCTCAAGTTCATTAGTAGAGTTGGGACAAGAACTCAGGTCTTTAGGCTCATAGAAGGAAAGGAGACGATATGCAAGTGCCTACTATTTACTATTATCCTTCATGTTATTTTATCTTGTAAAAGACTCCAAACTAAGTAACACTATCATTTAATTTATAAACTTGTGAGAGCCCATACAGAGTACAAAGTCATTTTTAACTACACACATATGTTCTCTTCGCTAGGCTACATTGCTTGCTGGATTCATTGTGTTATAAGCTACAATGTAATCAATAGTGACCAACTTACCCAAGGTTTGCCCAGTATAACTGCATATGGTCCTTCTGATTGGCAAAATGGTCTATATGTTTCAATTATTTTGAGTATATTTGTGCCCCCTGGGATTCTATCCCTCAATTACATTATTGTTGTTTTTTAAGGTAACTGGAAAAAATCTAATGATGTCTCACAGGCATTAAAAAAAAAAAAAAGCAATTCTCTTAAAGAGTTAGTCTTTTGAGACTGAACCAGACTTCCACGTCAGTAGAATGTCATGTTAAATCAGTGATATAATAAAGCTGGGATGTAGTACTATTCTCTTTAATAAAGACAAGTTGTTAAATATATAAATATAAAACAGTTTATATTGTCTTAATTTTTTCAAGAAATTAGTAAATCTGGAAAAAACATTGAGACTGTGCCTCTTTGCTTTTCACATAGGATATTGTTAAGGCAGTCAGATAGAATGCTTATTGTCATTAAGCATTCAAATAGCTCTTAAACTTAAAAGAAATATTAAATGGTATGAATGAGTCACAAACTCAAAAGCCTTTTTTGTGTAATCGAAAAGTATAAAATTATCATTGTATTTATTTGAAATATATGCATGCATATCTATATCAATCTATCTATATCACAGTTATCAGTTGTATATGGAATCCTCATTTATAAATTGCTCCCTCAAGTTCATTAGTAGAGTTGGGACAAGAACCTTGAACAGAGGATTTTTGGCGGGTGGAGAGTCTGAACTTTAGTCCATGTTCTGCCTGTAACTAGTAATATATCTGTATAATGGCTTTTTATGCAATTCTTCATTTGAGAAATGGGAAAATTGGTATACATTCTTATGGACCAAAGATTAATTATTTTTAATACATTTTCCATTTTAAAAAATGAAAAAAATGGGTGTAAATTCTTATGGTTACATTTATAGCTGAAATCTCATTCTAAATAAACGTCTTTAGAAAATTTTATTATACAGTGAACAAATATGTATATAATAGGATGACAGAGTCTGATCGTTTTTTAGAGGAAAAAATCAGACCATGAAGGAAAGTCCACTTTATTAGTAGGCACATCACTTTCTTAATTGCATGAACACCAAAGCCTCATTCCTGTTGATGATGACTTTCTTCAGGGCTTCTTTCACTTCCTTGTTCCTAAGGCTGTAGATTAAGGGATTTAACATGGGAATGAACACTGTATAGAATACGGAAGCCATCTTGTCTGTGTCAAGGGAATGGTTTGAGCTTGGCTGTAAGTACATAAAGATCAGGGTCCCATAGAATATGGTGACCGCCAGCATGTGGGAGCCACACGTGGAGAAAGCTTTGCGTCTTCCTTCAGCTGAGCGCATCCTCAGGATGGCAGAAATAATAAACATGTAGGAGACAAAGACGATCAGAACAGAGGAAATGAACATGATACCAGCACAAGCGAAGATCCACAACTGTTTGGAGTGAGTGTCTGAGCAAGTTAGCCTGAGGAGAGGCATGTCATCACAATAGAAATGATTAATGACATTAGAGTGGCAATAGGAGAGGCGAAAGGTGAGGATGGTATGAAACAGTGCCACAAGGAAGCTATAGCTATAGGGGACAGCCACAAGCTGAATGCAGATTGCTGGGGACATCGAGACCATGTAGAGGAGAGGGTTACAAATGGCCACGTATCGGTCGTAGGCCATGGAAGCCAGAAGTAAACATTCGGCTGTCATGAAGGCCAGGAAACAGCCCAACTGAGCAGCACATGCATTGAAGGAGATAACATTTTGCTTGAACAAGAAATTCCCTAGCATTTTGGGTGTGATGACAGAAGCATAACAGAAATCGACAAAAGCCAGGTTGCTAAGGAAGAAGTACATTGGAGTGTTGAGTCTTGCATCTGTCCTAATGACTAGGATCAAACCCAGGTTGCCCACTACTGTGAAGAGGTAAATAGATACGAAAATCACAAAGAGGGGCATCTTCAACTCCTGACGATCTGTGAGGCCCAGGAGAATAAATTCTGTCACCTGGGTGCAATTGATCTGGGCCATGCACCTTCAGTATGTCTGCATAAAGAAAGGAAAATTAAATCCAGCTTAATTTAATTAATCTTAAACCTTCATAATATTTATTTATACCTTGACATCCCAAAAAGCAATTTTATTGTTAACATGAAAGTGCTAATATTAAAATGATAAGTAGTATACTTGGAGTCTGGGATGGGAGAAAGAGAAAAAGTAGATATTTTGGAAGAAAGACTTATTTCTTTCACCCAAATCAATTGCATTGATAAAGCTAAGAGCCATATGATAGGATTCAGTCCAGATTGGTTCTCTGTCCAAATCTCTTGTGCGTTATATTATTTAACATGTAATATTATTTTTTCAAAACTTGACAGCTATTATTTTTATTTAAAAACCTTAGCATCAGTAACACAGAGAAAAATGAATCTTTGCAGTGACATCACTGACAAACCTGTCATCATGCCTGTGTGATACAATTGCTGCAGTGCTGACAGATATTGAATGTTCTCTTTGTCTATTCTACACTCATTCTTTCTCACAGAGAGGTCACCACAGGTTGCTACACAATCCTCATAACTGCGTTCATAATGAAAATGCTGAAAGTGGGTAACTTGATGAAAGACGTAGTAACATGTTTTATAGGTGTTTATTTACTTCATGTCTTATCATGTCCATTCACAGGTGAGGGAGAGACATCTCAAGAAAGTTAAGCCCCTGAAGTAAACCCACACAGCTAAAACAGCTGGTATTTAAATCAGTGTTCTGATGCAGGAGCCCACCAACTATTATAGTCTGAAGATAGCCAATGTATTCTGTCCTTGCAGGCCTACATTTCTCCAAGTATTTCTTGTTGTAGAATTTCACACTTATCTTTATATGTGAAGCATCAACCTACCTGATCAAATGCAGTGGATACCTGCAATTTTTAAAAACATTTTGCCCTCCAATGGTGACCACAGGATGGCCACGGGTTTGAAAATTAATCTGGGGAACGTAATTTGGTGGTTACCAGAAGGTAAAGGGGTTGGGGGGTGGGGGATGAGGGTGAGGGGGATCAAATGTATGGTGATGGAAGGGGAGCTGACTCTGGGTGGTGAACACACAAACACAGTGTGATTTATGGATGATGTGATACAGAATTGCACACCTGAAATCTATGTAATTTTACTAACAATTGTCACCCCAATAAATTAAAAAAAAACACCATTTTGCTTAATAAAATAAACGTGATGTCTGCTTTCTAATAGATTTATATCAATGTTATGCTCCTACCATGTCACCATTTATTTTAAAACATATAGGTTTGGATTATTTTAGGCTAATTTATATGTCTTGACTGTTATTTTAAATGAAATATCTTCATATGTTTTACTTATCCTTTTGGACTGTTGTTCATAATTGGAATATGAACATCAATATAAGGTTTAGTTTAGGACAGGGTAACATACATAGAAATAAAGATTCTGTTACTGAATTTATAATGTCATGTTTCTCTCTCTTTCCACATGAAAAATTGACAGCAATTTTGAGAAAACTAATAAATTGCTTTGCACACAGTGAATATGACTTGATGCAAATATTATACTGAGAATATATTAACTCATATTTCCTGTCTTTTCAATGACTAATGGCTTTTATATGCTACAACTCTTACTCAGGTAATCTCAAAAAGTTTTCGTGTAACATAGTGAATGGGAGAAAATACTTGCAAATCATATATATGATAAGGGATTAACATCCAAAATATATTAAGAAGTCATACAACTCAATAGGAAAAAAATCCAACTAATAAACAAGCAGAAGATCTAAATACTAAACATTTTTCTAAAGTAGATGCACAGATGGCCAATAGGCACATGAAAAGATACTCAACATCACTAATCAACAGGGAAATGTAAATCAACACCATAATGAGCTATCACCTCATACCTGTTAGAATGGCTATTATCAAAAAAATAAGAAATAGCAGGGGTTGGCGAAGATGTGGAGAAAAGGGAACCCTTGTGCGCTAGTGATGGAAAAGTAAATTGGTGCAAACACTATGGAAAACAATATGGAGGTTCCTCAGAAAAGTAAAACTAGAACTACCATCTGAGCTAGCAATTCCACTTCTGGGTATTTATTTGAAGAAAATGAAAACACTGCTATTGATCATTGCTTCCAATTACCATTACATGAGATGGTTACAACATTAAAACTTTTTAAAGTCTAATTAGTGGTCCCATAAGTATATAAAATCCATTTTGAAACAAATTAGCAACTGTTTGATGGGAAATTTGGTTTCCAAGTCCCAAAATACTAGGTAAGGCTTCACTGTGTGGCAGCTGTAAAAACTTCAGTATGCCATTTCATCTTAACGTGGTGCACACATATGCAAATACATTTGAAAGCATATTATATATTGCTTTCAAATATATTATATATTTGACCTTTCACCATCAAACCCATGATATTTTATATTCAAATTATACTCACATCTCTTCCCTTCTGCCGCAACCAGCACATAGTAATCTAATGAGAATAATTGTTTTTACGGTTCTCAGTTTCTACATGACCTTACGTGCTTCCCTACTTTTATATATGCTTTTTCCTATGCTCATCTCTACCAGTATATGTTGAATGGAGAGTTAGAGGGATTACTCCTAATTATCCTTCAAGGTCTACCCCAAATCCCACCTTTCCTGTAAAGATCTCCCTGATTTTTAATTCCATGCTCCGATACTTAACAGTTTTCATCTTTGTGTTTGAGAAACATTTTATACATAACTCATTTACAGAATATATCATATTTATGGCAGCCATCTGTTTCCATATTTCTTAATAGAGTGTAGATTCCATGGGTAAAATTCATATCTTTTTCATTCATGTCCTACTATAGCCCCTTCTAGATGCTAAGTAATGGGGAATTAAAGATTAATTTTTGTCATAATATCTCAATATTCATTCCCCTTGCTCATAATTAATGCCCTTTACTTATGTTCAGTGTATTAAGGAACATATTGATGACTTGATTTTAATGTGTTCACTTCTCATCATGGGTAAAATGGTTAGCTTTTGCAAAAATGGGAAGAGTTTTGACATAGATTACAGTTTAGTGAATTAAGTGCCTAACTTATCCAAACAGTAAAATAGATTCTATCTTGGTGATCTCAATTTTTTTTTTCACTTCCAACTAATAAGAAATCTTATATAATATCACATACATACATACAGAAATAAAATTAGAAAATACCCTTTTCCCTATTTTTGGAATATACTACCTAAACTGTTTTATATTAAAACCATTCTATTCTCTTCTACTTTATTTTTAAAATGCCTGTTGATACCAATTTTAAAATATTGGAATCTACCTGGGTAGAGGGCACTCCTATTTCTTCTCCAAGTGGGTTTGGGCAGCAACCAACTGCAGGGTTTTGTCAGTGACTATCCCAGGGGATTTTACTTTGCAGTGTGATGCAAGTAAGATCATCAGAAAAATTACAGTCCACACCCCATAGGGCTTCCATGGCAGGCTGGGGATCAATTAACATTATCTCTGGTTTCTGAGAACCACACATCTATCTGCCTTTACTGTGACATTATTGCCCTAAATTCCCTCATTCCTGAACATTATTTATTTGTTGTTTTAATTGTCCCTTTATTGTTGTCGCTTAGTGACAGGATTTAAATTTACCTCTTAAAGCAAAATAAGAATTACCTTGTGAACTTTCTTACAACGTATCTCTCAAACAAGTGAATATCTAACTCCCGCTAGAACCTATTTCTGAACATTTTAAGACATAACCCTCTCTTTGGCTTAATCTTTGAAATGTTCTTGAAGTAGTTTTCCCCTTCTAGGTAGTCCTTTTCTGGTATTACTTAGTTTCCTTGGTCACTTGGTTTAAAGAGCACTCTTCAGATGTTTTCTTAGCCATAGCAAGAAAGTGCAAGAAAAACCTGGTTTTAGTACTTACTAGAAAACAATGATTTGCTACAGACTGCATTATATCCCCCCAAATTCTTATGTTAAACTTGTAACCAGTAATATGATGGTATTTGGAGATGGGGCCTTTGGGACGTAATTAGTATTTTGAGGAGGTCATCAGGATGAAGCCCTTGTGATGGAATTATTGTCCATATAGGAAGTCACACTAAGGATCTCTCTCTCTCTCTTTCTCTGTCTAACCCTGCCCCATACACACACACTAACCAAGGAGAGGTCATTGTAGCACACAGTGAGATAGTAGTAATATACAAGCCAGGAAGAGAGTTCCCAGGAGAAACCAAACTGGCTGGAACCTTGATCTTGGATTTTCCAGCCTCAAGAACTGTGAGAAAATAAATTTCTGTTGTTTAAGCCATCCAGTTTATGGAATTTTGTTATGGCAGCTCAAGCTGAAATGGACAGTATATCTGAGGAAACAGAATAATCCTCCATACTGCAAAAAGGGGGAAAGGAAAGAAATTATGAAATTATTTTTTTTCCAATATAGTGTATTTTCTGTTGTCTTCTCAGTAATTAAGGGAGGCCAGCAATTACTCATCTAGAAGTTTCAAATACACAAAGGATGAAAAACACAACTGAGCTATACACAGTGAGCTTAAAAGTTATGTGAGAGGGCTAGTAAGGCATTTGATGCAAACCCTGGGATCCAAAGCAAATATAAAATTACATCCCAAGGGACTCTGGATTTGATGAGGTGTAAGCAAATTATTGTGAATATAGTTTATGGAAAAATAGGGATGGGCTTGTCTGTTTGGTATACTGGCTTTGAATATAAATTTGCCACATAGTTTTCTATAAAATAAATTTCTAACTATAACGGCTCTAATATGTTGGGGCGGGTACTGTTAGTATCTAACATTGTGTGTGACGCATTAACACATCTGGCACAAATCCATAGAGATCACAGCTTGACATGATTACATTGTGTCAATCAGTGCTAATCAGAAAATACGTATAAGCATGAACTGTGTTCGAAATATCAAATTATTACTTTATGAATATGCAGTACTTGATTTTTTTTTGTAAACTGGCAAACATAACACAGATGACAAAATGCCTTATTATTGTTTATGTCTTGTTATAAAATGTTATGGCTTGGTAACTGGCATTGAGCTGTTGGAAGAATAACTAAGAAAAATCTATATAAGTGCATGAATATAAATAAATCAGATTGAAAACAAATGATATTGAAGTCTAACAAACCACAGTTTGTTAGACTCGTGTTTTTATAATGTTGTTTCAACATAAGTTTTATACATGTTATCAAAGGCTGTTCCCAGTGAACATTTCGTCTTCCCATGTCTTAATCTTTACATAAAACACTTCAGCACAGTTGATCAAAGTTTGGGGGTGGGGGAGTATTTGACTAGGAGACACCCAGGAAAAATTTAGGCTGCAGGAATGGTTCTGCATCTTACTGAGGTGGTGTTTCCTTAACCTCATGCATTTGTCAGAAATTCATAGGACTGTGTATCATCAAGAGTCAGTTTTATATGTAAGCTATGAAAAAATGAACCAGATTGTCAGCAAATGCCAGGAAGTACTATGACAAATGTGTTTACCTGTATTATAAATCCCATCGTCTCACTAAAGGGGAAACTAACTTTGAAAAATAATGTATTTCCAAAAGTAATTCAGATCGTGGTTCCATCAGGAGTCAGGTCCATACCTCCTGACATCCATATTTGTTCATTTATCTTCCTTCTCCCAGAAGAAAAGGGACCCAGAATTTTGTGGCTACAGGTGAACTAGTCCTGACTATATATATTAAAGAATTTTTCAGTCTTTTATTTTTTCAAAGTATTGTTTTAAAACTTCTAAGCCATTTTGTGATAGGAAGTAGTGCTGGAAGACTCCAGTAAGACTCAGCAGGCTGAGAAAGGTTGGTGAATGTCCAAAAAATTTAATTTTTCAAAATACATTTATTACTAAAAAGGCATTATTTTCTGGAAAATTATACACATAATATGATCTATAGAAATTATAATACGATCTTGAGTTGGGTTTCCCAAAAAGGAGACACCGAGTCATGATTTGTATAAATATCATTTATTAGGAATTATCCCAAGAACAGTTCTTGGGTTGAGTGGGAAGTGGGACTTGGAAAGCAAATCGGCCAAGCAAGGATGTAGTATCAAAGTGCCATGCTAGGACTCTGGTTAGAGTCCCTGGGAAGTTTTGGAGACAGGCAGGTCAAACCTTGGAATTGCTCCAATGAGCAGACAAAGGAGTCGAGTATTCATACCCCTGTGCACACATCAGTCATTGGCTAAGAGCTATCCCCTGGGGAATATAAATTCCCAGCAACTTCCGGCTCACATGGCATGCAGAAACAGCTGCAGAAGCCCGAGGCAGTTCTCCAACACAGAGATAGGCACTGCTTCTGGAGAACAAAAACACACCAGGGGCTGTATACAAATGTGGTAAACAGTTTGATCTTATCAAAGTTTGGTGGTGGACAAGCAGAATCAAGGTAACTTGGGAACTTGTTGGAAATACAAATTCTTTGGCTCCACACTAAACCTACTGAATCAGAAACTCTGGGGGGTTGACCCAGTAATCTTTATTTTAACAAGCCTTCCAGTTGATACTAATGCATACTCGAGTTTGAGAAAAAACCATAGATGGTTCGAGGAAGTTTTTGTAGTATCTACTTCAAATATTATCTTACTTAAGAACTGATTTTAAAGCAAAATTATATTGATGTTGAAATCCTAAGTAACAACTGCCTTAAATTAGTTACGTCTTTTAAATGGAAGATCCCTTTATGTGCCAATCATCTAGATGGAGTAAGTGTACAAGTTTGGAAACAGAAGGTTGAGGGAGCTTAGCTGCCCTGCATAAATTTGAAAGTATTTTGAGCTGCCTGGTTCAATCTAGAATAGTTGTATTAAAGTTAGGGGGGAAAAATAGTCATTAGGACAAGAAATCCTGCCAGAAACAAAGAGGGACATGGAATAATGATAACGGGGCAGGGGGAGGGGAGGAATCAGTAAATTTATCACTTATAAATTTGTGCACAACTGGTCAGGCAACCCACAATCCATGAAATAAAAATGACAGATAAGAAAGTAGAAACATAATTCAACTGAGGATTTAATAGCACTTTTAATAATTGGAAGAACAAAGAAAGAGAAAACCAGCAAGTGCATAGATGACTTGAACAGCCCTGTCCATTAGCTTGACCTGAAATCTATACAATAGTTTAGGAAACAATTGTTTAGGGCAAGCTTTGTCAACCTTGGCATTGTTGCCATTTTGGACTAGATAATTTTTTGTGTGCGGGACTTTCCTGTGCATTGTAGGTTATGTAGCAGCCTCCCCGGCCTCAACCCTCTAGATAGCAATAGTATTCCTTTATACTACCTTGTCATGGTGAAAATACATATTTCCAGACATTGCCAGATGTCCCCTGGGCAAAAATCACCCCCAGTTGACACCTCCTATTTACATTGGTCTCTTGGCATTTAATTTGCAATATATTATTAAAGCATTCAGAATCCTAAACTGGGTGGTCAGGGTGCTTTCACTTTTGTCTATTCTTAGCCAGTTATGTAACTATAACTGATGAGATGAGATAATGGGTTTTTAAAATATATTTTCTTCATTAGAGAAATCATACAATGTAAATTCTTACGGTACTTTCTACACATTAATTGTAATTCTAAGTCAAACTTGCTAACAAAGAATTCAGACGATTTCATTTTACAGTGAACAAATCTTTTGTTTGTTTGTTTGTTTGCAAGAAATGTAATTTTATGTATTTTTTATGATTCAGTATAATTTTCATTTCAAGGCCCCATTCAGAGGGAAAAACTTAATCTCAGCCCACTTAAATTTCTTGCCCTACTCCCTTGAGTTGTGCATAACTTTTACTATCTTGCATAGTGACAAGGATTTCATAGGTAACACCTAGTCCTCATTCCTTCAATCCTTTTTGTAATCCACTGAAACATTGGTGATTTTACCTGATTGTCTATCACTGGCATTCCAGTGCCGCTACTTTACCCTATGTTAAAGTTCAAATAGTTCCTTTTCTTTTAGCAGCATTCCTTGCTGCATTCACTTGACTGCTTTCGCACTATATCAGATCATGAAAGTGTCTAAGTGGATGCCACTGACATCTAGTTCAACGCCACTCCTAAGTGCATATAATCATTCAACTGTATCCGTGCCATACCAGGGCAAGGGAGAACCAAATACGTTCATTTCTAGACACATCTGCAGTGAATAAAACTTCATTGACAACCAACTAAGGTCAAGACACTCTACTAATTTTATTAAAGGGGAAAAAAACAGATCATGAAAGAAAGGTCATTTTTGTTTTTTCAAATCGTTTTAAATGTCGGGAACCCAAAAGCCTGGGTTCTATTGATGATGACTTTCTTCAGGGCTTCTTTTACTTCTTTATTCCGGAGACTGTAGATTAAGGGATTTAACATGGGAATGAACACTGTATAGAATACGGAAGCCATCTTGTCTCTGTCAAGGGAATGGTTTGAGCTTGGCTGTAAGTACATAAAGATCAGGGTCCCATAGAATATGGCAACCGCCAGCATGTGGGAGCTACATGTGGAGAAAGCCTTGTGCCTCCCCTCAGCGGAGTGCATCCTCAGGATGGCAGAAATAATAAACATGTAGGAGACAAAGACGATCAGAACAGAGGAAATGAATGTGATACTAGCACAGGCAAAGATCCACAGCTGTTTGGAGTGAGTGTCTGAGCAAGTTAGCCTGAGGAGAGGCATGTCATCACAATAGAAATGATTGATGACATTAGAGTGGCAATAGGAGAGGCGAAAGGTGAGGATGGTATGAAACAGTGCCACAAGGAAGCTATAGCTATAGGGGACAGCCACAAGCTGAATGCAGATTGCTGGGGACATCGAGACCATGTAGAGGAGAGGGTCACAAATGGCCACGTATCGGTCATATGCCATGGAAGCCAGTAGCAAACACTCTGATAGCATGAAAGTGAGGAAACAACCCAACTGAGCAGCACATGCATTGAAGGAGATAACATTTTGCTTGAACAAGAAATTCCCTAGCATTTTGGGTGTGATGACAGAAGCATAACAGAAATCGACAAAAGCCAGGTTGCTAAGGAAGAAATACATTGGAGTGTTGAGTCTTGCATCTGTCCTAATGACTAG
Source organism: Rhinolophus ferrumequinum (assembly GCF_004115265.2). NCBI lineage: Eukaryota > Metazoa > Chordata > Mammalia > Chiroptera > Rhinolophidae > Rhinolophus > Rhinolophus ferrumequinum. The sequence continues at coordinate 12,289,731 of NC_046294.1, forward strand.
GATCAAACCCAGGTTGCCCACTACTGTGAAGAGGTAAATAGATACGAAAATCACAAAGAGGGGCATCTTCAACTCCTGACGATCTGTGAGGCCCAGGAGAATAAATTCTGTCACCTGAGTGCAGTTGATCTGAGCCATATCTTTTCAGGGCATCTGCAGTAGAAAGTAGAGATAAGAGTGAAATTCAAGTTGCCATTGTTATACATGGTGTTTTTAAATTTTAATATCTTGTAAAGAGGTTTTGTTGCTAGTAGAGGCTGTTAGCATACTGGGATTCTAGCAGTAGGATGGAGAACAGAAGGAGGTACATTTGGCCGATGCATATTCCTCCTCTCCCTAATCCATTGGATGTATGAGGATGGGAGCTGTGGAACAGTCCACATTGCCTGGTTTCTATTCAAAGGTCTTATTCATTAAGCATTTAAAACTATAACCTGCATTGTTAAAATGTTTAAACTACTGTTTTTATTGAAAAAAATGTTAACATTAGTAACATAAAAGAAAACATCTTCTTCAGTGACATCACTTTAATAGATCTGTCATTGTACCTGTGCAGACATACCTCCACATTGTACCCATACTGACAGAACTGTAGTTTAGTATTTTCTATTTCACTTCAATAAATTATAACATAAAGGCCACTACAGTTTGCAAAGTAATCTTCATAGTTATATTAATAATGTGAGTCCTGAAAATGCATAAGTATAGAGGGTTCAATGAAACATTTATATACATCATTTTATCTCACTAAAACTGTAAGTAAAAACCACATTATTATGTCCACTTTACAAATGAAGAGGAGATTGAAACAGAAAAACCCAAAACAAAATCAGACAGCTGGTGTGAGTGTAGTGAGTTGGGTTTCAAATGCATGTGTTTCTGACTCAGGAGTCCACACTTCATCATTACACTGTCAATATAGTATATCATATTTTTCGTGTTGCTTTCGTGTTGTTTCGTGTTGTTTCTAGATTTTGCTGCCTATAATATCACACAAACATCTTTATCTATGAAGCATGAACTTATATGATCAAAGAGAATAAATTCTCACTACTTTATAATATATTATAATTTACAATAAAATTGACATTTTCTTTTCAAGAGATTTGGAAATTTGTGTCTCTTAAAAGTCAATTCATAAGAGTCTTTCAAGTTTTTTACTTTTTATTAAAGAAACATAGATTTTAGTATTTTGATTGTTAATTTTGTTTTCCTACTTTAAGTTTAAAATATTTTTATTTAATTTTTGTATTGATTTTGACTGATTTTCATAATTCAATTATTGAATATCAAAATCAAATTTATTTTAAAATAAATTTGAAAGTAAAAATTACAGAACTAGTTCTTACTATAATGTCAAATGTCATATCTCTTACTCCTTTTCCTTCTCTCTCTCTTTATACCTGGAAAATGAAAACAAAGATTTCTTGGCTAAGCTCACACAAAGTGCTTAAGTCACTCTGGAAATTGCAGTAGGAATAAATATACAGATAAAATAAAAACCTGTGTTTCTTCAAATTTACTAATTGCTCTTTTGTACTTAAAATTATTATTCAAATTATCAAAAATTCATTGTAGTTATTTTTGGTTTGTTTAAATCAAGTTGTTTATTGAGAAACACTACATGATAAGTAATAACTTTCCAGTAATACTCATACACCTTAATCTTATCTAAAATAAATTGTATGTTCCCTACTGATACTTTATTAATGTCTAACTTGTTACATGGAAACTTAGGGAAATAAGGACCTAGTAATCCATCAATTCCACATATCTAATTTGCACATTAAAAATAAAAGTCAACTTTGAGCAAAAAAAAAAAAAAAAGGGGAGATAAAATAGATTTTTTTGTTTATTGGGCTACTTAGACCAAGACCCTTCTCTAGGTTACTAGCTTGCAAGCTCAAACTTTTGACCACAAACCACAGAACCAAATACTTGTTACATGACAGCGTGGAGCTAATAAATAGATCCAGAATAATACTTCCATTACTTGGCATGCTCTTATCTTGAATGTTCTTTTGCATTCTATTATAATCTGTGCTATTTAATTTAATCCGAATAATACTGGTTAAGATTCTGAAAACTGGATTCATGACCTACTAATAGTTGCAAGTACAATTTCAAAAACTATACTTTAATCCACCACACACTATCACCATTTTCATCAACACAAGTAGAAAAGCAACTTACCTATGAACAGCTCCAAGGGACACTTCCCACTTTTTTCAATAACCAAGACCACGTAGATTCTATCCTTAACATTTGTCTTGATTATGTCTAACTGTTAATGTCTTTAAGAGTCTATTTCATTCCCTCATTCCCTCATTCAATAACATATCTTGAGAACTATTAATTTCCAGATACTACTTAGAGTCTGAAGATAGAACTGAGAAAGAGCAGGGCAATAGACTAGACTGAAAAGACAAAAAACAAAACAAAAACAAAAACAAAAAAACCCGCCAAATTTCCTTTATTTTCCTTTTCTCTTTCCTTTCCATTGCTTTTCAATCTACTTCCAAAACACAAAACTCTGATGTTTGTGTATATATATACCATTTTACTTTGCATTAAAAAGAAAGTGTAAATTGTATTTGAAAGCACATGTGACTTTTCATAATCTTGTCCCTGACTATTTTTATAATTACAATACCATTCAACTCTCTCAACCACAATGGACATCTAATGGTCCAGTTAATATTATTGGTCTCCATTTGTCAATAACGACATGCCTTTCCATGCTTTTCTACTTTTGTCATTGCCATTCCTAGTGTCATTCTCTACAAGAAAAATGCATAGTTGGAGGGAAAACACTGTTAGTTCCTTTAAAGCCTGTTGAACTATTGCTTCTTCTTTGAAGAGCTACTTCCCATGTTAACATATTTCATGTTTGTGTTCTAGAATCACTTTAAATATACCACATTGACATTTCCTTTTACATTTATAACAACCATCTGTTTCCATACCCCTTCCCCTGATAAAACATTAGAAAATTTATGGATGAGAGCCATGCATTTTTTTTTTTTTAAATTTCTCAATGCAGTCTCTTCCAAATGTTAGGTAATGAGGAATGAAAGATTAACTTGAGGTAGAGGAAGCTGAACCGGGTATGGTGATGGAAGGAGAACTGACTCTGGGTGGTGAACACGCAATGTGATATATAGATGATGTATTACTGAATTGTACACTTGAAACATATGTAACTTTACTAACCATTATCACCCCTATAAATTTTAATTTAAAAAAGATTAATTTTAGATCAATTAATTTAACATTAATATTATAATTATTACATTTGAATATTTATTCCCCTTATTCTTAAATTATATTCTTTGCTTTAGAAAATATCTCTAGGGACATAATGGTAAGCTTTATCTAATGCAGTCCTAACTAAATCCTAACTAAAATCTCTAGGAATGTAAATGTAGAAAGCACAGTTTCGACATAGGTTATAATCTCGTCAATCATGTGCCTGCTTTTTCCAAACCTCCTCAGAGATTTTAAACTGGAATTTTATTTTCTTTAATCTACTGTGTGTGTGTGTGTGTGTGTGTGTGAATAATGTTGCAATTTTGTGTGCATTTAAAAATGTTGATTGACTGCCTATTATGTATTAAATATCTTTCTGGGTTTTGACGTGACAACAAATAAAGGTCAGAGTTCAGTCATCAAGAAGCTTAGAGTGTAAAAAGAGGAAGAGAGCAATCAAGCAGATTCGCAGTAGTAAAGCATAATAATTGAGAGGATACTATGTAACTTGAAGACTTTAGGGAGGGGAAGTTTATGGGAAGATTTTCCTGGGTAAGCGTTTTCAAAATTAGCATGGAAAAATTGAAGGAAAAGAAGATTTCAAGCTGAGAGCATGCAATTATGTACGTGTATAATTTCTACAAATTATTACATGAATACATGGTGCTCATTCAACCTTACCTTCCAGACCTGGTTCTGATTCAGTTAACTGCATGAGCTTGGGAAAATTACTTGAGCATCTTGAAACTCAATTTATTCATCTGTACATAAAAAAAGTGACTAGACTGGGTTATGTCTCCACTCCTTCTCGCCCTTCAGTTCTTGTCCACTTCAATCCTGGATGATCTGGATACTTTCATCAAAACTAACATAAAATCAGAGAAAACACTGCATATCTTTATCTTATAAAAATATGCTTCAAATTCTTTTATTCTCATCTACTGTATTATACTCTAATTTTTTAAATTTTTGTCTTGAGCTACTATAGCAATGATATTACACATCATTCAGTCAAACCCATCGTTTTAAAATATAGTCTCTAACCTACCTGGTTCTTATTTCTCCTCATAATGGGTCTGGATGACAGATGACTGCATAGTTTTGTCACTGTCTCTGTCCCAAAGGATCTTATCTCAAAGCATGATGCAAGTAAGATTATCAGAAAAATGACAATGCATGCTCAGTTGGTCTGCCAAGGCAGGCTGGGGATTCATGGATGTGAGTCCCAGTTTTTGAAGAGCTGCATATCTACAGCTCCATCATTTGTTTAATATTATTGCTCTGTGGTCCTCCTAACCCTTAAAATATTATGATTATTTTTAAAAATTATTTTTGTTGTTGTAGATTATTAGTGTTACTCTTCAAATTTGGCTTTTAAAGGCAGATAGGAATTACCTTTAAAAAATTCTTACAAATAGCTCTCTGTGAAATGTGTATCCAAAGGACCTCCCACTCAATACTTGTATGCCAAGACGTTTGTTAAAATTTCTGGGCCTTTGCTGGTATCCTAGTCACTCAGAACTAGGTGATGAATAAGAAATAGGTTGTCAGATTAGCGTGCAGGGAAAGAAGGGTGGATTTGTGTTTCTATATACTGACTATGACTTTAAATTTGTCCTTAATTTTCAACTAAATAAATCTTTAATTATAACACTGGGTTACAAACTAAGGAAGAGAGGGATAGAATCTTAAATTCTTTTTTATGTGTTTGAAGAGGACATTTTAATTAAAAGAGAAAATATAGCAAATGCTTAGAAATCACAACCTAGTTCCATTGTATAAATAATGATCAAGATAGGAATGATATATGTTTGAACTCTATGTTCTAGACATTAAATAACTCTTCCATGAATATATCCTCTCTCTCTCTCTCTCTCTCTCTCTCTCTCTCTCTCTCTCTCTCTCTCTCTCTTTTTCCAACTGGGAAACACATCTGGTCCAATTGGCTAAATGTCCCATCTCTGTTTGTGCCTTGTAATAAAATGCTATCATTTGTGCTTCGGTATTGAGATTCTTGATCATTATGTACAGCACAATACTTAGAACAAAAAAACAGAAACATACAAATAAAAAAAGCATTAGGAGCATTAGTCATGTCTCTGGACAAGCCATTTAACTCTACATGTAATTAAAAGGAAACTCTTACTGATGAATTAGAAATAGTTAGAGTTCAGAAATTACATGTGATTCCCCAATTCTTTTTTGCTTTTTATAAATGATGTAAAATATTACATCAGGTTAAACGATAAAATAAAGCATATCTTATACTGGACATTTTGTAGAGACCTGTGAAAAACCCAAGCTACATTTTATAAGGGAGTTCAGAAATTTGATACAGTGAACCCTATATATTCCACCTGATGGTCTTGTTTAATGTCAGTTTACAGATTTCTAGTCAGAGTTGGAAGACCACTGTAAGCATCCATACGTAACCCATGGCTTAGTTCATCCTTCAACATCCATGTCCTCACTCTCATATTTCATCACAAAAAAAATTTATAAGACATGTTGTCTACGAAAAGACATGCAATAATGACCATGACTAGAGAACAGAGCTTTGCTACTCAGAGAAACAAATGTAATATAGTAACTTAAGGATTTGCATCTTGTTACATTAGATTAGATCAATATATCAGTGTTTTAATATTAACACACTTTCATTGATTACTAAAAGATACTACCTAATTTCATCCTTACCTATTTTTTATGAGTTCTCATATCTAATTTCAAGAAAATAAAAAGATGCCAAAGGACACTGTGGCCTCCTCGCTTCCTAAAGCTTCTGCTGTAGCTGTGCATTCTAAAACTAGGGATATCCATTAATAATTTTTTAATAAATCAAAGGAAACAAGAGACAATACAAAGTATCAACTATAGGGTTTGTCACAATGTAAATTTACCTGATAAAACCTTTCTCTGGGATGCCTCATATTTCTTCTCCCTCGTTTGGGGAGTTGGAAAAAAACCCTTTGGGCAACTTCATTAGCAAGGGAATTAGTAGTAACAGTTTATCAGTCAAGAGTTTCTTTTACTAGTTCCATCTCTTCTCCCTGATATCTGCCCAATGGATGAAGACATCCCAGTGAATGAAGGAATTAAGAGACGGTTTTATTGAATCGATGCTCATCTTATATGATGGAAGAATCAACATTGTTGTCCAGTGTGTTAAGTTTCCAGCAGAACTATTTCTACATAGTGATAATATCAGTGGAACTGCCATGGGGGAACTGCCAAAGACTTTTAATGACTTGCCCCACCTCATTCAGCTGGTTTAGTGGTGGGACAAGACTCTAGAATTATGGTTCTTTGTTTCATCATTTCAAAGGTCCGTTTTCCACTGTTGACTCATCTTCAGATCTCTGTCTGAATCATTACACTTCAGCCACACTGGCATTCTGGCAGTTTTTGAAACATGGCCATTATGTTCTAGTCTCAAGGTTTGTGTACCTATCTTAGGTAATTCCTTGATATGTACACATACTCTCTACTCATCATCTGAGATGTACTTTTTTTCTATTCTGTGTTCTACTCTATTGTGTTCTATGCTGTTTCATTCAGGAATCCTGGTCAGGATTCACTAAATTGTGAATTGTGCTAACAGTGCATGAGCACATTTTAAGAAACCCCTCTTTAGACTTGTGTCATCTTCATAAACACAAACACAAATGTTACCTCCTATAACCATCTTATAGCAACTTCTCCCATCCTCCAACTCATTTCCTTCACTGTTTTTCTGATGCAAAGTATAGAAATCTCCTTACTCTTAGGACAAGTATCAAATTTTTTATTCTATGTTTCTATTAAGAGAAAACATAAAACTCTCTTTATTTCCCTTCTCCTTATAATAGCTAGATAAGATATTTTCTGTGAAAATTTTGTTAAATTGATTTATATCCACAAGGAATAGATCATGTTTTGGGTAAATCTACCAGTTAGTTTTCTATTAAATAAACTTCCAACGATCATAACACTGGGCTACAATATAATGGGAAGAGGGACAGAATATTACATTTATTTTTACATAATGCATAGCACACTAAAAACTTCATTGAAATATATAATGTACCAAATACTTAAAAATGACAACCTAATCATATTCTGAGTTGTGATCATGATAGTAATTTTATAGACAGACGCTGTATTTTTGAGATATTAAATAATTATTCTATTAATATACAATGCCTTTTTAAATTTCATTAATTAAATTTACAAATGAATGTACCACAATTGGCCAAATGTCTCATCTCTGCTTGTGCCTTGTTGTAAAGAGCCAGGACTTGTGCTCTGATATTGAAATGGTGAATTAGTAACCATAGCTCTTAACACAGGAGCATGGATAGTAGTGTCCCTTTAATTTTAAGTGATATATAAATATATATGTTAAATATATGTGATGTATTTATATATGTTAAATATATATTAAATGTTAAGTGATCTATAAATATTAAATATATTTAAGCATTATATAAATATATATTAATGTATCACATATTAAGTAAGTATAGTTGTAATCTATGAAATACATATATTCCAGAAATTCAATTTGATTGCTCAATAATTTTTGATCTAAAATAAAATATCAATGCAGTTACATAAAACATCACTCTTAGAGGCCATTCTATAGATAGTCATGAAAAGAATAGCATTACAGTTTTTTATACAGGAGTTCAGAAGCTTTATACCATGAAACCTCCATAAATTTCACCTGACAGATTTGTTTAATATTAAATTCATGGGCATATGCAGAATTGTAACAACCACATGCAACTCACAGCTTAGATTACAATGCTACACCAGTTTCTTCCCTTGTCACAAGCAAGATTTATAGTACCTAGTGCCATGAATAAACAGAAGACTTCTCAGGAGATCTTTAAGTAAATTGCAAACTTTTTATCCTTTCTGCTAAGAGAGTGCTATTGGGACTTTGCAATTTATCTTAAATTCTCTCCTGAGGAGTCATGAAGTAATTTTTGAGAAAAAAGTAATATAATATTTAGAAATTTCTTTTCATGCTCAGGAAATGATTATGACAACAATAGAAAAATGAAATCTTGGGAACCCCAAATCTGTCAGTGAATCAATTTCAATATAGATGACATGAAATTTTATGTATCACTTTCAGAATTCATTTTTTTTCCATAGAAGCATTATTAAAGATATGTTTACCATCTTTTTAGTTTTGCCTTTTACATGTCATAAAAATAATGTTTTGCCTTTTTAGTTTTGCCTTTTACATGTCATAGAAATAATGTATTCTTCTCAGACTGGTTTCTTTTGCTTAGCAATATGCATTTAAGATTCCTGAATGTCTTTGTATGGCTTGATAGCTCACTGCCTTTTATTGCTGAATAGTATTCCATTGTGTGGATGTATTACAAGTTGTTTACCCATTCACATGTTCAGTGTTTGTTAACTATAAATGCAGCTGCAATAAACCGAGTTTTATTTTAGATAAATCAAATCAGTTCGGTAAATATATAGGAGTGTGATTGCTGGGGCAGTCGTGAGGACCTACAGCTTTGCTGCTAGACCTGGGCTGATTTGATTCAAAGTGGAGCTTGAAAAATCCCATCCTCAGGGATGTTTTCAAAACATGTGATCTCAGTGGCTTTTTTTGGAAAGGTCAAAGTTACAGATACTATGACACTACAATACTGCTTAGTATAATTAACAGATTAAGAGATCAGCCATAGATTTAATAGAGAGATCAAGTACAAAAATCATCAGCCATTAAAGAAATGCAAATGAAAACCACTAAGCCTCCACTAGAAGGATATAGTCAAAATGACTGTCAATACCAAGTATTAGTGATGGTGTGAAGAAGCTGGAACTCTGTTTTTATATTGGAAATAAAAACTTTGGAAAATTTTTTTGTAGTTTTATGAAAAGTTTAATATAAACTTGCCCATCACCCCAGTAATTCTGCTCCTGGGTATCAACCAAAGAGAAATAAAAACATACCTATAAACATGAGACTGTTACACAAATGCTCATAGCAGCATTATTCGTATTAGGCGAAAAATAGAACTATCCAGATGACTATCAACTGGTAAATGGATAAGTATATCCGTACAGTCAAATACTATTCAGTAATGACAAGGAAAACACTTCTAATACATGCTACAACATGGATTAAACACGAAATCTTTTTCAAATAAAAGGAGACAGACCTAAAAGACTACATAATATATGATTCCATTTATATGAAAATTCCTAAAATGACAAGTACGCTGGGCAGATCGTAGATCCCTGGTTGCCCGTAGCTATGGATGGGAGTGAAAATTAAACAGAAATGGACATAAAGGAACTTTTCTGAGATAACACAAATATTTACAAATAGATCATGGTTACATTTGCAAAACTCAATTTATTTACAAACATGGACTGTAAACATACAACTTTAGAACTGGATCTGGGTAATGGTATGGTTGCATAACTCTATAAGTTTACTAAAATAAAAAAAATTACTAAAATCAATTTACAATCCATTTACTTATAATAGGTGAATTTTATGGTGTATACCTTATACTACAATAAAGCTGCTAAAAACATTATGAAGGAACATTGTAGGGACTTTTTTATATTATGGATATGTCCCAAATTTATCCAGCCTTTATAAAATCTGTAGCATCGTTAGTTACCACGCATATACTTAAACATTTAAATTTATTTGAATGTTGTGTAATGAAGGCATGAACTAAACATGATTTGATGATATGCAGTTTTGTGTAGTAGGGAGTGTGGGCTTTTCAATCAAATTTCTGGTTTGAATCCCAGCTCTGTCATTTATTAGCTGGAAGACTTTGGCAATTTATTTACTCTTCTGAAAGGTTCGATTGCCTTATCTGAAAATTGGCTTATAATAAAGATGGTATTTTGAATTGTGTTAAAAAAAATGTATTGCTGTGATTATCCAACCTATAAATTGCTTAGTACACTACCAGAAATAGTGTACTTCATAAAAATTAGAACAGCCACTAATTAAATCTTTTCTATTTTTATTACTTATTTTAATTAAGTATTTTTACAAACATTAATTCACAAATCAGATGTGAATTCTTTGTCTCAAAACTGTGGTCATAATAGATGATATAAAACTTTTAATTTTTAGCTTTTCTTATTATCTTCCTGATTTAGGAATTGTGATGACATTTGACCCTAGTCTAGAAATTGTTTCAACTTTGCTTTTTCAAGGATCATAATCATATTCTGGTTGTTTGCTCAAGGTCTTTGTGGTTGGTCTCTATCAATATAAAAAGGTCACAATAAATAGTGTCAGTTCCTATTGAACATCAGAAGTTACTAGGCTTTAGGGTAGTTTTTTAAGTCTGATATGTTGGTTTCTGATTTTTTTTTTATTTCTCTCTATACTTAATATGCTCAAACCACAGTTCAGAAATACCACACAGTCTTGTATTGTATTGCTTGTCGCTGTAATATGATGCTTTTGTGTTATCTTTTTAATTATATGTGGTCCTAAAGAGATATTTAGGCTATGCATACATAGAATGTAGTCTATGAAAGCTATGGATGCATGCAGCAGAGGGCACACTGTATCATAATATCTTCATTCTTTCCACCTCTTGTTTCCACTTCATTCTCTTCTGTTCTTCCGTCTCACCCCATTCATATTGGCACCTGGCCTTTTTATCCTTGATGCCACTTTTTGCCTCTCACATCATACTGTCTGGCATGAAACAATATCACTTTTGATTACCATTGAAAGGAGATACTCTCATTTCCTTTAATAAATAGCAATTTTTGCAAGCTTACCCTTTTCTATGTATAATCGTAATAGTGGTGTCTGCACATTTATGGATATAGAAAATTCACAGCCCATCATCTAATTACTTTAGGTATTTTTATTTGTTTGTTTATTTTTAATGTGACATCTTTTTAAAAGTGAGCAATAAATGGAAGTGATTGCTGAAACTCAAGTATCCTGATCTAGAGGAGAGAAGAGGTATAATACATACAAGATTGGGGAGTATTTACTCAATGGTTTTATGCTGAAAGTTTTGAAGATTAAGAATGATATTCCGAAATTTACTTCTAAATAAAGCTGTACTCACAATATTGTTAGTTTGTACAACATAAAATTTAAAAATAGGCTTGACACACTTTATTATTAAACACTGAGTTTTTTTTTAACATTCTGCCTCTACTTAAGGGTCCGAATGAAATAAAATATTTTCTGGGGTATTCTTCATGTATCAGGTACATGGCTAGTCTAGAGGTCCAAACATTTTTAGTAAATTAATTTAAAGGAAGGATTATTGTTCTTTTACGTTAAATGCCCAGCATGGTTACATGTTTAACTTATATAACATGAAGTATATAAATAGTACTCTGTTAATTTATTATCACATTAGTTAACCCAATTCTCACTTGATAAATCTGAGATATAGTCTGGTGACCTATTTATATTCAAAGTTGTACAATAGATTTTGGGTCCACTGGCTGTTCAAAAGCTATAAAACACAGAACAAAAAAATAATTAAAACAATTAAATTTTTCCTCTAATGATGTAAGAAACTTTTACAAATATAGTCCATTGAATGTGTACTAATATCACAATGCAGTACACTTAATACACACGCTAAAAACTGATACTTAGAGTAGAGAGAAAGGAACATTTTTATGAAATTTGCTAAGTTTATCAAATAGTACCCAGAATGAGAGCATATTAAATGACATGCTTATTGAATTAAAAGCATATTAAGACACTTTGTGTCTTTCATAAAAAAGGTGTATAAATTATATTAATTGGAATAAAAACAATTTCAATCACATATTGGTTAGCATTCAGAATATAAATTCATCAGTAGTATATTTTTTTAGTCATACGATAGTAAGAAGAGTGAGGGAGTTTTATTTTAAATATACTTGTCAGTTTAATCTAGCAAACCAGACTGTAGACAGGTCTTGTGCCATCTGCATTTACAATTCTTCAAAATGCAGTGATCCATTATAGCCAAATAAACTCAGGAAGCAGAAAGGAGCCAAAGAGTAAGAACGATGAACTTACTTCTCTTGTCCCTATTTTGTTGCTTGGTTTTAACTTATTTAACAGTTGTTAACGTATTTCTTTTCTTGTTCCTGGAAATATTTCTTTCAAAGTGGCTACTGGCATATTCCTTAGCAAAGTTAACCAATAACACTCTGTTTTTGCTTTAATCTCAAAACTCCAAGAGCTTCAGTTTATTGTTTTAATGCAATGCTTCCCAACCCATAGCCCCTTTTATTTCCCATGATCACTTGGGAAACAATAAGTCAGCCACCTCACCTTTGCTTTCTCTGACATAACCATCTCTTCATTTGCCAACAGAGTGCTAAACTTACATTGATTTAAGAGAATGGCATAAACTTGTCAGAACTCTCATTAACGCAGCCTTCACATCCTTATTCCGCAGACTGTAGATCATGGGATTCAGCATGGGGATCACAAGTGTATAAAACACAGAAGCCATTTTATCTGTATCCAATGAATGGTTAGTTTGAGGCTGCACATACATGAATATCATTGTCCCGTAGAAAACTGTGACTGCTGTCATATGTGAAGCGCATGTGGAAAAGGCTTTTTTCCTTCCTTCTGATGACCGTATCCTTAGAATGGACAGAACAATGTTGAAATACGATACTAGAACTATAATCATGGAACAAACCAAATTTGTAGCTGCAGATATAAAAACGAATGTTTCTGGAAAGGAAGTATCAGAGCAGGACAATGCTAACAGAGGGACAATGTCACAGAAAAAATGATTGATTACATTATAAGAGCAATAACATAGAGAGAATACAGAAGATGAAGCCACAATAGCTGTGGAAAAGCTATAGAGGTAAGTGAGGGAGACCAGTAGAAGGCAGACCCGCAGAGATATCACTGCTGTGTAGAGAAGGGGCTTACAAATGGCTACGTAGCGGTCATAGGCCATCACAGCTAACATGAAAACCTCAGCTACAATGAAAACCAAGAACACTCCCAGTTGGGTAGCACATTCATAATAAGAGGTGGTTTTCTTCTGTACTAAAAAATTGATCAGCATTTTAGGAGCAATGACGGTAGAATCGCCAAGATTAATGATAGCCAAATGTCGGAGGAAAAAATACATGGGGGTCTGAAGTCGAGAGTCAACACTGGTGAGAGTGATGATGCTCAAGTTTCCAGCCACGGTCAGCCCATAGATGACCAGGAAAACAAAGAAGAGTGGAATCTGGAGGTCTGGACGGTCTGAGACACCTGTGAGAATAAACTCAGTGACCTGGGTGAAATTTCCAGGATTCATGGAAGAGTTAGAAAATTCATCTGTTTGGAGTAGAGAGGAGAGGTGGTTAGAAACTTTAAGGAATTATTTTCTATCAGTGTCAAACAATGGCACTACAATCACACTTCAACTTATATAGTGCATTGACATGTCTCCAGATCTTTGTGGGGTCCCGCTAAGGAGAGATTGAGTGAATAATATAGTACTTTATTTGATGTTTAGTGGGTAGTTTTATTTGGCTCAAATTTATCATTGAATAATTCTATCTATTCTGATGTTGGAATGGTTTCTGAAAACACGCCTATCACCCAATATGCTGAGATGTGTATGGAATTTTATTAATAAAAATATTATATTTATAGATTGTGTGAAGTTTGTGACTGTGTACTATTGAAAATTTTAAAATTCTTTTTCATCCTAAATATAAATTCACAGTTATGTATATATACATGTATAACTTTTTATTTTTAAACAGAAAAGTCTTTAAATTAGTATGTTTCAAGGGGGAAAAGATCTAGATCCATTCCTGCTGAAATATATGGTTTATATCAATATTTAGGCATTTTGAATGTTTAATTTAGTATGCTATCTTTCCTCTCATTTGCTTATCTATATGCATTAATTCATTCCACCATTTTGGTATGATAGAGTATAGAAAGCATTGAAAACATTTACTTGAACATTTATTATATCTTATATACTGTCAACTTATTTCTTGAATTTTTTAATGGAATATTTTAATATAACACTGCGATATTCAAATATTTCAGTGATAAGTGCCGACCTCTTCGTTTCATAAAACTTGCACGAGAAGTCAATAAAACAAAGTGGAACTGCTCTGATTGAAGATAGTGAAGCTGCTTTAGCGCAATCCACTTGTATTCTTTTCCTCTCCCCCTGGGTTTCTCTGCAATGAACATATCGAAATCTGCAAGCAGATTTTCAAATGAAGGAGTAATTGAAGTTCAAAATATTTAACCAGTTAAAATACAAGATAGAATCATATAATGTGATGCTCAGGGTTATGTTGCACAGCTACCAGGTAGAAACTGCTGGGAACCCACCACAAGGTCCAAACCTACAGTTTGGAGCAACTGAGTCAGGAGCCACCCTGTGGCAGTTGGCAGAATTCTAGGAATCAGCTAATTTGGGGTGTCCATTTAGCCAGTCTGATCCAGGGAATGGGGATGGGAGGGACTGGAGGAGGCAGTAGTGGGCACTGGGGGAGCCACTTCTACCCGTCTTTCCTAGAAATTGTCTGCTGTTTCTCCATTGATACCCCTCTGCTTTCGGGTCCCTTCCTCTTTCACAAGTAAGAGCCAAGTGTTGCGAGAGCTGCTCTCCTGGGCTTTCCAGGTGAATAGATAATGCTCTGGTTAAGCAAAGGAATTCCTGATGCCAATACCAATCCTACCACAACACTGACTGTTGTAACCTTCTTGGTCTCCACGTCACGATTCTCTCAGATTAGCTGGTAGGCAGAAGACAGTCATGAAAGCTTTTTGGGTATTTAAGATAGGTAATCTGCGCTATTTTTTAGTGCAATTGAAATGTGCTTTAGCCTCATGTTCAACGCATTCCACACTCAGGTCCATATCACCTTTATAGTCACACAACCTCCCAGGCATGCATTGAACATACATTTTAATCCCTAGCCCTCTGTGTCCTTGATCATATTGATTCTTCTGAGATTATTCCATTTTATGTGAGCGAGAGGTGGCATGTTATCTGAAAGATGTCTGCCCACCATATGTAGCAGTGGTTCCACGTGATTAGAAACTGAAAATAACGTAGTATCAATTTAGGCTCACAAACTTGAATTTTGGAATATTTAAGAATGTCATTCCTGATCTTATTCTAGGCATTTTCAAACTTCTTATGAATATTAATGAGTAACTGGGAGGGTAAAAAGGTAGGTGAGATGTCTTTATTAGCATCAATGTATTATGACTGAGTAACAATAATAGTCAAAAACGTGTGTGTAGAAATAGTTTCTATGTACATAGAATCCTTTTTGTTATAAAATTATAAGACTAAATATAAAGAAAGTAAATTTATTTTTGAATATCTTATTTTAGGTCAATGGAATTAAGGACAATCTTGTAAATGAACATTTTTCCTGGGATTTATTTTCTCCTTAAGAAAGGTAGAGAGATTCTGTCCTATCAAAGCAGGAATCTAGGGGTCTGCAGTTTCTAAAAGTCTTGTTCCTGCTTGCAGATGCTCTCCTGAAGTAGAAGTCCTCTTTCTGAGCTCTTCTCAACTGAAATGTTGGCACATTTATTTTACTATCAGATAGATGGTTTATCTAAATAGGTATAATTGTGTTGATTACATCTTTTGCTTCTGTATATATATTTGCCTGTATGTTATCAGATTTAATGGAAAATTTTCTTGAGAAAATTTGTGATGTACCATTATATCCTCTAAAAGGAGCATCATTTGGAGTTAGGGTAGTTGTGTACCCAGTTTTCTTTCACAGGTTATTCTGTGAAACACACAATTTTCATTTTAGCTAATATTGCAGAAATCAAACGGATATAAATAATCTCCGGGAGCAAATATCCATTGTTGCAGTAGTGATATAACTTATTTAAGTACATAAGATGTAATAATGCCAGTTCTAATTTGGAAACTTACATAGCTGGATCATATTTAACACCCTGTATCCCCAAAACAAGTTATAAATCTTGGAAACAAACCTTACTTTGAGTATTGTATTATTTGATTAGACATAACGTCCAGTGCCTTCCAAAATCAAAGTGAAGCAGTTTGAGGAATAAGGATCTTTTAAAAGCCACTATAAAAAATAAGGTAAATATTTTTCACCCACCTCTAATGGAGAATCTGCTTCAAGTTCTTGGTGAGAATCTCTATGTGGCTGTGGCAGTGAGAGTTTATGGGGCTCTATAAACCTTTGAGACCCTAACTCCGACACACAGGTGATTCTAAGATCCCCAAATTGCCTTTTACATCCTTGGGGAAGATGCCACCCGAGATTGTCCCCTTAACCAGATCTTCCTCTAGGAGTTCAACCAGATACCCCTTGAGTCTTCTCTGTGGCAGTCTGACCTATATTATTGAAGTTACTTATGTATTATTCCCATTTTGCAATTTTACCATCACACAATGAAAATGATATGTCAGTAAATGTTAGTATTCTTTCCTGGAAAATTTTAAATGAAGAAAATAGTACTACTTAAAAAGGTCACAACACATTGCCATTTTCCTCAATGTTTTTTTTTTTTTTTTTCCCAAATGATGATGCATATATGTAAAGCATTTATCCAGCAACACATCATTAGAATGTGGGAAACATCCCACATCATTCATTTTAGAAATAAAAAGTTATATTATACCACGTTATTAGCACAAGGCTACTTAGTACAGCATTTTGTTATAGTGGCAAAAGAAAGAAAAACCTACAAACAACAAAATGTCCATCAATTAAACGATGGCCAAATGCAAAGTGATTGATCTACACTCCCCAATTGTATGCTGTCATTAGAAATTAAAAAATAAAATAATGTCTCTTCACCAAGTAAGATGCTGATGGTGAATTCAAATAAGAAAGTTACAGGGAAAATGATTTATTAAAACCCTTTCTATATGGATGATACTCAAGAATGCTATCAATATTTTTTAACTTTACTTGTGGATTGTGAAAACTAATGAAAATAATAGAATTTGGGAAAGAAAAATACACATGACCAAAAAAGTTTTTGCAGTATAATATAAAATGTTGCTTTAGAAAATAAAATTTATTCAGAGCAATAAGGATACATAGGGACAGGATCTGAAGTTACCATGGTAAACAAAATTGATATAATTAAAGAATCTAATTTTGAATTTCTCCTGTTTTGTTCAATTTGTTTTATTTCTTTTTTATTTTAAAAATTAAAAATATTCAAGCTTTATTAAGGTTACAATTGATAAATAAAAATTAAATATATTTCAGGCATACAACAATGTTTTGATACATATGTATATATTATGAAATGATTATAATAATCAGGCTAATTAACACATCCATTACCTCACATTGTTTTCTTTTCTTTCTTTCTTTCTTTCTTTCTTTCTTTCTTTCTTTCTTTCTTTCTTTCTTTCTTTCTTTCTTTCTTTCTTTTGTGATGAGAAAACTTAAGATCCACTCTTAATAAAATAAACTCCAGTACCTTAAAAAAGGGAAGAAATGAAAAAAAAATACATAGGGCTGGGATAAAGAGATGCTGGTTCATGTACTGGTTTAATTCCCCACAATTTTTACTTGGAAAACGAGAGTAGATTGAAACAAGCATGATTGGGGTAGTGTATATATCATAAAAATCTAAAAAATGCCTACTCAAACAACAAAGAGAATACTAAGGTGTAAGGAATCTATATATTTTCTAAGTAGGTACGCAAAGTAGGTGCAACACTGTGTTAGCACAAAGTCCATGCAAAATAGTCTGTGTACACAAGCTCATGAAGACAAAATAGACATCAATGGAAATGCAAGTAACTCTGGGTTGTGTCAATTATCTTTACTCTTTGTTATCACTGCTATAGATTTTTCAAAACATTGTATCAGTTCAGTAGATGACCAGTTAACTCATTTATCTTGAGTTTGCCAATCCAAAGTCAGCTTGTTTATCAGGAGGCTATCATAAACCAAAGTTGACTATAATGTGGAGATCTGTGAAGAGGGACCCAGAATTAGCCAACATTTTTTTCACAGTTCCTACTAAAAAAAGTCATCCCGAATGCCCACTCTGTCCTTGAGATAGAAAATATTAACTCAATCCGATTTGAATATTTTATTCTGTGGTGGCATGCTTTATTTCTTATTTAGCCTAGATTCTTGAAACAGTTTGCTCATGCTGTGTTATAATTGATCACAAATTTACTTACTTTCTTGCCTCCTACCTTGCCTGTGCATTCTTCGTAGTTCAATCTTATTTATCTTTAAACAGTGACTGCTATAAGATATATATTGCTAATTTTCTGATAAGTTTTACATACTTAAGACTTTCTTTTTATCTCTGCAAGTCTAAGTTCAACCAAAAATTTGCTAGATTTGCCTTATTTCTAAACTATATAATTTCCAATATGACCTAGAAAATAACTTGCAACTTAAACTATTTGGCTACAATATTTGTTTATCTAATTGAAGCAAAGAAGAGTACAGGTGTTACCATAACCCAGGTTGACTGCTTTGTCACTTGTGAGTCAGTAATGGAGAGACAAGGCTGGTGGAAAGAAAACGAGTTTTATTCAAAATGCCAACATTCTGGGAGGATGGTGGACTCCTATCCCAAAGACCATCTTCTCATTCCCAGCACAGCCAAAAGGTTTTATAAACATGTAAGAAGAGGCAGAACAAAGGAAACAGGGAGTTGGTCTGGCAATTCCTGGGCAATGAGGTTTGAAGAAGGGGAAACAAACAAACAAACAAACAAAACACTTTCCAGAGCCTGGTTTGTTTCAAAGTCAAAGTCATCTCAGTGTCTGTTGTAGGAGTGGATCTCAGTGCAGGACTGTAATCAGTGTCCTGAAGGTTAGGCAGATTTATGAGGTATGCCTATAGCCTTGAGAAAACAGAGCCGTTAAAACCAGTAGTTCTGCAAATTAGCGAGGTTTGCATTCAGCCTTGGAAAAACAGGGTCATTAAAGCCAGTAGGAGGTGAGGGAAGCAAAGAAAAAAAGTTTTAAAAGTTCTACGCTAAATTACATTGTTAAATTGAACTAAACTAGAGAGTTAAAACTTGACACTCTCCCTCCTTGACACCAGGGAGATAGAAGAGGTATGTTTTATCCATAAGTAGAGGAAAACTTAATCTGGTAAAACATTTCTATGTTTTGATGCTATAATTGGACTGACAGAATATTAAACAAAGACCCACCTTTGCAACTGAATATTCAGATATTAAGCGGAGATTTTGCACCGATTAGTTAAAGTTCTCCTCAGAGCATCTTTTACCTCTTTGTTCCTTAGGCTGTAAATCAATGGATTCAGCATAGGGATCACCAGGGTGTAAAATACAGAGGCCATTTTATCAATAGCAAAAGTATGGCTGGATTTGGGTTGTAGGTAAATAAACAATAATGTCCCATAGAACACTACCACCACTGTCAGATGGGAGCTGCAGGTGGAGAAAGCTTTGTATCTGCCTTCCGTTGAGTTCATTCTGAGAATGGCCACAAAAATAAATATGTAGGATACAAGAACAATCAAGAGGGAAGAGAGTAAATTACAGCCTGAAAAGATCAAAATGATCAATTCTAGTTCGTGTGTATCAGAACAGAGCATGGATATCAAAGGGAGGCAGTCACAGTAAAAATAACTGATGATGTTAGAGCCACAGAAGGTCAGCTTAAATAACTTAATTGTGAGAAATAATGACACAAATGTGCTGTAGATATAGGGAGTAAGTATCAGCACCCAGCACACTTTCTCTGCCATGACGACCACATAGAGCAATGGTTTGCAGATGGCTACATAACGATCATAGGCCATTGCTGATAGAATAAAGAGTTCCGTGATGATGAAAATCTCAAACAATGCTAGCTGGGTGGCACACCAATTGTAGGAAATTGTATTTTTGTGCACTACAAAGTTTACCATCATTTTTGGGCCAATGACAGTAGAGTAACCAAGATCAGAAATCGACAAATGTCTGAGGAAAAAGTACATGGGAGTATGTAGCTTGGAGTCCAAATGGGTCAAGATAACCATGCCCAGATTGCCCATCACTGTGACCAAGTATATGACCAGGAAGATTCCAAAGAGAGGTGCCTGCAGCCCAGGGTTGTCAGTGATTCCCATGAGAATAAATTCAGTCACCTGGGTCACTGCAGTATGATTGTGTTTCTCCATATAGTTCTTGGTAACCTGTATAAGGTATAAAATCAATACTTACTAGATTTGAAATGTTATCTTCTAAAATAATTTAATGCATGATGTATGAGATGTTTTCTTCATATCAAATTATAAATAGAGACTCCTCTTTCCATTAGGCTAAAACCATATATTTTAGTGTAAATGCCTGACAACTAGCTTATTTGATTATAATGTAAGTTTCTGACATCAAGCTTTTGATTGTCGGGACATCTATTTCAATGACATCCATCTGGAATAAATGTATTGCCAGCTGCATAATTAGATAAAGAGTTAGGTGCACCACCTGCAAAGCTCCCTTTCACAAAGCCCTAGGTGACCTAAACAACTGATGCTTGAATAATACTGCTTTTCCTTTCCCACACTTTAATTTTGGTCTCAGGTTTTAAATTCACCAATAAAGAGTAAACCTAGGCACTCCAACCTTAGCCCCAATAAAGGCAGAACCCCAGATCCATATGCTTTCTGGTGGGAAGTGTCTGGGGGCTTGTCACAAGTATTAAGGCCAGAGGTGTGTGCCCTCAAGCATTCCGAGTTGATAGCATCACTATTCATAGGCTGAGACTGACATAAAACACACATTCATTGAAATTTTGGTAAAGTGTGCTTTAAAGGTGCAAGATATTTTGACGTGGTTGTTTTGATACAGATATTTATGACCTACTTTTGGATCCAAAGTCATTTTAAGTATGTGAAAAGACCTATCTATTATTTTACAGCTTTTTAAAAATTTCAAGTAATTAACTTGTAAACAATCATTGACACCTGAACCATATACCTTACATTATTGACAATCATCATTGTCTGTTTAAAGTAGCAAGACATAAAAAGACCTAAAACTGCTGGTGGAGTGAGGAGTCAGGTGGTGACTGGGAAAAATCTGACCACATTTTTCAGCACTTCTTTCTATAAGTTCAGCTTGTATACTCAATACAAAATCTAATGCTATGATATGATAATTTTAGGATTTTGTTATTAATATCTTAGTCCTCATTTAGCACATATCATTTCTGTGTATTGAATCACTTCTAATTATCTTCTGATCATATATCTCTCTTTTGCATAAAATGGACTTGGCCATTCTCATTATTCATGAATTCTTAATGGAGATGTATGTAAAAAGGCCCAGTGGACAGAGGAATACAAATGATTATCAAGCACTGATAGAGAACTCATTATGTGCCAGGCACTTTTCTGAGCACTTTATAGATATTAACTCAAGTGACCTACACAATAGCTCTAGGAAGTAGGTAGTATTACCATATCCATTTGAGAGTCACAGAAACTGAAGCACAGGGTGTGGAAATAATTTAACCAAGGTCACTCAGATAATAAATGGTGGAGTCAGGATTCAAATAAACTCATTATGTCTTCAGAATATATTCTTATAAACACAATGCTTCCTTTATATTAAGTTCATCCTGAGTAGATAGGAAATGGAAAGGGGGACAGAAGGGACGCCTGGTAAATAGACAGAAACCCTTATTAAAATAGACAACTGAAGCAGTAAGTTCATTTCAAAATTAAGATGGTCCAAATCTACTGCACGGTACACATTAATCCTATTGATGACAGAAATGTATATTGCAAACAAACAAACGAACAAACAAACAAACACTTTTGCTGAGCATAATACCTTTCAAGATCCTTGGTGTGATCCAGTTTAAGCTCTATGCCCCAAGAAACTTTCAAACCAGCATTTTCTACTCACCTTAGTGGAGAATCTGCTTTCACTTCCTACCATTTTAATCCTGATTGGTTGTTGGACAACGTATTTAAGTGTTTTTCTACTCTCTGGAGACTCATTTAATCTCATTCAAGGATTAAAAAACTGTATGTAATTACCTAAGGGAGAGTGTTCTGGATTTCTGTTAATTATTCTTGGAATGTCTCATTAGGAAAAGTCAAAAATATTTTGTGCCTGGGTCTAACTGAATAAATAAATTAGGTAGTATCACTAAACTCTGAAAATCATAAATATGCCTTTGTCAGCATCTCAGTTACACTATTTCATGCACATATTAGGTATATGACACACATATACACACACACACAAAATGTAGTAGTAAATGAAATTGACTTTTTAATAAAAGAGTATGCAACATTTGATAATATAACATCATTTAACCAAGGATATTTTTGCTGAATATAAAATTATAAATGACATAAGACAATGTCTCATGACTTGTATTGTACCTGCCACTAAATCAGTTGTAAATCTTTTCTTTATCTGTTAATAAAGTATTTTTCATCTCTATCTGTTTTTAGGGATTTCTCTTTACCACTGGTCTTTAGAAATTTAATTGTGATATGTTTTGGTATAATTTCCTTTGTGTTTATTTTGCTTAGAATTACCTTAGCTTCTTTTATCTTTGGGACTATAGGTTTTTTTTAAAAAAACTAAATTTGGTTGTCTATTTTGTTTGTTGCTTTCAATTTTATATCTCACACATATGAGCAAATAAACAAACAGAAACTCAGACACAACAGTAATAGTGGTTACCAGACAGAAAGGGAAAAAGGGGAGATAGAAAGAGTAAAGGGGACCAAATATATGGTGACAGAGGAATTTGACTTTGGGTCAAAACACAAATGGGTCAAAGCACACAATGAAACAAACATGATGTATTATAGAATTGTGCACTTGAAACCTATATAATTTTATTAACCAATGTCACCACAATAAATTTAATAAAAAAAATAAATTTGAAAAAAAAAATTGGCCAGCATTTCTTCCAATAGTTTTCCTGCCTCACATAGTCT
This sequence comes from Rhinolophus ferrumequinum, assembly GCF_004115265.2. Classification (NCBI taxonomy): domain Eukaryota; kingdom Metazoa; phylum Chordata; class Mammalia; order Chiroptera; family Rhinolophidae; genus Rhinolophus; species Rhinolophus ferrumequinum. The sequence goes on from NC_046294.1 coordinate 12,312,885, forward strand.
CTGCTTTCAACTTGGACCTACCTTTCAATGTACAGTATGTATCTTGTTATCATTCTACAGATCACTGAGAGTATTTTTATGGCATTTATTTAGTATTTTAGTTTCTCTCTGGCTTCACTTTGGGTAGCCTCTATTGTGATATGTTTAAGTACAATTGCTGCTGCCATCACAAGGTTCATGTGCCTGGTGCTTCAAAAGGGCCAATATTCAATAAGTCAGAGTTTGGAGTAATGAAAGGTTTATTGATCAAGAAAGCACCGACCTGAAACCTATGTAACTTTACTAACAATTGTCACCCCAATAAACTTTAATTAAAAAAAAAAAGAAAAGGAAAGGAAAGAAAAGAAAGCACCAACCCGAGACGATGTGAGCTTTCAATCGTTTCTCAAATCCATCTTTAGAGCGCCCCAAGTTCCGGTGCCCTATATATTCAGGGAAAGGATAATGGGAAGGACAAGAGGTGGGAACCAAGAAAGAGCTCAAAATCTTCAAATTTCGTTATTCCTGATCGGTCTGAGTCGGGTCCTGAGGTTCCTGTAAATCTTTGATAGACAGCCATTGTTTTTCACACATTTCCCCACTTCCTTCTGACAAGGGGCTGTTTTGCAAAACACTCAAGCTTCAAGCAGAATTCCTGTAGTCAATTAGTATATCTATAGTAGGAGCTATTAACCTAAGTCAGAGGCAGAGAGAGCAAGCATTTCATTGTTACATTATCATTTCTTTTTCAGTGTATAATCCGCTACAACTCTCATTCAAAACATTTTTGTTTGTATATAATATTGTATTTTAATTTCTAGAAGTCCCATTTGGTTATTTTTTAATCTTTCATTTGTCTCCTCAAAATGTTAGTGTTTTTATTAAATCAGTCAGTATATTGAAATTGTTTTGTACTCATCTCAGCCTATCAGTATCAAATGTTGTGGCTGGACTGGCCCTTGTGGTTCTTATTATGATTGCAATATGCCCTTAAACAATAACCAACAGGAAACTTTAACAATATACAGGTTTATTACAAGACCTGGAAATTAAATAGCACATCTGGGGCCACACAGTGAGGTTGCAAGTATAGACAGCATGCAGAGTTTTGGGTTCTGCTTTTGTTGGGCTCTAGGGTGGAGCCTAGGGTCCCCTGTGTTCATTCTTTATTGGTGAATTTAAAACATAAGAGCGAGAATTTAAAGCTCGAGAAGAGCAAACAAACAAAGTAGCCCAAATGGTCAGTTATTGAAATCATCCAAGATGTCCAAAACAAAGAAGCCTCAGTGGGAGGAGGGGGCCAGGCTCTTTATCTAGTCGTGTGGCTGGCAATGTGTTTATTCAAGATAGCAGTCTTTGAAGTGGATGCCTCTTTGGAATGGATGCTTTGGCAATCAGAATTAATTCAAGGACTTGCATTACAAAAAGAAATAAAAAACAAACACAAATGTCAGGGATTACACTATGAACATATTTATAATATGTTTTCAAGTCTTTTGCCTGATAATTCTATTATCACTGTTATTTCAAGATCTGTGTTAATTATCTCCTGGGTGGGGTCACATGTTCCTGCTTTTACATATGTCTAGTATTTGTGATTGGATGTGGAATATTGTGAATTTTATGTTAATGAATGCTGTAACATTTTTTTGTTTTCCTAAAACAATCTAAAATGTTTTAAACAAGGATCAGATGGCTCATATTGAGGCTTATTTTCAACTATATGAGTAGGAGTATAAAGTAGCTTTTATCTCTGTGATCTCTCCTGGATGCCCAGGTGTCAAAGGAGGACTCTCTATTCTCTAGATTTTGGAACTCTAATGTCTCCCTGCCCCGTGTAATATCTGGAGTTGCTCAGCTTACAATTATCCAATCATTCTTTTAACAGTTTTGTGAAATTTCACTGTATGCATGACCAAGTTAGCATTCATCCACAAACTCAAGAACACCTTATAATGGAGGAAAAAATGAGCAACAAGAAAAAGAGATGATGTATGGGAAACAAATAGCAACATGCCAGAAGTACATCTTTGATACTTGTAATTACTTTAAATGTAAATGAATTAAATAATCCAAAGGCAGAGATTTGCAGAATAGCTTTAAAAAAATCATGATCCAACTATATGCTGTCTGCAAGAGACTCACTTTGTTTTAACTATTGTTTTAGATTTAGAAAATAGAAAACAAGATTGAAAAGACACCCTCCCTAAAAATTAATAATAATAAAAAGACAGAAACAAACACAGTTTACTAAGTGTTTTACTAAGAATTTAATAAGTGTTTCAACTGGGGTAAATGTCAGATTCTATGGGATTACTAAAAGAAACATTGAATCAAAACCAAGAAATCCTAAAGAGGGAGTATCATTCAATTGAGATCTAAAATATGTGGATTAATTTGGCTGAATATAAGGGAAAAAAACCTATTTGTGCATTATAATTATTCTTTGCTCTGGAGTTAAAAAAGAATGTAATTATACCTATTAGAAATATTAAGTGACATTTAGGTTATTAGAACAATATTCCGCATTGAATATTAAATACAAAGTTTGCAGTGATTCTTAAAGACCCTGTGGAAAGTATTTTTTACTTCTTTGTTCCTAAAATTGTAGATCAAGGGATTAAGCATGGGGATCACTAAAGTGTAAAAAACAGAGGCCATTTTATCAGTATCAAAGGAGTGAGTGGATATGGGCTGTGTGTACATAAATAGTAGAGACCCATAGAATACAACCACCACTATCAAATGAGAGCCACATGTAGAAAAAGCTTTTTTCCTGCCCTCTGCAGAATGCATTCAAAATATGGCTATCAGAAAGGGAATGTAGGATACTAAAATTACCAGCAGGGAAGAGAGCAAATTAAATGCTGAAAATAGTATGATCAACAATTGTATTTCTTGTGCATTTGAGCAGAGCAAAAGTAACAGGAAGATCATCACAGTAGAAATGCTTTATGACATTAGAGCTGCAAAAGGTCAATGTGAACATCTTAATAGTGAACATTAGGGCCTGAAATGTGCTGTAGAGGTATGGAATGCCCACCAGCACATGACAACGTCTCTGGGATATGATGACATTGTAGAGCAAAGGGTTAGAGATGGCCGAATAGCGGTCATAGGCCATGGCTGACAAGATGAAAAATTCACTGATAATAAACATAAGAAAGAAGGCCAACTGTGTGGCACATGCATAATATGAAATGGTATTTTGATTCACAACAAAATTTACCAGCATTTTGGGACAAATGACAATAGAATTACCAAGATCAATGAAAGCCAGGTGTTTGATAAAAAAATACAAAGGTGTGTGTAGGCGGGAGTCCACCTGGGTCAAGATGATCATGCCCAGATTACCCACCACTGTGATTGTGTAGATGACGAGGAAGACCCCCAAAAGTGGAATCTCTAGCTCAGGCTGCCTTGTGATTCCCATCAGAATGAATTCAGTCAATGATGTTAGATTCTGTTGGCTCATTTAGTCCAGTAAGCTCTTCTGGGAAGAAAAAGAAGGGTTCTTAGCTTTCATGCAGTGTCGTCTAAACAAATTATAATCTTTGTAGACAGATTGAAAGATATTTTTGTTTGTTTGTTTGTTTTTGGTCATAATAGGGGATAGAAAATAATTCCCATGTCTTTTAAAATTAAAATAAGTGAGAGAATCTTTTACTTCCCAAGAGAGATCCACGAAACACATTCCCTGTTATGACTGATTAAACTAACTAGAGTCAGCAATGTTTGAAACATGTCCGTTGATTTAAAAAAAAAGGCTATATTATTATTAATTTAGAAATATTAAACTTTACTTAACCTACAAAATATCACAATTTTTCTTTAGTACACTTACATTTTTGTGTGAGAATTCTTGTAGAATTTTAATTTTCTAAAAGAGAGAGACAAAAATAATAAGATGTGGGGACAGAGTCCCAGAGAGCAGTTTCCAGGTTCTCGACCTCACGTGGAAAGGTGCTGGCTTGGGTAATAGATGATCTTCAGCTGTAACTAGTTGGCTATCAGCTGTAACCAGTTCAATTAACCACTGATTTAACTGCCGTGGCTGAGCAAGGGTGGATTGCAGTTAGCAAGTGGGGTTGGTTGGCAGAGAAGTGGATGGCAGGTGCAAAAATCACATTGAATATATTTATATGAGATAATAATTATCAAATATTACATAACATATATTGAAATTATTTGTTGTTTATTTGCAATGCAAATATAACTGGGCATCCTATATTATACCTGGAAAGCCTAACCTTAAGGGATTCTAATGGATGAAATCAGTGATGATTTTTTCAGAAACTCTAATTTCCTTTTTACTTGCAGTATCCAAATGCCACTATCAACTCTCACAAATCTAATGGATGTATGACAGCGAGTGAATTCATAGGATTTAATGTCCTAAAAATAGCATTCTACTCCAGGGAACCCCAGCTAACAAAGGAGATAATGATTTTTTCTGTGGTGCCGTATAAAGAATCAACTATCAGCGACCATAAGAGTGTTCATGGTTAAAAGCCAGGAATCGTGGAAAATTACCAACACCCAGGTGATAATCAAAGTCAACACAAATCCTTTGCCCTCACTTTTGATGAAGAATTGGATTTTCTTCTCCTAAATCACTTTAATTTTTCTTTAAGTAGGGAGAATTTATGGTTCTCCTCCCTCTCTGAGATGCTCCGAGAGAAAGTGGTATGTAATTCATTCAGGTGATGATGAATCATCAGAGAGATTTTAATCATCAGAGAGATTTTAAAAAATTGCCTCATGGTGCCTGCTAATAACCCAGGACACCCTACATACTCCCTAGTGAGATAATGTAAGGGACGATAGAAAGAAGGGAACAAAACAACATAAATGATCTCTGCAGAGATCATGGAGATCTACATGATGTAAAGGTACTCACTTAGAGTCAATGATTAAAGTAACTATGGAATATACTGTAACATCAACCTTATCCCAGTAAAACAGAACAGTTCCAAAATCATGATAAAGTCATAAATGACATTATCATCATCACATAGGATTTTGAAAAATTTATTATTGAAATAAAAATATGTAGTAAGCACTGGGTTAAAAATACATCACTAGTTTATGTGAGATAGATATACTATTCTCATATTCAGAGGACATCAAGCTTAGATAAACCATGTAGTTTGCCCAAAGTCACATGATTGATTACTAGAAGATTTGAAATTAATATCTCATCTTTAAATGACTAATATATATGCCTTATCCTTTCATATGACAAACCTGTAACAATTATTGCAATGCACTGTGTTACTATAATGATTGCCTTGATTGCAGTGTTTTCTGAGCTGAGATCCCATTACTCTTGGACAATGCTCAGTACAACCTTATTGAGAGTAAAATCTAATATAAGATAGTACACTCCATTCAGAAATGTTACTCATGCTCTCCTCCTCTATGACTTCCACATGTATAAGAATTTAGGAAAATTTACATGTAGTTACACATGGATCTAAATTGTAGAAATGTCCAGCTCCTTAACAATGTATTCTCAGGATTCTATGGTTGCTTAGCTGTGGGTTACTTACCCATTGCCTTTATATACCTCCTGGTGATCAATGTTCAGTTGCATCTCCTATGAATATAGTAGCATCTACTCAGCTTACCATGGAAATATGGGAAAGCTTTTCTAATCTTTTTTTCCATCACATGTTTTTCTCTTTTTCCTCCTTTATAGTTTTCATTAAAAAAAAAAAAATCCTAATAACAGCAACTTGCCCTGTACTTGACAGAACAGGGTCGATCATGCTTGATGTCCCAATCAGTGGTTATAAGTGGATAATAATGCTGCCAAGACAATTGGGAGGGTGGGTGGGAAATAAGCAACTTAACATTGTTACTGAACCCAAGTTCATATGCAAGACGCGATGAGAAGTCAATCAGCAAATAATAGAGTATGTGTGTGGCAGGGAAAGAGTTTACTTCATGAGACAACCAAGCAGGGAAAGTATTTACTTCATGAGACAACCAAACAGGAAATGGAGAAAACCCAAAACCCTGCAAACAAAGGCTTGAAGCCAATTTGAAGAATTAGGTGAGGAGGAACTATGCATATTCATTAATTCTAATTCAGGGTCTGATTAGATAGTCTTGGAACTAAGCCATCTAAGGTAAAGAATGTGAAAGGGAGCAGATGGGAACAAAGTAATTTCATTCTGACAAGAGTTTGATTGGTCAGTCCTATATGCGTCCATATTTGGTCTGGGCACTGGGTCTTCAGTATTGACTGACCTCTCAATATTTAATAGGCTCTGGATAGCAAACAGCGGCAGTTCTGTTACTTGAATTCCATGAATCTTGGTTCCACTGTGCTCTGGAGTCCAGTTTAGGTTCACTTGGCTGCTAACTGTGCAGACTCAGGTTAGCTAGACTAGCTTCTGTCAGTGTTAGCTGGTTTGGGTGGGCACTTGCAGAGGGATGGAGAATGGCTTCCTGTTGCTTTCTCTAGGATACTGAAAAAAACTTTGTTCATGGCTGACTTCAACATCTCTTCCCCCAAAATGTTACTTATTATGACCTACTCGCTCTCACAACAGTGGGCTACATTTGTTTTCTATACCAAGACACAACTTCTTTTGGACTAGCTAGATTTTCTCACAGATATTCATTCATTCATTCATTCATCTATTCATTCTTCCTGATCTCTTGCTTAGATTATTGTCAGTAAGTCAGCCGGTAACCCTGGTCTTTCTGGTAAAGGGCTTATCCATTTTGCTTTTTTCCCTTTTATCTATTTTACTTTTATTTTTTAAAAAACATTTTAAATATATTTATTGCTTTCTAGACTCTTGAATTTGGAGACATGTTTTTCTCATTGTATTTTGCAACTGGATGGTAAGTTCACTTTTTTTTTTAAACTTTAGTTATGTGTCTCTGTTTTATTATTTTCTGTCTTTTCTTACCATGGTTCAGAGCTTGAGCTCTGGAGTCAGAATCCATAGATTCAAATGATAGCTCTACCACTTGTTTTTTCCCCTTAAGCTTTTTTTTTTTAATTAGTTTCGGATGTTCAAGTTCATGTTTAACAGAACATTCTCTGTGACAATCCTGGAAGGGCTAGTCTATTAGCAATTCCACAGTGCTACCAACTCAGACCACTCTATGTTAGTTTATCAGCTTGAAGCCTCCTCATTTATGGAAACAGCAAAATCCAAATTTCAACCCCCGTGAGGAAAGGTTGTTGCTACTAATTCTCAGATGAGGCTTTTTCTTTTTTCTAACAAGGTGCTAGATCATGGTGGGCAAGTTTATCTATAATGTTTGCTGATAAGCAGACTTATTTAGTTAGGATTCTAATGAGAATGTCAGTTTTTCAGATACGAGATGTGTATTTGGGTTTTAGTGGATTCTGCATTGTTCATAAACCCAAAGGCTTAGTTTGCATCTTTTGAACAAATTGAATCTCACTTGTAAAGTTATAAATTTAGCAAATGCCTCCAGGAGAGTCATGATATCAGTGTCCATATTTATTTTTGATTTCCTTCTTTTTCTTCCTTTTCAGCCCAATAACAATTTCTTTTTATTTTTTTCCTTCCTTCCTTCCTTCCTTCCTTCCTTCCTTCCTTCCTTCCTTCCTTCCTTCCTTCCTTCCTTCCTTCCTTCTCTCTCTCTCTTCTTTTTGCTTTCCTTTTTTTCTTTTCTTTTCTTTTCTTCCTTCCTTCCTTCCTTCCTTCCTTCCTTCCTTCCTTCCTTCCTTCCTTCCTTCCTTCCTTCCTTCCTTCCTTTTCTTTATCTATAATTGTTATAGCATTTTACTTTTACATTCAGTATCAATGTATTCTTATTAAAAATATTTTTTGAGGAAGGTGGAGTTATATCTAGTCTTCCATTTGCTAAAAGTGAATTCCAACCGTGTTTACTTGTTTGTTTTGAAATCCCTCTCTTTCTAGTGCCTAATACAATGTCTAGCTTGTCCTTGTTCTTCAAGAAATACCTGTTAAATGCATGAGAATATTACAGTAAATATAATATCTGATAGGAGTAATACATGGCCTTCTACCTATTAAAATGCAGAATTTGACTCTGAACAGAAGTGTGTGGATAGGGGTGGTGGGATGTTGCTTCCCAACTTTTTAGAAAGAATAGCCATCATCAAGCTGGATTCCACTTATGCATTTTCACCTTACAAAGCATGGGCCCAACCCATATTATGTCTAATTTGTGAAAATTTTACAAGCAATGTTTCTACTATTTTCTCACACTTGATCCTATGCTGCCTTCCATTCTATGTAACATTTTTTATATTATACATCTTAGAGAAACCAGTTTCACTGGGATACCTTGAGACAATCCCTTGAGAAACCAGAATGCAGCCCAAAGTGTAATTTTGTTGTTGTTGCTTTAATGTAATCAGTGTCTGAACCACAGGGATTCTGCTCTCATTAGAAAAACAAATGAAAAAAATTCATATATATGTATATGTCTCTTTCAGATTTGTCCTCTTAGGGAAAGAGCTAAAGATGTAAAACCATGTTTTTCTCTATGTTTGCTTTGTATTGTTTTAGTTGAATATATATATATATATATATGTATATATATATATATATATATACACACACACACACATATATATATGTATATATATATATTATATATGTAATACGTATAATATATATATATATATAATATTTATTTATATAGTTAAACCTAGAATGATCTTCAGTTATCTACCATTAAAATATTGTTTTTTCTAAATCTCAGAAAAATGTTAACTGATTTAATTTCTAAAGAGAGAGTAAGAAACTATGGAAATGGATATGAGCATTTTAAATAAACTGCTATCCTAAACTTTTTAACATCTTTGGTAAGTTAAGTCTATTTCTTTTAATATCTTTCTATTTCTTGTAATATTTCATATTTAGCATTCATTCTAAGATAATGAAAAATTTCAAATATGATAGAATCTTATCAGTGTTTTGATTCTTAAAGTTAACATAAGTTAAGTCTTTATCTTGTTATATAATTCAGTTTATGATGTTTATGATGAAGCAATAAATATTGCTTCTAAAGTTATTTGTTTTATATTTGGATAGTTAATTTAATTTTTATTTCCTTTTAAACATGCAATTTCCCAAATTATAGTTTATAATAAAAATTTACATCTATAAGTGATCTTTAATTAAAAGAAAATTTTCAGTTAATACTCTAAGAGTAGCAGAAGAAAGAGCAGGAATAAGATCTATGTGTGAAAAACACAGTTTTGAAATATTCAGACTTATTTGTTGGAAGTGTTCTTTCATATTTTCGAATCTGTTGGTAATCTCTAAAGTGCATGTGAGATATCATGAAACAATATAGATGTTTATTTTATTTATCTCACATTTAACAATGCAGTTTATAAGCGATAACTTGAGGTATCCATTTGATCACTAAAATAAACAAATAAATAAAAATAAATAGTGCTTAAGCATTTCAGAAATGTTCCAAAATAGAAATTGTTCAATTACAATGATTTTAAAGTTTAATACTGATCACCATGAACCAAAATATATCACACACTCAATGTATATCACTGTTCTATCTAGCTAGCAATATCTCATATAGCTACGAAGCTCTCTACTTTGTTAAATGTTTAATTTATACTCAAAGAACACTAAATACTTTATTGGAATTGTCTCCTTCAATCCTCTCAGCAGTCTTGGAGAAGTCAATATAATTATATGCTGGATCTAGAAAATTAAATCCATCAATCCTGGGTCAAATCCTGTTGTTTTCAATATTAGCTTTATTTCATTGGACAACTTGTACTTGCTCATTGTTCTGGCAATTGAAATGTGTTAATTAAAATAAATAAGAAATGTAAATTACAGATAACCAAAATCATCACCATTTGTTTCTCATCATTTCTAAAATGACACTCCAACTCAATAAAGAAGAGAGAGACATTTAATTCTGAAACAAATATAAGTAGCTTTGAATATAAAGTATAGGTATCTAACCTTCCAATGCAAATTGTATTTTTAGAAAGCCTTAAGTTTGTCTATCTATTATAGGATGAAAAATATGAAGCATCACAGAGCATTTAGTGAGTATATATATATTCATATTCTGAATTAGTGTTTTTAAAATTTTCTGAAATTATTTAAGATCTCAGAAAAAAAGCATGGAGCCTCCATATTGTCCAGATATGCAAGGTATGGGATTCTGTGTCTCCAAGTTAATGATTTTCCAGGGCTGTTCTTCTACCAAGAACATGGAAAACATTGTCCCAAAGCAAGAATCCTGGCTACTTTTCACATCCAGGCTTTTGTTTCATGAGTTTCAGAGTTAGGTGTTGGTACCCAATGCCTCCCATAGTCACAGAAGCTAGCATCCTTGGTATTTTAGATGCCTTCACTCTAGGTACTTGAGCCATCTTACTTCATGATGTGGCCACTTTGCTATCTATAATAATGAACCTGTAGATCAGTTCCACATATAATTTCAAAATAAATATAATTTTAGAGACTGTTCTCAGGAAATAATTCCCTACTTAAAAACAACAAACAAGATCAGAGGAGAATTTCATTGAATAACTATGTTTCCAATGATATATTATGCATGCTATGGATTTCAATTGTCATTAATGTCTTCTTAGTTCTAGTATAACTTTGGTACTGAGGTGGACATTTTAGAGACAGACTGCAGCTGTAAGTGACAAACTGTTTTTCACACATTGGTTTCTATAAATATAATCATACAAAACAAAAATACCAGAATGAAATTAGAGGCCATTTAATCCACTTGCTAATTTTTTTAATTAAATTTTTTACTAAAGTATAGTTGGTATACAATCTTACAGTGGTTATATTAGTTTCAGATGTATAATATAGTGATGTGACATTTTTATACCTTACAATTGATCACCCACTAATTCTAGTAATCCTCTGTCACCATGTAAACTTATCACAATATTATTGACTATATTCTCCTTCCCCTTTTTACCCATCCCCCACTCACTCCTTTCTGGTAACCATCCCTTTTGTCTCTGTTGATTTTATTGATGAAAAAACTCAGTTTCAAAGAAGGGATACTTTTTATCCAAAGATTAACATGAGTAAATATATATGTATATATATATCCCCTAATAAATTGTAATCTCTGTATCTTTTTTCACAACAGATTTTGGGAAAATAAGCAAACAAATTGCTGAAAAGAATTTTACAGTTGTGACTGAGTTTATTCTTTTGGGACTGACTGACCGTGCTGAACTGAAACTGGTGCTTTTTGTGTTGTTCCTGGTTATTTATGCCATTACCTTGGTGGGGAACCTGGGCATGATCTTCTTAATCCAAATCACTCCCAAACTTCACACACCTATGTACATTTTCCTTTGCTGCCTTTCTTTTGTAGATGCCTGCTATTCATCTGCAATTGCACCCAAAATGCTGTTAAACCTCCTGGTTGTGAAGGGAACCATTTCCTTCTCCGCTTGCATGGTACAGCATTTGTGTTTTGGGGTGTTTGTTACCACAGAAGGATTCTTACTGTCGGTAATGGCATATGACCGTTACGTGGCCATTGCAAATCCTTTGCTTTACAGTGTAGCCATGTCCAAGAGGAAGTGTGTAGGGCTGATCACTGGGTCATGGATATGTGGAACTATTAACTCATTAATACACACAATAAGCTTGGGTAGACTGTCCTTCTGTAAGCTGAATGCTGTCAGCCACTTCTTCTGTGATATTCCCTCACTCCTAAAGCTGTCGTGTTCTGATACCTCCATGAATGAGTTGCTGCTCTTAACCTTCTCTGGAGTCATTGCCATGGCCACCTTCTTGATTGTGATCATTTCCTATGTGTTCATTGTTTTTGCTATCCTGAGGATCCGCTCAGCAGCAGGCAGACGGAAAGCCTTCTCCACCTGTGCCTCTCACCTGACTGCTGTAACCATATTCTATGGTACGTTAAGCTTTAGTTATATTCAGCCGAGCTCCCGGTATTCCGTAGAACAGGAGAAGGTTGTTTCTGTGTTCTACACACTAGTGATTCCCATGTTAAACCCACTGATTTACAGTCTGAGAAACAAAGAGGTAAAGGATGCTGTGAAAGGGCCATAGAAATGAAATATTTCCCCTGCTAATTTCAAGTCACTATTAACCCTACCATACTCTACCAGCTGTTTCTCACTTTCAATAATTCCATGAATATAAAGCTTATAAGTGCAGAGTTCTTCATTCCATACATTTATTTGTCAGCTGAGGAGGTGGTCAAAAAGGAAAAACTGTTTAATTCATATAGCTACATCACAAAAACAATAGGCTGTCTCATAGGTCCTCTGATAGTCTAGGTTGTTAATCTCTAAATCAATACAAAATACAGGATTACATTTATATTTTTCTGTTATTTGGAGAAAATAGTTGTATAATAATACCTGCATTTCAGGACATAAAAATAGGGCACTTGCTAAGAAAAAAATAATTGGTTCTCAAATTTCCAGGAATATAGATATAATTCTATAGCTTAGATTTGCTTTCATTGACTTATATTTTAACTAAAGAGTGGTTGTGATATTGCAATTTACAATAAGTAATGTATATTTGGTCTTAGTCCTGGCTTCTGGCACAGCTCCTAAAATCCTTAGACTTTTCCAGGTGATGAGTGCCTCCAAGGTGTCTTTGGTTATGTTTATGAGTGACTTTTGGAAACTACACAATATTGAGGGTTTGTTGCCTGGGGAAAGTGGTTGGAACTTTCTGTCCCACCTCTTATATTTCCCTGAAGGGGAGAAGGGCTGGAGGTTGAATCAGTCACCGACGGCCAATGATCTAATCAATCTTGCCTATGTAATGAAGCTTCTATACAAATCCACAAAGAGGGGGTTCAGAGAGCCTCCAGGTTGGTGAACCAGAACTCTTCCAGTACCACCCTGTGTGGCCTCAAACTCTAGCAGGAAAGGAGCTCCTGCATTCAGGAGTTTGCCCTATGTATCTCTTCGTCTAGTTGTTAATTCCCATCCTTTGATATCCTTTGTAATAAACAGGGAATCTAGTGAGTAAATGGGTTTCCTGAGTTCTGTGAGCCATTCTAGCAAATTTATTTAACCGAAGGAGAGGTCACGGGAAACTCTAATTTATAGCCAGTGTGTCAGAAGCACAGGTCACAACCTGGACCTGTGACTGTTGTCTGAAGTGAAGGGCAGTTTTGTGCAATTGAGGCCTCAACCTGTGCAATCTGATGCTATTTCCAGGTAGATAGGGTCAGAATTGAGCTGAATTGTAGGACACCCAGCTGGTGCTGGAGAATTTCTCACCACTAACCTCAGCAGAATTGAGCTGGCCATCCACTGCTATCTGGGTTGCAGTATAAAGTAAACAGGAGTGGAGGCTGAAAAGAAAAGTGAGAGATGTCTCAGGCTTCTAAGACTTGTCTGAGCAATCCCAGAGACACTCATTTCTGACTACCAGTATGCAATGTTCTGGCTGCAAATTGCATAAAGCTTGTAACCGAAAAAAAAATGTGGGGAAACATACCCACATATTGGAATTTGGCTGTAGAATCATTAGTGGTAGACTCCATATATAAGAAAATATAACACAAATATAACAAAAATCACAAATATAACCTTTCCACTTCAGCTTTTCTAAAAACATGTTATTTGGTCAAATTGTCTTCCATTTTTTAGGGCTTAATCTGAGTTATACACCAATATATTGAACTATCAATTATATAAGCAGATGCATTGGATCATATATTTTGCTATTATTTCATGTTTTATGTCATGCAAGTTTGTTGGAATTTAAAGAATATCATGTAAAATATTTTAATCCTTATCATCAAAGAGCTAATAAAGCTAAGATGGATTGTAAATGCAATGTGATGAAGATGAACTAGAACTTTAAGCAAACGTAATCATTCTGGAGGGCCTATGGGAGGGGCTAGGGCTTGTGGAAGTTTTCCCACTCCGTGTAATCGTGCACACGAGAACCCTAGAAGAACTCTATGTTTATAATAAAGCTCTATGGTTCTAACTTCCCCTTCCATTAACTTCCTTTGCCTTCTATAAATACCCCTCGATCTTGGCACACAGGCCAGAGTATGCACGTGCTTGCCATGTCTGCATGTACTGGGTTGCAACCCTTTCTTTTTTCCTGAATAAATCCTTTTTGTTGATGAAACACCTAGTCGATATTATTTTCCCATTGACCAATGTAAACTTCTGCTCAACTATGACACAGCAAGGAATGGGAGAAACCCCATTTGTGAAGAACATGGCCTTCCTAGGTCCAGGGTGTGCCACTCACATGCCGGGTATTAGAACAGAGCTCTTCCCGTTGCATGACTTCTGAGACCTCTCTGCCTCATAGCACTTCCATTCAGCTCTCCAGCGGTTACTCTTTCTTCAGGGAATCCAAACATATATTGTACCTGTTGTACCAATTTGTCATTTCCCATACCCTCCTTCTTTACCAATGATTCCTTTCTCCAATTAAGAAACCATATGCAGATGCAACTTGACACTTGGGGATATTATGATTATTGTGAATCATTAATAGTTTAAGGAATCACAGATCATTTCTTATTCTGAAGATAATACCATTTAACTTTCATACTCATACTTCTCAGTATGCTCTTGTATTTCAGGAGCTCTTTCAATGATAAACTATATATGTTGATTAGTGAAGTTTTTCTCAGGGGATTGATAAATATTCCTGAGGTGTATGTCCCATTTATCTGTCTAATCACTGTGATGGGCAGCCCTTAGGTGTTTACAGGAATCGGGGAAATACTCAACACACTGTATATCTTTGGAGAGGGTTTTTTCACATCTTAGTCTATATGAATGGCACACCCTAAAATAACGTAGCCAAGCCTTCACAATTGTGTGTGGTGCTCTATTTTTCCTCATTGTATCATTTAGGACTGCTTTTTCCATACATGTTGTAAGTCACCAAACAAACACTAGCTCAAGTAAGAGGGCTTAATTTAAAATTAAAAACGATCACATATTGGGCCTCATGGCATTTACTGGTTCAGTAGTTCAATAATAGTAGAATCAATATTATTGATTCCAAATGGATGAATTGCACATAAAAATGTTCTTCAAAGTCTGAGATGCAGAAGGTAATGGAGAATAAATATTACCCTCACGGACCAGTCTTGTTTTAGGAAAGAATATTTATCTCTTATATTGTCCCTGGCAGAATTCCTCCTACAAATTATTAGCAATAGACATTTGGCTATTTTGGAATTCTACTTTGCCTCAATCTTTATTTCTCAGAGGTAGCTGAATTTCTTACAACAGAAATTATTTCTTAAAATGGGAGTCTCCTTGTTTATTTCTTTTTCAGCATGTTTCTAACAACTTAATGTTAATTTTTGTTCCTCTTCTGATTTATTACAGATCTACTCAGACTATATCCTGTCTTCACTTTGTTTTGGCTTTCTGGTTGAGCAAAATCGCTCATTGAAAAAGGCCTGATTAATTTATATTTCTTTGAGTCAATTTATTTGTTTTTAATAGACTCATTATATCTTTCTTGAATTCATTTTGTGCATGTGTGTGCATGCACACGTGCGTGTGCGGGCACACCAGGCATGGCTTTCACTGCTTTTTTTTTTTTTTTTTAATTTTTCTACTCTTTCTCCTCCTCTAATTTGACATCTGCCAAAGTAAAGTGTTACCTTTTGTCATCTCTGGAATGATATCAGTGAAACATAAAAATGACATTAAAATACAATTTAGGGTACTTGTGAAGAACATCAAGTCTTGAGCATGAGCTTAACCTCCTGGCTTTGAAATACTTAATACCTTTGTGGCCTGTGACAATTTACTTAAACTCTCGGAATCATCATTTTGTAACTTGTAAAACATGTTTTAATAGAATGTATCTCATAGAGCTGTTGCAATAACTAATTCATCACGACATGAAGAATGCTCAAAGTGTGAGATATTATTACCTGGTAGGTTTTATGATGATCTTAAAAGCTCTTTTTTTTTAAAATAAAGATTTTATTGGGGAAGGGGAACAGGACTTTATTGGGGAACAGTGTGTACTTCCAGGACTTTTTTCCAAGTCAAGTTGTTGTCCTTTCAGTCTTAGTTGTGGAGGGCACAGCTCAGCTCCAGGTCCAGTTGCCGTTGCTAGTTGCAGGGGGCACAGCCCACCATCCCCTTTGGGAGTCAAACCAGCAAACTTGTGGTTGGGAGGACGCGCTCCAACCAACTGAGCCATCTGGGAGGCAGCTCAACTCAAGGTGCCATGTTCAATCTTAGTTGTCGGCAGCCTTCGGCGTTAGGAGCATGGAGCTCCAACTGCCTGAGCCACCGGGCCGGCCCCCTTAAAAGCTCTTTTTAATTGCATCAACATTTTGATAATATCTATCTTCACATGACACTGTATCATGCACTTTTTTTTTTTGTATTTAAGACTTTATTTTTTAGAAAAAATTTGTTCACAGAAGAATTGCGATGAAAGGACAGAGATTTTCCATATATTCCTTGCCCCAACACATGCAAAGTCTCCCTCATCCCATTATTGACAGCCTCCACCATCGTGGTGCATTTGTTACAATCAATGAACCTACATTGGCACATCATTTTCACCCAAACTCCATACTTTACATTAGGGGTCACCCTTGGTATTGTATGTTCGATGGGTGTAAGCCAAATATATAATGGCTTGTATCCACAATTATAGTTTCATACAAAGTACTTTTACTACCCTGAATATCCTTCGTGCACCTCTTATCCATCTTTCCCTATGTCTTAATCCCCGTTAATCTTTTTATTGTTTCCATAGTTTTAGCTTTTCCAGAATGTCGTATAGTTGGAATCATACAGTAGACAGCCTTTTCAGATAGGCTTCTTTCACTTAGCAACATGGGTTTAAGTTTCCACCCTATCTTTTCATGGCCTGACAGCTCCTTTCTTTTCAGTGCTGAATAATTTTCCATTGTCTGGATGTACCATAGTGTATATCCATACTCCTACTGAATGCATCTTGGTTGCTTTGTATCATACACTTTTAACATTTAATTCCAATGAAATATTTTTATTAAATATGCATTGGCTAAACAGAATTGTATTGCAGGATGATGAACAAAGAGAATATTATAGACTAATAGCTTCAATAAAATCCCAGAAATATTAAGGAGAATAAAAGAAAGCAAAAGGAAAATAAAAATAAAAGTAAGCATGTGGGAAATTGCAGAGAGTAACATGGAACAACTATGTAAAAAGGAAGATAACTATGTCCTTGTCATGTATCAGGCCTCACTTACATTAGAAATACGGCATCATGCAAACAAGATTATTTCCTTTGTTTCCCACAAGTAGGATAATCAATCAATGCAGTTAAACAATGAATGTCAGTTAAAACACAGTGAGTAATCAATATTGATCAAAATTGGGAAATATTAACCTAAGAAAAGAGAGGCACAATTAATTTATAATAGAATAGTCTGCTTAGGCAAGGATACAAAACCACCTGGAACAAAACTTTTAAACATGGATAATTACTTTTTTTCAAAGAGATAGGAAATATTGGAATCTCCAAACCAAACAGCCAGTTAGTAAGCAAGAACCACTTGGGGGATAAAACAGTACAAATCTGGGAGCTTCTGAGGGATCTCAAAGATATATCTTAATTTGAGTATCCTCCAATATCAATAAAATTGACTGATCAAGACACAATCAGGTGCCAGCCAATAAGAACCTATGAATTGCTGAACTATAAAGTATGGTTAGTTAATAGATTCATAGATGGGAGAGAGACACTGAGAGGAAAAACTAGGATACCAGTGTTTAGAAGAGGGATATTTGAGCAAAGTAATAAGACTGAGTACTTCAAATCATCAGATATCAGAGACATAACTATTATTAAATATAATTCTAAAACATAGCAGGGAAGTATATGAAGGCTAAAACCAAAGGAAAGAAAAGGGCTTATACACACACACACACACACACAAAAAAAATAATTTAATCCTGAGAGATGAGAAAAGTACCAGAATCTTTGACAGATTTGTTTTCTGTCTATATCCACCTAACACATTCTACTCTACTATAACATTTATTTAATTTATGCATATAAACCATCTTTCTTCCTCAAGGAGGGCAAACAATTTTACTATTTTGTTCATTAACCTATGTATAGCAATTAGAAGTGCATAGCATATACAAAACAATCAATAAATATATGTCGAACCCATTTGTGCTTGTTATTTCTTTGGAGGTACATAGAGAAAAATTTAAAGTCCATAAGCTATTTTATGAGTCGTATTGTATGTAAACTTTAAGAAAAAAGATTATGTAGTTTTTTCCACACCCTTTGTAGTGCACATTTTACATCTTTGTTCCTCAAGCTATAGATCAAGGGATTCAACATGGGGATAACAAGAGTGTAAAATATGGAAGCCACTTTATCACTGTCAAAGGAATGACTGGACCCAGGTCGCACATACATAAATATCAAAGTCCCATAGAATACTATGACCACAGTCAGGTGGGATCCACAGGTAGAAAAAGCCTTGTGTCTACCCTCAGCAGAGTTCATCCTGAGAATGGATTCAAGAATGAGCAGGTAAGACACGAGAACTATCAGAAGGGAGGAAATCAAATCAAAACCAGCTAAAATCAGAATAATCATTTCAATTTCATGCGTATTTGAGCAGAGCAAAGATAACAAGGGGACACTGTCACAGTAGAAATGACTGACTACATTGTAGCCACAGAAGGATAAGTTAAAAATCTTTACAGTGACTAGAAGAGAAACAAATGTGCTGTAGAGATAGGGGATTGCCACCAGCAGCTGACATATCCTTTGTGACATGATGACTGGGTAAAGCAGAGGGTTACAGATGGCCACATAGCGGTCATAAGACATTGCCGATAGAATAAAAAGTTCACTAACAATAAACACAAGAAAGAAAGCTAGCTGTATAGCACAAAAATAATAGGAGATTGTATTTTGATCCACAACAAAATTTACTAACATTTTGGGTCCTACAGCTGTTGAATAACCAAGATCAGTGAAAGCCAGGTGTCTGAGAAAGAAGTACATGGGTGTTTGCAGCCTGGAGTCCATTGTGGTGAGGACGATCATGCCCAAGTTGCCCACAACTGAGCTCACATAGATGAGGAGGAAAAGCCCGAATAATGGAGCCTGCAGCTCAGGGCGGTCTGTGATCCTCATGAGAATGAATTCATTTAACACTGTTAGATTTTGTGTTTCCATGCAGGTTAATCAGGAAACCTATTGTGGAAAGAGACATCAGCACAATCAATAGATTTTGTGTATTACTATCTGCGAGAATTTTAGTATGCAAAACTAGTATAAATAAGATACATCCAAGCTTTCCAATTTTGGATATATGAAATAAAACCCATCCTCCACAAATAATAGTATACATAAATAAAGATAGAGACAGAGATAGTCAGTGGTTCTCACCTGGAGGTATTTTACTAACCAATGAGATTGGTCAATGTCTAGAAGACATTTTGGTTGTAACAACTGGGAGGTAGGGTGCAACTGGCATGCAGGGTTGAAGGTCAGTTAAGCTTTTAAACATTCTACAATACCTAGTATCCAATCCAAAATATCATTGGTGCCAAGGTTAAGAAACCAGGATGGTATAGATAGATTAGATAAATAGATGATAGATAGATAGGTAGATACATAGATAAAGATGATTGATAGGTTGATAAATAGATATATAAATAGGAATACAGTATATAACAGATACATATAAATATATAGATCTAGATATAGATATATAGACATAGATATATAAAGGAAATAAGAAAAAAGTTAAAACTGTTAAAAATTTGGGTGTTACAAATATAAATTATTTTGATGTATTCTGTAAAGTTTTCTTTAGTCATTTATATAATTGCAATCACATAGTGACACTTATAAATTAAATTTAATAACATGACAATGCATTTGCCAATTATGTAATAAATTGTATTGTACAAATATAATAAAAATTTAAAACTACAAATTCCAAAAATGTTTAGAACCCGCTACTTCAACATATAGTCCTACACAATCTTTTATGCCTACAGGTGATACAGGCTAAAACAGTTAGCACACTTGACAGAAATTGGACACATGGAAAAATAAGAAAACTGTAATAGATTGCAGTGCGAATTATTTGTCTTTATACACAGAAACATATGAGACATAAGAGTATATAGATATAATCTGTTATATCTCCATTTATGGTATATACAAAGGGTTACTTCGGGCAAAAATTTAACTTATCCAAAACTCTTTATTCTCATACACAAAATCAATACTTTGGATCATTTAATCTTCATTCATCCCTCCAACAACCCTATGAGGAAGTATTGGCATTGTTTTCATACAATGAAGATTCATAAAAACTGCCTTTGGATAAAGAGATATTGTACTTTTTAATGTGACTTTGAACTTGTGTTCATTGGATATAGTAGTTTAAAGTCACTATGTTACACAATGCTATAGAGGTGAAATAAAATACACTAAAGATGAGATAGATATACATGGATTCTTGAATGTTACTTTAAATTCTTCTACACCTTAAGGCAATAGTAATGGCTTCAAATTATGATATAATACAAAACACAAATAAACATATTATGTAATCAAAAAATGTATCTGAATATCCCTAATAATACTTGGATTAAAAATATACCAGAGTAAGTGGTGGATGACAGATTAGGGTAAGCAAATTATTAGGTTCAAAATATGGTGAGCATGAATGCTTCCTTTAAAAAAATAGAAATAATACTGGTTACGATGAAAATTACTGGGACAGCAGTCTCTGAGTGATCTAAAAGAAACATAAATAAAAACATAGATTTTCATAGCATTAAATATAACAGTTATTACATGAAATTGGCATTTCAGTCACATAAAATATTGCTTATAATTTTGTGACCTCCTGATAGCCTATCCTGCCTTGATGCACACGCCTTTCTTATATAGGAAGTGCGAAAATGGCATCAACAGTAGTAATTTTAGAGAAATATCTTCAGTAAATGTAGTAAGAAACAATATACATTTTGGTTTTGCTTTGTTTTGCAAATATGAAAGGTTGAGAAAAATCACACTTGGTAAGTTCAAATTTTCCTGTAAGGTGAGGAGAGATAAAACTTTTTTTCTCACAAGCCTTAGTGTTCTATGGAAAGAACCAAATTGCATTTTTTTTAAATTAAAGTTTATTGGGGTGACAATGATTAGTAAAGTTACATAGTTTCCAAGTGTACAATTTTGTAATACATCACTACCCAGAGTCAGTTCTCCTTCCATCACCATATATTTGATCCCGTTTACCTTCATCTACCACCCCTTCCCCCCAAATTGCTTTTTCATAGTTTAACATCTTTGTTGAATACCGACTGTTATTTTTTTTTTAAAGCTATACTCTTTGAGATAACTATATCTGCCTTCTGTCAGATTCCAGTTGAAATTGAAAAACATGCTGAACATTATACCATTACCATAAAACAGGTATGTAAAAGTGTTCTACTATCCAAATAATGCTTTTTACATCTCGGTGTGAGGTGGAAATCCCTTTTTGCTTCATTAACAGATCTGGAAAGAATCATATTTGTACATTTATTTAAATAATCATTAAATATTAAATTATATTGAGGCCACGAAAAAAAAGAGCCTGGAGCCACTAAATAACTAAGAATTTGGAAGACATCAAAATAATAGATTGGATACCTAAAGCTTCTTATTATAATTTTGCCAGTTTTTAAAAAGTCATGTCTCTTTAGTTATGCTTTCAGTTTTGGTGTGCACTACAGATATAATTATATAAAGCAAATACTTTATAAACAATAGTATGCTGATGTTTCTAGGATGCTTTTTAACATTTAGTCTGTCAAGGCATGTGAAAATACTCAAAAACATTAATATGATGAAAAAGGAGAGGAGTCCTAGTCCTTCTCAGACATTATGGAGTAGAAAGCAAAGAGAACTGAATCGGAAATGGCAACGTTTTGTTAGGGTTTTGTCATTGAATTAAAGGTGAGCTTTGGGTGTGTCACTGAAACATTGTCAGTGTTAATAACATAAGACACCACAGCAAATATTCTACCTTTTTACCTGTAATGAAGCCTCTCTCTTGACTCCCTCCTGTATTTCTTACATGGCTTAGTGAGAACAATTTATGGATTTTCTTTTAGCCTTTTGAGATTCTCCCTGAGGAGACGCCAAGCAATTTGTTGTTTGTCCCTAAAGTATTTGAGAGCACTACTAAATATCTGGAGGTTGTCCTTTAATTGTCAGTGACAATTTGTATTCACTATGTTTTGTCTCTCATTTCAACCAAATTTCCCTCCCTACCTCCCTTCCTTCTTCCCTCCCTTCCTCCCTACCTCCTTCCATTTTTTGCTCTTGGTTAACTTTTCCTTTTGTACCACACAGACTCTACACTACAATATTGTATCTATAGATGGGTGTGCCCGTCAAAAGGGTGCATTTATACAGTGGTTTCCTTGCATGAGTGACATAGTGTAGAAATGTTTAAATACTGTCATATTACTTTAATACGGAATTAAATAATACATATAAATAGGGAATTAAAATAATACATTATGCAGATAGGTGTTGCTTCCTTGATTTGTTGCTCACGTTGTTTTTCCTTTGCCCTCAGGGACAGAAATTCGTTACTGTTAATTTTCATTTCATCGCGAGTTTCCATCATCTGTCTGGTTCCCACTTCTCTTTTGCTTTTGTTTTTGTTTCTTCCTTTACTGCATATTGCACCATTTCAGTTATTCTGTCCTGTGCAAACACACTCCAGTACAGATTATTCCATCACCACAAAGTTCCCTTTGGCTAACCCTTTGTAGCCATATGTTTTGTACTGGCCTTAGCCTATTAATAATGAATGTTGTGGCTGGACCAGTCCTAGTGGTTTTTATGATTGCAAGACATCCTTCAGCAATAACTTCAAGGAAACTTTGAAAAGATACAGGTTTATTATTTACAAGACTTTGAAATTACACAGCATACCTGGGCGACACAGAGAGGTCCTGGGGAAAGAAAGAGAGAGTGAGAGTAGGGACCAAGGGTTCAGCTTTTACCAGGGTTCAGGGTGGGAGTCGGAGGGTTACTCTTTATTGGTGAATTTGAAACATAATAACTAGAATTTAGAGCCACAGAAGGGACCTAGAGTTCAGCTTTTACTGGGGTTCAGGATGGGGGTCGGGGACTTACTCTTTATTGATGAATTTAAAACATAAGAACTGGAATTTAAAGTCCCGGAAGAGAAAACAAACAAGTAGCCTAAATGGTCAGTTATTGAAATCAACTAAGATCTCTAAAACAAAGGAGCCTGAGTGGGGTAAGGCAGCCTGGCTCTTTAACGAGTGGTGTGGCTGGTGATATGTTCATTGGCGACAGCCATATTTTGAAGTGGATGCCTCTTTAAAATGGATGCCTGGGCAATCAGAGCTTAAATCAGGCACTTGCATTACAAACAAGAAAAAAAAATGTCAGAGTTTACACCACACCCACTTCTTCTTTCTCTGCTATTGTTTCTAACCCCTGGTAATCACTAATCTGTATTCCATCACTATATTTTTGCCATTCGAAGAATGTTTAATACATAATATCATACCACTTGCAATCTTTTGGGGTTGGCTTTTTTTCACTCAACATAATTCTCGAGATTAATTTGTGTCTTTGTGTATGTAAATTATTTCTTCCTTTGTTGTTGCTGAGTGGTATCCAAAGTATCGATGATACAATTTGCTTAACCATTCACTCATTGACAGGCATGTGGGTTCTTTCCGGTTTTCAACTTTGATGAGTAAAACTTCCCTGAACATTCACTTAAAGATGATTGTATGAACATAGGTTTTCATTCCCTTGGGATGAGTGTCCAAGAGTGTGATTGGTAGATTGTTGTAATTTTAAGGAAATCCATTGTATTGATT
This sequence comes from Rhinolophus ferrumequinum, assembly GCF_004115265.2. Classification (NCBI taxonomy): domain Eukaryota; kingdom Metazoa; phylum Chordata; class Mammalia; order Chiroptera; family Rhinolophidae; genus Rhinolophus; species Rhinolophus ferrumequinum. The sequence goes on from NC_046294.1 coordinate 12,336,745, forward strand.
GGTATTTTTATAGATTAAGCTTTTGATGTCCTGTCTATACACTCTTTGTTCCTCTATATACAAAGTGCCTTTTTTTCTTTGATTGCTTATGTTTTTTATTTATCATAACTTTGAGAAATTTGATTATGATGTGCCTTCAAATAGTTGTCTATATATTACTTGTATCTGGGATTTGTTAAATTTCAATTTGAGGATTTAAAATTTTGATCATATTTGAAAATTTTCACATTTTCTTTAAATAATTTAAATGCATTCATTTTTCAAATAGCTAGCTTCTCATTCTGCCTATTTTCTGTATTTTCTCTAAGCCCCATCAAAAGAGGGATTTTGATTGTTAAACTTAACAATAGGTATACGTTTATTTCTCTGGATGCATCCATTTATATAAAATCTATCAGGCATCCTTTTTTATGCCTTTACCATGTTAAGCACCACAGATAAAACTATGAATGTAATACACAGAATCCCTGGCTTTATAAAAATAAATGTTTAGTGGAAGAGAAGTGTAAATAGGACTGTAGGAATGGCACTGATCAGACTTGAAATTAAATATAGGTTAATATATAAAGTATAAGCAGAAAACAGCCAGTTGTTAGTGATATATTTTGTTTGAAAGTAGTAAACAGTTTTCTTTATTTCTATGCTTATCACACATTGAATCTTGCCCATCCCATACAGCACAAGGCTAAAGCAAAACATACACTGGACAATCCCTACTCTGTTGCTAGCATATCTTACAGCATATTTTAAACAGAGTATTTGCACACATGCTCCAGGTTCTAGTTAGGGCATCTTTCACCTCTTTGTTTCTCAAGCTATAGATCATGGGATTCAGCATGGGGATTATCAGCGTGTAAAACACAGAGGCCATTTGATCAGTATCAAGTGTGTGACCGGATTTAGGCTGCACATACATAAAGAATAAGGTTCCATAGAATATCACTATGACTGCCAGGTGGGATCCACAGGTGGAGAAGGCCTTGTGCCTGCCCTCTGCAGAGTTCACTCTGAGGATGGCGCCGAGGATCAGAAAGTAGGACACAAGGACGACTGGAAGAGAAGAAACCAAATTAAAAACTGAAAAGATGAGAATTATCAATTTAATTTCATGTGTGTCTGAGCAGAGCAAAGATATCAACGGTTGACAATCACAGTAGAAATGCCGGATGACATTATAGCCACAAAACGATGATGTGAAAATTTTAATGTTGACCAGCAAAGACAAAAAGACACTGTAGAGATAGGGGATTGCCACCAGCAACTGACATGACCTTTGTGACATGACGACTGTGTAGAGCAGAGGGTTACAGATGGCCACGTAGCGGTCATAGGCCATGGCTGACAGAATGAAAAGTTCACTGGTGATAAACACACCAAAGAAAGTGAGTTGGGTGGCACACCCATTATAGGAGATTGTATGTTGATCTACAGCAAAATTTACTAGCATTTTTGGTCCTACAGCCGTTGAGTAACCGAGATCAGAGAAAGCCAGGTGTCTGAGGAAAAAGTACATGGGTGTCTGTAGCTTGGAGTCTGTCTTGGTGACGATGATCAAGCCCAGATTACCCACCACTGAGACCGCGTAAATAGTGAAGAAGAGTGCAAATAACGGTGCCTGCAGCTCAGGGAGGGCCGTGATCCCCATGAGAATGAATTCATTCAATATTGTTAGATTGTGTTTGTCCGTCCAGGCCATTCTGGAAACCTATAATGGGCATGAGTATAAAAATAATCAATGACTTTCATGAGCTATGACTGAGATTACCATTGTAATAAGTGCCTAAAGGGTTAAATCTTTCATTTGTGGATTGTTGCCTTTAATTAGCCACTGTAACACCTGGCAGCTCAGTTTTTCTCTCTCCCAATCTAGGGAAGCTCTTCAGTTTTCTTAGATCCGATTCCAAAAGCACAAACAACAAAAGTAAAAATTCATAAAACAAGTATTTGTGAACCAAAGGACATTATCAAAGAATTAAAAGGTGACCTATACAAAGTAAAAAACTGCAAATCACATATCTGGCAATGGTCTAGGATACACAATATACAAAGGACTCTTAAAACTCAACAACAATAAGACAAACAACCTAAATTTTTAAAAAGGCAAAAGACAAACAGACATTTTTTTTTTTTTGGTAGTAAAGCATATGGTTTATTGACAAATTAGTTAATGTAAGCAAATACATATAAGATAAACCTCATGATATGCACTGGTTCTGGGCTTAATGATCTTTCCTCCACATAAAGACCTGGTGAAACACTTGGCCAAACACGGCTGAAATATATCCATCTTATTCCTGATTGTGCCCTCCTCCTCTTCTGTTTTACTAGCTAACTCTCTTCTCAAACAGATGTTTTTTGCAGAAGACTTACAAATGGCGAAAAGCACTTGAAAAGATGTTCAACAACATTAGCCATTCCGGAAATACACATTAAAACCACAATGAGATGCCACTTTACATCTAGTAGGACGGCTACTTAAAAAAAAAAAAAAAAGAAAATTACAAATGCTGGCAAGGGTGAGGAGAGATTAGAACTTTTGTACATTGTTGTTGAGAATGTCAAATGGTATAACCACTATGAGAACAGTTTGAGGGTTACTCAGTAAGTTAACCACAGAATTACCATTATGATCCAGCAATTCCATGCTTAGAGATATACCCAAAAGTATGGGAAAACCACAGATGTTTACACAAAAACTTGTTGGTAAATGTTCATAGCAGCATTATTCATAATAGTTAGAAATAGAAACAACCGAAAACATCCCCATTTGATGTTATCCATGGATAACAAATGTGGTCTATCTATACAGTGGAATATTAATTAATACACAGTAAAAGGAAAGAAGTATCGATAATGCTACAACATGGACGAGACTTAAGAACATGCTAAGTGAAAGAAGCCAAGTATAAAAGGCCATATGTTGTAGAATTCCATTATATGAAATATCCAGAATGAGAAAATCTGTAGAGACAGAATCAGAATATTGTGGCTTGTTTAGGAACACTGAATTAGTTCTCAGGAGACTACACTTATTTTATTGGATATATAAAGATTATATAAATTTCATGGAATACATCAGAGTTTAAAAATGTGTACTCTTTTCTAAATCCATGCTAGTAAATACTAGTCACCCTATATATGAGAAAAGATACGAGATGTTTTTCTCATCAGAGTTCTATGCAAAGCACTCAAATCTGTTTTTACATGAATCTATTTATATTTACATTATTTTACATGAGTATTGAAGATGACATGGTTCTGGAACCTTAAATTTTTTTTTTTTTTACTCAATAGGCTCAAAACATGTAAGATATACAATGGGCAGAGCTGAGCATTGGACCTTCAGTCTAAAACTGCCCTAAGTATAGTGGTCAGAGAAGCTAAACCACTCCCCATCCCCACCTCCCTCTGCCTGCCAAATACGGCACTAAACTAAAATAAGTATCAATAAATTAATTCTACAATGAGAGATCAATAAAACATGAATTTAAGTACGTATATTTAAACACTCAAGTAATTTTTGAGTGGGAATAAAGAGAGTTTTTTAAAAAAACTAATACATGAGTGGAAATATCACTTTAATTTTAGGCAAAATACACATTTCTGCTTTATAATTTTGCAAGGACTGTTCTTTGTTTCAATCTGTATTTGTGCATATTTTTCTCTTAGTTCTAATCTCCATTAGATGTGCATTTAGTCATTCAAAGGACAATTTAATGGCATTTCAAAGACTCTTCCAAGGCTTATAGGTGAGGGCAGGGGAAGCCCTTTTACTAATCAGACATGGTGGGGCTGAGGTGTTACCGTGTTTCCCCGAAAATAAGACCTAGCCGGACAATCATCTCTAATGCATCTTTCGGAGCAAAAATTAATATAAGAACCGTTCTTATTTTACTATAATATAAGACCGGGTATAATATAATATAATATAATATAATATAATATAATATAATATAATATAATATAATATAATATATATAATAAATACAATATAATACAGTAAATATAACAAAGTTATTTTCGGAGAAACACGGTATGTAGTGCCATCGAGGCTTTAATAATTTGCTTTGGGCTCATGTCCCACTATTTATGGTGACTTTCAAATGACATTGATCCTGTCAATGATATTGGTAAACTTGGGATACATGGCATATTTTAAACAGATAAATTACAAGGTTTGTAAAAATATTAATATAATCCTTTTAACTTAGATGTAACTGGAAAACACTATGAAAATCTGGTATTATTTGAGGTTAAAAATTCTAAAACATCCAATTAACTACAAAGAACAATATCACATTTAACATCTTGAGTAAGGTTCCAAGTGAAAAAAAAATCTTAAGGTCTTGTGGGTGGAGAACCTGGAGCATGTGTGCAAATACTTTATTAATAATGTTAACTTCCTTTTCAGAAGTTACATTTTTTTTATTACACAAACTTACTGCATCAACGTAAATGTCTAGCTTTCATGAAAAATCATAATAAAGATGTTTACAACTTTGTACCAGTGACTGCTGGTACAAAGTTATCAAAGCAGATTGTTAAAGCTGTGGCTAAATCACCAAGATGGGGTATTAGACACCGAAGTTTAAATAGGAGATGGTGCCATGAAGGAACTCTGGGAGTTAGTCACAGAAACAGGTACCGTCTACTCACCTGTAATGAGGAATCTCTCTGTACTTACTCCCCATGTGTTCCTAACATAACCCAATAAGGAGAATTTATGGGTTTCTTTCCTCCATTGAGAACCTCCCTAAGGACAAAGGATACAATTTGTTAATTATGCCTAACACATTTGAAAGCTCCTAACAAAGCCAATGGCATATCTCATAATTATACAAGACATCTTTATATTCCCATACAAATTAAGTTATGTTTGATACTTTTCCATGGTTTCTTTTGGTTAAGTCTTTTCTAGTGCAACCCAGAGATCTGGAATCAAAACATTGTATCTGTAGGACAAGTCGTTTAGTTTTTTTTGAAACCCTTAATCCTCTCTTGTTAAATAGACGCTTTTTATGACTTCACTGAGGATGTAATGGAGAAATGTTTCAACCATGCATTTGCATTGTTTTAAAAATTCACAAGGGAAAAATATGTATATCTATTTCCTCCTTATGTGTGGTGTTTTAAACTTACTATTGAATATAATATATATACATATTAACAAATGCATACATCATAAATACATTTTTACAAAATTAACACTTCTGTGTAGTCAGAATCCAGATTAAACAGCAATAACAACCATTAAAATAAATAAAATATTATCAAGACTCCAGAACAGTTCTTCATTTTCCTTTCTACCATGAACTATCTATCCCCTTACACACACACACACACACACACACACACACACACACACATGCGCAAACACACACACAATCATGATTTTAACTTCAAGTGGCATAATTTATTTTCACCTATTTTTGTTACTTTATATAAAAGAAATCCTATACAAGTTATTTTTTTGTGTCTGGGCTCTTTCACTCAATATATTGTTATAGAGATTTCTAGATCGCTCATTTTCATTTTTGTGTACAATTCCATTTTATAAATATATCATAAATTAGTTATCCATCATTCTATTACTGAATATTAGAATTGTTTCCAATTTGGAGTTGTTTATGATTAGTGATATTAACTTTCTATTCCATAGTAGTTTTGAACATATAACTTTTTTTTTGTATTCTGGGTTTTTATAAAATAATAAAGATTGGATTTTTTCATGTATTTATTAAAGATATTCATTTATAGTTTATTTAAAAATTGCCCATATATATAAATTTTTCTGATAATGGTAAAAACAGCTACGCCTTCTTGTGTCCACATTAATACTCAGTCATACTGGCTTAATCTTGAATGTATTTCTATTTGGGCATATTCTTTACACAGAAATTGGTAAGTCATATTATACGCATAGTCAGCATTAGTAAATACTGCCAAATGGATTTCCAGAGTAGTTATTAGTTCTGATTGCTCAATATCCTTGTCAAGATGTAATGTTTTCCATTATTTGTAGCCATTCTGGATGAAGTGCATGGGTATCACTGTCGTTTCAGTTTGCATTATCCTAATGTTAAAGGAAATTGAGAACCTTTTTATACGTTCAATAGCTGTTTTGATATTTTCTTTTGAAAAGTGCTCATGCATATCTTTTGTCATATTTGTATTGAATTTCATGTCAATTGTTTATTGATTTGTAAAAAGTTATTTTTATAGTTTGCATGAGTCCTCTGTTAGCGATATATGTCTGATTATATAGGTCTGATAAAAACATTCTTGCCCACTATGAGAGTTTCTGTTTTCACAGCATTAATTTTGATGAACAGAATTTCTTAAAATAGTTCAATTAATTTTCTAAATCTTATATAGTTATTGCTTTGTATGCTATTTAAAAATTTGTACATATTCCATTATCATAAAGATGTCTCACTATGTTTTCCTCTAAAACCTTCCTTGTTTGTACTTCACATTTAGATTTTTAATCCACATAGAATTGACTTTGTATATGGTATGGGTTAAATGTCCATATTCTTTTCTTTTTAATCAAAATAAATATACAAATTACCCAACAGCATCTATTGAAAAGATTATTCGTTCTCTTTTGGAAAATAGTCATGCCTCTATCACAAGTTAATTGACAGTATAAGTGTGAGTTTGTTTCTGGAGTCACTGTTCTTTTACATTGATCAGTCTGTCTTCCCTCAGGAAAATGGTTTCTTAATTACTATAGCTTTATAATAGCTATGATATCTGGTCATGTAACTCCTGCAACTTCTCTTTCTTCAATATTATCTTCACTATTTTTTGGCACTTTGCCTATCTGAATAAATTTTACAATCAGCTTCCAAACTTCTAAAAAGAAAAAGAAAGGTTTAAAGAGGGAAGGAAAGAAGGAAGGAGGAAGGAAGGAAGGAAGAAAAGAAGGAGGGAAGGAAGGGAGGAAGGAAAGAGTGAGGGATGGAGGGAGAAAAAGAGGGAGAAAAAAGGAAGAAAAGACTTATGTTGGGATTATATTGAAACTATATAGATCAACGTAAAGATTTTGGGCATTGTCACAATATTAAGTCTCCTGTTCCATGGATGTTTTTGGTATAAATTTTCATTGATGCATTGCTTTTAAATGCCTTGTCAAATTTTTATACACATCATTACTGTGATCTTAGATTTTTAAAATTATATTTATTTCTAAATTAGGTTTTTTCAAATGGTTTCATAAATATTATCTTTTCTTTGATTTTATTCTCTAATTGTTGTGGGTAAGATGTAGAAATAAAGTTGATTTTTTTCAAAATTTATTTTGTATCCAGCAAATTTGCTAAATTCCCTTATTATTTCTAATAAATTATTCATAGGTTTTTCTCAATGTAACATTTACCAAAAAATAAAAAATAGCTGCTTGTGATTTCCTATTTATCTTTATATTTTTTATTTTTTATATTGTCATAGTGAACCAGCTACAATGTCTAATATATACTGAATAGAAATGGTGAGACTGGGGCCAATTTCAGAGGAATGGTTTTCAATGTTTCAGTTACAGTACAAGTTTATGGAGAACTTTTTATGTAATGATGTGAATACATCATTATAATAAGATACAGAGTATTTTCACTGCCCTAAAAATCCTCTGTGCTCAACCAATTCAGCCTCTCCCCATGTATACAATTTTTATAGGTATCATTTATAACATTGTTTTCTTCTATTCTGCTCTGCTAGACAAGTTATTACATTGTTGGCGTTGAATGTTATGGCAAACCTATTTTATTTTTCTTTTAACTACTAATAATATTAATGATTTAAGTTATGTAGTTGGTTTTCGACTGTGAAATGAACCTTGTGTTCTTGCTTATGTGCAGTACTTTTCTTTTACTGTTTCACACATTCTAGACAAATGTATAACTAATAAAAAGTGCCCATATGCTTACAGCTGAGTATCATCTATATCTATCCTATATATGAGTGTAAAGTTTGGAAAGACTGGTGTTTTTCACTAAATATTTTATTTACTCATTTTCCTCCTCCTCCCTCTTCTTTTTCTTCTTGAATTATTGTGTAGAATACATTTTATAAACATACCACAATATATTCACTATTCTACCCTTGATAAGCCTCTAACATCTATGATCACCACATCAGCCAAAAACATTGTACTATTCATCCTCCAGTAAACATAATTACTCAGGAATAGAATTACAGCATTATAGAGAATACACATACTAAAATTTAGTAATTGCTACCTTTAGTTTTCCAAAGTTTTTATAACAATGTACACTCCCTCAAGCAAGTGAAAGAATTTTTACTTTCTACACATTCTCATCAACATTTTGAATTGTACAAACAAACTTTTGAATTTTAGCCATCCTAGTGGGTGTGTGGAGATATCACAGTACAGTCTTGCATTTATCTAACGATTAATGATATTTTGAACACGTTAATGTATTTTGGGCCGTTGTGAGATCCTCTTTTGTGAAGTGTTTCTTCAGGTGTCTTGTCTCCCTCTTCCCCCGGCCCCCCTTTTCCACCAGGTGGTTGACTATCTCGATCATACTAATTTTAGGAGTCAGGCAATTTGTTGTTACTTTCTTTTGTTTTCACAAATAACTGATATCAGCACGTGGTAGAGTATATGTGTTTAAAATGCGTTCCCTCAGAATTTACTTTCATCTCTTGTGGTCAATTTCTCTACATACAAGTTTTTATTTTGGATAGAGTACTATTTTTCAATCTTTTAGTGTTATTATTTTTTGTACCCTGTTTAAAAATTTTTTGTTTATTCCAAGTCATGAAGATATTATTTTACCTTTTTTCAGGAAAGTTTGTGGTTTTAGCTTCCACATTTATATTCATAATATATCTCAATTAATTTTTACATATTATGCAAGTAAATGACTAAGGTTCATGTTTTACATTGGAAGCCTTATCGAATGAGGTCAGTTTACCAAGAAGCCCTCCTTTGGTCATTACATTACACTGGAGATTTTGTTTAAATCAACTGAAATTACACATTTTGCACCATATGTTAATTTAATTTATCGGTCTCTCTGTCCATACATGCACTAATGACACAATTTTTAAAAGTAATTTGGCTTTAATTAAAATATTTATATCTGTTATTGGAAGTCCTCTGTATTCTTTCTTCTTCTAAAACATTGCCCTGACTATTCTGGATCTTATGCATTTCCACATACATTTTGATATCAACTTGAGTATTAAAAAATATTATTGGAATTTGTCTGTTACTGCATTAAGTCTATAGGAAAATTTAAAGAGAATGACCTCATCATAACATTTGTTTCTCCAACCAATGGACATGATATATTGCTCCATTTATGTCTTCTTTACTAACTCAGTAATGGTTTTGTCATTTTTAACAATGAAGTCATACAAAGTGCTCATTAGATTTTTCCTTAATTATTTTACAAATTTTTCTAGTGAAATTGATAGTTTAAAATTCTATTTTTACTATAAGACACAAAATATTTTATTAAAAGATGGGAGCATACCTTTAAAAATAGATTCTCTAACAGAAGATATGTTAAAAAAAAAGAAGGCTTCCCTTCATATAACGTACGTATTTGACAATGTGAGAACAGTGATCTGTCTTCCATCTCTTGCAGTGAAATGTGAGAACAAATCAAAGTTGATACCAGTGGGATGATCACTGTTTGAACATCTGTAAGTTGAAGACGAGAAAAACACTTCTAGCTTCCCAAGCCTTTTACATATCACTGCTTTCTAAAGGCTTATCATATATCATAACAGTTTCTAAAGCCTAATTTATTGTATGTACATTCTATATTGACTTTATCTGGGGAGTTTGCTCAGATTTTTCCGTATCCTACGCAGGGCACCTTTCACCTCTTTGTTCCTCAAGCTGTAGATCATGGGATTCAGCATGGGGATTATCAGTGTGTAAAACACAGAAGCCATTTGATCAGTATCAAAGGAATGACTGGACTTGGGCTGCACATACATGAAGGTTAGAGTTGAATACAATACAACCACCACAGTCAGGTGGGATCCACAGGTGGAGAAGGCCTTGCGCCTGCCTTCTGCAGAGTTCATCCTGAAGATGGCCAGAAGGATCAGTATGTAAGACACAAGGACCACCAGAAGAGATGAAACCAAATTAAATGCTGAAAAGATTAGGATTATCAACTCAATTTCACGTGTGCTTGAGCACAGCAAAGTTAACAAAGGAAGACTGTCGCAGTAGAAATGACTGATGACATTATAGCCACAGAAGGATGAAACAAAAATCTTTATGGTGGTTATCAGAGAAAGAAAGGCACTGTAGAGATAGGGGACCGCTACCAGCACCCAGCATAGTCTTGGTGCCATGATGACTGTGTAGAGCAGAGGGTTACAGATGGCCACGTAGCGGTCATAGGCCATGGCTGACAAAATGAAAAGTTCACTAATGATGAACAAGATGAAGAAAGCCAGCTGTGCAGCACACCAATTATAGGGGATACTGTTTTGATTAGTTACAAAATTTACCAACATTTTCGGTCCCACAGCTGTTGAATAACCAAGGTCAATGAAAGCCAGGTGTCTGAGAAAGAAGTACATGGGTGTTTGCAGCCTGGAGTCCATCGTGGTGAGGACGATCATGCCCAAGTTGCCCACCACTGAGCTCACATAGATGAGGAGGAAGAGCCCGAATAATGGAGCCTGCAGCTCAGGGCGGTCTGTGATCCCCATGAGAATGAATTCTTTTAGCACTGTTAAGTTTTGTTGGTCCATCGAGGCCACTAAGAAAAATCACTGTGGGAAGAACCATCAGATGAGTCATTAAGTTTCCGGAGATGTCATCTGGTAATCTTTAGGTACTCAAAGCCATTATGTGTAACCCAAACCCAAGGTTTATAGATGCAATCATCTAAAATAAGACCCACTTCCATTACTAAACGTAGAACATTACAGCCTAACGTATACAGTAGCCATTTTATTTTTTTGTGTTACATACTGGTTATCTTTGTAAGATACATACAATCCTTTTATGGTTCTGTCAACAAAATACCTTTAGAAAAGTTTGGCCTACAATGGGAATCCTGATTTTTTTTAATGTTTTTCATTTGAAATACATCTAATTGGACACACATATCAAATTTTAGAAGGAATAATAATGAAATTATATAGCTCTCTGCCTCTTGACCCTGCAACTTCAGTCTTATCTCTAAAGAAAACCATTATTAACTCATTTAATACACTTTGATTTACCTCTCTTCTTTATAATTCACACATCAAAATGATATTCTCATTCCACTCTTCATTTGATTTTCTAAATTGTAATGTCATTCCACTATGCTTTTATGAATTTTAAATATTGTTCAATGATTTTTTTATAATGATAGAAAATAATTTCACTGCTTTGCAGAAGTCCCCAACAAGCCCTCCAATGCAATAAATAACTTTTATATTCTCTAGAAGAGTATCTCTGAAACTTCAACTCATATGTGTTGATTTTTGAAGTTTCTGATTTTCCTATGTTCCGTACTGTATAAGCCTTGCATCTATAGTGTATTCAATCTGAAAAAAAAAAAAAATAGCAAGCATTTCCATTCTAGCTTTGATCTTAGCACTAATATCTCTGAAGTGATGGATTTAATATTGTAGTTATATTTTTCTAGCACATTTTGAGACAGGTATAAAAATGATTAAAACACATTTGTTAATATGCCACCTAAAATAATCTAGTAAATACTATAAATAGGATTATCCAACAGAGAGAAACAGTCTAGAGAATCCTATCTCAAATGCCTTAAGGGCTGGCAAACAATATCAATGCATGAGATATAAGCATGAAAGATAAAGAAAAGTAACAGGCAACTAGGGGAACTAAGTATTCCACGATTTATTTGAAGTATTCAAATTTCACTTGTTTAAACATACATGGACAAAACAAATAATTATTTGATCCAAATAACTGGACATGGCATTGATAGAAATGGAGTATATTTACTATATTATAATATGAATACTATTCTTATTTCTTTATTTTATCCTCCATCATGTATACATCAAATGTTTTGAATTAACACATTTAATTTGCATATTCCCTACCTCTCTTTCCCTAATTTCTTACCCTTTTAGATTGTTTTGAAGACAGGTATATCCAATCTTTTATGGGAAAAAAATCATCCAAATATTGTACAAATCTTCCAGAATGTAAAAATTAGGACCACACTGCGACTCACCCTAATATGCCAGCAAAATCCTAATTAAAAGATAAAAAGGATATAGTAAAAAGCAATATATCCATGCCTACTGTTTCACTTACATAGATGTAAATATCCTAAACAGTATTAACATATTATTGATATCAATTTTTAAAATGTATAAAAATACTACGATATACTATGTTCAAGCTGGGTTGATCCCACGTTTGGCTGAATGGTTGAATTTTGGAAAATCTATTATATCATTTGCCACATTATCAGATTGAATTAGAAAAAAAGTATGAGTATTTGAGTAGATGAATAACACTGTTTAGACTGTACTGAACAACAAAAAAATTATGAACAAAAGGGAAATTTCATAACTTGATAGACTATTTTATAAAAACTAGACTGAACCTACTCTTAAAAGGAGAAAAATTAAAATTTTATTGAGAAACATTTTAGAAGTCCTAAATGAATTGGTAGAAATTCTATGCTCCTGGATTGTACTATTCACTATTATGAATTCTGTTCTAATTAATCTATTTGCTCAACGCCTTTTCAATCAAAATCTCACTGGAAGATTTTGTATAATTTGACACTGATTTAAAATGTATTTTAAAAATGTAACTTATAAAGAGTAAGAAAGATAGTTTTGAAAAGACCTGTGCTAACAGATATTGAAACTTATAAAAAACTAGAGTTGTTGAGACAATGTGACACTGGCACACTAATGCATCGAAATACAGACCTCAGAAAAAAACCCATGATTATATGGAGCTACGTTGTGTGATAGAGGTGGCATGTTGTGTGACAGAGGTGGCATGTTAGGACAGTGAGACAAAAATCGTTTATTCAATAAATGGAGCTGGAGAAAATAATTATCTCTGTAAAAGATGATGAAATTGGATGTTTAGTTCATCTGTATGAAAATGAATCCTACTCTAGTCAAGAAATTAATGTCAAAAGAATGTTTAAACTCTTATAGCCTTAAAAACTAGAATTTCTGAATGTTACTAAGTATGTTTCAAGAAAATCAGAATAAAAATTCAAGGTTAATTTGATAGGTTAAATCTGCCTCACAAAATTTACTCCCTCCAAAAATCTATTTACAATACTAACAAAATATTTACAAAATAGTAAAAATAAACATTCGTTATCAATAGCTACACAAGGAAAATGGCAAAATCTAATGCCTTAAGCCATAGAAAGTTACACTCAAAGAAAGGAAGAGTCCACAGAAGTTTGTATAGTGTGGCAAACCTCTTCATCTTTACTGCCACCAATAATTAATAATTATTTTACAAATCCCTGGTGTTCTTTTGAAACTCTACTGAGTTGAATTTTTATCTGACCCTTTACCCCCACCCATTCCTATTCCTGCCCAAACACTGATTGGAAAGAAACCGAGACTGAGCAGGAAGCCTGAATTTCCTGATGGAAACACAAACCTCATAATTGCACCAGGACTTGGAGAATGGACCTGAAGCCCAAGGATGCCTTCCTTTGCAAATGCAGACACCGGATCTCAACTACGCATTCTATAAAATTTTGCAAATAACCTCAACTGAGATCAATGGGTTGGTCAAATTGCGAACATTGTATTCCCATTCAAAGGAGAGAAAGAAAGAAGGAAAATTAAAAAGAAGAAGAAGAAGAATCATGAATGGCTCTGACAATTTGTCAGGCTCTGCAGCCTTTGGGTAACTTAGCATCAGGAGAAATATGTACACATACTATTTTAAAATTATATAAAAAAAGGACAAGCAACATACTTCTCTCGTCCAACACAACTTAATAAGGCCATGAGCCCTTACGTATGTTTCTGTTCCTTATTGTGTAAGATACACTGCATTATCTCAATAAGAAAACACTAACTCTGTAATTATGTGGCATTAGTGAAGGATGTAAAATCAATACAAATTTTTTCTAATTACAACTTTTGAATCTGACAAAATGTGCTGCTTGGCAAATCCTACTTAGCAAATGCCAACATTTTGTAACTTAAGGTATGAAACTTAACTGACCAACTGTGGAATTCAACAACACTTCCCAAGCCACTATTATATGGCTTGTCATAATTCTTGAAGACTTCTCAAAACTGTACTTTTTTCATTATAATTATATCCCATTTTGAAAGATGCTCATTATGTGGACAAAACTCTATGAGCTGAGTAGCAAGGTTTGTGTTATACCTTTGTCATATAATTGGGACCTATGGAGAGGTGTAGGAAGGTCTCCTACCTGCCTCTTTCCAACTTTCAAACAATAATTTCCCCTATTCACTTGTAATATCCGTAAGGTATAACATGAATAACAACAGATCAATTTGAAAACTTCTGTTAATGCATTTAGGTATATTACAAAAGAAAAGGAATAACCAAGCCGTAGTCCCATATGAAATGTTTAAGGTGTGGCAAGTTCACCAGTACTGACAATGGAATACATGTACCTGATTAATAATTCTTCCAAGACTTGGTCTTCCTTGACCCTTTAGTTGTACTGATTTAAAACTTGGGTTTGCTCCCCACTTTAAATGTGTTGAGATACTTCCCAGTGTTTGTTCCCATTATCCATACAAAAAGAAATTAATACAAGATACTGGGGGCAAAGGCATCCTATCATTGTGGTTCCGTGGACATATTTGCCTAAGCCAAAAAGTCTATTAGATATTCTTTTGGCTTTGCCCTCAACTTACTATTGCAAACATCACTGTAGCAGACACATCTGTCTCCCCATCCCTTGTCACTTTGGGCCACCTCTGACTTGGCCTACCGCCATATTAGACTTTTTCTGGAATGCTGGCAGCCTCCCAGCTCAAGTGTTTTACTTCTTTTTCTGAGGGCAAACTGTCCTGAGAGCTTGCCCAGATCATATGCAAAGCAGTTCAGAATTGCCTGAGATTTAATGAGTCAAGGAGCGTACTCAACTGATAAGGAACAAGAATCAATGGATAAACACCCAAGCTTTCCTAGCCTTCTAGAAAGAGCTCTGAAGGACACTTCGAAGCACCTTGAATGATAGAACCTTAGTTGCTGACAGCAATAAACTATACTTTATTTATGCTTTATTAGCTTTCTCTCCTCCCAGTCTCACATTCCCTATTCCTTCATTTTTGCTTCCTAAAATAACCTCCCAAATAAAGATCATATACTGAAGTCCTTGCCTCATGGTCTGCTCCTGGGGAAACTATGTAAATTTGCAGGGGATTAGTAAAGCGAGGCCACAAATATCTACAATACAAATGAAACTCTATGGATGCATGTTAATAAGAGATAATGAATATAACATATTACTGACTAATCAGAGGCCCTATCAGAAAGCCGTTAGTATTTGAGGCATAGACACTGACTCACCATCCATAACTCTGACCTGACCATCAGCATCTTTGCTTAGACAGCATTCTAGGTGGAGCTCTCAAAAAAGTGCTGACTCTCACTTCAGAATGTTTATAGTTAAGAATCCCAGTATAAACATAAAAATCGTAACAGACATGAGGACCCTTACTGTCTTCAAAGAACATAATAATTGTGGTGAAAACACATTACTACTCCAGAAAGCATAGTCATAAAAAAAAGATTGTTAATATGTAGGTTATAATGTGCTGAGTCTGGGATGGGTGATTATACTCATATCGAAACTTTAAATTGAAGACAGCCGTCAAAAATCATCACTGGAGCTAATCTAGAAATCAGGTGATCAGCGCCATCTACTCACCGAAAATGAGGAATGAGTTCTTGTTCATTCCCTCATGTAATTACTAACCTAACTGCAGTCAGAAGGACTTAATGATTGTCTCTCCCCTTTGAGACACTCCCCTGGGAACTTGATTGCAATTTCTTGGTTATTCCCAAAGCGTCAGAGAACAGGAAATTATGCCACGATCTTTGTTAATTATCCAGGGTACCCTTGATTTTCCCACTGGTGAAATGTTCTTTTACATACAATTCACCTAGTTTGTTATTATTGTTATTATTTTTCACTGCATCCACTGAACTCTCTGGACGGAAGTATATTATGTGTTGGATATGTACTTTAGTCACCCATAAATTACTTCAACATTCAGCATTTTTCACAATGACTTCTTCCCAAGTTTTATGTCTGAGGGTGAAGATGAAACTCTTAAAGCATGTCCTATAGTGTTTTAAAAAATTCAGAGGGGATGAAAATTAAGACTATGTGTGTTACTCTTATGTTTTTAACATAAGGGACAAAAATGAGTTAATGATACCCTAATTCCATATCCATAATTATCATCAGTTTTCATTTCCTATCTTCACTTCAATTTACCTTCCCCATATTGGAATACAGCCTTATAAAGTAAATATAAAGTGTGTTTTAATGTGCACACCTATGGTGTTTTGTAAATCATTTTAATACTACTTGAAGTTTCTCAACTATATGTTTTTGTACTTTAACACATTCACACCAGTATTTTGCTGACTTCCACTTAATAAAATTAATATAATGTGGGTTTACCCCCCATTTCATATGTTGGTTTGTCAAAACCCATCCTGTACAGAAAGAAGTTTGGAAGAGAAGTTGACAACTGGGGGCATAATTTATGGAAGGATTTCAAGCTTCATGAAGTAATAGCTTTGTTAATTAAAAGGAAAAAAAATTTTATAGCCTTTAACTGAAATACAGAGAGAAAAGAAAGGAGGGGAAAAAAGACGGAGTAAGAGGAGCCAGCATAATGGTCTAAGGCTGGGGGAATATATAAGGCACAACTGGGAAATTCATTTGCAGTGCAGTAGTTAAGTGACTCTAAGAATAAAGAGGCCTGATGCTGTAATAACCTCTGTTGGGCCTCCTTCCATCCACCTCTGCAGTGTTTCCTTTGTTTTCGAATGACATCTTTGCACGGGTTTTTTCATTTCCATGGAGGTGGCTTGTGGAAATAGCCCTTTGAAAAGCAGAGAAGTGTTTATTTGTATAATTCCATAACGAAGACAATGAACTCTACACAATAGTTTTTAGTATGAAAATAGGACAGGGAAAAGTTTATTATACATAATGTTTTGGATGGATATCAACATTTTGCTTTGTGTTCATGCACTAAGTGAGATGGAGAAAACAGTAGAATCCTCTTCTGACATATTTTTCAGTCTGTTTTGCCACATGTCCTAGTTTTATGTATACCAAGCATTTTTAATTAAGCTTTTATTTTTTTCTGCTATATAAACTTATTTTAAGCGCAACATTTAAAAAATGGGTCCAAAAGGTTCAGAAATTGATGGATAAAAGGCTGCACAAAAGCTATCTGTGGCAAGGAAGATAATCTGACTGTTGCCCAATTTCTAAGAAACGATTCTCACATCCCTCCAGCTATCAGGCATCCTCTGTTTAGAAATTGTAAAAACCCCTCAGTAACTTACGCTTTATTTTAAACTGTGTTTATCTTCAAATTATTGTTTATTACTCATGTAAGTGTGTTTTCTTGGGTCAAGGAACGCATTTTTCAGAAAGGAAGATTGGGTTTTTGAGGTTGGATTAAAAATGATTAAGATTTTTCCCGTTGAAATTAATGGAATTTTTCATGCTCATTGCAGTTTATTTTTATGTTTATTCATAATTCACGGTGGCTGAGACATGGAAACAACTGAAGTGTCCTTCAATAGATTATTGGATAAAGATGATGTGGTACATTTATACAATGGAGTATTACTCTGCCATAAAAAAGAATGAAATCTTGCCATTTGCAACAACATGGATGGACCTAGAAGATACTATGCTAAGTGAAATAAATTGGACTGAGAAACACAAATGCCATATGATCTCACTTATATGTTGTATCTAAAGAACAGAATAAATGAGCAAACAAAATAGAAATAGATTCAGAGATACAGAGAATAAACTGATGGCTGCTAGATGGGAGGGGGTTGGGGGTTGGGGGAAATGATGAAGCGGATTAGAAAATACAAACTGGTCATCACAAAATAGTCATGGGGATGTGACATACAGTATGGGGAATGTAATCAATAATGTTGTAAAGACATATGGTGCCAGATGGGTACTGGACTTATTGGGGGGATCACTTCATAGATGGTGGATTGTGTAGATGCCTGTCCACTGCACTGTACATCTGATACAGTCAATGGTATAGTAACAGCTATATGAGATGTCTGAGGGATAGTAGACTGGGAGGGGGTATAGATTTTGTGAGGGGTATAAATTTCTAATCATTATGTCGTTTTATAAACCTGAAACTAATAATAAAAAGAAGGTGAAAAAAAGGGGGAAATTACAAAATTTTTTACCAACTTTGTTATCATTACAATGAATTCAAATCTTGGAGATTCTTTCCAGAGTCCAAATATCCACGTGATTATTATATTGCTGCTTCCTCTGTAACGTCCATTGCATATTGTCTTTCATGTGACCAGAGACACAGTGGGGTGACAGAATCCCAGAGAGCAGTTTCCAGGCTCTCGGCCTCCTGTGAAAAGGTGCTGGCTGAGTAGTAGATGGCCATCAGCTGTAACTAGTTGGCCATTAGCTGTAACCAATTAACCATTGGCCACTGATATAACTGCCGTGGCTGAGAGAGCAAGTGTGGATTGCAGTTAGCAAAGGGTTGGTTGGTTGGTTGGTTGGTTGGTTGGTTGGTTGGTTGGTTGGTTGGCAGAGAAGTGGACGGCAGATTGTGGATCGTGTGGCTCCTGCTTCCTGTGTCTCCAACCCAGCTGCCAGCAAGAATATAGTGGTATGACTTCCCTGTGTATGGTTCTGTGGGTGTTTCTTTTTGGCCTCACCATATCCTGCGTTCTGGTGTGGGGAGTGGGAGCTGAGACCCCGCCTGACACCCTGCATGACACACAGCCTAGTACTATGCCCAGTTACTAAAACTTCCCTTCCCTCATCAGCTCTGCCAACTTCCCCATCTATAGCATTCCTATAACATTGTAAAGATTAAAAAAACTATTTCTTCTACATTTTGTGTTGTTATTGATGCTTTATTTTACAGCTTGATCTCTCATCTGAGTCCTATTATTTATTGTAGAAGAGGCATTTTTCATGTCCTAAGTCTGGATTATGCTATTTAATAAATTTACCTTGGTCAAGAAGACAGACCTCAGTACCATCACTGGGTCACAAAATTTAACCTTTCAAAATATCTGTAAGAAACACACACACACACACACACACACACACACACACATTGTTGTGCACACACATATACAAAAATATGCAGAAAAGTGACATTCCAGATACCGTAATTTCTCACTCGCATTAAACAATAGTTTTATAAGATTCATTATTTTAAAGTAATACATAATTACATATGAGCTAAATTTTCATGGATCCAACCGCCCAGATTCCCATTCTCTCCACCCCATCTAGAGGTAACAATTATTAACTATTATAACTGTTTCCTGTTTTTCCAAATGTTTTAGTTTATTTTTATTTTGGTGAGAACACTTAACATGAGATCTACACTCTTAACAAATTTTTAAGTTAATATACAGTAATGCTAATTACAGGCACAATACTGTGTAACAGATCTCTTCTTGCACAACTGAAACTTTATCATTATTGAACAGCAACACCCATTTTTCCCTTTCCCCAGCCCCTGACAACTATCATTCTACTATCTGCTTCTTTGTGTATAAATGGCATCATGCAGTATTTATTCTTCTGTGACTATCTTATTTCACTTAGCATAATGTCCTCAAGTTTCATCCATATTCTTTCTTTAAAATGAAATGCATCTACTCATGTACTTGGATATATATATACATATATATATATATAATATACCTGATAATATATGTATATAATTGCTAGTTATGGGATTTTTAAATTATATAAGTGGATTGAAGATGTTTATATCATTCTGTATTTGGTATATATATTGCTCAACCATCTTATTTTGAGATTTAATTGTCTTGATTGTTATGGATTTGATTCATGCATTTAAAGTAGATAGGCATTTTGGTTGCTTCTGAAACTTCTCCATAACTGACAATAATTATATATTGTTATTGCACTTGATAGTCCCACACTTTTAAACTTTTTCCCAATGTAATGAGTGTGGAGGATTGTTTTATATCATTTTACGTTCACATTTTCCAGCTTGCTATTGAAGTTAAGTGTATTCATTGGCCTAAAGAGGTTTTGTTTGTGAATTGTTTGTATGTATTCTTTGTCCATAGTTCTATGAAATTTCAGCCTGTTATTTATTAATTTAACAGATGTGCAATTGTATCTATTTTCTCTGTCTATGGCTAGTTCTTTTACTATACTTGTGATTTTTTTCATTCATACCTTTAAAATTTTAAAGCATAAAATTTATCCATCTTTGTGATTTTGAGTTGTGTTTAAGGATCCCTTCAATATTAAATCATACACACTGACATAGGGTCAGTCGTCAATTGCATGGTTTACATATGCAAAGATAATGAATATCAGTGACCATGGTTTAATTCTGACATTTTAAGGAAGGAACCATGTGAATATCAATGGGGAGAGCCTTCTAAATAGGAGGAAATAAATGCAGAGATACTGTGGTGGGAATACATGATGGTAAGAGGTATTCTGCATAGGAACTGTGGAGGTGTTATTTAAATTTAGTAATCCTGAGTTAGGAAAATATTCTTAGATTGGATACTAATTTGAAGGAGATTATCTTTTGAATTAAAAAATAAGGGTACCCCTAGAGGATGATAATATATTTTCATAATATAATTAAAAATTAATAAATAAAAATGAAAGAAAAAAAGAAGGGAGAACACTGCAACTTTAAATTATTTTTGATGGTGACGTACCTTTGCAATGAAAATGAGATCTGTTGGAAGCAGGGCTAACGGTGAGCCAAGGAGAGACCCGTGTCTATCCCCTGGTTCTTGGGCCTGGGCACTAAGCGGTGGTGGCATGTACAAGGGCATCACAGGGAGGCAGGGGTCAAAGAAAAAGAGAACTAAAAGTGGATTAAGGGTCAGGCCTGTAAGAATTCTGTAAAGATGCCTGGGGCTTAGTTCTGGGAAGAGCCCAGTCAGCCAACCAGTTGTACCTTATTCTCAACTGTGCTTTTCTTTTGTTGTTCGTGAATCTAAGTATGATTTTGACAAATCATAATGCCTAGACTTTGTTTTCTATGAGATATTAAAGATGGGTTTAATGTCTATGCTCTGGATGAAATAACAAAATGGGGAGAAATGCATCCTCACAAACATCATGGCAATGACACTAGAATTTGAACACGTTTTCTGTGGTCCCTGAACCACAGGCTGTGATTGGATGGCTGCCAATGCACGGATCTGAGGATGGAACAGAGTGCTTTAAAGTGGAGTCAGATACCAATGACTTTGTGGAATGTGGTCTGGTATTTTATCAAGCTTGTCAGGCAAAATTATACTGTTATTCATAATTGCAACTATTGGAGCCTATATATTCCATTGCATGGCAATGAAAGGAAACAATGTAAACATTCTAAAGTAATGATTATGTACATATATGTCTCTGTGTGTGCATTGGTTTTACCTCAATCAGTATCAGCATCCAGATTCATATATGTGTGTATACATATATCAGTGGGAACGTATTAAGAAGCAAATAGATGATAGCACTATTTTTTTTTACATCTAAAGACAGCATAGGTAGAGAGTTGACTATAAGCTCTATTTTAAAATATCCAGAAAAACAAAAATACGTTAATAAACTACAACAAAATATTTTCATCATATCTTATCAATAATGAGGCACAGAACATCACTCTGAATTTTTTTAAAATTTATTTTTTACTGTAGAAAGATACTTTATTGATCCACCCATTTTTACCAAACACTCTTTTCATTGCCTCTTTTACGTCTTTGTTCCTCAAACTATAGATGATGGGATTCAGCATGGGAATCACAATGGTGTAAAATGTCGACACTATCATGTCGTGGTCCAAAGCGTAGCTGGAACTTGGTCTCACGTACATGAAGAGGATGGTTCCATGATCAATGGACACTCCAGTTAGGTGAGAGCCACATGTAGAAAAGACTTTTCTCCTCCCTTCAGCAGAATGCATCCTCAGAATGGCCAACAGAATGAAACCATAGGAGATCAGGACAATCAGGATAGTGACTATCTCAATAGAGCCCACAAAGTAGAAGAGGAGAAGCTGGTTTGTGTGCGTGTCAGAACAAGAAATAGCAAGGAGAGGAGGGATGTCACAAAAGACATGTCTAATTTCATTGGATGCACAGAAAGAGAGGCTAAATGTAGCCACTGTGTGTATAGAAGCATGCAAAATGCCACCAACATAGGAGGCAATGATGAGTGGTACATAGACTCTGGGTGACATGCTAACTGAATACAGGAGAGGGTTGTAGATTGCTACATAGCGATCATATGCCATTGCAGCCAAGAGAAAGCACTCCGTGGTCCCAAAAGTAACAAAGAGAAACATTTGTGCTACACATCCAAGATAGGAAATGACTGCATTCTCTTTCAGGAAATTGACTAACATTTTTGGAGTGACAACTGAAGAATAACAGGCATCCAAGAATGATAACACACTAAGAAAATAGTACATAGGATTGTGGAGCCGAGAATCCCCAATGACCAATAAAACCATTCCCAAATTTCCTATCAGAGTAAAAAGATAGATTGCTAGAAAAAGTAAAAATAGGAAGACTTGTACCTCAAAACCATCTGTGAAGCCCATCAATATAAACACAGTGACTTCAGTTACATTTTTCATCTGAATCCTGTTTAAATCTAAATCTGATGTCAACTGTGACATTTTCATTTTTATTTGTAGGTTTTGAAGTAATATTTTTGAAAATAGCATCCACTCTATTATGTCCTCTTGGTTGTTTCTTAGACGGGCATATTGAAATCCATTGTAGTGAGGCAATAGGCAGTGATGAAGAAGCTGGGTCCAAGTGAGAGCATTACCCTGTTAAAATAATGAAATTTTGTATTAAGTGGTTGGCTAAATTTGTCATGTTAAAAAAAAGTCAATTTATGTTGTTTAATTTTCAGTTTCTTTTCTGTTAAATTTACTACCATCTGATTTCATATTCCATCATCTTCAAGTTTACAATGATGAATGAATATAGGAATTTTAAATCCAAAAGTATTGTAGTAGAAAGTACACATCTGAGTCCTAATCTTAGATTTTCTACTGTGCATAAAATGCCTTTCCTTAGTGTTTACCAGTGTTAAAATGAAAGCAACCACACTTATATCAACAAGATTGTTTATAAATGATAATTGGGTTGTATTTGACAAAAACAATGTAGAGATTATTTAATTTTAAAATGTTCTTAGATGACCAGAAAATGGGATAGACTTACATTTCAACTTGTCATATGGGGCAGCCTTTTCTGACCAAACCACGGTATATTCTCTGTTTTGGCGATTATCCCATTCCACTAGTACCTCTATAACCATGGTCAACAAACAACAGATCTTATTCTTTGTACCCTGTTCCCCGAAAATAAGACCTAGACAGACAATCAGCTCTAACGAGTCTTTTGGAGCAAAAATTAATATAAGACCCGGTCTTATATAATATGTATAATATATTATATAAGACCGGGTCTTATAGTAAAATAAGACTAGCTCTTACATTAATTTTTGCTCCAAAAGACGCATTAGAGCTGATTGTCCGGCTATGACTTATTTTCGGTGAAACACAGTAGATGCAACTTGTATGAAAATGATAACTGAACACTGGTTTGGTTTGGTTTTTCAGTTTTATTTCTTGATACACATACCACCAACTTGTCCATTTAGGCCTGCATAATCTAATGTACTGTTAATGTTTTTCTAAATTTAACAACACCATTGTAAAATTTTTCTCTATTCATATACTCATTATCCGTGCAAAGTCCTTGGTCGTATTTTTAAGACATATTTTTGTCAAAAATAAATCGTGACTATTTCTTTAATATATTATAGTTTCTTAAGGAGTCTCTAAAATTATTGTAAAATAAAAATTATTTGATAATAGATTATAGAAGCTATTGCTAAAAGAGTAAAATCACTACTTAAGCCACAAAGTAATATTTATTTCTTATACTTTCTTATGCCATCAGACTCATTCAGTGGAATATGAAAAAAGGAAAGTCTATTTAAAAAAGTTGAAGATGATGAAGAATTATCTGTATCTGGACTGAGTTTCATGGCTGAAACAAAATTAAACATTGAGTCTACCATATTTAGGAGCAAGACTTCAGCACTGCCATTCTTGTTTTTCCTTCAGTGTGTCATAGACCAAAATGTATTTAAAGGAGTGATAATCTGGAATGTATAGGGTCAGGGATGTACACGTGATTTATATTTGTGACATGAAATACAGTACATTTTTTGTCATATTGAGATGTCCATACATCAAGAAGGAATGAGAAACTCAGCTTAATACTATTCTTAAAAGAAGAAAGCTACACGTCTTTATTTTTCCATAAAATTATTCCCAAATTTATGTGGAAGATTTTTTTAAACACAGTAAATAAATAGCTTTTTAAATGTGAGAATACCAACCCCCCAAAAATGCTTTTTTAATCCTTGAGAATTCCAGAGTAGAAAAATATAATTAAGCTTAATTTTAACTTCTGTGTAAATACAGACAACTCACACTACTCTTGAGAACACACACAAACAAATGTCATAATAATTTTAATATAGTTTGAATAGTTACATTAATAAAATAACTTGTACAACCAGTAATTAATAATATAAATATGTATTAATGTATTATTTAGACCTTACAAAAATTCTTTTCTCTCTCTCATCCATTGGAAAATACATATTGACTGGTATCCAGAGGAGCAATTTCAGCCACATTACAATTCTAACCGGTACTTAATTGATGTGTCTGAGATAATACAATTGTGGAAGATTAAAAACTTTATATTTGGATTCTAAAACCCTGTATTAAAATCTCAGATTTAGCACCTAGTGACAGTGTAACTTTTGAAAAGTTATACCTCCAAACGAAAGAATAACTAAGATTGACCAAATTTCAGGCATATCTTGTAAAACTACATAAACATGGTGTCATTACAGAGTGTTTCTTTATGAGATGCATTAAAATATGCTTACTAAATTAAAGTGTTTTAATTATATGTGAATGAGGCATACATATGAAATATGACTTCCAAATTTTATTTAACTACAAAATAGTACTATGGAGTTCTAAAATCAGTTTTTCTTCAAAGTGCTGAGTAATGAACGGACACCAAATCAGAAGCTAAGTATTTCTTCTTTTAGTTATACATATGTTTATTACATGTCACTTAAGATATATTTAAATACCTTTCTTATGAGATGAAACTAATTGAATCCCGATATTCTATGGCATCAAGAACCTTAAAAATACGTCCTGTCATTGCATTCTGACTCTGGGCGTGACAATAAGATAATAATATGCTTGCTTAAATTCCTCTGATAATTTTGTCCATAATGATTTTCTCATAACTTTTTATTTCTCTGACTTTATCTGTAATGCAAGAAGATGTTTTATGAATGAAGCTATATTCAAGTTCAAATTATGTCCCATTAGGGCAATTATCTACTTCACTGTAGGAAACTGGAGGAATGATAGAAATATGAGGTTTATCTACTTCAATGAAGATGCTCTTCAAACAGGCACTCCTGTCAACTAATATTTAAGGACATTAGAGTTGATTGTGTTTACATCTAACTGATAGAGGTTAGAAAGACAAATGCATAGATCTCAAATTATAACAAAACATGATCATTCTTGAAAACTAAAATCAAATGAGTTTCTCAACCCCCATACAATCAGAAATATAAAGTATCATATATCCATGAGAACGGTACCATAAACACTAAGCTAGGGAAGAAGGAAAGCTATGATAGCAGCTACAACATGTTGTTAAGTGGCTACTAAGAGTTAGAAATTTTGTGCACATTATTTTGTGTAATCCATATAGCAACCTACAAACTAATTCAGAGTCCTTTTATAAATGAGAAAACTGACAACCAGCCTGACCTATAACTTAGTCAAGTTCACACAGTTAGTTACTAGCAGAAATGGGATTCAAGTCCAGGTTTCTCTGTCTCCAAACTTTAAGCTGTTTCTACTTGATCGTATCGCAGACTCATTGTGATATACCATAAATTTGGAAATGTTAACTCCTAGAAACAGCATAAAATAACATGCTCATTGTATTTGAATTCTTTTATAAAGCCACAAGCTTAAGCAGACCTTTATATATTTTTTAAAAATCTGAAGTGCTTTCTAGATCAATTAACTAGTAAAATAAATTTAAAATTTATTTATATCCCTACGTGAAAAAAGAGTATGATCCCAAAATGGCATATACTCAATGGTTGGGTGACCATTTTCTCTCCATTTAATCATTTTCCTAAATTTGAAATATAGCCCCTTATTTCTACTACTTTTATTCTGTTATCTTCCATTAAGGAAATTAAATCAAATTTCTAAATTACAAATCTGTTGAAATAAATATGTTAAGAGTCTTTCTTATTATTCCTGCGATTTCTCTGGAATTCTGTCATTCAATTTTTAATTCAACTCTGTGCAAACTAGAAATTTCTATCTCAGATTTAAAGATGAAAGCATATAATCTAGTTTGAGATTCAAGGCTATAACTTCTGATATAATTTTTAAGTGATGAAAAACCTTTCTTCTTACCTGTGGAAGTGAACTCACTCAATTAAGGAATGCTAGGAATACTAAGCATTTTAACTGTTACACCATGTTTTCAAGCTCTTCTTGAAGTCCACAGGGATACTCCAAGAAGAAAACCTACTAAATCTCTTCAGGGACAGAAAAGTTACAAGCTAGTGGTTTTTTCCATCATAAACAACTGAATGGTTCTGGAGCAATAAACTATATGATCACAATGATTACATGAATGCACTTTGGCCTCTGGTATAAAATGATCTTTCAGTGGAAAAAGAATTTCATTAGGACTGGAAAAGAAATTGAATGATACAGAACCTAAACCTAGCTCTGATACTAACTAGCTATGCACCACTGGGTTGATGACTGAAATTCTCTGAAATCCGGGTTCCTCTTCCTGGGGATATCACCTGTTTACTTCTCTCAAAATTAAAACATGTATATAATGGAATAATCTGAAAGCATAAACTATGACAGAATTCACAATCCTTTAATAAAGATTACTATATTTATTTAACTTTTAATGTGATACACTTCTAAGTATGAGAGATATATTGAAGCTCTTTAAGTATTTAATAGAGGAGACAAGATGAATACAGGGGTACCTCAGTGTTCGAAGGTAATCCGTTCCGGAAGACCATTTGAGTTCTGAAATGTTCGGAAACCGAGGCACGTTTCCCCATAGAAAGTAATGCAAAATGGTTTAATCCATTCCAGACCTTTAAAATCAACCCCTAAAACTGCAAATTTAGCATGAATTTTACTATCTAATGATACCATAGATCCATAAAATTTACGGCATTCCTAAACCGAAATGTTCGTCAACTGAGACGTTCGAAAACCGAGGTACTACTGTATACCAATCTATAGACTAGTACTAGACTAGGTGATTAAATCATTTTTTAAATTGTGAAAAATACATAGATGCTTAATCTCTATACTTATTGATTCTAAATTAGTAGATAGGGGATGTTGGTCATGGAATCTGAATTTTAAAAGAAGGAAAGAAGGAAAGGGGGTGGGGAGAGAGAGAGAAAGAAACTGATAGGAAGCCCAATTGTGAACCAAGGGTCTGTTAACAAAATGCAATCCCAAACGATCTATATATTCAATACAACTCTACTTAAAATTAAATAAGCTTTTCTTTTTTTGCAGAAATTGACAAGGTAATTCTACAGTTTATTAAAAAAAAAATCAAAGGAACTAAGGTAGCCAAAGCAATTTTGAAAAATAAGAATAAAGGACTCATAATCTGATTTCAAGATATACCACAAAGCTAAAATCAAGAGAATGTGGCATTGGTGAAAAGATAGACATAGGGAGAGTCTGGAAAACTGAAGAAAAATAAAAATTTTACTGGGCTTTCCTGTCTATCAATGTATATTTTTCTATTTCGGTCCTAAGCATGCCCGTGCATGTCTTTATTGTTTGTGTGTGTATTATTTATTGATTGATTGATCAGTAGGTTTTAAAAAATTTAATCTGAATAAACAATAGATTAGTATTCAGGAATCACAAAATTACATGACTTATAATGTTCTACAGAGCTTTAAACTTTTGATGTTTCCTCCACATTTTTATGACATTTGGGGGGCTTTTCTTATTTTGAACAATAATCTTCCAATAAGCTCAAACATATACTTCATTCCTTTAAACCACAACATTTTAATAATTTAAACAGAGTAAAAGTGTAATGAATTTGGTTGACTATAAATGCATCTGCTAGCTTCTACAAGAGGTATATTGTGGTCTTACATTATTATACGTTACCACATTTACTGATTGTTGCAATATAACATGGCTTATTCTGTCAGGATAAGGACATTGGTTCTCGGAGAAGTTAGTGCTAACCCGTGTCAGAGGTATGATATGAGTATATCTCACATCTTAATTTCTTATCTACTGTCAAAATACATGTAGTTTTTTTCCTTAAGACATCATTTTAAACCAGAGACAATTAACTTCATTCATTTTATAAATATCAACATGTAGTACATTATTCCAGACCATTTACTTTTTTGTTAGTGAGGAAATCATCATGTTGCTATTTTAAACCAGAAGATAATTGGGGCATATTTCCCTTGGGGCATTTCCTGTGGGTTTTATCAAAGTTGAGTAAGTAGATATAGGCAATCTAAATGAACCATATTCATAATGTACTTAAACATGCATTTGCTGTTCTACAGGTAGGAGAAATTTTCAGATCATTTGCAAAATATTTTAGGAGGTAAGATTTAAAATATCATGGTGAAATATGTTATGAAATCCTCAGTACTAAACCCTTTGATTGTTGCCTATTGCATGGGTGGATTCATCACAATCTGATTTATGCAGAGTCTGCCTAAGAATTGAAAAACAATCCTTCCTGGAATAAAACAAAGAAAACAGAAAATATTGAATTTACATTTGTAGGAGTAATGAGAATGCTCCAAATAGAGTGTACGTTTTCATTTTTCTGATGGAAGAAGACAGACCTGTTCAAAGTAAAACGATCAGGAAATTTATCAGTAGAAGGCAAGAAAACATTTCACCTAAGTCAACTATCTGGGGACTTATATTTTCATATAATGAGGAAAATAATAAATAATTCTGTTGTTTTTCTTTTTTCTAGCTATGTAATGTAGAGCCACTTCATATTACTGTTTAGTTCATAATGTTTCTCTAGTCTCAATGGCTTAAAAGATATCCAAGTACATCAAAGATCATATTTTGTTTATTTCAGTGGGGTGGTAAGGAAAGAAGTCAGTTGCAGAATGAAGCCATTATATAATAAAAGGTAGTAAAAAGGGGTGAAAATACATGCACCATGAGGGAGATCCAGGACTGAATCTTGGCTCTGGCACTTAGCTGTGAGAGTAGCTATAAGGGTGAAATAAAGTAATGTGTGCAAAAGTCCATTCCTACAGCTCAGTAAGTGGCTACTGTTAGTTCTCTCCTCCTTTGCAAACTTAATGTTTCAATATTGAGTTCAAGATTTTTGGAGTATTTTGTCCTTATTAAAGTTATGTTTTTGGAAGTGGGTTTACATTAATTATAAAAGTTGATTCTATATGATTAAATTCTTCAAGAATCACAGTCATTTTCTCTTACTAACTCTGAATCCTCTCAATATATACCAATATTGATTTAGTTATGACCCTCTAGCAGAAATAACATTTTTTTTTTATTTCTACCATTTCTGTTTTGACCTCATCTACATAAATTTTCTCTGGACCTCCTTTTGATTAGTAGTCATGTCATCCTTTCCCATGACATGTTTAAAATAAACCAAAAAAAAAAAAAATGTATTTGGGGGTTTTCCAATCAACTTATTAAGAATTTTTAGATAAAATGATATATTTACAAGTATTTCATTGTGTTAGAGATGTTCAAAATACTCAGTTAATTAGAGTAAGTGGTTTGCAAAACTTAATTCATTTTATTTTAATTTTTATTTCCAAAACATAGGATTCAACCTAAATTCTGCTTTCTCTGATGTCTCATATAAGTAGTTCTTGTTTTCTCTGACTTTAATTTTCCTAATAAGTCTATGAAAGTGTTTACTCCTGATATTGACAATTTTTCTAGGTAATCCTGAGTTTGTCTTTTCCAGAAGATTGTTGGTATCCGCTTTCTCTTCCTTCTATCACTATTTCTAATCCAAATGGCTCTCTCTCTACCTGATGGGATCACGTTAATGTGCTGAAACTGGACCTTGACTTGCATGAGAATTTTAAAAAAAGTACAGAATATTATTTGCAGCAGATTGTGTGCCCTTGACACTGACTCAATTTTCTATGGATGAACATATAAAAATGAAATAAATAACATGAATAAAATCTATCCTGTTATATTATGGACTAATAATGGAAATTTGAATTCAGGTTCAGGTTAATGTTTTGACTCCTAATTTGTTTACCCATTGGGCTATTCAGGAAAGATTTTTTTCTATAACTTCTGATTTCTTGCTGGGTTTTTACTCTTAAACATCAAGTTTTATGGCTAAGTGAAATGATTTTTTTTTTTTTTTTGCTGTTATACTTTTAATTACTGATCTTTATAAAGTTATTTAATTGTTAATTTTAGGTAGTAGTTACCTAGTTGTTATTCCATTGGATCCAAAATCGACAATATGTAACCAAGTGTAATACTCTGAAAAAAAAATTATATTTCTTATTATTCTCCCATTTTCA
The DNA here is from genome assembly GCF_004115265.2 of Rhinolophus ferrumequinum. Classification (NCBI taxonomy): domain Eukaryota; kingdom Metazoa; phylum Chordata; class Mammalia; order Chiroptera; family Rhinolophidae; genus Rhinolophus; species Rhinolophus ferrumequinum. The sequence continues at coordinate 12,367,689 of NC_046294.1, forward strand.
CCACTGAATTTTGAGTAGAAAAATACATAGATTATCAAGAATTTAGATTTCCAAAAACAATACAAATGACCAAATATTTACCCCAAAAGTACAATATAATGCTAAGTATTTGAAAACAAATTGAATGAAACATAAACTGTCATACAATTTTATATTCACTCATGATCCCTGTTCTTCAAAATAAATATCACTTATTCCTTTTCGGAATGTCTTAATGGAGTTGGAAAATTTTAGAGAGAATGAGTCATAAAATATTACAATTCATTAGGTTGTTAGTCTGTCAAACAAACTTAATTCAACACATTCTACATTTAAAGTTATTTTAAAGGTTTAACTTTAATATATTTTGCCCTTCAATATTTATTTTACTGTTTTGAGATAAATATGAATGTCATAATTACATAAGGAATTTTTTTAGCTGTTCATTTGTGTTTTAATGTGACTTAATAGGAAAATAGATAATAGAATTCAGTGGGTAATTAACCATTTGACTTGATGGTTTTATAAATGACATGAATTGAGCCAGTGAGTTAAAACCCAAATCTTCCATTTGATTCCGTAGTGAGTGTCATCAATCTTTGACCCACTGTCTTGTCAGTGACTCTGGAACTGCTGCTGGGAAATTATGCATTGACAAGAAATAAATATGAAGACATAGTTCACTTTCCCTGAGTTACAATATTATTCCTTTTTTATCATAGCAATATGAATTATAATTTTATGAATATCTTCAAGTTTCTTCATGGGGTGTCAACATGAAGAATGTCACTGAAGTTACTATATTTGTACTGACGGGCTTCACAGACAAGCTTGAACTGCAGTTCATCTTATTCCTCCTGTTCCTAGCAGTTTACCTGTTTACTCTGATAGGAAATTTAGGAATGGTTGTATTGGTCATTGGGGATTCTCGGCTTCACAACCCCATGTACTGTTTTCTGAGTGTGTTATCATCTGTGGATGCCTGCTTTTCCTCAGTAATTACCCCCAATATGTTAGTAGATTTTATGTCAAAGAATAAAACAATTTCACTCCTTGGATGTGCGACACAGATGTTTCTCGCTGTTACTTTTGGGACCACGGAGTGCTTTCTCTTGGCTGCAATGGCATATGATCGCTATGTAGCAATCTACAACCCTCTCCTGTATTCAGTTAGCATGTCACCCAGAGTCTATGTACCACTCATCATTGCCTCCTATGTTGGTGGCATTTTGCATGCTTCTATACACACAGTGGCTACATTTAGCCTCTCTTTCTGTGCATCCAATGAAATTAGACATGTCTTTTGTGACATCCCTCCTCTCCTTGCTATTTCTTGTTCTGACACGCACACAAACCAGCTTCTCCTCTTCTACTTTGTGGGCTCTATTGAGATAGTCACTATCCTGATTGTCCTGATCTCCTATGGTTTCATTCTGTTGGCCATTCTGAGGATGCATTCTGCTGAAGGGAGGAGAAAAGTCTTTTCTACATGTGGCTCTCACCTAACTGGAGTGTCCATTTATCATGGAACCATCCTCTTCATGTACGTGAGACCAAGTTCCAGCTACGCTTTGGACCACGACATGATAGTGTCGACATTTTACACCATTGTGATTCCCATGCTGAATCCCATCATCTATAGTTTGAGGAACAAAGACGTAAAAGAGGCAATGAAAAGAGTGTTTGGTAAAAATGGGTGGATCAATAAAGTATCTTTTTCACACTAACCATTAAATTGAAATAAATTAAGAATGATGTACGTAGTCTCCATATCAAAAAGTCATACCTCCACCTGTGCAGTTTCCATCTGCGCAAAAACAAACAAAGCTGTCATCCATTTGCTTCTTACTTCACTCTCTCACACACACATATATACACACATGTACACATATGGTGATATTGATTGTATTACTGTGGATCTCTTCAGAATCTGTTAATCCCATAAGGATGAGTCAGGTACATTTGTGTTATTCCTTCTAGCCATTGTGTTCAACTGTATTAAATTGTTGAGAAAGAAAATTGATACTTATCAGGAATGACTCAAAAAAGGTTTGTGTATACAAGTATGTAGTATATGACACAATTTATATAAATGACCTGGTATACTTATATTTGTTTAATATTTTTAGAAATTGATAATAATTAGTTTTTTACAGGTTATGGTGGGAAAATAACTAATTTGCTTGTCAAATATAGTAGTAGACATAAATTTACCTTTGGGCATGAAATGATATTAATAAAACCTAACATATTGCATAATTAGAATGAGCCTGACACTGTTCTAATTGCTTCCCTTTATTGATGTATTTACTTCACATGAAAATATTATACCATAGGTGTTAGTATTAGCTACATTTTTTAGATAAGAAAAAGGGCACAGTTTAAGTAACTAATTCAGAACCAAAGCTACTGAATGTTGGTTCTGTGATTCTACCAAGATAGATTTTAATGCATCATTTATTGTCCTTTTTTTTTTATTGTATATACTTTTTTTTTTAATTTATTGGGGTGACAATTGTTATTAAAATTACATAGATTTCAGGTGTGCAATTCTATATCACATCATCTATAAATTACATTGTGTGTTCACCACCCAGAGTCAGTTCTCCTTCCATCACCGTATATTTGATCCCCCTTACCCTCATCTCCCACCCCCAACCCCTTTACCCTCTGGTAACCGCTAAATTACGTTCCCCAGATTAATTTTCAAACCCCGTGGCCATCCTGTGGTCACCAACTGCCCTTCAATCCCTTCATCCGCCCCCCCTACCCCGCCCATCTAGCAATCCTCAGTTTTTCCTCTTTGTCTCCAACACTGTTTCTGGTTAGTTCATTCACTTATTCTTTTCTTTAGATTCCGCAAATAAGTGAGATCATATGGTACTTATCTTTCTCTGTCTGACTTATTTCACTTAACATAATGTTCTCTAGGTCCATCCATGTTGTTGCAAATGGTAAGATTTCTTTCTTCTTTATGGCTGCATAATACTCCATTGTATAAATGTACCACAGTTTCTTAATCCAGTCATCTACCGATGGGCATTTTGGTTGTTTCCATGTCTTGGCTATTGTGTATAGTGCTGCAATAAACATAGGAGTGCATAAAGATTTTTGAATTGGAGTTTTGGATTTCTCCGGATAGATACCTAGGAGTGGGATTACTGGATCATAGGGTAGTTCCATTTTCAGATTTTTGAGATACCTCCATACTGTTTTCCATAGTGGCTGCACCAATCTGCAATCCCACCAACACTGCACAAGCGTTCCCTTTTCTCCACATCCGCGCCAGCACTTGTTGTTTGTTGATTTATTGATGATAGCCATTTTGACTGGGGTGAGGTGGTATCTCATTGTGGTTTTTATTTGCATTTCTCTGATGGTTAGTGAGGTTGAGCATTTCTTCATATGTCTGTTTGCCATCTGTATGTCCTTTTTAGAAAAATGTCTCTTTAAGTCCTCTGCCCATTTTTTTAATTGGGTCGTTTGTTTTTTTGGAGTTGGGTTGAGTGAGTTTTTCATAGATTTGTGATATTAATCCCTTATCAGATATATCATTGGCAAATATCTTTTCCCATTCAGTAGGATCCCTTTTTGTTTTATTGATGGTTTCCTTTGCTGTGAAAAAACTTTTTAGTTTGATATAATCCCACATGTTTATTTTTTCTCTTACTTCCCTCGAGCGAGGGTATATATCAGTAAAAATCTTACTCCGGGTAATGTCTGAGAAGTTTCTTCCTATGTTTTCTTCTAGGTATTTTATGGTTTCAGATCTTACATTTAAGTCTTTAAGCCATTTTGAATTTATTTTTGTATATGGTGTAAGGAGGTGGTCCAGCTTCATTTTTTTGCATGTGTCTGTCCAGGTTTCCCAGCACCATTTATTGAATAGACTGTCTTTACTCCATTGTACATTCTTGCTTCCATTGTCGTAGATTAAATGGCCATATAGGCGTGGATTTATTTCTGGACTCTCTATTCTGTTCCATTGATCTATGTGTCTGTTTTTATGCCAGTACCATGCTGTTTTGATTACTGTAGCCTTGTAGTATAATTTGAAGTCAGGTATTGTTATACCTCCCACTTTGTTCTTATTTCTCAAGATTGCGTTTGCTATTCGGGGTCTTTTATGGTCCCATATAAATTTTAGGATTATATGTTCTATTTCTGTGAAAAACGACGTTGGCAGTTTGATAGGAATTGCATTGAATATGTATATTGCCTTAGGCAGTATGGACATTTTAACTATATTAATTCTTCCTATCCATGAACATGATATGTGTTTCCATCTATTTACATCTTCCTTCATTCCTTTCTTCAGTGTCTTATAATTTTCTGAGTACAGATCTTTTACTTCTTTGGTTAAATTTATTCCCAGGTATTTTATAGTCTTTGGAACGATTGTAAATGGGATTGTTTTTTTTAATTTCTCCTTCTGATGTTTTATTATTGGTATATACAAATGCAACTGATTTCTGAATATTAATTTTGTATCCTGCTACTTTACTAAATTCATCTATCAGCTCTAATAGTTTCTTAGTGGAGTCTTTAGGGTTCTCTATATATAGTATCATATCATCTGCATACAATGATAATTTTACTTCCTCCTTACGAATTTGAATGCCTTTTATTTCTTTTTCTTGTCTGATTGCTGTGGCCAGAACTTCCAGCACTATGTTGAATAGAAGCGGAGATAGTGGGCAACCTTGCCTTGTTCCTGATCTCAGGGGGAATGGTTTTAGCTTTTCCCCATTGAGTATGATGTTAGCTGTGGGTTTGTCATATATGGCCTTAATTATGTTGAGATATGATCCCTCTATTCCCACTTTCTTAAGGGTTTTTATCATAAATGGCTGTTGGATTTTATCAAATGCTTTTTCTGCATCTATTGATATGATCATGTGATTTTTATTTTTCATTTTGTTAATGTGGTGTATCACATTAATTGATTTACGGATGTTGAACCACCCTTGCATATCAGGGATGAATCCCACTTGATCATGGTGTATGATCTTTTTAATGTATTGCTGAATTCTGTTCGCTAATATTTTGTTGAGGATTTTTGCATCTATGTTCATTAGAGATATCGGCCTGTAGTTTTCTTTTTTTGTGGTGTCTTTGTCTGATTTTGGGATCAGGGTGATAGTGGCTTCGTAAAAAGTGTTTGGGAGTCTTCCTTCCTTCTGGATTTTTTGGAAGAGCTTGAGGAGAATAGGTGATAATTCTTTTTTGAACGTTTTGTAAAATTCACCTTAAAGCCATCTGGTCCAGGGCTTTTGTTTGTTGGGAGACTGTTGATTACTGATTCAATTTCCGTGGTGGTAATCAGTCTATTCAGGTTTTCTGTTTCTTCTTGAGTTAGCCTTGGAAGGTTGTGCGCCTCTAGAAAATTGTCCATTTCTTCCAAATTGTCAAATATGTTGGCATATAGTTGCTCATAGTAGCTTCTTAAAACTTTTTGTATTTCTGCAGTGTATTTGTATTCCGTTGTCACTTCCCCTCTTTCATTTCTGATTTTATTAATTTGGGTCGTCTCTCTCTTTTTTTTAATGAGTCTGGCTGAAGGTTTGTCGATTTTGTTTATCTTCTCTAAGAACCAACTCTTGGATTCATTGATCTTTTGTATTGTTTTTCTGGTTTCTATTTCATTTATTTCTGCTCTGATCTTTATTATCTCCTTCCTTGTGCTCCCTTTGGGCTTATTTTGCTGTTCTTTTTCCAAATCCCTTAAATGTGAAGATAAACTGTTGATTAGTGATGTTTCTTGTTTCTTTAGGTAGGCCTGCAAAGCTATGAATTTCCCTCTTAGGACTGCTTTCGCAGCATCCCATAGATTTTGGGTCGTCGTGTTTTCATTTTCGTTTGTCTCGAGATATCTTTTGACTTCTTCCTTGATCTCCTGCTTGACCCATTCATTATTTAGTAATAAGTTATTCAGCCTCCATGAATTGGTGTGTCTTCCAGTTTTTTTCCTGTAGTTCATTTCTAATTTCATAGCATTGTGATCAGAGAAGACAATTGGTATGATTTCAATTTTCTTAAATTTATCAAGACTTGTTTTGTGGCCTAACATGTGGTCTATCTTGGAAAATGTTCCATGTGTGCTTGAGAAAAACGTGTATTTTGCAGCATTGGGGTGAAATGTTCTGAAAATATCGATTAAATCCAAGTGGTCCAATGTATCATTTAAGGCTGTTGTTTCCATATTGATTTTCTGTCTGGAAGACCTGTCCCTTGTTGTCAGAGTTGTGTTGAAGTCTTCTACAATAATAGTGTTACTGTTGATCTCTGTCTTTATGTCAGTCAGTACCTGTTTTATATACTTAGGTGCTCCTATGTTGGGTGCATAGATGTTTACTAGGGTTATGTCCTCTTGTCGGATCGATCCCTTTATTATTATATAGTGTCCATCTTTATCTTTTAGTATGTTCTTCATTTTAAAGTCTATTTTGTCAGATATAAGTATTGCAACTCCAGCTTTTTTCTCGTTTCCATTTGCATGAAATATCTTACTCCAACCCTTCACTTTCAGCCTGTGTGTGTCTTTTGTTCTGAGGTGAGTCTCTTGTATACAGCATATACAAGGGTCTTGCTTTCTTATCCAGTCAGCCACCCTATATCTCTTGATTGGAGCATTTAATCCATTTACATTTAAAGTGATTATTGATAGGTACATAGTTATTGCCACTTTTAAATTTGTAGTTAGGTTGTTTTGATCTTTCTTCTATTTACAGAAGTCCTTTTAGTATTTCTTGCAATGCTGGCTTGGTTGTAATAAATTCCTTTAGCTTATTTTTTTCTGGAAAGCTCTTTATCTCTCCATCAACTTTAAGTGATAGCCTTGCTGGATAAAGCAATCTAGGTTGTAGGCCTTTGTTTTCCATCACTTTGAGTATCTCCTGCCACTCCCTCCTGGCCTTCAATGTTTCTGTAGAAAAATCATTTGATAGTCTTATGGGAGTTCCCTTGTATGTAACCCTCCGTCTTTCTCTTGCTGCTTTTAGGATTCTCTCCTTGTCTTTAAGCTTTGCCATTTTAACTATAATGTGTCTTGGTGTGGACCTGTTTGGGTTAATCTTGGTTGGAACTCTCTGCACTTCCTGGGCTTGTATGTTGGTTTCTTTCATCAGGTTGGGGAAGTTTTCAGACATTATTACTTCAAATATGTTCTCAATCCCTTGCTTACTGTCTTCACCTTCTGGTATTCCTATGATGCGCATGTTGTTGCGCTTGATGTTATCCCAGAGGTCTCTTAGGCCATCCTCGCTTTTTATTCTTTTTTCTTTCTGTTGTTCCGTTTGGGTGATCTCTGCTACCTTGTCTTCTAAGTCGCTGATTCGATCCTCTGCTTCATCTAGCCTGCTGGTAATTCCTTCAAGTGAGTTCTTAATTTCGGTAATTGTGTTCTTTAGTTCTAACTGGTTGTTCGTTATGATTTCTACATCCTTCTTTATGTTTTCTCTAAGCTCCTTAAACATTCTTATCACCAGTGTTCTGAACTCTGTCTCTGAGAGGTTGGTTACGTCTGCTTCATTTAGTTCCAGATGTGGAGGCTTCTTCTGTTCTTTTATTTGGGACGTGTATCTTTGTTTCCCCATTCTGGCTGACTGTGTTTATTTTAATATATTAGGTAGATTCCCTAGAGTTCTTAGTTCTTGCTAGGTTATCTTATGTAGTATGTGTCCTTTATATTTGACTCGCACAGCGTCGTCCTCCTCTGCGTGTGCTCCAAAGGTGACTCTTGTGTTGTGTACACTGTCCCGTTCAAGAAGATCTTTAATTGCTTTTTGCTTGTGAGTAGGTGGGGTTAACTCCTGGGCTGACCCGTTGTGAGACTTGGCTCTGCCCCCCGCAGGGCGCTCTGCTGCGTGAGGGTTGACCACCCAAATGTGGTTTGGCCTCTATGGGTTCCAGTGCCTGCAGAGAACCCCCTCTGGGTGTGTGACCTGGAGGTCAAACCCGGCAGCACTCCGGTTTGGTCTGGAGTTGGCCCCTGGATATGCTGAATCCCGTGCCTCTCAAGCTGGGCCCCAGCAGGACAGTTTCAGCACAAAGCAAATCACCAAGCACAACAGCAACGACAACAGCAAAGAAAAAAATCAAATACATTCACATGCAAAAAACAGCCGATAACCCCCACTCGTCACAGGCAAAGATATGAAAGATATAAAGACAAAGCAAAACAACACAAAACAAAGCAAAACAAAAAGCAGCGACAGTCTTGGCCTGAGCCCACCAAGCAATGTCCAGGTTGTCCTCTGCTATACCAAAGAGCCCCCTGCTTATTGCGCAGGCAGAGCCGGTCACCTGGTGCCCAGAGTGACTTTGGGACTGCAGACTTAAATGCGTGGGCCTGAGGGGTCTGGATGATAGTTTTTACAAAGTCAGTGCCGTTTCTGCCCTTGTCTGCACGTATGTACACTGAGAGTAGCCCCACCCGCCCCTAGTCCAGTACACCTGAGTCTCAGAGCACTTCTTCAGTGTGTGTGTGTATGGGTGCGAGTGGGAGATTTCCGATCTGCTGACCGTGCCTCACAAGCTGGGCCCCGGCAGGGCAGTTTCAGAACAAAGCAAATCACCAAGCACAACAGCAACGACAACAACAAAGAAAAAAAATCAAATACATTCACATGCAAAACCACCTGATAACCCCTACTCGTCACAGGCAAAGATATCGAAGATATAAAGACAAAGCAAAACAAAACAAAACAAAGCAAAACAAGAAGCAGCAACAGTCCAGGCCTAAGCCCACCAAGCAATGTCCAGGTTGTCCTCTGCTGTACCAAAGAGCCCCCTGCTTATTGCGCAGGCAGAGCCGGTCACCTGGTGCCCAGAGAGACTTTGGGACTGCAGACTTAAATGCGTGGGCCCGAGGGGTCTGGATGATAGTTTTTACAAAATCAGTGCAGTTTCTGCCCTTGCCTGTACATATGCACACTGAGAGTGGCACCACCGGCCCCGTGTCCAGAACTCCTGAGACTTAAGGCACTTCTTCAGTGTGTGTGTGTGAGTGCGGGCGGGAGATTTCTGATCTGCTGAAAACCCAGAGCTGCGCCTGCCTCACTGCTGATCTCCGGGTGTGTCTCTGCAGCTGCACCCGCCCCGCCCTAGGCAAGCCAGGAAGGGTGGGGGCTGGGGATGGAGGGGTCTTCACTCTCCTAACCCAGCCGCGCGTCACCCTCTTCCCGCAGGCCAGAAAAGGTGGTGGTTGGGGGTGGAAGAGTCTCTTCTCTCCCAGCGCAGCCAAAATCACACACACTTCCCAGTCTCCCTGGGCCAGGGTTGCCCGCCAGGCCTCCCAGAGTCTGAGCTTCATGGCTCCTCTGCAATCTGCCACCACTCCTCAGTTCAGGGGCCGGCTCAAGTCTCTGGAAGGGCGGGTAGGACTGGAAGAGTGGGGCGGGGGAGGGGCCCAGGTATGGAGACTGTGTTCTTTGTCTGCCCTCGGGCGACTCCGTCCGCCCTCCCTGCGGGAGAGATCAGCCGTGGGACGCAGGGAAAGAGCCCACCTCCCGGTCTCTGCGCTCTCCGCTCCACCCTGGGCTCCTGTGCGTGCCCGGCACAGCGGGTCTCACCTCGGTTTTCGGTTTTCGTCCCCGCCAGCCGAGGCTCCGTTGCGGGCTGGGATCTCCCGCCGCTGCCGGCCAGGCGCTTTCACTCCGCTCCTCTTTTTCCTTCCCCTGCTCGCCCAATTAGCGCAACTTCAAGTACTCCTTAGCTTCAAGTAAACCACGAATCTCCCCGCTGTTCTGTGCGATGAGCAAAAAGTTCCTTGATGGGTTATAGGTCTTGTTTGCAAGAAGATCCGGAGGAGAACTCAGAAAGTGCGCCCTGCTGCCGCCATTCCTATGACGTCTACCCATTTATTGTCCTTTTGTTTTGAATATTATTTAATACTAATGACAAATAAATTTCAAACTTAAGGGATTTTAGTAGGGTGTATTTACATTATTTACCACATATTAGTATTAATTTCCAAAATATATGTTTTCCTAATATGTGCATTCAAAATTAAAATACTTTCAAAAATATATTTCTAAAATATGTACATTGCTTGCAGACTTTAATGCCATCAACTCTATATTTCTGGTTTCACAAAACCTGACATTACTTAGGGTAAGGTCTAAGGGATAATGTGTATGCATTCTCTTCTGAAAATGTCGCCATTCTATTTGATACTAACTAAAACCCTCTAATTTTGAGAATAATACTTACCAAGAGCCAAAGTTGGTGAAAAAAAAAAAACCCGAAATTTCTTTCAATAGTATTTGTCTAGAAAGTTGTCAACCTCAAGTTTTTCTCAGAAATAAAATATGAAAACCATTTGAGTTGAAAATTTCTGTAATATAATATTTATATTCTTCGAGATAAGTTCGGTGTAGATCTTTGTGCATTAATCCTGTTTTATTTTGAGGTAAAAATAAATTTAAAAAAATATTTTTTTTTTGGTTAGGGTTTTGGTAAAATGTTCCAGGAAGTTTTGTGTGAAAGGAATATCAGAGAGTTTCTGTCACTATAAGTGGAGCAGAATATAACTTGTCTCTCATGCTGATAATTCCAGGGCACTCCATGTACTGGGGATTGGTGATAATGCAACAGTTAGTCATCCTTGGGGACCAGATTCCAAGGAAGATTGCTTGGCATATTTTCCAAGGTCAAATGTTCAAGGACAAAATAAATGCAGCTATGTTAGGTTTTGAGGAAACAGTTGCTTTTTCCTTTAGAAGCCATACAATGAAGAGCCTAGTTTGGTCTTCTTCTGTGATCCTCTAAATTTTTTATTGTGTTGGTGGAGAAGCTATTTCTAGAGTCACACTTAAGTACTCTGTGACTGAAACCGTCAGTGATTAAATAATTCATTTTTCACAATGAAACATTTTTATATTTAAAAATGTGATCATATTGTAAAATATGTTTATTAGAATAAATAGAAGGCAACAAAGTTCAAAGAATAAAATGAAAATATGTCCAAAATGTTATAACATTTTGATGAATTTCTTCCTATTATTTTACTTTGTACATATGCTTATTTGTGTACCTATACATTACATAATTATACTGTATATTCAATATCTAATCCTCATTTTATGACCAAAATTCCATTGTATATCATGATCAGTATTAGACTAGCCTTAGATAAAACCCGTATTGCATGTATCATGCATTGACTTGTGCCCAGTAATTAACTTCCCTCTAGAGGTGTTCATCAGCTGATAAACATTTTGACATCACAAGGAAAACATGGTGTGGGCTTTCATTGAGGTTTGACAATCATCAAATTCATCTACATAGCAATTTTCTGCAACTTGTTTTACTATTTTAGTGGACTCTATATAATCAGGTCAAACAAATGTTTTCTTAACTATGAATAAAAAGAAATAGGAAAAGAAAGCTGAAATATTTTATTGAGAACTATGAAGTTGAATAAGATGCAGCCCAGAAGAGGAGTAAGAAGTGAAAACAAAAATTTACTATCCATTTTTAAACTGCAATGTCTAACGATAAAACAATGGAGGAAAGAATCCACTTTTCTCAAGGAAATTCTCAAGAAAATCTTTAGAAAGGTGGGAATTCTTATTCTTGGTCTTTGAGAATGATTATTGTATTATAGGGAAAATTTTCTAAACAAGATGACAGACATATGCAGGGACAAGAAGAAAAGAATTTATGTCAGGGTGAATTGAAGGAAGTAAGCCATTTATTACATAGGGAATCTAAAGTATGGGGTTTGGGAATGGAGTGGCAACAGGAGTAGATACAAAATTGAAACTGTATAAGCAGTCCAAGGAATTTGGACTTATTAAAAGGAGAGAAAATATGTAGCAGTAAGGAAAGCGTTATGATCGTAAAAATGGTGATACATTAAAGGGAACTAGATAGGCTGGAAGGTAAGAAGTTAGGAGGCTGTATCAACAGTTCGGATTAGAGGACATGGGGGGCCTGAACAGAGACAGCAGCAGTGACGATGAAGAAAGCAGAGGAAACTTATTTTAAGGGTCTTTGGGAAACAGAATCAACAATAAGTTATCCAATAAATATTTGGGTAAAGTAAGAGAGATAAACATAGACTCACTTGCTATGTCTTTGTTTTGTGTGACTGAGTGTACCAAAACAATTTTGTCCAGAAGAAAATAGTGTAAGAATAGAAATTGAGTGCAGGGATAGCAGTGGGATTAGTTTAAAATGGTGAGTTTGAGAAATGTGAAGCACATGCAGGAAAAAGGAAACTATTTTTCTTGGGTGAGATATAAAATGATCAGATGTCTAATAAAGTATAAATGTATCTGTCACTCAGGCTTTCTTGGTTATCTTAGCTAACTTATGAAACAAATTACTTTGTTATACCATGTGCAGTAAAAAGAGAACTGGGCTGAAATTGAAAATGCCACTAATTACCCAAGGAGTAATGAGGCCTAATTAATATATATAATATAAAGCCTTTTCCCCCCTTCTGTTCAGCGCTTGGTTTTGTCATCAGAAGAACAGATTACAAGGTCCTATTCAATTATAAATTCCTATGTTTCTGAAAAAAGAACATGGTGTCAAAAGAAGCCATTATCAGCCCTTCGAAATTCTTAAGTTATAGTCTATATAATAGTCATTAGCAGAAAGCCTAATTTTAGGAATGACCCTTGGAGGCTAACACACATAACCATCCGATACTCCAGCTGCTCCCTTCAAAGTCTCACCAAATTGTTGTCCATCTTTGGCTTGAATCTTCCAGGTAATCTTTATCTTCTTTTCAGCTCACTCAATCTTGGGATATTATATATTGTAAAACCTCATTACATTGCCTCAAAATATGTTTTCATACAGCTTCTAAATAGTCCAGATATTGTTAAAGATACATTTCTTTGGTTTTCAAATGCATTTAGTTCAAAAATTTCAAAATTCTTACAATTGTATTCCTTTGAACCCTGTAAGACAAATCTATCCCCTTCTTTCCTTTTTTCATGACATTTTTTCAACAATAAGAGACAAATATAATGTGCACACTGACCCTTTCAATTCCATATTTTTCTACATAATATGTTTTTATCATCCTGTTGCTTTCCCCTGACAAAGAACTTAAATAAATTGGAACATTTAAATATGTAATAGATATTAATTCAGTGTTATTTGACCACAGTGAATTAAAGTAAAATCCAATACCTTAATACCTTAATCTTATCATACAAACTGTATAAGGAAAGAGACAGATTGATACAGATATAGATACAGAAATAGATATAGATACATAGATATAGATTATTATCAGCATTGCACTGCTAACAAAGGCTTTTAATAGCAACAAAATCAAACTCGTATCTTCAGGCTGGTTATAAATTTAAACAAAGAGACAACATTTACTCAAACGACATAAAATTAGATTAAATTACAGGTTTAATTTTTTAAATTAGATTTATTGGGGTGACAATGGTTAGTAAAATTACATAGATTTCAAGTGTACAATCCTATAATACGTCATCTATGTATTGCATTGTGTGTTCACCACCCTGTCAGTTCTCCTTCCATCTCCAAATATTTGACTCTCTTTAACCCTCTTCTTTCTCTCCCCTCCCCCCTTACCCACTGTTTACCACAACACTGTTATCTGTGTCTATGAGTTTGTATTTGTTTGTCTTGTTCATTTGTTGCTTTCAGTTTTATATCCCACATATGGTTCTCAACTTTTTCTGTCTGACTTACTTGCTTAGCATTACTGGTTTAATTTTAAAAAGCAAAAAGTCATATCAGAAACAAGGTTATCACAAAGTGCAGAAACAGATGAGGAAAGTTTCAGGAAAATTTTGTCTTGGCTTATGGTCTTTCAGTGATTGTTGGAAAAACTATCTTTGTATATAAATAAGGTCTTGCTAGATCTAAGAAGTTAATTTTTGTTGTCCTTTTATATTATAGCCTAAAACTATTGAGAAAATTAACCTTATGAATTTATAGCTTAAGTAAGACATATTTGAAGACATCTGGGTTCCTCCTAGTTTTCATAGTATCCCTAAAAAATACCTTCATCAATAATTTTATAATATTTTAGAATGTTCATTTCCTTTTATTTCACACCTTCTATTTGATTAAATATGCTTCTGCTTTCTTGATTTTGGCCCAATGACCATGTTCTCAAATGCTTAAAAATACCATCTTTTTCTCTCCAACAAGTCCCACAGGTATTTAACAATGTACTTGCCTGTAGCATCAATAAATATATCCTAACTGCTTCTACTTGAAAATTCATGGTCACTGAGCAAATATTTTTCTCATAATAATTCTTTTCATTGCTTCTTTGGCCTCTGTGTTTTTCACACTGTATATCAGAAGATTTAGTATTGGCATCAAAAACGTATAAAACATGGACAGGATTTTAGTTCTATCCTGTTGATAGTCAGAGCTTGTTCCCAGATAAGTAAATATCACTGTGCCATAGAAGAGAGTCACTACCGTTAGATGGGAAGCACATGTGGAGAAGGCTTTATATCTGCTCCTTGTAGAACGTATCTTCAGGACAGTGAGAAGGATTCCCAGATAGGAAATTACCACTATCAGAAAGGTAGTCACTGATGTCAGTCCAGAGAGAGCAATAAATAAAACCTCACTGTATTGGGTGTCAGAACAGGAAAGTTCAAAAAGCAATGGGATATCACAGAAATAATGGTTAATGATGTTGGGCCCACAGAAAGAGAGACGGAGCAAGCCACTCAGGTGGATGAGTGAGTTAGCACAACCTAGTAGGTAGGAAGTAGTCACCAGGTGGATGCACAATGTGGGGGTCATGAGACCTTTGTAGTGAAGTGGGTGGCAAATGGCAACATACCGATCATACGCCATTGCAGCCAGGAGGAAGCATTCAGTGGTCAGGAACATGCTGACAAAGGAATACTGAAGGAGGCAACCATGATAGGAGATGGCCTTCTGACCTGCTATGTAGTTCACCAACATTTTAGGAATAAAGACGGAGGAATAGCAGAAATCCAAGAAAGCCAACTGGCAAAGGAAAAAGTATTTGGGACAGTGGAGCTGGGCACTAGCCAGAATTATTATGATAACCCAAATGTTGCCCACCACAGTTGTGAGATAGATCAAGAGAAACAGCACAAAAAGAACAGTATTCAGTTCAGGGTTGTCAGTCAGCCCCAGGAGGACAAATTCAGTTATCACACTGACGTTTCTGTCAGCCATTTATGTGACTGCCCCTATGAACGATCTGCAGGGAACAAGAGGGAAAAGAAAAAACCAAACTGTATAGCTTGAATATATGAATTCAATCTACTGGGAACTTTAGAAAACTGCATGATTTTAATCACTACTACTACTACTGCTACTACTGCTACTACTAAGACTCCACAATGAATTCAGTTATTGCAAGAATGAAAAGTTACCCTGATATGAAACTTGAGTTGAATCAAAGTCTTACCAGGGGATATAAAATGGTACTATCACCACATAATAACCCCTGGAGAAATTACTATCTCTTTGGACAGTCCTAATAGGAATGTTTATATAAACAGAGAGAGTTTGGGCGATGGAGCTTAGGAAACAGTATATTCAGGATTCCATAACACAAGGCAAGGAGCTTATATTTTAAGGAAGAGTATCTCTAAACAAAGAGCAAAACAACTCGATATATAATAAGTAAATTTTTGACACATCTAGTAAAATTATTCTCTATGACATATTTTTAACTTAGACAAGTAGTACACGTGACAATTATATTAAACAATAAAACAAATAAACAATATATACATATTTATGTATATATTTATATGTGTGTATGTCTGTGTTGTATATACACGTGTATATATGTATATATAAATACACACACAATAATATCTAATAAAATTTATAGATTATCCATAAAAATGAAAATCAGGCGTGTCTAGAATAGAGAGTGAAAAAAAGCAAACAGTTTTTTCTCATAAAAACATTACTTATTTGTTAAAACTCACTTGTTCCAGGGAGTCATTCTTTGCTACTTCAACAGATATTTATCATTTCATCCTCTGATTTCCTATAGCATTTATTATCCAACTTGAATTAGTGCATATCAGATTTTTTTCCATGAAGATTCAATTAGAAAACTCCACTATATTTTAATCCCTGCAGTCAGAGTTTCCACTCCAATTTTCAGGACAATGCATATGCTTTTGGCATATTAGGTCACATGTGGATGAGGGTCTTTACCCAGGAAAAGTTATGTCATTAAATTAATTTAGGCTTTATCATATAACCCAAAATACATGAAAAGTAAGGTTCCAATATCTGATATATTTGGGAAACACTTAGTCAAATGATGTTTAAGGAAAGCTTTCTTACTGCAGTACTTATAGGAAAACATAATATGCTACTGTGGTTTGGGAATTTCCAATAAGAGAAAAATAATATAGAACATGTTTCACATTAATTTGATGATTGAATCTATTTTCACTGAACATTTAGAATAGAGCATGCTCCAATCCATGCTTCGGAAGTAATGGTTCCCTGATATTAAATAAAGAGTGAGAAAAACATGGGCTTGATCTCTATCTTCACTACAAGCTAAGTGGTAAGTTATTAATAACAATTGAAATACTGCAAACCATGCTACACAAGAGCTTTACGTCCATTTTACTGAAACACCAGGAGTTGAAAAGGACTAGTTACCTTCCACCACATTATGCTACGATTTCGCGTCTAACTCTCAGTTTCCTATCCTAACTTAGTCTCATCTACAAACCTTCCTCAAGAGGTAGTTGTGAGAAATAAATAGGAAAGTACCTAAAAACTGCCTGTCACCCCACAGGGACTCTCTAAGCGTTTGCTGTACATTCAAAGTAAAAAGAAAGAAAGACAGAAACAAAGAAAGAAAGAAAAAAAGAAGGAAAGAAGGAAAGAAAAGAAAGAAAGAAGAGAGAGAGAGAGGGGAGAGAGAGAGAGAGAGAGAGAGGAGAGAGAGAGAGAGAGAGGGAGGGAGGGAGGGAGGGAGGGAGGGAAGGAAGGAAGGAAGGAAGGAAGGAAGGAAGGAAGGAAGGAAGGAAGGAAGGAAAGGGACGGAGGGAGGAAGAGAGAGAGAATGGAAGGAAGGGAAGAGAAGGGAAAGGAAGAGAGGGGGAAAGAAGGAAAGATGGAAGGAAAGAAGGAAGGGAGGAAGGAAGGAAAGACAGAAAAGAAAGAAAAGAAAGAAAGAGAGAGGGAGGGAGGGAGGGAGAGAGAGAGAAAGAGAGAGAGAGAGAGAAAGAAGGAAGGAAGGAAGGAAGGAAGGAAGGAAGGACGGAAGGAAGGAAGGAAAGAAGAAGGAAGAAGGAACGGAAGGAAGAAGGAAGACGAAAGAAAGAAAGAAAGAAGAAAGAAGAAAGAAAGAAAAGAAAGAAAGAAAGAAAGATAGAGGAAGGAAGGAAGGAAGGAAGGAAGGGAGGAAGGAAGGAAGGAAGGAAGGAAGAACACATACTAGACAAAAGGTTCTTGACTAAAATAGTCTTTGGTTCTTTGCTTTTTTGGTTTAGTTTTATTTAGTTAGCTTTGCCTTGATAGACTTTGTTTTTAAACAAATCAAAATGTTACTTTGATGATGAGTTCTTCTTATTTCATCAATTCCATATTTTTTCATTAATTTTAATAACCAGTAATTTTCATCTGGACTGTCTTTCACACGGTGTGTTTCTTTTGCAGTCATATACAATATATAAGTCTTTCAGTACAAAATTAGCTCTGGAAACAGAGCCAAATAAATTGCTGCTTTCGCCCTCAGATTTAACAAAATTCAATAGTTTGTACTAGTCAATCTTAAATTTCTAAATAATTTCTTTTAATAAATTCCCTCTTGCAATTTACATAATTATATGTACATGATTATATGAAGACTTTAAATATAGCAACCTGAGGAAATATGGACTAAACCTGCTAATCATTTTAAGAGAGGCAGTTGAGTTGAATATTCTAATTCTATTTTATTTATCTCAATAATTGGAATGGATTTGAAGCGGATTATTTTTCTTTACATTCTATTCACAGCATGTACTGAGAGCTGCTGTTTTTGGAAACCAAATGGAAAAGGCATTTATAATTTCTTTGTTAGAACACAAAAACAACACCTACCTGGTTTTGAGAGGAAGTCTAGCCCTTTCTCTTACTTTCCTAACTTGTGTTTATATTTGGCTCAGGTCCGTTGGAGAAGGGAATTCCCAGTGATTCTGTGATCATTAGGTCCCATTAAAACAGCTAACCAGGGGCCTGAGGGAAAGTAAGGCTCCAGCACTAACTTTCCAAACTGTAGCAATTCATAGATTTGGTCTTTTCTAAGTTTTAGAGAAAATTGTCCATGTTCTTGTCTCACCTACACAAGGCTCTACAAGGAAAAACTGAACTGTTAAAAATTATAACTCCTGTTTATAATTTTGCTTTACATAATTTAAATATATATGTATATTATCCATAATATATAATTTCTTTCAGTTTTAAAGAATGCTAAGTTCCACTTGTTAATGACCATGTGCTTTTATAAATGCATTATCATTGATAGCAATTATGGAAAATATACACATATTTCTTTTTTTTTTGTAGGGAATAATTCCTTATTTATTTATTTTTAAATTAAAGTTTATTGGGGTGACAATTGTTAGTAAATTTACATAGATTTCAGGTGTACAATTCTGTAATACATTATCTATATCTCACATTGTGTGTTCACCACCCTGAGTCAGTTCTCTTTCTATCACTATATATTAGATCCTGTTTAACCTCTTCTAGAACCGCCTCCCCCCTTGCCATCTGGTGACCCCTAAACTATTGTCTATGTCTATGAGTTTTTATTACTTCATTTGTTTGTCTTGACCCTTTGTTGTTTTCAGTTTTATATACTACATATCAGTGAAATCATATGGTTCTCTACTTTTTCTGTCTGACTTATTTCACTTAGCATTATAATCTCAAGATCCATCCATGTTGTCACAAATGGTCCTATTTCATCTTTTCTTACAGCTGAATAGTATTCCATTGTATGTATATACCACAACTTCTTTATCCATTCATCTATCGAAGGACATTTTTGTTGTTTCCATGTCTTGGCCACCGTAAATAAAGCTTCAATGAACATTGGAGCGCACATGTCTTTATGGATAAATGTTTTCATATTTTTGGGGTAGATACCCAGGATTGGGATTGCTAGGTCATATGGTAATTCTATTCTTAATTTTTTGAGAAACCTCCACACTGCCTTCCATAGCGGCTGCACCAATCTGCATTCCCACCAACAGTGTATGAGGGTTCCTTTTTCTCCACAGCCACTCCAACACTTGTTTTTATTTGTCTTGTTGATGATAGCCATTCTAACTGGGGTGAGGTGATATCTCATTGTGGTTTTTATTTGCATTCCTCTGATGATTAGTGATGTTGAGCATTTTTTCATAAGTCTATTTGCTATTTTTATGTCCTCTATGGAGAAATGTCTCTTCAGGTCCTCTGCCCACTTTTCTATTGGGTTGTTTGTTTTTTTGTTGTTGAGTTGCATGAGTTCGTTGTGTATTTTGGATATTACCCTCTTATAGGAGGCCCTGTTTGCAAAACTCTTCTCCCATTCAGTTGGTTGCCTCTTTATTTTGTTGATGGTTTCTTTTGCTGTGCAGAAGCTTTTAAGTTTGATATAGTCCCATTCATTTATTTTAGCTTTTACTTCCCTTGCCTTAGGAGTCAAATTCATAAAATGCTCTTTGAATCCAAGGTGCATAAGTTTAGTACCTATGTTTTCTTCTATGCGGTTTATTGTTTCAGGTCTTATGCTTAGGTCTTTGATCCATTTTGAATTAATTCTGGTACATGGTGACAGACAGCAGTCCAGTTTCATTCTTTTGCACGTGGCTTACCAATTCCCCAGCACCATTTATTGAAGAGGCTGTCTTTTCTCCATTGTATGTTTTTTTGCTTCTTTGTCAAAAATTATCTGTCTATATTTATGTGGGTTTATTTCTGGGTTCTCAATTCTATTCCATTGGTCTATGTGTCTGTTTTTCTGCCAATACCATGCTGTTTTGATTATTGTTGCCTTGTAGTACAAGCTAAAGTCAGGGAATGTGATACCTCCAGCATTGTTCTTTTTTCTTAAGATTGCTTTGGCTATACGGGGTCTTTTGTGGTTCCAAACAAATCTGATGATTTTTTGTTCTATTTCTTTAAAAAATGTCATTGGGATTTTAATGAGGATCGCATTAAATCTGTATATTGCTTTGGGTAATATGGCTATTTTCCCTATGTTGATTCTTCCAATCCATGAGCATGGAATGTCTTTCCATCTCTTTGTGTCTTCTTCAATTTCTTTTGGATATTTCCTTCACATCCTTGGTTCAGTGTATTTCTAGGTATTTTATTCTTTTTGTTGCAATTGCAAAAGGAATTTTTTTAAAATTTCTTTTTCTGAGATTTCATTGTTAGTATATAGGAATGCAATGGACTTTTGTACATTGATTTTGTAGCCAGCAACTTTACTGCATTTGTTTATTGTTTCTAATAGCTTTTTGGTGGAGTCTTTAGGGTTTTCTATATATAGCATCATGTCATCTGCAAAGAAAGATAGTTTAGCTTTTTCATTCCCAATCTGGATGCCTTTTATTTCTTTCTCTTGCCTGATTGCTCTGGCGAGGACCTCTAACACTGTGTTGAAAAGCAGAGGTGATAGGGGACAGCACTGTCATGTTCCTGAACGTAGAGCAAAGGGCTTCAGTTTTTCACCATTAATTATGAGATTAGCTGAGGGCTTGCCATATATGGCCTTTATTATGTTAAGGTATTTTCCTTCTATACCTATTTTATTAAGTGTTTTAATCATAAATGGATGTTGTATCTTGTCAAATGCTTTTTCTGCATCAATTGATATAATCATATGATTTTTGTCCTTTATTTCGTTTATGTGATCTATCACATTGATGGATTTGCATGTGTTGAACCATCCTTGTGCCCCTGAGATGAACCCTGCTTGGTCATGATGAATAATCTTTTTAATGCATTGTTGCATTCGATTTGCTAGAATTTTGTTTATGATTTTTACATCTATATTCATCAGAGATATTGGTCTGTAGTTTTCTTTTTTTGTGTGTTATCCTTACCAGGTTTTGGTACCAGGGTAATGTTGGCCTCATAAAATGAGTTAGGGAGTATTGTCTCTTCTTCAACTTTTAGAAGAGTTTGAGTAGGACCTTCTTTGAAAGTTTGGTAGAATTCACTAGGGAAGCCATCTGGTCCAGGACTTTTGCTTTTGGGAAGGTTCTGGATGACTGATTCAATTTCTTTACTGGCGATTGGTCTATTTGATTTTCCAATTCTTTGTGATTCAGCCTAGGAAGTCTATATGTTTCTAAGAACTTGTCCATTTCTTCTAGGTAATTGAATTTGGTGGCATATAGTCCTTCATAGTATTCTTGGATGATCCTTTGTATTTCTATGGCATCCGTGATAACTTCCCCTCTTTCATTTCTGATATTGTTTATTACTGTCTTTCTCTTTTTATCTTAGTGAGTCTAACCAAGCGTTTGTCAATTTTACTAATATTTTCAAAGAACCAGATCTTTGTCACATTAATTTTTTCTATTGTCTTTTTATTCTCTATTTCATTTAGTTCTGCTCTGACTTTTATTATTTCCTTTCTTCTGCTGACCTTGGGTTTCATTTGTTCTTCTTTTTCTAGTTCTTTAAGGTGTAACGTAAGGTTATTTTTCTGGTATTTTTCTTGTTTCTTGAGATAGGCCTGTAATGATATAAATTTCCCTCTTAAAACTGCTTTCGCTGCATCCCCAAAATTATGATAGGATATATTTTCATTCTCATTTGTTTCTATGTATCTTTTGATCTCTTCTCTTATTTCTTCTTTGACGCAGTCGTTCTTTAAAAGTATGTTGTTTAGTCTCCACATATTTGTGGTTTATCCTGCTTTCTTTTTGCAGTTGACATCCAATTTCAAACCCTTGTGATCAGAGAATATGCTTGGTATGATTTAAATCTTCTTAAATTTGCTGATGCTAGTTTTATGTCCCAATATGTGGTCTATCCTTGAGAATGTCCATGTACACTATAAAAAAATGTATAGTCTGATGTTTTAGGATGAAGTGCTCTATAAATGTCAATCATGTCCATTTCATCTAATGTGTCATTTAGGGCTGCTATTTCTTTATTTATTTTGTGTTGGATGATCTATCCATAGCTGTCAATGACATATTTAGGTCCCCTACTATAATTGTGTTTTGTTCAATTTCTCCCTTTAGTTCTGTTAGTAGTTGTTTGGCATATTTTGGTGCTCCTTGATTGTGGGCATAAATATTGATGACTGTTATGTCTTCTTGTTGTATAGTCCACTTTATTATTATAAAATGTTCATCTTTGTCTCTTGTTACCTTTTTCATTCTGAAGTCTGTTTCATCTGATCAGTATGGATACACCTGATTTTCTCTAGATGCCATTTACTGGGAGTGTCAATTCCACCCTTTCACTTTGAGTTTATGCTTGTCCTTGTAGCTGAGATGTGTCTCTTGGAGGTAGCACATGGTTGGGTGTAGTGTTTTTTAATCCAATCTGCTACTCTGTGACTTTTGATTGATGACTTCAGTCCCTTTATATTTAGGATGATTATTGATATGTGATGATTTCCCATCATTCTATCTTTGATTTTCTGGTAAGACTGTGTCTCCATTGTTTCTTTGCTTTTTGTTGTTGTCAATTTTTTCTGTGTGGTGGTATTCTATGATTTTTTCCCTCTGTTTCTTCTTTTGTTATGTTATATATTTCAGTTCTGCATTTTTTTGAGTGGTTAAGATTAAGTTTATGTAAAAGAAAGTTTTATATTTAGAGTATTCCATTTTCTTCATCATGCTTTCATTCTCCAATCTCATATTCCAATTCAGGCCTTTACTCCCTCTCCTTTTATGTGTTGGTTGCCACAAATTATCCCTATTTATGCTGGTCGAATAGCCTCCTTCAGTATTTCTTGGAGTGCAGGTCATGTGTTAGAAAATTTCCTCAGCTTCTGTATGTCTGGAAAGATCTTTATTTCTCCTTCATATCTAAAGGATAATCTTTGCTGGATATATTATTCGTGGCTCATAATTTCTCTCTTTCAATAGTTTGAATATTTCTTTCCACTCCCTCCTGGCTTGTAGAGTTTCTGCTGAGAAATCTGATGATAATCTAATGGGCTTTCCTTTGTAAGTTACCGTCTTATTTCCCTGGCTGCCTTGAGGAGTCTTTCTCTGTCATTAATTTTTGACTGCTTCAATACAATTTGCCTTGGAGAAGGCCTGTTGGGGTTGAGGTAATTAGATGTTCCATTTGCTTCTTGGATTCAAGGATCCAATTCTTTCCACAAGTTTGGGAAGTTCTCATCGACTGTTTGAATATACTCTCTGTTCCCTTCTTTCTTTCTTCTCCTTCTGGTATGCCCATTATTCTTATATTGCTCTTTCTGATGGAGTCAGAAAGTTCTTGAAGATTTCTTTCTTTTAAGTCTCAAGTTTCTTTCTTTTTCCACCTGTGTCATTTCCAGATTTCTATCTTTGATGTCACTGATTCTTTCCTCCGTCTGGTCAACTCTACTACCTAAGCTGGCTATTTCATTCTTTATTTCTTTTATTGAATTCCTAATCTCCAGAAATTCTATTTGGTTCTTTTTAAAAATTTCAATCTCTTTGGTAAAATGTTCATTTTGTTCTTTGACTGTGTTTCTGAGTTAAGTAAACTGCCTGTCTGTTTTCTTGCATCTCGTTGACTTTTTCAGAACTGCAATCTTGAATTCTCTGTCATTTAATTCGCATATTTCCATGTCTTTACATTCATTTTCTGGAGATTTTTTATTTTATTCCTGAGCTGTCTTGTTACCTTGGCAATGAATGATTTATCATTTCTCTTCCTAGACAGGAGTGGTGTCTGCAAGAGGTTGATAGAAAGATCTTTCTTTTGTTTTCCAGTAGGTCTTGGTAGAATGTTTTACTTTCTCTCTGAGTGCAGCATTTTATTCTGTCTCACACTGTAGTGTTATGTTTTCTCTACACTATTCCAGCTTTTCACACAATAGGGTGATTTCCTGGAAGTAGGGATTCTCCTCTGTGAACAGTTCACATGGGTCATAGGGCACCTCCTCTATGGGGGGATGTGGAGATCTCCTGAAGTTCCCAAGCTCTTCCTGCAGCTGATTCAGAGCCCGTGTGTTTCAGCAGCTCTGTTTACTGCTGCAGCTATCTGCCCAGATAGGTGGGGACAGGAGCAGAGATGGGTTGTGAGAGGTGGCCCAGAGCAATGGCGGTGACCACCACCACAGTCGTTCCTGCTTCCACTGCTCCCTCCCCTCTGCCAGAACTAGTTGGGCTGCAAGTCTGTTTATGCGCACCATAGTTCTCAGAACTGTAAATATTCTGTTCTTTTGATCTGACACTGCTACTGTTCTGCTTCTAGTAACACACGTCGAGGCACGGCGAGCTCTGGGAGGATAAGGAGGGGGCAACCACGCTCAGTGCCTAAGGCTTCCATTCTCTGTTTGACAGTGAGGGCTTAAACCACCATTTTCAGCCTCTTCCCTCAATTTTTGCTCCAAGGTCTCTGCCGTGAGCGTTGGGTTCAGCTGTGTTATATGCTGTCCCCTCAGCCATGTGGGCCATAAGTGGAGCCCTAGCAGTCTGACTTCTTGCCTCTCCTTCAGCTGCGGTTGTTTCAGAATGCAGTGAGCTCGCAGCACTGAGCTTGATCTGTGTCCTGTGCCCACGCGGCCCTGTCTCCTCACGTCTCCCTTCCCTCCTCCCTAACTGGCACAATTTGCCCACCTTTAGGTGAATTCAGTAGTGCGCTTCTTAGTCTTGCCTATCTGCTGCGTGGGGAGTCCTTTGTGGATTTATAGTTGTTGAATGTGTTGTAAATTCCAGGGGAGATTTCAAGAGGCTCACCTCATGTCACAATTTTTATGACATCATCATCTTTACATATATTTCAATGAGAGACAACCCAAAAGAAGTGGAAGCAATTACTAAATAGAATTCAGGGTGTGTGTGTGTGTGTGTGTGTGTGTTTTCATAAACTAGATTGCCTTTTAATATTAGGGGTAATTTAGCCAATTATGACAGTAAGATAAATATTGTATTCAACATTTTTGTCACTATATTAGCTAAACATAAATGTAATTTTTAGAAATACTAGGTAGGCTGATACTTGGAAAATAGAATGGAAAATATAAAAGGAAGTAAATACAGGGTAAAGTGGTATGCTAAATTTTATAGGAGGATGGGCAAATATGAATAAATAAGTCACTAAGATAAGTCAAATGCAATCAAACCACACATACAACTGCACAAGAACAAGGTGGAAAAAATTTCCAGTGACTTTAAAATGAAGCAATAGTGAAGACAGACTAACACACAGGATATGTTACAATTAATTTTGTTACGTATTTCTTTTTCTTTGGCAACCAACTGTTAAGAAGGATTCTAGTTGGAATGGTTTCTATTTATTACACACATAGTATTTTCCAGGCATTTCAAAACTGTTATCTCTAATTGTTGTGTGATTTTATTTAAGTAAATATTCTGATTCATATGATTCACATTATAGGTGGCTCAGAATAATTAAAGAAATTCTCCAAGTTTTCACTTTAGGAAGTAGTATAGCAGTAATTTCAATATAATGTTTGGTGTAAAAATCTGTGCTACTTTTAGTATTCTGTGCAACCTCTCAATATTTATAAAGTAAGGAGTGAACATAATAATGATGGAAATTGAAATCATATTTCATGAAGAATAGTAAAAAGATTAGGAAATATCCAGTATGAGAAAAATTAGACTCAGGATGGTATTCTAGGAAAAATTGAACATCTGAGGAATCTAAGAATGAAGGGTGAGAATATATGAATTCTAAGGTCAGTACTTTTTCCATAAAATAATCCCCTTCTCCCATATTATACACTTAGTAAACTGTATTATTTTATCTGATTCCTGGGAGGCCAAGTCCTTCTTTTATAGGTTGTATATTGTAACATAATTTATTAAAAATTATAAATAGTTTGATTTATTTTTCTGACTTTCGATTATCTTGCCTGTATATCATTCATTGTGTTTCATACTCTAGGATATAAGATACTTTTGAAAATTGTTAAGAACTGTGTAAAATTTGATTTACTTATTATTTTATTTTTATTTTATTCTGGAAATTAAAACTTTCGTACAAATGCATTTATGTGAGTGACTTATATATAAATGTCACATATATGTACCCTTAAGGGGCCCAATTTCAAATACCATATTGAATAATCTTGGTAAATCATGAAAGGCTATAGAAACATTACTGGTATATGATGTTCTCAGTGTTGTTGGTGGTGGTGTTATTATTTTTTCATTCTGAAAGGTAAACTTTTATAGGAATTTCTTTGCGTAATGTTCCAATATAATAAACATTTCAAGTTGCAATCTTCACAGATAGTGGAGAAATTCAGTTATATGATTTTGGCTGTTACTGAAATGAAAGAAGATTAATCTAGCTTGCCATGTAAAAACATTAATTAATATTTATAGAGCATTCAGCTGTTCCATTGTGCTGCTTAGCTTATTTACTTGCAGTTATTTCAGTATTTAAAAACAAACTCCAAAAATTAAACTTAATTTTATTTGTAAATGAAGATATTCTCGAGAATACTGTTCTTGTTTTCCAGATAGGACATTTTATAGCAATTTAGGGAAAAGAGATCACTATGGATCAATCAGTATTTCTGGGCCTGATTTTACCGTTATGCAGCTGTACATATAATTTAAATCAAAGGCAAAACAACTGGCTTCACATGTTTTCCCTATCTAGAATGCCTTCAGGACATTTTTTGTTTAATGTCTAAAGAATGTGTTGGAAGACCCTTAAAGGAAAGGGGGAAATGCGTCTGATTATTAATGATTCCCTAATTACCATGGAGGCATCCTTTCTAAACATGAAGTCAAATTCTTTAGGGTAAGTTTCCTCTGAGTATTAGTGGCTCCTCCATGTGATGTAATAAAACTGTGGCTTTCCATCCTGTTCCATTTCATGGGTAGTAATGGAAACTAGGTCCAAGTTTATGGAAAAGATTTAGACTAACCATTGTGCGTGGAAAGGTAATCTAGAATGAAGTTCTCTTTCTATTTTTGAGTGTTTATATTTCTTTTGAAGAATATCTGACCGTAAATAGTCCAGGCTAATTTCAGGAATATATATCTGTCAGTTTTATTGGATAATTCAAGTACCAATACTTTTTGCTTGAAAAGTGTTTTATTTTTCCTGTGCTTAAAAGAGAGACTGAGTTAAGAGAAATGTTATTATTTATGAATTTTATGCTTGTATCTCTCCAGGTGTGTGTTTTTGTGTCTATATATCCCTATGTGTATATTCATATTTCTATCCACACACAAGAATTAAAATGTCAACAATTGTTAACTAGCCTAGAACTTCATATGTTTTTTTAGGTTAATTTACACAATAACCAGCCATATATACTATGAAGTAATTATTTCAGGCCTTTTTCTTCCACTGTAAAACAGAGGGTTCCACTTAAATAAGCTTTAAGATTCCTTTGGGATCGAAGTTTTAATAAACTCATTTAGATATAATTATCCCACTTGTTTATATACTATATTTGTTTATATACTTGTTTATATACTATATTAGGGAATATACAAGTATGGTATAAATATTAAGGAGTACATTTTATTTCTATAGCCCTTTTCACAGCATTCTTCACTTCCTTATTTCTTAGGCTATAAATCAATGGGTTTAACATAGGAATCACCAGGGTGTAAAGCACGGATACCACTTTTTCTTGTTCTAAGGAATATTGGGAGCTTGGTTGAATGTAACTAAAGCTTATCGAGCCATAGAATAGAGTCACAGCTGTTAGATGTGAAGCACATGTGGAGAAAGCTTTGTGTCTACCTGCTGCTGAGCGGATCCTCAGGATAGCTGCGACAATGAAGACGTAGGAGATCATCACAGTCAAGAACGTGATCATGGCAATAATGCCAGAGAAGACTAAAAGCAACAATTCATTCATGGATGTGTCAGAACACGACAGCTTCAACAGTGGGGGAAGGTCGCAGAAAAAGTGACTGATGACGTTGGGCCCACAGAAAGACAATTTCACCAAGCCAATTGTATGTGTCAATGAGTTGATTAAACCTCCTATACACGATCCAATGACCATGGCAACACAAACTATCTTAGTCATAGCCACTGTGTAAAGTAAAGGGTTCACGATGGCCATATAGCGGTCATACGCCATTGCTGCCAGCAAGAAGCCCTCACTGGTAAGGAGTGACACGAATAAGAAATATTGCACAATACATGCAGAAAATGAGATTGTCTCCCGTTCAGCAAAGAAGTTCAGCAGCATTTTGGGTGCAAAGACTGACGAATAGCAGGCATCCACAAAAGAGAGGCAGCTGAGGAAGTGATACATGGGTGTTTGGAGTTTGGGAGTCATTTGGATTAGAAGGAGCATTCCTAGATTCCCCACCAAGGAAATGGTATAGATAAGCAGAACCAACATGAAGAGGACCACTTTCAGTTCAGCACGCTCTGTCAGTCCCAAGAGGATAAACTCAGTAACAAATGTACAGTTAACTTCAGCCATGTGTTTGTTTTCCTTGGTACCTGTTAACGATAAGAAGATTGGACTACATTGAGAATAATCGTGCTGCATTAGCAAGACTATTGGGAATCCCTAATTAGCGGTGCAACTTGAGTTACTGATTTCTGTGCTCTCATGGTTTTAGCTCTAAAATTAGAAAATTTTAAATAGAAAGTCTCTAGTCTCTTCAAGGACTGTATTTGCCTCTTCCATATGGTAATTCCATGAATGAAAAATGCAAACATAAGGGCCTTAACTTTAGAATGCATTCAAAATGTTAATCTTAGTGTAAAAGAAAAAAAAAAAAAGACTTGTGTGAGTTTCTTTCTAAAATATGTAAAGCACAATTCAGTTTATAAAGCATCCTAATCAAAGTTGAAAATTTAATCTACGGTACCATGAAACTCTCTATTAAACTTCTCACTTTGGATTTAGTAGTAGCTAATGTGAAATATTTCAAGATGTAAGAACAAACTGAACTGTGGCATTTAAATCAAGATATTCTACTTATGACTTTACATTTAGTTCATATGCCATTTTTTTTTTTTTTTTAACTTGGATGTGATGAAAGGCAAGGATTTAACATCCACAATCTCTGGAGCAATCCTTAGAAAATAGCCAGAGACACTGGCTTTGGAGAAGAGTACCCCTGAGAATGGGAGAAAAAGGTACTCTCAGCTGGAATATGAAACATAGTCAACAGCAACTTGTATTGACCTTTGATACCCAATAGAAAGATCTTATTCAGGAAACTCAGGAAACAGAGTCTTGATACTTGATACGTTTGATATTGCACCACACGTCTTAGACTATGCAATGTCTTTTCCACTTAATCAACGCACATTTATTGATTAGTACTACATTTTATCTGAAAATTTTAACTATATTTTCACATTTATATAAAAAATAAAAATAAGCATTTTAAACATTCACAATACTATAGCTTTACCTCTATAGAATAATGGATGTTTTTGGTGACTTCCTTTTTTTTTTTTTTTTTTTTTTTTGAGTACAATAGGTAAAACTCAGAAAAAAACATGACAATATTACAGAAATAATAAGAAATGAAAAAATAATTGTGTTAGATCTGGACTATCTACAGTGACAGGTGAGTAATCCCCATGGAAATATGTAGTTATGACAGATTACAACCAATCCTTTAGAGAAAAATATTTCAAATTGAATTACAACACTGGTTTTTCATTGTTTCAGTAGAAGTTGCATAACAATTTTGATGTTACTGTAGAAGAAGACATTTAAGTATAGCATAAGTGGTAGGAATAAATGACCAAATCACAATTCCTCCCACCCCTGTAATTTGAAGTTTTTTATCAGATTAAAATCTGAACATCATTTTTTTCTTCTTTCCCATCTTTATCTTTTTTGTATATCAAGTGCTTTGCAGAATGTATGTATACAGGATATTCAAATAAGTGAATTTAACTTACCAGTGGAAGAAAAAAATGTTCAACACCTTAGCTCACTTAGGAACTTCACGAACACTCATTCCCATGGTTTACTTCTCTATATTTCCCCCAAACAAAGTACACACACACACACACACACACACAAAGGTTAAATTTGTCTGACATTTACAATAATGCATAAATTAGGTAAATAATAGCAGTGATAAGTAGCAGGATTGAAACTGAAACTTCTCCTTTAATATACGAGAGCCAAAGTCACAGCTTCCACGGTGTGAAAGCAAGAGGAAGATGATCAAAACCCAATCGTGTCAGAAGATAGGTTTAGATAAAAAGTTCAGTTATATATTTACCTTAGTTCAAATGGGAATAGAGTCCCTGGAGTTTATTTTCTGGTTAAAAGGATATAATGAATATGTTATTAAAAGTTCCTCTGTGTTTCTTGAGGATTTAGGTAACTCTCAAGAATTTAATGGCTCCCTAAAGGCATTTAATTTCCTCAATGTTACAACAATTAGGAGAAAATGTAGGGCAAATACACCGGAAATAAAGACAAAAACAGAATATATGATCTCTGAAAAAAAATGCGATAGAGTTGATAGTGATGTGTGCTTGGTACTTTAGCACGCGAAGCTTTTCAGAACATGTTATCTGGGCTAAACTTCTTCAAAGGCCGCTGTGAAATGATTTGACCACCCATGTCTTCAATGTTTATTTTTTCCATATAGCATGTGTTTGCTGATAGACAATTTTGGGGTTTTTGTCTTTATCTTAAAATGAATTATAGGGGATTCTGATAGCAGTATTTCACACTGTTCCCCTACATATGTATCTAAATAGGAAATGTGCTTTATTCTTTATTCTAAAAACCATTAAATGTTTCTTCCTAAATGCAAATTTCCTAAATCCCTAAATTAACAGCTATTGGGGCAGGTGGTAGGAGTAGGGATTAGGTAATAGTCTAAACTTGAATTAGGCCAAAAGGTGATCCATTATGTTAAAAGAACTAGAACATTCTTAGTGCCTGATGCATTCATATATACGAGTATATGTAGTTCATTCCCAGTCTATATTTGAAGAATTATATGTGAAATATATGTAAGAAATATAGAGATTAAATTTCTCAGACCAATATTTTCTATTCTCCTAGGAAATTGTAGATTAAGGACAAAAAATTATCCAAAAACAATTTATAAATATCTGTATTTATAGGCACTCAGTAGAAAAGAAAAACCAGCAAATAATTTCATTCAGAAAGTACCTATCAGATCCTCTATCTTCTGAAGGTCTATTAACCCTTGAATTTATATGCAATACTATGTTTAAAAGCACATCTTTCTGGAAAGTGGCCTCATACCAATCATTATATTTATTTAGTAGCCTTATTTAAAACTAATTTGTGTTAATATGAGTTTTTTTGGTTATGAAAGAAGACTTTAAGTGAACAATATTATTCAGAAGTTATATTAACTAATGCAATATAATAAAATATTATGTTTTAGAAAATAATTACCTTTTTTTCAAATAAAAGATATTGAGGAACAATTATACTATAAGCTGGGGTCATTTTAAGTGTATAATTTAATAAATTTTGACAAACATGTATTCCAGGGCAATTACTACCATAATCAAAATACAGAACATTTTCATAATCCCCGAGGTCTCTTTCTCTCTTTCAAAGAAACCCCTACCTTTTACCTCCAAACCCAAGAAACTCCTGACTAACTTTATATCTTCCTATAAGTTTTGCTTTTGCGGAGTTGCATAAAATGGGGATAATACAGAATATGTTCTTTCCTGTTTGGATTTTCTTCAATGAGAATAATATTTTGAGATATATCCACATTGTTACAAACTAAATGTTTAGTTTGTTCTTTTTTATTGCTGACTAACATTCCGTTGCATAGATATAGAATACTTTGTTTATTCATTCACTTGTTAATTGACTTCTGTTCCTGGAAATACGTATACCCCATTCAGAAACTAAAACGGCAAGCTACATAATATGGAAAGACATTCAGACTATGTGTATATGACAAGGCATTCATATCCAGAATATATTAAAAACTACTGCCAACCTATAAGAAAAATACAAACAAGACAACTAAATATGAAAAATTTAGAAAAGGTACTTTGTAATGAAGGACATTCATAGTAGCCAATAAGCGTATGCAAAAATGTTTAATATCATTGCTCATACATTTCTGACAGGTATATGAAAATGGTACAGACACTTTGGAAAATAACAAAAGTAATGAAACTGATCAAGAAAAATGAGAGTAAACACAAATTACTAATAACATAAATGAAAAGGAGAATATCATTAGAGGTTCTATATCCATAAACCAATATTCACTGCAGCATTATTCACAATAGCCAATACATGGAAACAACCCAAATGCTCATCATCAGATGAATGGTTAAGGAAAATGTGGTATATTCATACAACAGACTCATTCAGTCTTAATAAAGAGACAAATCCTGCCGTTTGTGATAACATGAGTTAACCTGGAGGACATCATGCTAAGTGAAATCAGCCAGTCATAAAAAGACAAATACTGTGTCATTCCTTCCACTTATAAGAAATTTCAAACATAGAAAATTCATAGAAGCATAGGATAGAATGTTTCTATTTAAATGTATTTCATTCTCTCTTGAAATATTTCATCTCAAACAAATTTTCTTTAGTATGTCAATCATAATATTTTTTGAAGTCTTTTTCTAACTCTAGCATGAAGCTCTTCTGTTGTACTGGCTTATATATTGTGCTTTTTTTTTCTTTTTCTTTTTCTTTTCTTTTTTTTTACTTTCTGGCTCTTTACATGTGAATAACATATTCATAGGGACTGGGGATGACATCACTCTCCACAGGGGAGGCTTTCAGTTTCTAAACTGGCACAAAGGATAAGAAGCTGATTATGTTAATTCAATTATCAATTGGACTGGTTTGGAGTTAGACTTCATTTCCTTTTGGCTTGTCCCTGTTTGGGGGGGTGGGAGGCATATGGGTTTCCCAAAGTGTTGATTAAGAGCGCTCTCTCTCTCTCTCTCTCTTTCTCTCTCTCTCTCTCCCCCCCCCTCATTAAACACTGCAGGAAATTCAGTTTTAATTCTCTGAAGATTGAAACTTAGCCTCCTGCCCTACACATCTTCAAATTGCAGCAAATCTCTTCAGGGGGCTGTTGGCCTTTTGTCTGATGCAGGTCTTTACCTCTGGGGTGGGAGGACGTTATCAACCTAGTACCTAGAGACTGAGAAAGATTTCACTGTGTCTTTCCAGCTCAGTCTCACTCTCCAGAATCGGAATCTTCTAGTGCTTCGTAAAGAAAATTCTATCCCTTCTGTGCCAGACTTAAAGCAAGATCCAGTTCTGGCACATCTTTTGAGGAGAACCACATTATTTTTATTTCTGGCTCTTCCCTGTAGCAGGACTGTGTGTCTTCTAAGCGCATTATCGTGTTTCCCCGAAAATAAGACCTAACTGGAAAATAGGCCTAGCATGATTTTTCAGGATGACATCCCCTGAACATAAGCCCTACTGCGTCTTTTGGAGCAAAAACTAGTATAAGACCAGGTCTTATTTTTGGGAAATACGGTAGGAGTGCAGGAGATTTTAACCTGGCTCTGTGGCCCAAACCAGCTTCTTCCATTCTCCAGTCCCTATCCTGTCCAATTTCCTGTGGGAAAAACAGCTGTATACTTAAGCTTGTATATAATCGAAGTCATCTTGTCAGCCTACATAACTGCTTATAGCTCCACTGTTTTCTCTTTCCACCAGAGGAATCACAGGGCACAGGTTCAGAATCAGTAGCTCCTCCTTTTGGTAGATCACAACCTTTAATATTTATATTGTTTGGGACACCCCCAAAAGTTCCTCTCTGCCTTTCAGAAGTTCTCCACTTAAGTCTGCCCATCTGTCTATTATCTATCTATCTATCTATCTATCTATCTATCTATCTATCTATCTATCATCTATCTATGTATCTATGTATCTAATATCTATCTATCTATCATCTATCTATTATCTTTCATCTATCTATTATCTATCTATCTATCATCTATCTATCTATCTATCTATCTATCTATCTATCTATCTATCTATCAATCATCTATTGTCTGTCTGTCCTTGTATCTATGTACTTACTTGGTATCCAGGCTTACTCAGGCCCAAAATATGCCTAATGCCCTGAATGGAAATGACAACCACGTATGGTGAAACCTGCAAAGTGTCTGCCAAAAGCTCAACCGGTTCCTCTGAAAGCTTGTAGAGCTTTCCATGCATCACACCTGCATTTTCAAGAGTGCCCTGATCAGAGAGACAAAGTCAGCTCGCCTCTCCATGTCTACACCTCTAGTTCTAAACCATTCCAATTCTCTTTTCCTTAATAGCCACTCAGTTTTATCAACAGATAAAGTCTGCATCTTGTCGTGTGTTTCTTGTTATTTTCGCATAAATGTTGTTTTAATCACAAGCTACTCCATCTATGCAGAAGAAAAAGTGTTCTATCATTTTATAAGCACTTTTCCCTGTTTTCCTAACTTTTTATTTTGAAACATTTTAAACTCACAGAAAAGATTCAAGAATAATACTAATTTGGAAGAATAGTTAACTATCATTCATGACTCAACTTACATGAGAGTATCCTGATCATAGTTCTGTTTGTGATCATATCTGTGATGACGATTTCTTTAAAGAAAAATTATCTATTTGCAGGTTAATGTTATGTTAACAAAGCCATAGACAAGACTGAGTCAAGTTGGGGTCCTCTTCCACCATCTGCTACATCTTCTTAAGGCTATAAATCAGTGGGCTTAGCACGGGGAGTACCAAAGTATAAAACACAGCAGAGACCTTCTGTTGCAGGGACTACTGAGAACTTGGCTGGATTTAACCAAAGGTCAGAGAGCCATAGAATAAAGTCACAGAGGTCAGGTGGGAAGCACAAGTGGAAAAGGCTTTGCGCCTCCCCTCAGCTGAATGGATTCGCAGATGGCAATGATGATGTGCATATAGGAGCCCACAATGATAATGCAAATGAACATTGCAGCAACCCCAGAGAATATCAGAAGCAGCATCTCCTTGTTACGTATATCAGAGCAAGAGAGCCTTAGAAGCAGGGGGATGTCCCAAAAATAATGATTCACAATAAGACCACAGAAGTCTAGCAAACCTATTGTGTGTGTCAGTGAGTTAATGAGCCCACCCAAGTAAGATGCAAGGACCATCTGAATACAAAATCGTTGGGTCCTAATGTCTAAAGACCAAGGGATTGGCTATTGCTACGTAGTGGTCATAAACTATCATAGACAGGAGGATGCCCTCTGTGGTTACAGAAAATGTGCTGGACTAGTGTTTTGATAGGAAATTGACAAGCACCTTAGGAGCAAAGACAACAGAATAGTAAATATCATAAAAAGAGGGGTTGCTAAAAAAGAAGTCCATTGGAATATAAAGTATTTAATCAGGTCAAGGCAATTATCCCCCAATAACTACCAGAGTGGTAAAATAAACAAGGATGAAAAGCAAAAAGAGAGAGATCTGCAAATTAGGATTTTCAGCTAAAACTGTCAGAATGAATTCCTTCACACCTGTATGATTCGAACCTGTCGTGCATTCAGGTTTATATAGCTCTTTAGTTGAAGAATACAATGATATCACTCAGATGAAAAATATTATAATTTCCTCCATGACCTGATATCCCTAATAGCACAGAGCATTTAGGTTTACCCTGTAGTTAGATGAAGAAAAGAAATTAACTTCAGCAGTGGATCTTATGTGTATTAGAAAATCCACCTATTGTGATTCAGTTTACTAGAACTAGAGATTATTTTATTCCCTGCTTCTCAGTTGCCATATCCTAAAAACTGAGATAAAGAAACTCTCTTAGATCATGAAATTATTAATTGATAGAACTGACATTCAATCCCAGATATGGTGCATATCAAACCCCTGAGTCGTTCTGTGACATATGCAAGTCCTCTGCTTATATAAACTACAAACTGTGGCACTCTGTAATAGAAATTATTTCCTTATCTTGTGGCTAACCTGTTTCTGTTTTTTTCACGGCCAGTTAACTCATGACGCCCACGTTTATAATATGCAACCCCCTTCCTTTCCAAATCTCAAACATCAGAACTATTTCACCTTCTGCTCAATGCCTGCGCCCTCCAAAGACCCGAGTCCAGAGAAAAAGGTAGAACAAGCTTTTCATTTGATATTTAGTACTATTAAGGCCAGTCAAAAGTTAGCAGTGCCATTTAACTTGGAAACCCTTCCGTTTTGCGCCTTTGTGTAACTTCACCTCACATCTTTGGTTTTATCAGCATTAAAACAAGAAATCCAAAAACCCAATGTAGAGAGGCAAGGTGTGAACCTGAGATACCAACATTACATCCATCAGATGTGTCCTGTTTTCAAAAATGTAGGCTGCTGCTTAGTTTCACTTGTTTTCTGACATGGTATAGTACTAATTCAACAATACTTGTGTTTAAATATTAATAAATTAATGCATGTATGCTTTCATGCATTCAAAAAATACATATTACTACTCTGTGCCAAGATATGTTATATTTGGTAGAAGTAAAGCAGTGACCAAGAAAAAATGTCATGCTTTCAAGGAGTGTCCATTTTATTATGGAAATAAAGTAAAAACCTATTGATATACTACATATAGTGATAATAAGTACTATGAACAAAAGTAAAAAAGGGGAAGGTGAGTAGAAAGAGACGATAGCTATTCTACTATGTAGTGTATTAGTTTCCTATTGCTGCTATAATAAATTACCACAAACTGGTGACTTAAAATAACAACCATGCATTTTACGCAAGGTTCTGTGCTAGGCATTAGAGATCTCAAGGATATATGAACTGTACTCTCATGGAGATTGAACTCTACTGAGGTCAGGATTGGATCAACTTGGGATGTAATTTCCAGTGTATTGCTAAACAAAAACCAAAATCTTCATTTATGAGCATATAAACTCATCCCTCACAAACTGAGATTATAAATTAGATCCTGTCTATATGTTAGATTGGTGGCCTTGGGGAAGCACAATGAATCCAAGTCTAACTGTATCCAAGGAAAAGAGGGAACAACTTGTTGAAAGTGGCAAGAATTTTACTCCTGTTAATGAAACCAGATTGTCAAATACAGAATCAGAGTTTGATAACCTGGAAGTGAACTCAATTAAAAAAACAAAAACAAAATAACTTGGGAGGAGAAGGGATATTTGGGACATTTGTGTGTTTCTTTTCTTTTTTCTTTCTTAGTTCCAGGTGCACAAAACAATGTAATAGTTAGACCTATACACCCCTCACAAAGTGATAGCCTCCCTTCCCCAATTTACTACCCTTCTGATATATGCTAAGTGAAATAAATCAGAAGGAGAAAAACAAATACCATATGGTCTCACTTATATGTGGCCTCTAATACTAGAACAGAATAAACAAGCAAACTAAACAGAAATAGACCCAGAGATATAGAGAAAAAAAACTGACGGTTGCTGATGGGAGGGTGTGGGGATGGGACGACGGTAAAGGGATTAGAAAATACAAATTCATAGTCACAATATTGCCGCTGGATATGAAATACAGTTCGGGGAATATAATCAATAATGTTGTAAAGATTTTGTAGGGTGTCAGATGGGCACCAGAGTTATTAGGGAGACCATTTCATGGACGGTGTAGGTGCCTGACCATTGCGCTGTACATCTTAAGGCTGCTTAGTGTAATGAGAACATCACATCACTGGAATATATTAGCACTAGGAAGGCTTGAGTTCCAGTACAGCTCTGCCCTTGGCCTGCTGTATGTTTCACCGCCTATAATGACTCATCAAAAGAAATGGCGACAACAGAGTTTGTATAATTTTCCCATTTATCATTTAGAGAAAAAGTGGGGAAAATGGAGTTCTTGCCCGTTTAACTATCATAAGGTTTCACGTGGTAGATGTGAACTGACATGAAATTGATGGACAAGACGCAACACCAGGACCCATAAAAGACTAGTGTGACTCCAAACATTTGGCAGTAAGAATTCTAGTAACAGCTTTATCTATTGAACTCATAATAGAAAACTACTAATAGAGACAAGGATCGAGATATGATTTTCTCTCATGGTGTGAGAATTACAACTAGAACACAGATTCATTCTGTCATTAAACGTAGGGCTTTCGATAGCACTCAGTGTCATCATCCTGATAAAACAAGAGACTGCTTTAGAATACAAATAAGAGTGAGTATTCTCTTAGGAAAACAAATACTGGAAATAACAATTTTATAACCTAATGGTATATTCAAATTCATTTTTTCCAACTTTCAGATTAATGTCCTGAAATGTTAGGATGAAAAAGAGGTATTTGTTCAAAGCATATGAAATTCCTTCACAGTAATTTAGTTTTGATTTATGACTCCAAAGGGACACTAGAAAATATATAATATTAGTGGTCAAGGACACAATTACTGATAAGGATGTTGGTGAGAGAAATCACAAAGTTAAAAGCATTTATCATTATAGTGAAAAAGTGAACCCAGCCAATTGCCTATCAAGAGTTAATGATTTTGGGAGCTGACTCTGGGTGGTGAACACACAGTGTGATTTATGGATGATGTGATACAGAATTGCACACCTGAAATCTATGTAATTCTACTAACAATTGTCACCCCAATAAATTAAAAATAAATTTAAAAAAAATAGAAAAAAAAAAAAGAGTTAATGATTTTCAAAATAATGACCTCTCCATACTATAGGTCTATAGTTGTTAACCAGAATTGAACTATTATATCTCACTATATGTTCTCACGGAGCTTTCCCCACAGAAAATTATGCTGACCTGAAACAGGGCCCCACCCCCACAAAAGAGGCCTGTCCTCTCCCTGCCCTGGAGCTTAACAATTGATCAACTCTTCCCTGCGGTTTGAGCTTAGAATGTCCTGTCCTAGTTCCTGAGCTTAGGAAGTCTCCTATCCCAATTCCCTGCTTTAGATAATTACCCTGAAACTTATGCTTGCTTACTAGTCACAATGCCCCCCATACAATCTATATGGCCTAGCATTCTTTCCAGGTTACTGTCATCACTGCTCCTGGGTTGATGACCACATTGGAGAGCCACATCACCAGAGGAAAGGCTCCATGCAGACCCCTGAACCATCACGTAGCCTCTGGAAGAATGTCCAGATTTTCCCTTAAATATCCCAGGCTGGTCTGAGAATGGTGAGGCCATTTTTGGAAGTGTTAACCTGCTGCCTTCTCAGACCACCGGTGCTCTGATAATAAACGCTTATTCTATGACCAATGCCTCTGTCTGTCTATTGGCCGAGTGGTGCAGGCAGCACGAGCCCCAGACTCATCTAGCTTCCAGTTCAGACATAATATTTATAACTGAATTTACTATAAAATATTATATATTATTTATTGTTCATACTAGTGCTCATGTTATTACTGAATATTATATACAAATAAATGTTATATGAAATATGTTATAGATATAAATTCATAAATATATAAACATACTTTAAAATAATGTATACTGAATGGTTTACAATTAAAATTGTTTACAAAAGAAAGGAAGCAAAAAATCAAATGACACACAAACAAAAACTTAACAATCACATATAAAAATTTAAAAACCCACTATCCACAACAACAAACTTGACCGACCAAAAACTGTTTAGCCTAAATAGCCTAATTTAAAACCAATACACACTGACTTGGAAACTATTTTATTCAGGCACACTAGAGTTGTAGTGGGAAGACGTCGCAGCTTGTAACAAAAACAGCTCTGAGCTCAGGAAATCAAATGTGTGTGTGTATGCCCAGGTTCCTTACAAACAGGATGTAGTGACAAACTCAAGGAAAATAAAAAGTAATTCTTAAAATATTATTATTGGAATCATAACATAAACTTAGATCTAAAAGCTTTCAAAAACTATTATTATATAAGAATGGGAAGAAGTGATTTTCTTTGTACTATAGCTAAAATACATTACAATTCTCAGATACCCCATTTTCCAGAGACTATCTGAAATTTTCCATAAATATGCAAGTAGCTTTAGCTTCTCTATAAACCAAATATTAAATACCACAAAAATACATGATGTGGCTGCTCACTCGTGAGTCATGAAGGTAGAAATAGAGGCAGAAATAGAAGGTAGAAATAGAGAAGGAAGCGAGACAGTTTAGTTAGTATTATTGTTAGGTAGACAGGAAGTTCCCTGGTGGAATAAGCAAAAGGCAGCCATCTGCTGAAACTCTAGGTTCTGGAAGGTCTTCTTCACTCCAGGACAGAGAATATGCCTTGAGGTTAATAAGCTATCTCAAATCCCTTCTTGCCGGACAAAGGAGCAGACCTGATAGATAGGAATGGGTTATTTCCTTAATCCCTTCAGGATGGGCAAACAGGACAATCCTGATAGATGAATTCCATTAGAAGGCTCCAGCCCCCTTCCCCAAGCAGGCAAGGGAAGGTATAAAAGTAAGAGCTTTTGCTTCAGTCACTGGGCTTCCCAGTTTTGGGTACCCACTCCCGCTCGGGAGCTGCAACCTCTTCTCCTGTCTCTAATAAACTATCTTCCTTTACAACTTTTTACCTCTCCCTGGTGTTCATTCTTCGATTTCACGAGACACAATCCGGCCCACACCCCAAAATTGTCGACAGATCCAACATCATTTACATAATTTGGGGGCTCGTCCGGGATTGCAGGAAAGGTAAGTATTATCTGTGACTTCCTACTTGCCCACCCTATGGTCCTTCATCCTTTTTTGTCTCCTTTTCCTATCATACAAACAATAGGCTTCCATCAGATATTTAAATGAGAAAAGCATGGCTGCTACTCTCGAGACTCAGAGGGCAGGTCTTGCAAGAGGGCTCTGGTTGATCCCCTCTGGCACTGAGCCAGAGGAATGTCAACCACAGTCCAACTGCCTTTTCTCTTACTTTCTTCTCTCAGGTGCAGTTGAGGTGAATGGCCCTTGGCAGGAATTGTGGGACTCTGAGTGTGGCTACTCTGTGGTGTGTCCGAAAGGCTCCCTGGGTCTTCTCCCAGCCCGACTGCCTGTAAGAGTGCTGTTTGGAGGCTTCCCTCCACCTCTCTGCTATTTTCTCATATTCTTCTACTGCTTTTTTCCTTCCCACGGGGAGACTGAATACTGGCGCGTGGCCAAGACTGTGGACCTCTGTGGACAACTGAGGGATCCAGGTCGTAGCTACTCTGTGGTGTGTCCCAAAGGTCTCTCTGGTCCCTTCCCAGCCCGACCGCCTGGCAGGGTGCCAGTAGGATGTCTCCTCCAACCATGCTGCTCTTTTCATCCTCACTATCTCTCCCTAGCTCTTGAGATGTTGGTCCAGGGTCCCTTTCCTGTGAGACCTCCTCAACACTCTCCAGTAACATATTTTAACAAGCTAGCCAGGAGGTAAGCCCTTTTTACGGGACCCCAAAACCTCTTGCTCACTTTCCTATACCTCTTTTCCTTGCCGTCCTTTGCAGGCACGGGTCGGACAGTTAAATGGCCATTAGGGTGTCCGTCACTTGAAAACTCCCGTGACAGGATAACCCGATCTTGGAACAGGTCATTTAGGATCTGCTGGGCTCAAGAAAAATCCAAACACCAGTGAGGTCTGTGTTTATACAGCATAATGTCTTTCTGGAGACTTGATTTTTCATCTCCTCTGTTATAGCTCTACTCCTCTGGGGACCACGCGCGGCTTCTCTGCTGCCTGGCTCCGCCCCCAGCTCGGAGCAGCTGCAGCAGCAGCCGAGAGGGAGGGGCTGCAAGATCGCAGATCCTCTGGAGCACCACTCACCAGGCCACCTCAGCCACCACCAACAAAGTTTTTAAGGAGGACCGAGATATTCGCATTCAATTTTCCTTAAAGAAACAGCCTTCTCTGAAGGCCTTTGGGGCTTCAGATATATCTTTTTGTCCCCCCTCACATATTGGGCTTTAGGGTCTCCTTCCACTCCCCCTTGCCTAGGCCGTGTGCCTTCCCCAGAAGCTTCAAGAATATACTCCCTCCACTTCAAAGCACCTCATTATCGGCCACAGCCTTTATCGGCCACCGGGCCAGTGCCAGGCATTCAGGTGGGGACAAGGTAGATGCCCACTGGAGGCACGGGCCTGGCTGCCCAGGTAAGCGCGGCTAATCCTGGCGTGTCCTGTCTCTCCTCTTGCCCCGGAATCGGTTGTGCGCTGTCCGTGGCCCACACGTCTGGGGGACACCCTAGAGCAAGATGTAGGAGATGAACTGCAAAGGGACGCCTTTTTGTTCTTCCTCCCTTTCAGATGGGGAATCAGCCCTCAGGTGCCTTCAGCCCCCTGAATTGTATCTTGAAACATTGGGACAAATTTGACCTTCAGACTTTGAAGAAGCAGCTCCTGGTTTTCTTTTGTTTAGAGTTTGGTTTAAATACACATTAGAAGATGGGCAGCCTTGGCCTTCTGAGGGAAGTAGTAATTGCAATATATCATACAGCTAGACCTGTTTTGCAGACAGGAGGACAAATGGTCAGATGTTCCATATGTTCAGGCTTTTTTCGCCCTGAGGGACAACCCAGATCTCTGTAAGAAATGTAGAGTTCACCCGGCTCTTTTGGCCGGGACCCCACTTGAAGGAGACCCTTCTGCGGGGACTCCTCTTAGGGAGACTCCTTCTTAGGAGACTCTCCCTAAGGAGACCCCTCCTAAAGGGACTCCTCCAAAGGAACCTCCAGCGGGATCCCCTCTCCTGAGGAGGACCCTTCAACATACACCCATCTCCTAATCCACCCATAAACAGGAATGCCTGAGGCTGAGGTAACTGAAGGAAAACAGTGGCACTTTCAAAAACCAAGCAGCTAATTCTCAAGCCAGACTCCCTCATGCCCCCCACCCCCTTTACTCTGCTGCTCTAATTCTAAGTCCTACAGGGACCACTCACAGTCGGATTCATTTAAGGGAAATAGCCTTTAGATTGGAGTCCCAGAGTACTAACATTCTAAATAAGCTTACTTTTAAAGTCATGTTACTCTGTTACAGAATTTGCCAAGAAAATAGCTTAGATTAAATATCTAGGTGTTTCAAAATAACAAAATGCTGAGGGGTTAATTATTAGTTCGGTAGGTCTAAGTTCATCTAGTTCTAGCTTCTTGTCACAGGAATGTTAAGAGAGAAAGATCTGTTAATTAAGATCTGTTAATAAATATATCTTATATTTTATTACAAAAGCCTATGCTTTTAAAGGTTGTCAAATATATTCCTGGATTTGCCAGTGGAAGTGCTAATTGTTTGCTTTGGTTGTCAGTAAAAATTAAGGTTCTGAAGGTTATGGATTCTAACATGGAAGAAAACGGTGTGTGTTTTCAAGGAAGGTATGAGGTATAGAAATACATTTTTGAAGGTACTGAAAGAAAGCAGAGATGGTTATTTCTAAATGAGTGAAAAGAGACAAATTAAGAGGGACTGGGAAAGTTGTAGAAGGTTTGTGAGAAGTTTTGAGAGTTTTATATATAGTTAGGCTAAGTATAATTAACTAAGTAAATTTAACTCTCAAAAGTAAGCTGGTACAAAATAAAAGTTAAATTTTCTCT
This sequence comes from Rhinolophus ferrumequinum, assembly GCF_004115265.2. NCBI lineage: Eukaryota > Metazoa > Chordata > Mammalia > Chiroptera > Rhinolophidae > Rhinolophus > Rhinolophus ferrumequinum. The sequence continues at coordinate 12,411,222 of NC_046294.1, forward strand.
CTCTACTAAGATAAAGTTTGTTAGACTATTGGTCTGCTACTGACATTATGAAAAAATTTTCTACCTAAAAAAACAAAGATTATATATGTCACCAAAATAATTTTCTATGTTTTATATTTTCTCAGTCAAGTCCTTGGTTATTCAAAAATTAAATCTAAAAATTAAGTTTTGCTAATAGTTAAGCAAACCTCTATATTTTAGTACTGCTAGAGTTCATGCGTCTTCTTCAGTATCAGCTATAGGCCAATATAAGGAAGCTTAGCCTGCTGTTTTCCCCTAACTGGCAGGGGATTCTAATGGTTCTGACCCACTGTTACATCCCTGAGTAAGAGGCTCAGATCCTAGAGACTTTGTTTAAATGTCTTTAACAGCCAAGGATTTATTTAAATGTCTTTAACAGCCAGGAATTTGTTTAAATGTCTTTAACAGCCAAGACACAAAAACGAGAAATAAAGGAACACTGAGATCAGAGGATGAGACCAGAGACAGGCCAGACTTCTGGTCACAATTACAGACAACCCATAGCTGAAGCCACCTCAAGGCACCCCCTGAGCCCCTGAGAGAAAACCTCAGATAAAGGAGATTGCTTTGGATGTGGAAGCCCTGACCACTGGAATAAGGAGTGTCCTAATCCTCCAAAACAGCCGTCCCCCCTGTACAGACTAAAGGACACTAGAGGAAGGAGTACCCCTTGTTCTGAAGGGAGCAAGGACCAACTCCCTCCCCAAAATTGGCTGTAATCACTATTGGGCCTAAAGTTCCCAGGGGCTCCCAAGCTATTCTCATCACAGGGGGTAAACCTGCAGGTGACCCTGATGTGGCAGGTAAGCCTATCAATTTCCTAATTGACATAGGAGCCAGATATTCTGTCTCAACTGCTCACTCTGGACCTTTTCCCTCTGAAAACTGCTTGGTTGTAAAGATAAAGACAGCCCCCAGGTTTGGGCTCATTTTACTCAGCCTGTTTCTCATCATTGGTGTATACCTTTGAAAAAATGTAAAATAAACAAATTAAACATAAAAAAGGACTCTGGAACTATTTAAGTAAGGAACTAGACCCGGTAACAGGTGGCTGGCCAGCTTGCCTTTGGGCCATAGCTGCAGCTTCCCTCCTGGTTCCTGAAACCACCAAGCTCCTGATGAGACAGGATTTAACCGTCTTTGTCCCCCCATCATATTTGAGGACATTTAAATACTAATAATAGTCACTGGCTCACTGATAGCCACCTCCTGCGGCATAGGGTCCTCTTGTTAAAAGGTTTTGTAATCCAAATACAGACCTGCTCCACCCTTAATCCTGCCACATTCCTCCCAGAGATGGAGGAAAAATCAACTACCAATAAATTTTAATACAAACCTATACTGCTAGAGCAGATTTACAAAAAAACATCCCTAGACAACCAGATTGGACTCTCTTCACTGATGAGAGCTCTTTTATAAAAAATGACATACAAAAGGCTAGATATACTGTAGTTACTCTACATAATATCTTAGAAAATACAAGTCTTCCCTCTGGGGCCAGCACACAACTAGCTAGCTAATAGTTCTCACCCAAATATTATAACTGAGTAAAGAAAAAAGAACCGTGACTCCGGCTAATCAATGTGTTAGTTTCTCTGGCTGTTCCAACCAGTTCTTTAATCTACCTCACAGACTATCCATGCCATGAGACAAGAGTTAGGACAGATCATTCAAACAGTTCTCAAAAACCGAGTTGCCATAGATTATCTACTTCTCAAACACAGTAAAGGACGTAAAAAAGTTTAAAGGGTTATGCTGTTTCAATCTCTCTGATAATTCACAGTTAATTAAAAATAAATTTCAACACATTCATAATATAGTTTCCAATAGTAAATTAAAAACAAGATTCTTTGGTCTAGATTTTTCCTTCCTGGCTTCCCAGTTTCAGGTACCCCCTCCCACTCAGGAGTTACAACCTCTTCTCCTGTCTCTAATAAACGATCTTCCTGTACAACTTTTTGCCTCTCCCTGATCCGTGTGTCCATTCTTGGCTTCAGGAGACACAATCCCGGCCCACACCCAGAAACTGCCGGCAGATCCAACATCATTTATATCAGAAGATTTATTAAAGTAAGAGGAGGGACAGCTGGGCAGAGTCTGCTGGACACTACTGTCTGGAGTCTTTGTTTCATCTGAAGTTTTCTATTTTCTAACTAGGATGTAAATTGCTTCGGCCTGTAGTGGAATTTTCTATTGAGTTCGGCTTTGTGGGTTGGGGTGGGGGACGGTACAGTTAAGCTGGTTATTGCAACCTTTGCAGACGTTATGTAGATTTAAGTAAGAGCCAGGCGTGGATCCCATACAGATGTAAAACATCTCCCAAATCCTAGGGCAAGCACTGGACCGAAGTAAATAGAAACATTGAAACTGGTATGTACAGCAAGCAGAATCATTTAGGCCTGGCGGAAAGGAAGTGGAAAAAGAAGAGCTTTCAAAAAGTCCCAAGCTAAATTACACTTGTTAAATCAAATTATACCAGAGATCTAAATCTCAAAATAGAAGATATATAGTGCCACCATTACAATCCCATCTTAACAATACACACACTCTCATACACACAAATATTAAATACAGATGTTATGTAAATATTGCGCTTTTTCACAAAATAAGAACATTTGCAAGATAAATAAACTATAGGTTAGGAAATTTTCTGGCTATCTGGGAACAGTGCTGAAATTATACAGCTGGTAATGATAGGGTAGGTAGACAGACAGAAACGAGCAGGAGGAGAAATTTAGCCCCGTTAGAAAGCCCATTGCTGCAGCTCCTACTTGGGTCAAGACCCTGGCAGCTGCCCAACAGGACTCCTGGCTTACACATAGTCTAAATCAAAGAGATATGTTGTTAAAAGTCAGAAAAAGGGGAGCCCATCCTATTTGTCACCAATACCGCCCAACAGGACTCCAGGTTTTCATATACCTCAAAGGGATGTGCAAACACATCCCCCCAAACCAAAACATATACCCTGCTGCCACAAAGCTTCCAATATGGGGGAGTTGGTAGACAAGTCAATGTATACCTTCAATACAACATGATAAAGAGTATAATAAATCACTATACAATGTATTTTAAGAACACTAATCGGAGAGCAATTATTATTACTTATTTTAACTCAGGAATGTTTTACAGAAAAGAAGAATTTTGGAGAGAACATTTCTGTAAGAGAGGATGAAAGCATTTTAAAGTAGTAAGAATGAAAAGTTGTCTCTATTTCAGGAAAATGGTGATCAATTTAAAATAGTTGACATATAAGGTATTCATGGCATAGTACCGTATTTTCCCCCAAATAAGACTGGGTCTTATATTAATTTTTGCTCCAAAAGACTCATTAGGGCTTATTTTATATTATGAGCATTCTGAAAAATCATGCTAGTGCTTATTTTCCGGTTAGGTCTTATTTTCGGGGAAACATGGTATTGATAATGAGATTGAAAGAGCAGGATATGCCTTAAGTATTTTTCAATGATTTAAATTCTTATTCATTGAAAATCCAGTTTCTTTCTAATAGTTTTTTGAGGGCGTTTTTTACCTCCTTGTTTCTGAAGCTGTAGATTATTGGGTTAAACATGGGAAAAACAACAGTATAAAACAGTGCAACTACCTTATCAGTGTTTAGGGAATATCTGGTGGTGGGACGTAAGTACATAAACAGGAGTGTTCCATAGAATAAAGTGACCGCTATGAAATGGGAAGCACAGGTAGAGAATGTTTTGCTTCTGCCACCTGAGGACTTGATGCTCAAAATAGTGATGAGGATACGAAAGTAAGAGATAAATATGACAACGAAAGTACTGGTCTGGATGAAGCCACACAAGGCAAAGAGCAGAAGCTCATTGATATGGGTGTCTGCACATGATAAAGCCAGAAGAGGTGGGATATCACAGAAAAAATGGTTGACAATATTGGAGCCACAAAATGGCAGCCTGAATGTGAGGCAGACATGTACCATCGAAGTCATGCTTCCACTGAAGTATGCCAGCACAATGAAGCAGGTACAGACTCTCTTAGACATAAGCGTAGGGTAGAGCAGCGGGTTGCAGACGGCTGCATAGCGGTCATATGCCATTGCTGCCAGGACAAGGCACTCAGCATCAGCAAAACAAGCAAAGAAAAACATTTGTAGTGCACAGCCATAGAGAGAGATGACTTTCCTGGATGTTAAAAAATTCACCAGCATTTTAGGAGTGATTGCTGTGGAATAGCTGATGTCTAGAAAAGACAAGTTGCTGAGAAAAAAATACATGGGGGTTTGCAGGCTTGAACTGATATTAACTAAGATTATTAAACCCATATTTCCCACCACAGTTAGTGTATATACTATGAGAAATACCGAGAATAGTGTGACTCTGAGAGGTAGATAATCTGTGAATCCAACAAGTAGGAACTCAGATGGCATGGTATAATTACTCTCTAACATCTTGGTTTTCTTGTTTTTCTCATCCAAAATAGATGGTGTCAGAATATAAGGTCTGACAATTACTGTCGGGAACTCACCCTAGAAAAAGTGTTACACACCTCATTGCTGGATATCTCTATAGTCACCTTCGAAGTACTCCCCTGGGGAAGCTATGCACCGATGCCAGCGCCTAGTCCACCCTTCAAAGCAATTTTGGAACTCTTTTTCTGGAATGGCCATCAGAACTGTCGTCGTATTACACTTGATGTCCTGAATTTCATCAAAATGTCTTCCTTTCAATATTCTTTTTATCTTCAAGTAAAGAAAGAAGTCATTGGGGGCCAGATCAGGTAAGTAGGAAGGGCGTTCCTGGCTAAAAATTCCCTCACAGACAATGCCGAGTGAGCTGGTGCATTGTCATGATGCAAGAGCCATGAATTGTTGATGAAAAGTTAAGGTTGTTTAATTTTTTCATGCAGCCTTTTCAGCACTTCCAAATAGTAAACTTGGTTAACTGTTTCTCCAGTTGGTACAAATTCATAATGACTAATCCCTCTGATAAAAAAAAAAGGTTAGCGACATCGTTGCAACAAATTCACGACCTTAATTATCTGACGTATTAGGTGAGTTGACTTGAATGATTGATGAACCAAGAATAACTTGTTTCTTTCTTCTAAGGAAGCAAGTAAAATGACAATAAAAGCACAGTTATGGCATTTTCTTTGACATATTTTGTTTGTTTGCCTTTTGATGATTTTCTTTAAAAGAGGTAATTAGAAATTATTGTTGATATTAGAGGATGTTTTTCAGAGGTGGTGTTTCAAGATGCAGTTGCTCTTTGAAAAGCTATGCACATTAAGAGATGGTATTAATTCCTTTCAAGCTGAAAGGGAATGCATGTGGCTCGGTGGATAACACCTGTTACAATTATGAGAATTGGCAAAATCCTTAGAGGCAAAGTTTTATTTTTCCAATCCTAAAATCACTTTCTTCCATGTAAAAGAGTTGAAAAAAGTTCTAGGAAAAAATTGTTCACAGGTAAACTAGGTAAGTCCACAAAAGAATATCTGTGTACTTGGGAGGTAGTTTAACATAACGGTTAAGAGCACAGTAATTATGGAAGAGATGACTGGGTTCAAATCTTAGCTTTGCTGCTTACTGGTTGTGTAACCTTGATAAAGTTATTTAACTGCTCTGTGGTGGTTAGCGGAATAAATGAGTAGACATTTGTAAAATATTTATGTAACTGGTACATAATAAACACTAATATGAGTATTTGTTAAATAAAACTTGTTAAAATAAATAAATTGACCTTTGGGTTTCTTTTTAATTGCTTAGTCAATAGCTTGAAATACCCAGATCACTGTCTCAAAATTCTTCTTATCTTTGGCATCATGGATACATAATCTGTGCTAGAAAGAAAAGCCATTATGGTTTTGTTTGTGTGTGTTCTATGCAAATGCATTGTTTGGCAGCAATCAATCTTTTACACATGCCTTATAATTATTTCTTTCTTATGGCTCTTTCTTATCTATGAGGTCTGACAACGTCTGGTGTGAGGTCCAGAAATATTAAGTGTTTTGAAGGACAACTGTATGTCTGCACTTACTAATAGACTTCTAACCTGGGGCTATATAGGAAAATATACATTATATAGCCAGAAGGAGAAATAATCAAGAAAAATAAACAGAATGGGTGCAAATAAAAATAAATTATAGTGGGATGGAATATTCAGCTAATATTTAAAAATTTGTAAAGTTAGAAGTGGTTTAAGTGAGAAAAACTGGAGTGAGTAACAGGCAATCAGTAATGGAGCTCTGTTCTCTCTGCCATGCCTGGTAACCTCAGATTTTTCCCTCCCCCAGCAACATGACCTGCAATCTTCTAGATGCACTGAGAAAACAAGTCAGTCTTCTTTGGAACCAAATCTTTGATCTACAAGGAGTCCTCCTGTATCATAGAGAGGTTCTTGAAACTTTAGAGGAATGAGGTATAAGAAAACCTGTTTTACCCTAGGCTAATTAATATAAACAAGAAAGTTCCTATAGCATCTCATCAACATTATAACAAAAGGACGTTAAACAAAAAGGTGTCATTAGAGGATCTGCTATACTTGTTTATGGCCTAAGTGAAGTTGCTTTAGTCCAACGGTGAACTTGTTCACTTTGGGAAGGCCATGTGAAAATCATGGTCTCAAGAAGGAGATCATCTTGCCTGCCAATACTGGCACCTTCATTCCACTAGCATCGTGCTTGAGCTACAAGGGACTTTCAGTTCGTGCTGGCAGCTGTACATCAACTCTTGTTTGGCTGAGCTGACTTTTTCAAGAACAAACTGTAGAAAAGTACATCTCAACTAAAGTTGAACTTTATTCCTTTTATCTCTCCTTTGCCTGGAACAATAGTGTAATTAATCTATCATTAGTTTGGAGTATGCTATTTCTTTGTTGACTTACTAAGAGATGTTATCCTGTATGCTATTGGCTGGTGAGATATTTTCATTATAAATTACAACTCCTGTAGTGAACCTGTGTTAAATAAATTATCGACAATGCCCCTCTCTGAGCATAATTTTGCCGTGGACAGATGAAGAACAAACACAAAATAAGCATACTATATGTTACTAGGTGTATGTGCTCATAAAAGCTGAGGTTGTCTTACTGTTGAGGTCTAGCTTACTTAATTTCGTTTACCCAAATTAATTGGGCAAGTGCATTTCCCAAACTCCCAAAAAGGCATCGTCAGCTTCCCCTTCATGGCAGGAAGGAGCACAATGACTCAGGCAGTGATTTTTGGAAGCTGACATGGGTGAGGTAAAGTTAGAATTATGCCCTCACCATCCTCTGCCCACTCCTCCAGCCCACGGAAAGTCAGTTACAATATACGACATCTAAGGAAGCATTATCTTTGTTATACTCACACCAGACATTTTGTTGAAGCTTTAGAGAATCAGCCACCTACCTCAGCACCATCTAGAATTTTGAACTGTAGAATATGTTTTGTACAAGACATTGCCAACATTTCTCTTCAGATTTTACAAATACATCATATAAGGGGTGAGTATTTAGCTTCTAGTTTGTGACAAGTGGGACATTACTCCCAAGATAATTCCCAACCCCAGGAGGACTTTGGATAAGCAATTACTTTCATTCCAGGGATATAGATTGAAGGTTTTATTTTAAATGAGAAAGATGAAGAACAGTAACATAATTGACTATAATGTGGCCAGTTATAACATATGTCTCCTTCACTAGGATATCTTTGAATAAAAAAATAATGATAACAAAAAGTCCTTACATTATACTGGCCAATAAAAATATTAATTAATAATTTCTTCTATAAAGTCTATGATTTTTATCAGATATTTAAAGATATTTCAAAGCATTTAGTTATATGAGGGAATTCTAAAATACAAGCTCAATATTGAGAAGAATCTCCAGGCACCCTAATTTTTGTTTGTTTTTCAATTATTTGAGTTACTAAAAGGAACTATGAAAGGGCAGACAATTAAGTTCACAAACTTTCCACTGTGTGAGTGCACAGTGGATAGTTCATGAACTTAATTGTCTGTCTCATATGTCACATGACTCAAGCAACCTGGATTTGAACGTTAGTTTTGACTTTTCACAACAGTGAGATATTAGGCTACTTATTTAATCTTATTTTTATTAACTTTAAAATTGTGAATAATAGTTGCCCACCTCATCAGATTCTTGTGAGGACTGGAATAACACATGTAACTACTTAGCCCTTTGTTCAGCAGATTGTTCATGATTGTTTATGAAGTCTCTTCCATTCATTTAATGATTGTTAGCTTTCTTGTGCAATTATAGCAGTTATATATAGCACTTAGATGAAAGGGAAAATCACTAGCAAGTAGGATTTGCCCCAAATAATTTTTAATGAATATTTAATATTAAAAAATAAATTAATGCAATTCACTATATTATAATTCTAAAAAAAATAATCTCAATGGATGGAGAAAAAATATTTGATATAATTCGACCTTTATTTATAACAATATCTCAGCAAATTAAAAACAGAATAGAACTTCCTGAACTGGACAAAGGCTATAGACCAAAACCTACAGTTAACATAATAGGAAACAAGGCAGGGATATGTGTGCTCTCACCACTTCCATTCTACGTGGTACTGATGTCCCCACCGTGCAATAAGGCAAAAAAGGGAAAACAAAGTAAGAAAAAAAAAATTAGTAAGCTTTGGAAAGGAGAAAAATTAACACCTCAATTCAAAATTTTAAATGTAATAATTACCATTTGTTATAGCATCAAAACAGGAAATACTTAGAGGTAAATCTAATGAAATATGTATAAGAAGTCTAGACAACAAAATATTGTATGCAAAAAAATAATGTTGAGAGAAATTAAAGAACTATGTAAATGGAGAGATGTACTGTGTTTATGACCTGGAAGACTCATTCCTGGTAAGACATTGATTGTCTCCCAATTGATCTACACATAGAAAACAATACTGATCAACCCCAACAGTCTTTTTGTGGAAATTTATAAACTGAAACTAAATAGTAAAAGTAAAGAACTGAAAATAGCCCAAATCTTGGAAAATATATTGTATGACAGACACTATCTGGTTTTAAGATATACTATGAATCTTTAGTAATCAGGATAGTAATCAAGAACAGCATAAAGAGTTCAAAAATTGATCCAAATATATATGGTCAATTAAATTTCACACACACACACACACACACACACACACACACACAAAGAAGAATGATAATTTGGTAGTGGGCTATGCTCATTTGGAATAAGTTAAAAATACAAAAAGAGAACCACTGTAAGTAGGAAATTTATTATTACTATTATTTAATTTGGCAAAGACTTTAAAATACCACAGAGATCTGGAACCTCTTTATGATGCAATGTTTAAGTCCATATGTCTGCATGTGATTATGTTTTCTTTGAGACTGGGAATTTCTGCCTTTAGAGATTTGACTCCACAATTAAACGTTATAATTTAGTCCCCATGGTTACTCAGTTCTCTTTAAGGAAGTCGAAAGTGCAGCAACATGTATTTTTTCAGAGCGTGTCTCAACGCTTTATAAATAGGTAATTCAAATATCCATTGTGTTTCATTTAAAAATGAATATTTTCTTTAAAAAATTTTTTAAGCTTCAACTAAGAACTGATGATAAAAAATGATAGACTACACAGGTAAGCTACTGGGCAGAAAGCTGTAAGGATTTGGGGCTGTTGTTCATTGAGGTGAACAGGAAGCATGTCTGCTACAACATGGTATATTTTGATAATATACCTTCTTCTAACTAGTTTGGTTCACTTTTGAAACATCATAAATTCATTCTTCAGGATACGGCAGATGTCAAAATACTGGTTACTTGAAATGGTCACTACTTGTGCTAGTTGGGGTACACGAGAGCTATTTTCAGGAAGCAATAAATGAATTTTGGAGTTGAAGAATATACAGAGCGGTCTTGAGGGAGAAAAAATGGATTTGAGTTAAACCCACATTCTTGTTCAGAGGACGGGAGAGACTTCAGCAAGGATATTTATATCCTTTGCATTTTGATGTGGGTTGGCAAAGAAATAACAGAACAGCTGTATGCTGCATTTGCAGAATCTTAAGAGGAGTATATACTTGAGCAAGGATTTGAGAGTCCTACAACCAGATTTAAAATAGACAATTGCTTAATAAATTCAAATGCTCGTCCATTTGTCCACTAATTTTCCTCTTTCTTCAGTCACTCTATTTTCCATGTGCAAATATCCTCATTAATATTTTTACTATTTCCTGTAAACTTTGGAGAGGGAAATATCTACACCTAATTATATTTGTAATAAATGACCAAAACAAATTATACTTTGGTGACTGAGTTCATCCTGTTGGGATTAACAGACACGCTGGAGCTACAGATTATCCTCTTTTTGCTCTTTTTTGTGATTTATACACTTACAGTTTTGGGGAATGCTGGGATGATCTTCTTAATCAGGGCTGATCCCCGACTTCACACACCAATGTATTTCTTCCTCGCTAACCTGTCCTTTGTGGATATTTGTTACTCTTCCACCACAACCCCAAAGATGCTGGTGGATTTATTGTCAGAGAAGAAAACCATCTCCTTTGCTGGATGCTTTCTGCAGTTGTACTTCTATATCGCCTTGGCCACCACTGAATGCATCCTCTTTGGGTTAATGGCCTATGACCGTTACGTGGCCATATGCAACCCTCTCCTTTACTCCTTGATCATGTCCAGGACAGTCTGCCTTAAGATGGCAGCAGGGGCTTTTATGGCAGGATTGTTAAACTCCATGGTTAACACAAGTTATGTAAGCAGCTTGCCATTCTGCCGTTCCAATGTCATCCACCACTTCTTCTGTGACAGCCCTCCACTTTTTAAGCTCTCCTGTTCCGACACACACCTGGATGAAAGCATCTTTTCCACTTTCGCTGGTGTGAATATGGTGGGGGCTCTGCTAGTCATCTCCATCTCCTACTCCTACATTCTCTTCTCCATCTTTCGTATTCATTCAGGGGAGGGGAGGCGCAAAGCATTCTCAACGTGTGCTTCTCACCTGACAGCTATAATTCTGTTCTATTCCACCACCAGCTATACTTACCTGAGACCTAGTTCCAGCTACTCCCTGAGTCAGGACAAAGTGGCTTCAGTGTTCTACACAGCGGTGATCCCCATGTTAAATCCTCTGGTTTACAGTCTCAGGAATAAAGAAGTAAAGAGTGCTTTAGGGAATGTAATTACCAGGAGAAAGATTCCTTCATTTCGGTGATTGTTCGGTTAATTTTCTGAACTAAGTAGAGTATTTAATGAACTTTCAAAGACTGGTTCAAGCTTACAGTTTTTCACTCGGTATTTTTTAAGTAATCATGTTCTATAATACTCAAGTATATCACCAAACTTGTATAAGAAAGACTATGAAATTTTGTCTAATCATTCTGCATCTTCACTGGGTCCTAAAAGATAAGGCTTATTTGTAACAAAAGTTTGTCTAGGGAAAGAAAGGTATTGAGTGTTTAGAGACAAAAGTCACAATATCACATGAAACTAGCCATAGAAAAATACTTGTATTATCATTTTTTTCCTCATGCGTTCTTTTTCACCATTTATGATTTGTAAGAGATTGTTATATATCACATGTCAAAATGCATTACATTTATCAATTTTTAAATATTAAATTATCTCCTGGGGAGATACTTAAATTTCAGAACTCTAGCTTTAATTGCATCTGTAAACTCCCCAGCCTTCGTTTCCCTATTAACCCTATACATGTGCATATGCCTTAAAGATAAGTGTGAGTTTGTGCAAAAGTGTGTTATCAAGAAAATAGGTCTGATTAGAATGGACCAATTACGACAGTACTCCTAGTCCCTCCCTTTCTAAAAATTTCTAATTCTCTCACTTTCTCTCTCCCACACTGACACATCCACACACATCCACATGCGCACACATTTGGCTTCTGCAAAGAGTTCAGTGCATAAAGAGTGCAGTGAGCAAATCTGACACATATTCTTTACAATAAGCTCATAGATTTCCTACATTCAGAAATATTCTATCAATTGTCAATAAAAATCGATTACAATTAATCTTAATATTAAGCTAAGCACTATTAATATGAAGGTAGATAGGGAGTTGGCTTAGCAGAACCCTGATGAAAACTGAGTGGGGGGCAGACCTTGTAACGAGACAGCCACAGGTACAGTTTTTGGAGGAGCATTCCCCATGATCCTTCCCTTACCCTTGCCACTGAAGTTGCACCTGATAGAGGCTGTAATGCACAAGTCATCTGGGAAATAGCATAGAAGACCTTATGGTTTGTCACAAAGAGGTCATTCAGCTTGACCATTCAATAATGCCCTCAGGTCCATGTAGGTGACATTGGCCAGACAGATGTTCATGAAAATATCGGCATTGTCTGAGCACCCGGGGGCCATGCTCTCACCCCATAGGTCCACAGTGGTTACCTGCCCCTGGCAGCCCTGCGGCAGAATGACCAGGCTCTTCTCAGAGGTGGTCGCTCTTTCACTGAGTGGCTCACCTGCTTTCTTCTGCACCAGCTGGAAGCTTGTTTACTGGATTCTTTCTGCTTTCTCTTTCTGGTGTATTTAATGGAATCATATATGGGACCAAGGTATTTCACAAGTAAAAACTAATAAACTCATTCTCTTTAATGCTTTAATTTGAAATAAAACAGAAATAGAAACAATGGGAGATAAATTGGGTTTTTAGATATATCATATTATAAGCCATGCTCTCTGCTCTCTAGTTCAGCTCTCCTACATGTAATTAATCTCATTTATAAAGTATACAAATATTTTTAACTTTGGAAGTTATTATCACTAATAACTTTGCTTACTTCTTAGTTCATTGAATATAGGCTTCTTGTATAAATTTTGATTATTTCTGAAACCCATCATTATTTGTAAAAATAATTTTAATTATACTTTCTTGCTTAATGCTCAATGCATTTATGTGGAAAATGTTCCAAATATATATATATATATATATATATATATATATATATATATATATATATATATATTACTTTTGTTAACTTAAAAAGACTTAAGTTGTAAAACCATTAAGAGGCTTCTAATTTTTATATTGAGGTGATCTTTACATTCTTTCTTATCCTTCTTTAGAACCTGACAATATTTATTAAACCCTCCCCTATGAATATTCTTTTTGCTTCTTTGCTATACTATCAACATTGCTTTCTGCTTTTCTAAAATTCCCAGTCTTCTATTTCACTTTAATGTTTAATGTTACTACATTCCTTAAATATACACATATCAATGTTTTGCCTTATTCATTTTTTGAGTAATTTACTTATTAAAATAAATGAAGTTTGAAATTTATGCCTTCATAGGTTGTGTTTTGGTCAATATTTTCATCAGTGATTGGATGGGGCCAAATAGAGAATAGTTCACAAAATCTGTGAATGTCATAAAGTTGGAAAAGTCAACAAGGTGGAAGGAGTGAAAGAATCAACATTCAAGAATCACAGAAATCCAAATAAACAAACAAAAAAATCATTAATAGATAGAGTCCTGCATTTAGACAGAAAAAAAATGTGTAAATTTTGATATTAATGTATACAAATAATTTTGGATTTAGTTTGTTAAATATAAAGTAACATAGGCAGTGTAATTTTCATGGGTCTATTAAAAATGGAGAGCTATATAGTGTAAGCAATAATTAGATAAAGGCTGGTGCAGAGGTTAAGTGAAGTAATAATCTCATTTAACTTAACACTAGTCAAATAAAATCAAAGGTAGTGTGTTAACTCATACTCAGCAAATTTTAATGGACAGAGATAAACAATACTATTTCAAGGAGGTAACGTCCAAGTGGTGGTGTGTATGGGGAAAAAAATCAAATACAAAGTAGTTGAATTGATGTGAGAATATATAATCTGTAGAAGAGGAATGTACAAAGAACTTTATTGAAAATATATAGCTTTATTGAAATATGTAGCTTTATAGAAACAACATTAAAACAAATGGCTTTATTGAAAGTACATGGAATACATGTCCAATATCATGTGTGGCAATAGAAAGCAGAAATATAGACATTTGTTGCTAATCTTAGATATAATTTACTGTTTGGGCTGAAATACTGGAATGTAATATCTTTAAGTTGCTCTTAAGATGTGTTTTTAATCCTGCTGTGAAAACTTTGCATATGTCCATGTACCATCCCTAAGAGTCAGAAGAGTCAGGATATTTCAGGAACTTAACAAAACTTAACGCTTTCAGATTTGTTACTAAAGAAAGAGGTGATGAATATTTGTCAAGGAATTTTGAGGTTTTGCAAGCAGGAGATCAAACTGATGAAGATGTCCCGGACGTCAAACATTCTGAGTTTCTGAATTGGGCTCCAAACTCTCAACCCCCTGAAATTGTATGATCATATATACCATGTGTTGTAAAACTAACCAAAACAATAAAGTATAATTTATTACCTAAGTTTGTGTTGAGGGTGTGTCAGATTCATTAACATGCTGGAAAGAAAAACAGAAAAATGAAAATAAAGGTACAGACTTAGAGAAGATATGGAAATAGAAGGCTTATTTAGCTGGAAAACAGAATAAGCAGCATAAAAAATGTTAAACGTTAAGGTTGTATTTCACAAATCATAAAATATCATGCTCATTTCATGTGTTACATAAGAGGACTGTGTGTCAGAATAATCTGATGTGCTAGATTTGGTAAAAGTTAGTAAAAAAGAACAAGCAGCACATTTAAAGAAAAAAATGATGAAGATATATCTATGGGTGATTGTAAAGACATAGCTTTATCTTCCAATAGTAGTGCCGAATAGAGGCAATTAGCATGGGCTTATAAATGGTGTCAACAGAGGTCAGAAGCAGAGCAACAAGACACAGGTTTGTTATTTTTAAGTGGGCCATTGCCAGTGATTTTTTCCAGTGCTAAGAAAAATTGCAATTAAAGACTTAAATATAAGACTTCAAACCATAAAACTCCTAGAAGAAAACATAGGGGAAGGCTCCCTGACATTTGTTTTGGAAATTTATTTTCATTTTGGAATGACACTAAAAGGACAGACAATAAAAGGAAAAATAAAAATGGAACTATGTCAAACTATAAAGTTTCTGGACAGCAAAAGAAACAACAAAGTGAAAAGGCAACTTATGGAATAGGAGAATATATTTTAAAACCATATATCTAATAAGGGATTAATACTCAAAATGTATAAGAAACTCTCACAACTCAATAGGAAATAAAACAAATAACCATATTAAAAAATAGGCAAAGGACCTAAATAGACAACAAAATACTAAAAGATACTCAACATCTCTAATCATCAAGAAGATGCAGGTCAAAAACACAATGATATATTACTTCATTCCTAGTAGGATGTCTGTTACCAAAAAGACAAGAGATAACAATGTTGGCACATTGTTGGTGGGACTGTAAATTGGTACAGACACTATGGAAAACACTACAGAGGTTCCTCAAAAAAATTAAACTACTATATGATCCCGCAATCCCCCTTCTGGGTATATATTCAAAAGAAGTGAAATCTCTTAGCTCTTATTCAAACGTTGCAGGAAATGATTCTGGTTGACCTATATTTGGCATAACATTCACTGTTGAACCAATCAGCTGTGGTCAGGTGTTCGCAGTCATGTGGTATATAATGACCATTTGAAATATGGTGGATGAGAGTTAAGAAAGTTCTTAGATAATTCATATAAGGGTGTGTAGAAAAACTAGACTAATCGGGGGGATTACTGCATAAATTACATAAATATCTAATCACTAAGCTGTACACCTGAAACTGATATAAAATAATATTGAATATCAACTGTAACTAAAAAAGATAATTAAAAATAATTATTAAAACAGACCCCATTCATACTAAATAGGTTCATCTAAGTGGAAGAATAAGAAACCCTTATGACACTAAAATCTGAGGGCTTTAAATAATTATCTAGGACAGGATCCCTGGTTTAGTGTGAGGCTCACTTCTAAACAATCATTCAGAGACAGGTGGCTGTGACATTTTCTCCTGCTGACTTCCATGGTTGCTATGGCTATTCCAGGCCGGCCAGCCAAAGTATGAAGAAGAATTCCAGGAGATGTCCTCTTCAGCAAGTGTGAATGTGTGAATCAGCACACATTTTCTCTCCTATTTCATTTCAATGAACTAAGTCACATGATCATGCAAGTTTCAGGAGAGACTGGCAACACATCCTGGCTACTATAGAAATTAAAAAATGAAATAAAGGAGAACTGAATTTGGTAGACACATTTATCAGTCACTAGTATGGTGCATAGTACAGTCATGAGAACCAAGGAGAGCCAGTGAAGGAAATTAAGGAGAAAAATGCCATGATTTGATTTATATCTTAGTAAAACATGATCCTTGAATTAAGAAAGAGAATAGTGATGAAAGCAAAATAGTACTGAAACTGTAGAATATTTTTAAAGTATTTCAATTTAAAAAGATTACAAACGTATGAACTTAGGAAGTTCCCATGAAATTAGAAATGAATGGAATTAATTGATAGAAGACAGAGTTAGCATGATTTTGGTAACTGACTAGACAGGGAGGTAAAAAAGATGGAGAAATGATAGATACGTCATATTTTCTAATGTGGCCTGGCTTGGCACCAAGTGTACACATCACTATTCAGCCCGTTGTGTTGCAATTTGGCTAATTCCTTTTGGATGCCTCTTGCTTTACTATCATTAAATGATCTGAGAGGTAAGGACTGTGACTGTTTTTCTACTTGGGAACAATATAGATCTTAGAAAATGCCTGGACACCTACTATGGTGCTTAGCATTTGATTCTATTTTTTTTAATTAAAATTTATTGGGATTACTATGGTTAGTAAATTTACATAGGTTTCAAGGATGTAATTCTGTAATACATCATATATATATAACATTATGTGTTCACCACCCAGAGTCAGTTCTCCTTCCATCACCAGATATTTGATCCCTTTTACCCTCATCTATCACCTTCCTCTTACCCTCTGGTAACCACTAATCTATTGTCTGTGTCTATGAGTTTTTGTTTATTTGTAACTAAAAAAGATAAATAATTGTTGCTTTCAGTTTTATATCCCACATATCAGTGAAGTCATATGGTTCTTGACTTTTTCTGTGTGACTTATTTTGCTTAGCCTAATAATTTCAAGATCTACCCATGTTGTCCCAAGTGGCACTATTTCATAGATGATTGGATAAAGAAGATGTGGTATATATACACAATGGAATACTACTCTGCCATAAGAGAAGATGAAATAGCATTTGATTCTGAAAGTAAGTAAAGCAAAAGACACTTTTTAAATGAAACCATTACTCTTAAAAGGGAGAAAAGGATAAATAGACAATTTTTGATATAGAGCTACTGAGGTGTGATAGAGAAAATTCATAGACAAGTACAACAGGATTGGCAAGAAATATGATTCATTAAAAGTGAGATTATAATGGCAAAGCTATGGGTCTATCTTCAATGACTGCCAATTTTTCCAGTATCTGTGCTGAGCAGGGCATAGTTTGGTTTATCTTGGGCTATATTCAGAAAGCACATAGAATGATCTTAAAGGACATTTCAGAGGAGTTTTTACAGTGAGAATCCATAGGATATAAACCGAGGAAGTGGGAAATGCATAAATAGTAACATTCTTCAATTAGAAATAATTGCATTGATCATGAAAACCAATCTCAATATCCTGATACAATTTAGAGAACACGCACAAATCAATGAATGTAAGAGGGAGAGCACATGGTAAATTTCCTTCCCACAGATGAAACACCAAGAAAAACCACCAGAAGAAAATCTAACAAAATTGATGGAATTTGTTCTCTTGGACTTTGCTGAGGTGCCTTGTTTCCAGATGTTTCTATTTGGATTGTTCTTAATCATCTATGTCATTATCTTGATGGGAAATGGCACCATATTTCTACTAACAAAACTGGACCCTGCTCTTTTTACCCTCAGGTATTTTTTCCTTGGCAACTTTTTCATGTTTGGAAATCTGTTATGTATCAGTTAGACAACCCAGAATGCTCACGTATCTTTGGGCTCAAAGAAGAGTAAGTTCTTAGATGCTTGTGCTGCACAAACGTGCTGGATTCTTATGCTGGGAGCTACCAAGTGTTTCCTTCTGGTCGTGATGGCCTGTGACCACTGTATGGCCATTTGTATCCCTCTGAATTATCCTCTAGTCATGAACTACAAGGCTTGTGTCCAGTTGGTGGCAGGCTCCTGGATCAGTGGAATTCCAGTTCAAATAGAGCAAACATGCCAGATTTTCTCTCTGCCCTTTTGTGGTTCTAACTCATCAACCACTTCTGTGATATCCCCCCAATACTCAAGCTGGCCTGTGGGGACACCTTTGTGAATGAAATGATGGTCTACATAGTTGCTGTGTTGTTTATCATGATTCCATTTCTGTTGACACTTGTCTCCTATGGCAAAATCATCACTACAATCCTTAAATTACCATCAGCCACAAGTAGGGTCAAAGCTTTTTCCACCTGCTCATCTCATGTTATAATAGTTCTTTGGATCAGCCATTATCACGTCTGTAAGACCCAGGACTCAGCAGGAACTGACAAAGTACCTTCTCTTTTCTACACTCTTGTGATTCCCTTGTTTAACCACATGATATACAGTCTAAGGAACAAGGCTGTGATAATGGCACTGAGATAATTGCTATGTAAATAATTTACATCATTTTAAAAATGAGTTTATTTACAGGAATTGATTTCTGACATATTTTTAATAAAACTTCAACATCTATTTATTTTAAATTCAATTTATCTGTCTATATATTGGTAATTATTTCCAAATTTAAAATTGCTTATAATGTTAACAAACATTTCTGTCTCTACTTATGCAGTTACGTATGTGTCCACAAATAGCAAATCAGTCTTTTGGGAGTTCTATATTTTATTGTGAAATGTCCCTTCTCAGTAAGAACTTTTGATGAGGATTGATGTAATAGATTCAATTGTAATGTAGTGCGTTATATCACATACTGGAAACCATGTCATTCATTTGCATAGAGTTGTAACAGTCATGTTTAAAACCAGGGTGATAATGGCCATTAATTAAAACTATGTGTACATGTAGACCTAGCAATGACTCTATAGAGAAATCATTTCTTAGAGAAAAATCACCTTTCATTGGGAATCTATTTATAAATGATGATAGTACAATGATAGATGACAGTGGAAAAGAGTAGAAAGAAATAAAATTAGTTAATTAGAAACATTTCTAGAGGTTTGGAAATAAATTGATGAGAAGCAAGAAGAAAATAGAAACATAAGAAAATAAGTGACCTATGGAGATTCAGTATAACACTCAACTATATCCCATGTCTACAAACAGCAGTAAGCTCTGAAAGTCCAGGAATGTAGCAGATATTTATTCAAGTATATAATCAGAAGCCAAGGCAGAAGGCACTCCATGCAAAGGGTTAAAAATGCAGGGAAATTTGAAAATTGTTATAAAAAGATTTACATTAACATTGTTTAAAATTGAAAAAGTCGTCGTTTAGTGGGTAACCTTCATTCTATGAAAAACTAGATTTCGTCAAATGCATCCTTCGCCAACATTCTTGCATTTTCCAATAAGACTCTTTGGATCCAAGATCATTATTATATTTTCATAATATTGCTGTAACATATTTAATGATAGTTGGCATTATTACATTTTATAGACAGAGAAATTGATACAAAAGAAGATTGGAGATACTCAAGGATGCATTTTATAATAAATTAGAAATAAAAATAATTAATAAAAATGTATTTTCATATATTGTCTCTGTACTACATCTTCCCAACTCTTGTTATTGACTCTTTTTTATTAGAGTCATTCTAGTGAGTGTGAAGTTGTATTACATTGTGGTTTTAATTTGGTTTTCCATAATGAGCTGTGATTTTGATTATTTTTGTGTGTATGCTTGTGATTTTTTTTGATGTCATATCTATTTAAATCATTTGCATACATTAATTGGGTTGTCTTTTACTACTGAGTTGGAAGGATTCTTTATATACTCTGCATACAAATCCTTTACCAAATATATGATATACAAATATTTTCTGTCTGTGTCGTTTTACACTTTCTTAATGGTTTAGTTTGGAATACAAAGGTTTTCAGGTTTGATGTATTTTATTTTATTTTATGGATTGTCGCTTGCTCCCCCACCCCTTTCTGTGGTCTGGGAGATGATGAGTCCTGCCTGGCTGACATGAATGTGCAGAAGAAAGAGTGAGTCATGTTGAAGATGACATTATCCCTCCAACAGTCCTAGACTTATTTCTTTTGCATTTTTCATGACAGAGAAATAAATTTCTCTCTAATTTAAGACACTACACATTTGTATTTTAAAACATGTTAGTGTATACCATATTTCACATGTAATTATAAATTTCTCATTTTTAATCCTGTATTTTTTAATAATCACAAGACAGAGAAGTAGAGAATTTAGAGAAGGAATCATATGGCAAAATAGGTGTTTGATTGTTGTACCAAACTCCTTGAGTGGCAGGCAGAATGGTTTAATTCAATTGGGAAACTAGCTGATCCCCAGGGTAAAGAATATTTCCTACTTAAAGAGCACTACTTGTTATGACCATAGAATACATTTTAGAAGGTGGTTAACCTCTGTTTCAGAAAAAAGTAAATTATCTAATCTTAAAAAAAAAAATAAAAAGAACCCAAAACAGTTTTTTTTCCCTCATGTTCTTCCTATCTTTTAATTCAGTCAGTAAAGGTAAGCATTATATTCAACCTCAATCCAAACAGGTCAGTGTGAATTATTCTTTTACAATTTATTTTTACATTTAGCTGTATTTATTTAAGCATCGGCAAAGAATACTTATTTACAGAAATCTTTAAAAAGAATCTTTGTTGTTGTTGCTTAGTGTTAAAGGCACTGATTTAGGTAGATTTTGTACTTTTCTGACTTATTATTGTAACATCAAATGGGAAAATACAAATCGCATTTAATAAAATGGGCCAATGTATCAAAATTACTGTCATTGTCATTACAATCATCGTAATAATCATGGTTATCATCATCTTAGGTGCTAATGTTTACTGATTACATGTGCTAAGCACATATTTAAGTATTTTGCATGAATTAAATCTGGGGATCACATCTCATAAGAATTTAATTATATATTACTAAGGAGGCACAAGATAGAGAATGCACTTTACTGCAATGGTGTTGCATCCTATTAGTAGCAGAAGGATTCCTTGTTTGTTAATAGTTAAGTTCCACGATAAATGAATCTGAAAATATTAAAGAGATTAGCGTGTTTTCATTTTTATATTTAGAGACTTCTAGAGAAAACAGCCTTCTAAATTGCATTCACCAATTTCTGATTTCTATTTTCTGTCTTCAATTTGATTTTATAATCTTGTTCTGAATGTAAGCATTATATACATTGGAATGATAGCTTGTGTAATTGATATCACAATCTCCACATCAAAAGAAGTAATTATTTCAGTGGAATACCAGAGAAATAAACAGAAAATAAGAAAAAACAAGAGTGGCTACATTTAGTTGAATTATATAGCAGGTTTCTTTCTGAGTTGTATAAATAGAAGCACCTAAAATCTTCTAGAAGTCAGAAAAAAAGCCTCTATATTGCAAGATTTGAGGAAGCTTTTTTTAGGTGGGAATGTTTCTAGAAGATTAGTATGATTTGGATAGGATTTGAATAATTACATGATTTATTTTACAAACGGTTTTATATTGAATTCTATTGACTATTGATAAAATTGTCACTATTTTACAAATAGGAAGTTAGGGCCAAAAGACAGATGTAGTAGATGCAGAACACTATATTTTATTGCAAGTTCTGTTGCTGCTTTTTGTTGCAAATTATTTTTGGCACCTAAGTTTCTATTTGCTCTTTAAATATACTCCCCGACTTGAACAGTAGAGAAAGAGGGAGAGAGAGAGAGAGAGAGAGAGAGAGAGAGAGAGAGAGAGAGAGAAAGAGAGAGAGATTTGAAGAAGAGGGAAGAGGTTACATAAAGAGCAGATCCAATAAAGAGAATAAAGAGGATGACATTTTCTGAGAGCAACGGTTAGATCACCAAAGGCGAAGGTCTGATGCATGCTAGCCAAGAAAGATGGAGTCATTCATTCAAAAAACAATTTTAATCATTGCCCAAGTATTAGACGCTACACTGAGTTAAATAGGTGAATAATACATGGTTAAAATTGTGCAGGATGGTGTAATTAAAAACAAACATACTTGTGTAGTCTTTCTTCTACACATGAAATCATCTTAGTAATGTCACCTTCAGCTACTAGTTTCTGACCATCTTAGAGACTCAGTACAATATTTTTACATTCCCTACAATCGAGTTTTCATTGGGAGAATTGTATAATTATGGAGGAAGTTTTAAATACCTGTAGTACTTTAATAGGTAGTCTGGAATATTGCAGTTGGTGAAATAAATTATTACTTAACTTTCTTTTTCTCAGTCACAGAAAATCCTCAGGATGCCCAAGTTTTACATGCAGTGTTGCTTCTGAGCCTCTTGTGTCTACATTTTTGTAGTAGTTGAAATCTTAACTATAGTCTGCACTTAACACCCTAGAATATGGTTATAAATGTGTCTCTTCTTGGTGGAGAGTTGGTCTCTATTGCCTTTCAAATTGGATAACACATAATATGGAAGTTATCTAGCACATACTGAAAACAATGGAGTAATGTGCTACTGATTCAAACAGTGAATGGCAAGAGTATAATTCTGAGAGAAAGAGAGAGAGAGAAAGAGGAGAGGAGAGAAGAGGAGAGGAAAGGAGAGGGGAGGGGAAGGGAGGAGAGGAGAGGAGGACATATGCTAGATCTACACCAGGAGAAAGGGGGTGGAGGTTCAGCATTTTGCGTAGGAACCCATGCTTACACCTTGGGGACCATTCCAAAGAAGCAGCCCATCTGACTCAATTGCAATTTATTTAAGAAGTTAGTTAATTTTTCACCTAAGCCCACATATACTTCTATAAGAAGGTGAATTGTAATAACAGGTTAACAAAAAAGTTAGTAAATCGTATTTTGTAGAACAAATATACTATGCATTGCACAGAAAGATGTACAGAATATCAGAAGCTTATAATCTAGTTATAGCAATAAGAAAAGTGTATGTTAAAGATGGGCAAACACACCAAACACACTCACATGCAGGAACACACACGTGCCTGCAAGAAAAAGACAGAATGGATGAAATGAGAATAGCAGAATGGTAGCAATTCATGAGAATGTGGGTGATTTAGGAAAATCTCAGAGATGACTTGTGGTTGATGTCTGTTATACAATACGTATGTGTGGGGTGCACATTTCAGTCAGAACTGCTTTTCTGAAGATAAATGCTAGACGAGCCTTCCTCTTTACCTCTTGAAC
Source organism: Rhinolophus ferrumequinum (assembly GCF_004115265.2). Lineage (NCBI taxonomy): Eukaryota > Metazoa > Chordata > Mammalia > Chiroptera > Rhinolophidae > Rhinolophus > Rhinolophus ferrumequinum. The sequence goes on from NC_046294.1 coordinate 12,434,555, forward strand.
CTTCCTGGACAGAAAGAGAGTTTCCTTTCTTCCTGTTGCAAAATATGAATAAAAATTATGAGTGCTGATTTCATAGATCTTACACTGAAATACACAATATTAAAGATTAAATAACATCCCATAATATTTAATGGCCAGCTTATCATTTGTTGGTAATCAAATAGCCTAAATATGCAGAATATCAAAGCTAAACAAGACTTTGGAAATACCACCGGAAAACCATCACTTTAAAAAATTAACTCTGTTCATTTCTAAACACTATGTTAGATGACCTACAATATACTATTTCTGCAATGAAATTTAATATTGAATTCATAATAATCGGAAACAGAACTAAAAGGAGAGAAGAAAAACATGTCAGGGATCATTGTTACAATTAAACATAAATTCAGATTTTGCCTTTAGGTGTCCAGATGAATGGTAAAATTATAACCACATATGTCATCAACAGAATAAAAAATATAATAACCCATAGCAGAAACAAAAAGCAGAAGGGGATTTATTTTCTTACAGATACATTTAATAATAATGAAAATACACTTCAGCACACTTTTTACAGCACCTGGCAGTTATAGGTTTTGTTTTTACAGGCAATGGGAACAATCAGAAGGCATGACATTCTCATTTTATAATAAGAAAACAAAAGCCAAGGAAAGTGGTGTAACTTGTACTTCCGATTAAATCATTACCGCAGATGAACTATAAAGAGAGGAAAGCAGAAGACAATGTGTCCACAGTGACGCAATTTGTACTCCTGGGATTTTCTGACCTTCCACAGCTCCAAGGGTTACTATTTGTGCTGTTCTCCATCATTTACATGATTATCTTAATTGGAAATAGTCTCATAATAATAATAACCAGGCTGGACATTGCACTACAGAAACCCATGTATTTTTTCCTGGCAAATTTTTCCTTCTTGGAAATCTGTTACGTGTCCGTTACTCTCCCTAGGATTCTGGTGAACCTTTGGACTCAGGATAGAATCATTTCAAAGCTGGACTGTGCCATCCAAATGTGCTTCTTCCTTATGCTGGGAGCCACTGAATGTTTCCTCCTGATGGTGATGGCCTATGACCGCTACGTGGCCGTTTGTAACCCTCTGCACTATCCTCTCGTCATGAACCAAAAGATGTGTACCAAACTGGCTGTTGGCTCCTGGATCAGTGGAATCCCAGTCCAGATAGGACAAACATGCCAGATTTTTTCTCTACATTTCTGCGATTGCAATCAAATTAACCACTTCTTCTGTGACCTACCCCCCATTCTCAAGCTAGCCTGTGAGGACACTTCTGTACATGAGGTGTCAGTGTATGTGGTAGCTATTTTATTCGTTGTAGTCCCTTTTGTGTTGATACTTGCCTCTTACAGCAAAATCATTTTCACCATTCTGAGGTTGCCCACAGCCAGAGGAGGGGCCAAAGTCTTCTCCACATGTTCTTCCCACCTGCTAGTTGTACTTTTATTCTTTGGATCTGCTACCATTACCTACTTAAGGCCAAAATCCGGTCATTCTGCAGGAATGGACAAACTGCTCTCTCTTTTCTATACCATAGTGACTCCCATGTTTAATCCCATGATATACAGCCTTAGGAACAAGGATGTTATTGCAGCTCTGAGAAAATTATTACTTAAAAAATAATGTGATGCGTGTAACTATAATTGTTGTAAATGCTTGCCACAGAGTTACCAGAGAAACATTTCAAATCTCTATATTCCCCTTTTAAGATGTTAACCGCTTCCAGCTTATGATGTACTTTTGCATACTTTTAAACACTAACCTACAATTTACTGTGCCTGGATATATATATATAGTAGGCCAATTTATCTAGCTGCAGTGCTCTATGTCTAAGGAAGAAGAATCCTGCCTCATGAGTAAAATAATAATGTGCATCACATTTTCCATATAAAAACCAAAAACAGAATTCAATCTGTTAAGATTTTGGCTTAACCATACTAAGAAGTGTACAAGACTATTTACCTGAATGATTTCCTATATCTTCACACTTGTATTTGTTAGTGTTCTCGCATTCTATGGCACAGACACTGGCCAATAGCAGCTGAGTAATGAATGTTTGAATGAGTAATTACATGAGTGAATGGATAAATGAATATTGCTATGCCCTACCTCAGACTCCTGCCAAAATCTAGAGATTTTAGAGCATCCGTAAACATCAGGAGTATATTTATTTAACCTAGTATGCATCCATGTGAAATTATTCCGATCATAGTACCTAAAGAAAAGCTTACATGACTTAGTTTTCTTCCTAATAACTTCCTGCAAAAACACATGATACAACAGAACATTCCTACCTGTCTCATCCAGTTTGCTTGGCACATATTTCTATGTTCTCATTAGCAATTATGATCCCAAAGTAATTTGCTTTAAGTTATTTTATCTCTTTCATAACTGTGCTTCAAACAGCGACTCCCATGCCAAGTCATAGTTTTAAAAGGAAACATCATGAGTTTAAAAGTGAAGACAAATGTTAGAAGTTGTTTTCCGGATACCCAAAGCCCAGCACATTTGCATATACATCAGGGTGCCTAAGCTTCCATGTCTTTAAACTTTTCTAATGTGTTTGAAATTATCAAACCTTTGCATGGTGTTATCAGGGAAAGTGAACATCTGTCAGCAGAACATTAATGCCTACCCTCCCAATTCCAGGTTCTCGAATCAGCAACTCACATTAAGAGATTGTTTAGTGCATCTGTCTCTGGGAACTTTTGTTAGCAGTTTTTTTGACACTTCTGTTGTTCTGTAGTTTTAGTTATAATTGTACACCTATGGATAAGACAATGTTGGCTCCTGCTCTATGTTTCACTTCATCAACCCATTACACCATCGATCATCTAACATGACTGACTACATTTATTTACTTATATATTTTATTCATGAAAGTGTATAGGTAGGTGTATATTCCTTTTCATTTAAGGTTTCATATAAGACTTTTATACCTGGTCATGATGAAGACCATCATGATGATGAGAAAAGTGATGATAAAGACTATGGTTATGATGGAGATAGTAATGGCAGCAGTTTATGTTCCTGAAATTTAGAAAGCAGGAATCACAACCAAGTTCCTGAACAACTCATTCACTTACTTTCCTCACAGGGTTTTACAGGCAGATTACCTACCTAATGCTGACAAGGTGATTCTTGATTGACAGATTTAAGGTTCCATTTCTGGGAGACCCAAAAATGTAACTAAGTTAAGTTTCAGTTTAGCTATTTGGGAATTAGCATAAGCCACTCCATTTGGGGCCTCTTGCCTTTAACAACTCACAATTAGTAAAATGTGAAACCATACTTTTTCTTGTGAAGTCCGGGATTCTTACAAGGGTCAATCAATATCCACCTAGTATAGAGAAGCATTTAAAAAAGTTTAAAGCACCAGAAATTGAAGTAGTGGCTGTATTTCAGTATAATTCTTGGTGGAATGACTGGGTCTATTTTATTTTATATTCAGATTCACAGAGATAATAATTATAGTGTTATTTTTGGGGAAAGATACATTTCACAATATCAGTTAGTTAGGGGGAAAAACTTATTTGTTTACACATTAGAATTATCTTCTTTTCACTCAAGTTTTATGTTTAGTTTTTTAAAAATGTGCTACTCAAATCTTTGCTCATCTAAATAGGAAGTGTGAACAGAGCAAAACCTTTGTTAATATTAAAAGAAAATATTGATAACATGTATATCATTATAAAATCCACGCCAATTAACATGTGTTAGGAGTATGACTTTATTTTTACAAATTTTCTTGAGACATTTGTATTTTCTCTTTTTATCTTTCTACCTCTTGTCTTCCCAGTCTTTTTATTCACAATGAACTAGCCTCTAGAAATTACTCTCTGCACTCATTTATATGCTCTCTATTCCCAGCAAATATATTTGGGGCTGACTAGAAAAAAACCTGTGGCATCGTTTGTAAAAACAGTCATCTTACTTTACATATAATTCTTTGGCTAGTCCATGGTTGCCAGCTAGTGCTCCAGACATTTCTTGAAGTAAAGATTAAAAATTACTCTCATGTATTTTTCTTTATTCTGATGCTTAGATTATATCAGTGTTCTGGATAGTAGCATTTACTGTCTTCTGGCCACCAAATATATGGGTGATCCAATATATGACTTGGTGAGCCGTTGCTGAAAACTTGCATTGTCTGTTATGTCAAAGTAGTGGTTTTAATACATGTATCGCCAAATTATATATTAAATGAGAAAGAGGACATGGGATATTCCTGTCTGGATTCATTCTGGAGGAGTGTTGCCTCTTCTCTACCTTTCACCGGGGCTATTGACACCTCATTTCCTTAACAATAGTAACACCTTTGGCATAATGTCCTCCTAAAGAAAATACTTGTGAAAATTAAGCGTAATTATCCATATGAATGTAGTAGTGATTATATTTTACAAAAGTTTACTTCATTAAAGAATTTTATGACATTAAATGTTGTCCTTAGAGGATAGAGAAAATATTTCAATGTAGTGACATTAAGCTATAAAATAGCATGAGAGCTGTTTTCTCTGAAATACAATTCCTAACACCCCCTCTATCCTGATTGTCTCATTCAATAAATCACCCTCTGCCAAAGTTTTAGTAAATTTTAGAAATAAGAATTTAAGTTGTGGTAAATATATTCATATTTCTTTTCAGAATTCTTGCTGTAGTGACTTGGAAGAGGGCCACATTAAATAGAGTTATAAAAGAAGACTGGTTCTTAAGTGAAGATAAAAAGTACCATGTAAACTAAAAGGTGGTAATGGCCACTGCTTTAGATGCACAATTTTTTATATATATACAATTTACATTACAATTATATATGTATATAATTATATATATATTACATTATGGTATATATGTAACATAATCTTACATTATGTTACATATATACCATAGTATATCAAAATATATACATACCCATAGGTCATCATATATAATAATATGCTACTATATATAATGCAGTACTTATTTGACATGATGGAGAATTTGGACTAATGACAAGACCCACTCCCAAACAACACCAATTAAATGTCAAATCCACTTAAACCATTTTCCTATTCACTTTGAATGGATTTTTGCTAGTGTAAAGCAGTAGTTAAATATTTGTCCATGTGCCTTGGTTGTCACAAATTATTGCTTGCTTCTGACCCACTAAGATCAGTGGATTCCATTTGATAATGTTTCATTAAATTTATTAAATCTTCAACTCATATGTCTGTCCTAGGTACATGTCACTTGATTTATGTCACTAAGGATAAATGGATTAGACAAGACAAAGTGAACACCTTCAAAGCCCTAAGCTTATGGAAAAAAGTCAACTATATGAAACTTTATATAAGTTTCCCACCTGAAAGGCAAATACTATAAATAAACTATTTGCCCCTTATCTCTGAGATTTGATTGGATGTATAATTTGATAATCTGATCCAAGATTTGACATATAATTTTATACCAGGTCCACAGATTTTTACCTTGCTCCTCTCTTTTTGACTTTTGAAAATCTTTATTCAATAGATTTTCAATAAATGTGTGTAAAATCTTAGAGGTAACAACCAGGAGAAAAATCCATAACAACACTCAAAACAATCATTTTGCAAATAAATCCAGGCAAAACTGTTTTGATATTTAAAAGGTAAAATTTTCTCTGCTATACATATCTAATTTCTTTTTGTAGAATTCAGAGACCAAGTGTCATCTGGCAAAAGTAATCATATGGTAATCAGTTATCATGAGGTTGACTAACTCTTAGTAGAGAAGTGACTGTCATATGTTACAGTTTAATTGGGTATTTCTTTATTGATAGAAGGAGGGTCACCAGCTAAGTAATTTTATCTCATGAGCTGCAATCTTTAAGTTCTTTATCGGATGGTCAAACAGAACTTTTGTTAGAATTAGATACGAGGATGATAAAGTTTGTCAGTATAAAACAAATTATGCAAAACACAGTTAGCAGTCCAGAGCAGCATTTACAGTTACGCCATAAGGATGACAAGTAAGGAGTTAAAGGTATGATGCCAATCTAAATATATTAGATATACAAAATCTAAACATGCATCCAAATTAGTGACTTGACAAGCAGGGTAAGAGTCAATGTCTTGGTGCGTGGAGAAGTCAGAGGGAATCTACTCTTGGTGCTCCATTCTTGAGATTTGCACTTCAAACATAATGTATAAAACACGAACACAATAGAGTTTGACTTCTAAGTGAGTCAACAGACTTTATCCTGGAATGCAATGTAATATGGTACAACAGTGAATAATTTATGGCAGTTAAAAATCCAGTGAAATGAAAACCATATAAGCTAATTATTCTATGTCATTAGGACATTGTAATAGACAGTATAGTCTCTCAGCAATGTCCAAATCCTAATTCCTGGGACCCGTGAATATGCTACAGGGCATGACAAAATGGACTTTGCCACTATGATTAAAGTTATAAATCTTAAAATGGGGAGATTATACAACTAGGCCCAATCTAATCACATGAGCCCTAAAAAGAGGAAGAGGAAGAACGAAGGGCAGTTCAAAGATATGTTGTAGTCACACAACAACCTAGCCAACTGTCCCCCGCCCCGTGTCTTTCCTTGAGGAAAGAAAAGTCTGTGAGACTGTGCCTTTTTAGGACTTTGCTTATCTTTATGTTTTACACCTTATGTCTCTCTGCCTGGTCCCGAAAAGATGGTTTGCAGCCAATGACGAGTAAGATTCCCCACGGGGGGAACAACTCAAGCCAGGCAGAACCGAGTGGGGACCCCCAATGAGCTGCCTTAAAAGATCCAAAAAGGAGCCTTGCCTCCCTTCCCCACTGCCTGGAAAAAGCCATTGCTGACTCTGGCTTTCCTCTCTCACCTGATTATGAGAGAAGTCATGAGGACAATAAAGATCAGTTCTCTCCACTTATCTCAACAGAACTGTTACAATATGAGAGACTTGACCCTGAGAGGGTACATACCGTAATTAAGACATCATGGGACCTTGTGCTTCGGCTGTTGACAGACAAAGCGTGATTAGAATAAACATTTTTCTGCTATGAGGTATGAGTCTCACAGACCGTGTAAGAAACAATGTTACTTTCTTGTATTTGTATACTTATCAATAAAAACCTCCAGCCGGCTTTATTCTGGGCTCCAGTCTTTCAGAACTGTGCGACCCCTGGCCTTCTGAGATTTAACTGCGTTAAGTCTCTGTTTCTTTCTTAAAAACTTAACCCAAAGCAGCCCCTTCTCACACCCTCACTGCCCGTGTTGCGCTGGACGCAACAATATGTTATGACAGAAGAAGCAAGGAAGTGGAGGACTCAGTTTGTCACTGCCCTTTGAAGACTGATGGGGCCATGAGCCAAGGAATGAGGTGACTTTTAAAAACCGAGAATGACAGACCTTTGGCTGACAGCAGCAGGAAAACAGGGTTTTAGGTCCTACAACCTCAAGGAACAGAGTTCTGCCAATAATCTAATTGAGCAAGAATAATGGAATTCCCAGTGGAGTGTACAGAAAGAAATGCAGTCCTGTCAACACCTTAATTTTTGCTCAATGAGCCATGTTGCACCTATGACCCACAGAGCTGTAAGATATTATATGTGTGCTGTTTTAAGCCACTTGATTTGTGGTAATTAATTGCAAAAGCACTAGAAAATTAATGCATAATTCACATAAAATGATCTGAGAGATGTAAACCAGCTGAGTATATACCAATCTACATCTTTGATGCCATAACCAATTAACTTTAGAGTTTGGGGATTTGAAATATTCAACTTCTCAGTCTCCCTTCCAACTGAGTAGATGACTCAATTCTTCCTAATGAAATTAATGTAGACGTCAGCAAGTGCTGTGTCTTTTTCTTCCATTTCCATTCATTCTTAGAAGGTTATAGAAGTCAAATCTAAGAACGGAAAAGTAAGACCATGCAAGCAACTTGGCTGTCTGATGTCATTGTTTTAAAAGCCCTGGACTATCTACTCAATCTTCCGAATCGTTCAGACTTCTAACAGCCATCTCAGTTCTGGTGTGTGCGAACAATATAATCAGTGCATTCTCACTTCTTATAGACTCTTGGACCATTGCCAGTGGTCTGTCTGGTGTGCATAATGGCAGTGACAATAATTCCTTATCCAAGGTTGCCTCTTTGGGGTTAAAAAAAAAATTCACGGTTGATTCATAAATACAAAAAAATAAATCAAAATCACAAAAAAATCTGAGCATACTAAAGCTTCAATACAAGACCTCACCAAGACAATTCTTATCTCTTTCAGAGTTTCAGATATTATTGATAGTGATAAAGTCATTTCACTTCTAAGAATACATAATACTGGGCTCTTCAAAAAGGCACTCACAGAAACTTCTATCTCCATTACCAATTTCAGGGTGATTAACTTAAACAAGTTCCAATTCAATTAAGTGAAACATGCTTCATTTCCATCATCAGTCAAACATGAGGGTGAATGGTAGGAAAGGGTCTGACTCCACTTTTGATGTTTGACTGATCACAGCCCCACCTCACCTTCTTCTGCTTCTGCTCATCTGGGCAAGTTGATAGAGAAAGAGAAAGAAAAAAGTGCTCTTCTTTTGGCACACAGGTAGAGTGTCGTGAGCTGAATAATGGCCACAAAAGATATCAAGTCATAATTTCTGGAACATAAAAATATTACCATATAAGAAAAGTTTCTTTACAAATATTAGTAAGTTCTTGAGATGGGAAGCTTATCCTAGATTTGCTTTGTGGGCTCTAAATGCAATTACAAATATCCTTATAAGAGGTAACTGGAGGGAGATTTGACACACACAGCAGAGGAGAAGGCATGTAATTATGGAGGCAGACATGCAGATGATGCAGATACAAGCCAAGGAATGCCAGCAGTCACCAGAAGTTGGAAGAAGCAATGAATAAATCCTCTCCTGGAGCCTCTGGAAGCAACACAGCCCTGGCAGCAACTTGATGGTAGCCCAGTAAAACTGGTTTCCCACTTCCATCCTCCAGGCCCAAAAGATAATAAAAGCAGGTCTTATCTTAAGGCATTAAGTTTGTGACAGCGGCCATGGGAAACTAATGTAATGGCAACCCTCATTCCAGCTCTACCGCCTCCCTAACTACTATGAAAACCACAAACCAATCTCCTTCCTTTGCTCTTTGAAACCATTTTTGAGTTTCCTTGGGAGCCACCCTTCTCTGGGTGGCTCCTTCTTGGCATGTGCGATTTCATCAGTCTCAACATCCAAAACAAATTTTATGTACTAGGCAGTCTCCATCTGACTCTGTGACTGGATCCCACAAAAAGGATGACTCAAAGGACGATGGGAACAAGCATCCGGAGGGTGGAGCTGAGAGCCACAAGAAGTTATTCTCTTGGAAACTGGGTATTTGCCTGGTTGTACTTCTCAATTGCTATGGACCTCTTTACATCTTCCATTTTTAACATCTTACCAAAATATCCTCTTTCTTTTGCTGGTTTTGATGAAGCAGACAGAGATGTTGGGAACCAATGTGGCAAGGAACTGAGGACAGCCTCTAGGAGGTGAGGGGACAGCCTCCAGCTAATAGCCAGCAAGGAAATGATGCCCTTCTTCTTAGAATAGCAAAGAAATGAATTTTGCTAACAACTTGAGTGTCCATGGAAATGAATCCTTCCCCAGTCAAGCATTCAGGTGATACCCAGCCTCAGCCAAGTCTTTGATTGCAGCCTTGTGGAGGATCCAGCTAAACTGTACTCACACTCATGTTCCACAGACTGTGAGATGTTAAATACGTATGGTTTAATCTTCTAAGTTTTTGGTAATTTGCTATGCAGCTAATATAGGTGTCCTTTATCTGCTTGAGAAAGTTTCCTTTCTTTTTCTAATTCAATGAAACATTTTATTTTTAATGTGTATTGAATTTGTGAAATCGTTTTTTGCAATCTATTGAGATAATCGTATGACTTTCTTCTTTAATCTGTTAACATGGTCAAATAAATTAATTGATTTTCAAATACTAACCAACATTGACTTTTGAAATAAATCCATCTTGGTGATGTCATAAAGTCTTGACTGTTCCTGTGTTTAGTGATTTGTTTATTGTTTGCAATATAGTGACTATATGAGAGATGTTCCAGATGGTTTCTCCCACCAAAGAGGGTCAATCATTCCTTTGATGAAGTTAAGGCTGATAAACTCAATCCAAGCATAAGCTGATCTGGGTAGAATCTTCCTTATGATTTTGGCAAGAGACAGTGGACCTCCAGTTTACCCCTACTCCAAAGGCATGGCAATCCAGGGCCTTCACTTAAGAACTTGGGCTCTCTTTGTCTGTTCAACAAGAAGAGAACCATATAACTTCACTTACATGTGGGATATGAAACTGAAAGCAACACACAAACAAGACAAACAAAGAAACAAAAACTCATAGACATAGACAACCGTTTAGTGGTTACCAGAGGGTGAGGGGTGGGTGGTGGTAGAAGAGGCTAAAGGGGGTCAAATAAATGGTGATGGAAGGAAAACTGATCTGGGTGGTGAACACACAATGCATATTGAACACACAATGAATATACAGATGATTATTATAGAAATGTACACTTGAAATCTATATAATTTTACTATCCAGTGTCACCCCAATAAATTTAATAAATTTTTTTTTAAAAAGAAGAACATGTAAGAATTCTTGTGTTTCAGTAGTTCTGGCTTATATCTTTCATCTTCCACCCCAAGCAACTTTAGAAATTGGCAAATGTTGTGAAAGGAATATCGCTGTGTGTTTCAGCCACATAAGTCTCCAATTTTGATACTCTAATCCTGTACAATTTCCAAAATTACTGCAAGTTTCTCTGAACCCAGCTGAAGCCCTCTTCCACAAGCCATACATGTATTCTTAGATGCTAGATTGCCTTGATTTTCAGAGAAATGTGGTCAATGATTGTCAGCGTCAAATATATACATGCATATATATCTCAAAAGGTTATTCTTCAACTATATATACCAAAACAACCAGTCGATAAGACAAAGCTGAGTTTGTTACTTACCTTAGTAAGGGAGAACACCACTTCACAGAGTATTGGCTATTTCTAGGGAGAAGGGCAGGGGTCAAGGAAAGAATTTAAGAATTGAAAGTTTGGTTTAAGGTGGATCTTTCAAAGCAAGGGTTTGATTAGGATTAGCTAGAGATCAAGAGACAGCAGTCCTGGCTGTTGAAAACAGAAGACAAGGATATTGCGGTGAGAGATTCAAAGAATTTAGTAAACTGTCTGTTGATGTTTTTTGTTGAAGAGTCCAGGGATTGTTCAGGAAATTTCTGTAATGAGCAATCAAAACATTTCCCTGGCCAAAAAAACACCTGATGAAAATTAAGTCATGCTAATGAAAACAGAATAATAGCAAAGTCATGTTAATGCAGACAGCAAGGTATGGGTTTAGTTCTTAGTTTCTCAGTTGAGTTGACATGTTTCTATTCTATGTGATAACTGCAATTTACATTTTGTTTCTCTTAGAAGTTCTCAGTGGGAGCAAAAAACTGCTAATAGTCATCACATTCTACCTCAAGTGGAAGGTTTTTGGACAGTTTATGTTTGCAAAGTAAGTAACAGAGGCTATTAAATTGTGTGTGTGTGTGTGTGTACATATATATAATTTCTTTCATCTCTCAGCAGCATCCATACATGGGAGATGTCTAATCAGTTGTCTACAAAGTTTTATAATTTTTCTGATATCAGATAATATAAAATCAGATGTAGAAAAGCAATTTCTTATGCAGTGCAGTCTTTGTAAACTCAAATCTAGAACTGACAGCCAATATCACACTTGCCATATACCAGCTGATCTGATGTTAAAAAGTTAAATTTCAACTATATGTGTATGCCTCACAACTGTGCTTTTCTAGAACACTTGAATAATGAGTATAGTTAGCTAATTCTGTTAAGAGAGGTCCCCTTCATCCTGCCTTGCCGTCCACCTCTCCTGGATACCACCAGGGACATTCTGAATCACACTAAAGAGTGGAGCGAAGTCCCAGGAAGTATGCAAAGATTGAAAGTGATCTTCCACAGATGCAATGGTACTGTAACTGGGGAGAATAGTCCCTTTTTACAATAGCCTTAGAGGTTTGAACCCCTCTGCCCACAGGTTGTGAGATCATTCAATTAGTGGTAGGTTATTACTTGCCTCTCTGAAGACTAGGAGTAGGGGAAGAGAATGGGTATTTTTAATATTTAGTGGGAGAAATTCTAAATAAATGTATTTTTAAATGTAAATTGCAAAGGAAACATATTCAGAAAATTAGTTTTATGTAGTAAAGTTTTCAAACATTTTATTTGAATGTTTAAAATTATTTCATTACCATCATTATTAACATAGTAAGTAAAAAATTTGTTAAATTCTCAGTATGACCATATTATGCTAAAATGACTCATTTTTGCTAAAAGAGTTAACTTGCATTTCACTAACTCTGTCCTTAAACTGTCTCAAATGACAAAATAAGTTCACTCTTCTGTGCACGCAAGTAGAAGGTTCACACTGCAAATAAAGGGGAAAAAGAAATTGAGTTTGGAGCTCACTGTAATGGAGAGTTCCTGAATAGTTAGAACTTCCACAGTGGATTGAAGAGAAATTCTTGCCCTTAGAAATGAAACTGAAGTTGTCTGACCATTTTTCAGTCTTGACTTAAGAGTAGATCTTTGCATTGGATATAATTTGTAACAAGATTCCCTCTAAGATTCTGCGAATATGGGAGTCATTAATTTTCTGCAGTGCAGAACAAAATGTAGAGTCTATAATTAGTGGAGTGCCACAAATTATAACTAACCCTTAAATGTCATTGTTTTAGTGAAACTGTCACACACAGTATATGTAGGACTAATTAAGTTGATGATGAGAACTTATGTTTACTAACTGGGATGGCTCTGCCATTGTCTTGCTGCTCTCTGACATAAGATGCTCATCTGTAAGTCCTTCCATCTTCGCAGAGCACCTGCTGATACCAAGTCCTACAGAACCCTCCACAGGGCTCATCCTTCAATGCCATGAAAAAAATTATCCATTTTCAGTACTGACAACCACAGGTAACATTTCTTGAGCTTCCATGTGGTTTTTGAAATAATTTAAATGGCAATAGTTACATTTTTAAATATTTGAACTATTTGCAAGGAACCTCCACAATAAAGGAGGTCCTTTGCAGGATTCCAAGTGTCATTAAAAACAACCCCAACATTACTGAGAGTGAAAACTGCCTCTTCAAATTAACATTAACAGTAATTCTATTATAATTACCAATGTGATTTTAGAAAAAGAATTCACAATGGCAATAACCCTGCTAATTATTCCCCAGGTATCCCTTAGAAATGAGCACGTTTGGTGGGATTCTTCAAATGTTTGGTCCCCAACTGACATGAGAATGCATAAAAGTTGTTGGTTATATTGGTGAAATTCTTCATCTAGGTAAGTGGAAAACAGTTCCTTCTTTGGTAAGTAGTTTCTGTGGTTACGAGACTGGCTTCAATGGTGCAAAAATAGGCTTTATTGATCTGAGTGCAAGGCCTATTGATTTGTGTCTAAGTCACTGAAAAATGACATTCATCAGTTAGTATTATACTGCAAAGCAATCTATGTCATTTCACCCTTTCTTATATACTTTCTACAGGAATTTAAAACACTTTTTGTTTAAATAAGCTTTTTTGTTACAGGTAAGAGAACTGAAGCATGGCTGGCTACCTGATAGTTTGAATTAATTTATTTTCTATCCTAGGGTTGTTTTTTTGTTATATATTTGGGAAGAATTTAGTGAATCATAGTATTTTGATAGGATCTTTTTGTTCATTCTCTTTTAAAGCAAGAATCCAAAATTAGGGTGAAGGAGAATGTTATAAAATAAGAAGACACGAAAAGAATGAAGAAAGAAGTTGGGAGTAGTTGAAGAGAAGTCTATTTGAGTTTTGTTAGATTTTCTCTTGGACTAGGCGATATAGATTCAAGGTAACTGAGGTATACCTTAAAAGTAGTTTGCAGTTTTCTCTCTGCCATAGATCAATCTGGTAATAACAGTGAAGCATTAAGCTCTTCCTTTGCTAAAGTTGTTTCTGTATTCTTGGGGGAATGCACAGAACCAGAAATAGAATTAATGACATGTATGCATAACACCAAAATCTAAAGGCAATACCTTCAGAGATTTAAGTCCCAAATGCTACCTGGTAAAATAAAATGCCATCTGCCCATTGTTCAGTTTCCGAAGACCTACTCACCTCAGGTAGGTTTCTAGAGCCAAATTTAAGATTTTAGGGGAAAAAAACTTACCTTTTGGGAAAAAAGAAAGACATTTGTAAATGAATTATTTTACTCCTGCTTACTCAATTTAATGACCTTGACAATTTAATGGCCAAAAATATTTTCTTCTCATAACTGGAAAATCTGTCTGAATTTATTAGGATTCACAAAATAGTATTTTAATTATTTTATTTTGTTTCACAGGAAAGTGTTTACACCTTTGTATCATTGGGCAAGTATATGAGAGTTTAAGGAGAGTTATATTTAAGGAGAGTTTTATTTTCCATTTGATTTGTTTAATTTTAAAAATAACGTAGGTACCACATTACAAATAACAACATGTGCATATTCATATTCATATGAAACATATACCATATTTACTGAGGTTTAAAAAAAGCCATTACCTATATTATTTTCTCATAAATCAAGAGAAACAAACATACATGCAAACTCAAAACGTTCACATAAATACACACACACACAGGGAGAGAAGCCTATACAGCTCAGAAGCATTCATTGCCCACTACCCCATTTACTTTTTTAAATATAGAAGTCCATTTAAAATCTAAAGAGACGCAAATTTATATGTTAAATTCTGTTGCTTTTACTTCTCAGCTCTTTGATTGTTCAAGAGACTCCTCTTTTGGCACCAGATCATACCATGTATAGGTAACGAGTATTTTGGCAAAAGCATAATGAATTTTCAGAGAAAAGTTCAATAATACTGATTTCATGATTACTAAATACTGAAGAGAATGCAGACCAGGATCAGTAGCATAATTTTCATTATAGTGTGTGATATGCTCATTGTTTCTAAAACTAATACAAAAATATTTTAAACCAATCATATTTTTGAGAACCATAAAAATAGTGATCATTTTTTGTGTTCACATGAATACTTAAAATAATAGAAAAGGCTTAGTTAGTCCTATACATAACAGCCTTGAGGCTCTAACGCTGACATTTGTTCATATTATTATGAAGATATAATGAGATATCATTTTATCCACATCTCTTCCTTGATACAAGGAAAGTAATGGTCAGAGAAACTAAAGAGCTCGCAGAAAGTGACAAAGCTCCTGAGTGACATAGAGATTTAGATCCCCAGTTTTTTTTTTTAAATTTATTTTTAATTTATTGGGGTGACAATTGTTAGTATAATTACATAGATTTCAGGTGTGTAATTCTGTATCACATCATCCATAAGTCACACTGTGTGTTCACCACCCAGAGTCAGCTCCCCTTCCATCACCATACATTTGATCCCCAGTTTATCAGATGTCTATATAAGATATCTTTTTTATTATTGCCATAGAGATCAATGCCTCTTTAAAGAGTGACACAGGACCACGTAGTTTTCTAAGCATAAAAAGATAATTGCAGAAATAAATTATGTTCTTCTTTGCAGATATTTTGTGGCTGTCAGAAGAGTTACACATGCATCTATCATTTTCTCAGAAGTTTAGACAATAAAGTAGAAAAATGGATAAAGGAAATTGCTCCTCCTTGACTGAATTCATTTTCGTGGGAATTACTAATGACCCTGGGATGAAAGTGGCCCTATTTACCATGTTTCTGGTTGTTTATGTCATCAGTCTTCTGGCCAATCTTGGAATGATCATTCTAATTAGAATGGATTCCCAGCTGCACACGCCAATGTACTACTTCCTCAGCCACCTCTCCTTCAGTGACCTCTGCTATTCCACAGCCATTGGGCCTAAGATGCTGGTGGACCTATTTGCCGAGAGCAAATCAATCCCCTTCTCTGGCTGTGCTCTGCAATTTTTTATTTTCTGTGCCTTTGTAGACTTTGAGTGTCTGCTGCTGGCAGTGATGGCCTTTGATCGGTACAAAGCCATCAGCGACCCGTTGCTCTACGCGGTCAACATGTCCAGCAGGAGGTACTCACTGCTCATGGCTTGGGTTTACATGATGGGGATGGCAGATGCTCTGGTCCACACGACATTAGCATTCCGCTTATGTTTCTGTGGGTCGAATGAGATTAACCATTTCTTCTGCGATGTCCCACCTCTCCTTTTGCTATCTTGCTCAGATGTTGAGGTCAATGAATTGGTGATATTCACCATTTTTGGCTTCATTGAACTGAGCTCCATTTTAGGAGTTCTTGTGTCTTATTGTTATATTATTCTATCAATTTTGAAGATCCACTCTCCTGAGGGGAGGTTCAAAGCTTTCTCCACCTGCACCTCCCACTTAACTACTGTGGCAATTTTCCAGGGAACTCTGCTTTTCATGTATTTCAGGCCAAGTTCTGCCTACTCCCTAGATGAAGACAAAATGACCTCATTGTTCTACACCCTTGTGATTCCCATGTTAAACCCTCTGATCTATAGCCTACGGAACAAGGACGTGAAAAAGGCGCTGGAAAAACTGAAAACTAAAAGGTGTTCTTAAATATTTGTACTATACATGCACACACACTGAGACACACACGCAGTGTTTGTTGTTTTTGTAAAATTATATTGCATGATACAAGAGAAACAAAGTTGTCTCAAATATTTTATTTTAGTAAATGAGTGTTTGTTCTAAAGTTCAATGTCAAGAAATGTTGCTGTTCCTCCAAACATGTCATGTTTCATTATGTGTCAAGAGTTTCTATATGGCACTTCCTCTTTGTGGATCACTTTCCTGGCTTTTCTAATTTTGCTTAATTTTTATTTGTTCATTCTTTCATTCAAATATTATTGTATTTACACTAAGAGTCATTGCATGTTTACTGAGAGATCTTTGAGCATTTAAGTCCTTTATATTTTATTTTACATCTGGTAGCTTCTATACGAATGAATTCTATAATCTAGTGCTAATAATAGACATTAATGAACTAAGCAGTCAAAGGATTCATAATAAGCTTCAAAATCATCTTGAAGTAAAGAAGAATAAGGGCTACAAATTCATAGCAAATATCTAAATCTAGTGTAAGAGAAAGGTTTCTTTCGATAGAGATATAGAGCCTTAGCTCCAAAAAGATAGTTTGGGAGAGGAAAGGATAACAGGCAGAGAGAGGATCTCACAGTTACAGAGGTCTTGAGGTGGACAAGTCCATGTCTTTTCAGAATGAACAAGCCATGGTTGCCACAACAAGGAAGAATCTTGAGGACATGATGCTAATTGAACTAAATCAGAGAGAGACAAGTACTGTATAATCTCACATATACGTGGCATCTAAAAAAATTCAAACTCATAGAAACAGAACAGATTTGTGGTTGCTGGAGATGGGGGATGAGGAGCGGGGGAAAGTGGGTGAATTTAGTGAAAAGGTACAAACTTCCAGTTAGAAAATAAATAAGTCCTGGGGATGTAATACACAACATGGTGACTATCGTAAAAAAAAGAACCCTGGTCATTTGCAAAAGGTGAAGAAATTCACAGACAGCCTGAAATGAGGAGAACAAGGAAGTAAGTTTATTCAAGATGCCGGCATAGAAGTAGCCGGGACAGACAACTGCACCCAACTTTAGGTTAGCTTTCTCTTATATAGGAAAGGATAGGTAAATTTCCTTACAGCAGATGTAACATATAGGCTGAGGTCATTTGACTGACATATGCTGGTTAGATAAATAGTTACTTTCTGCACAGGCTCTTACCCAGAATGCATACAGAAAACCCACGGGGGGGCCAAACCTTGATGCTCATTTTATTTTAATTGTATTATAAAGAGGCTAGAGTTCACGTAATGGACAGATTTTAACAGTTTGCACATGTGTGAGGAACCAGTTAATACCAATTGGGTCTTATCTCCTCTTTTTAGGAGGGTTTGGACATCTTTATTTCTAGGGGATAAGCCTGGGTGGTTCCTGGGGAGGAAATGCAGAGCTGGGCAGTCACCATTCAGGCTCACTTTTATTACCCCTTTTTTGCCTCATCACTGGTCTTCTTTAAGCTCTTTAAATTCCATAGAAATGACGTAGTCCTGTCTACCGTATAGCCTCTAAAATACCTGACCCGTCTGCTTAGAACGCTTTCTCTACCTACTCGCAGCTCTCAATTAATTCATACTCATGTCTTAGATCCCAGATAACTGTCTATGTATCCAGGAAGCATTGTAACTTTGTTCACTACTTTTGAATAATGTGTTTTGGATTTATAATGTCCAGTCTGTCTACATTCTAGCATAATTATAGTTTATTATACATAATTTGAATTATTATTAACATTTGTCACTTACATTGAATGATAAGATTCATTAGTATAAAAATTACTGGATTCACCATGAAATACAAAGTATACAGAAGTGTAACAGACACTTAGGAATATCTCAGTAACTTTTAGAAAATTAAATTCATGCACAAATTAAAGATTGATGAAACAAAAATTGGTCAATAAAACTCCAAGCTTTTCCACAAATAGGGAGTGCCCCATATAAATTCAATATATAAAATGAAGCATGGAGTATTTAGGCAATGACACATTTTGGCATGGCTGGACACCCAAACCTTGTACAAAAACAATCAATGTAGCATTATTTGGGATTTCACAAAAAATATATACTATGGTTGTTCATTGGGATACTACACAGCAAAGAGAAGGAAAAAACTATCATCACATGGAAAGGCGTGGAGTAATCTCATACACATAATACTGAATGAAAGAATCCAGACGAAAAAAGGATAAAAACCTGCATGATTTTACTTCTGTATACTTTATAAAATTTTACTTCTCTAACTTTATACTCCATACTTGTAAGTATAATATCAGAGCCCATGGACAGTGTCTGAAAGGCTTGTTTTTTTTCTGAGTTTTGGTCATGGTTTAAAGCAGGGACGTCTTAATTTTGAAAACTTTGCCTTCTTTTAAAAATATATACAACTCGAAAAGGTTTACTAAAAGCAAAGACTATTTACTATCAGATTGCAGGCAACTACAGAATTTCATTATTAACTCGAGGTGTCCAGGAGTTGCTTGCACACAATACATGTTCAAGATAGTCTTATAAAATTAGTAAAGCCTGCAACTTTCATAGAATATTTCATTAAATGACTCTTTTTTGTTCCCAGAGGGTATATATATATATATATATATATATATATATATATATATATATATATCAGAGATGTGTTAGCAAGCCACAGTCCCTACTACTTGTTTTCTGCAACAGGGACACTTACTAAACCGGGTTTTTCCTGGAAGCACTGTCACACACTGAGCTTATATGATAGTGGTCCAGGCCTCAGGGCCACACAACCACTTTCTGGAAGAAGGAGTTTGTAAGTAGGGAGTTGCTTATACAGTATTATGTTTAGGGGCACCAGTGATGTCAGGAAAGCCATGTACATACATAGTTTTTTTTTCTTCTCATTTGTTTGTCTCTTATTCTACCTCAAATCTTCTCCCTCACCCCATAGTTAAAGAAAGCCATTCTATTAAAACACAAACCCTATGGGAAGGAATTTAGACTATCCAATTTTCAGCAATATATTGCTACCCATGCCCTGGGTTTAATGGGGAGTGGGAGTTAGACTACAGGTCTGGAGGGGCTTCCATGTGTATGGAGACAGTCTAGATCCTGCTTAATGAGGAGTGTCGCTGGGGAAACTGGCATGCGTGGGGACAGGGAGCACCTGAGGGAAAAGGAGTATGGAAAGGAATGAGATGACAAGGCTGAGTCCTTCTCTAAATACGAACCAGAGAGAGAGAGACAATAGCAGGAAGGCTCTTAGGTACCACAAATATAGCGTTTTCTTGAATTTACATGGTGAAAAATTACTTAGGTGGCTTTTGAAATCACCTAACAATATTTTAAAAGGTCTGTATTTCTTTCTTAATCACCCAGGACGTGAGGGATTAGTAGGAAAGTGGGGGAATGTTATATCCAGGAACTTGTCATTGCACTGCCCACTCCATAATTACTGATGATGAGGGAAAAGCAAAGAAATATATTCATTATTTGCACCTCTCACTTAACTATGTTTCTGCATTACAGGATATAACAATGCTTCCACAATATTGAAAAACAACAACAGTCTTGTCAGAAGATGTTTGTTACGGCACCAATTAATTTAAGAACTATTGCCTCAACTCGGCAAACATCATGTCTTTAAGAAAAGAATAATAAAATTATCATAAATACAACATAGGTTGGTGTAGAAATAGCACGATTTAGTTTGGATAAAAATGTGCCACAGATTCAGTAGAATATACAAATGTAAGAGAGATTATTGTCATTATCATTTATCAGTTTATATTATATATTTCCAAGGAGTCAGGCTTCCTCATGGAGTCCTAGCTATGAGGACTATGACTCAAAAATAGAAGGAACCAGCAGTTTACTATTAAGAGACTGAGATGACTTTACTCCCCACTTCTGTCCCTTCCTTCACATCCCTTGATTCGCTGGCCTGAGTAATGGCTGTTGAGAACTGCACTGGCTTCCCTGACTTCATTCTCCTAGGACTTTCTGGCAGACAGGATGTGCAGCGGGGGCTCTCTGTGCTCTTTCTGCTGGTTTACGGCATCACTGTGATCACCAATCTAGAGATGGTTTGGCTGATCACCATGGACCCCAGACTCCACTCGCCCATGTATTATTTCCTGAGCAATCTGTCTTTCTGTGATGTCTGCTACTGCTCCACTGTGTCTCCCAAGATGCTGGCTGATTTCCTATCCTGAGCAAAAGACGATTCCATATAATTTATGTGCCATCCAGATGTTTCTTTTTGGTGCCTTTGCAGATGTGGAGTGTCTCCTGTTGGCTGTCATGGCCTATGACCGTTATGTAGCTATTTGCAATCCACTTCTTTATACAGTGACCATGTCCAGGAGCATCTGTACCCAGCTAGTAGCCATTGCCTACCTTGTGGGCTTGGTGGATTCAGCAATCCACACCTGCTGCACATTTCGATTGTTATTCTGCAATTCTAATACCATCAATCACTTTTTCTGTGACATCCCACCCTTACTAGCCCTCTCGTCCTCAGATACATCCATCAATGAGATGGTGATGTTCACTTTCATATGCTGTGTTGTGGGGTTCAGTGTTATCACTATCTGCCTCTCCTACAGCTACATCATAACTACCATCCTTAGAATGAACTCAGCAGAGGGGAGACGCAAAACCTTCTCTACCTGTGCCTCCCACTTAACTGCTGTGGCTATATTTCATGGGACACTCCTGTTCATGTATTTTTGACCCAGCTCAAGTTATTCCATGGACACAGACAAAACGGCCTCTGTTTTCTACACAGTTGTCATCCCCATGTTAAACCCACTGATTTATAGCTTAAGGAATAAGGATGTGAAAGGTTCCCTGAAAAAACCAATTAACACTAAATTAAGGTCTGGGTGAACCAGTGTTTTCACCCCAAAGTATTTATTGAAAGATTATCAGAGGTAAAGTTCGGGTCCTGTGACATAGGTTCCTGTAGTCTTACCGGTACAATCTTCTGGATATTTTCTGTTCCTTATGTTTGTGCCTAAATTGCGTATAAACAACAATAATTACTGATCTTTGTTTTCTCTCCAAACTAAGTTAAATAAGAATAGGTCCACATTGTTCTTTTGCAAGGAGGGTCTTTTTATACCTTTCTTTTCTGTTTATGAATATGTCCCAGTGAGGTATCATGAAAATGGCAATCACACCCATGTCAACTTAACTTAGCATCCTTAAGATTCCTTTAAACATGCATACATATAATGGGTTTAATAAACTCGCACAGTGAGAAGGGAGTGTTAGTGTTTAAGTTAGGTTTGTTTGTCTCCTTCCTATGTACCACATAGCTTCACCCTATAAGTATCTCCTCATAACACTTAGAAGTATATAGTTAGTAAATAAATAAATAGGAATATATTGAAAATCTCCTGTCATAACTCAAACTTCCATGAAGACACATCCCTTCTCTGTCTTGTTCACCATTATTTCTGCTTTGCTATTTCCAGGGTTCAGCTCCAGGATGCCATTCTTAAATGTTTGTTTAATAAATTGTGAGTGTAACCTGAAATAGGATGCAAAAAGGAACTCTCTTCATTAATTCTATTCTAGTATGTTCATCTTAGATGAAATCTATCAGCGCTTCTTTCTTCCGTCCTTGGCTGTGACAACAATCAGGGAAAAAAACTATCTGAGGTAAAACTCTTCTAGGATCCTCTTTTCCTCATCATTATTGCCCAGTTATATCAGCAGACATCTCCAGGATGAAAAGCTCTAGATTTATATTACACCGCACTGTGCACACCAACCTGTGAATTTCCCTTCCTGCCCTCCTCACACGTAGTGCTCTTGACAATTGTAAAGAAATCACATAAATGGAAGCTGGGGATAAAGTACCTGGACATTTTCCAAAGGCCAGGGGAAAAGAGGACTGGATCTCCTTTGGTGTGTTCATAGCATCATATGTACTAGTTAAAATTAAAATAAACTTAAAAAGTTGAAATGATGAACATTACTCAGCAATAAGAAAAGATGAAATATTGTCATTTGTGACAACATGAATGGATCTTGACATTAGCATCCTAAGCAAAATAAGTCAGACAGAGAAAGTCAGGAACCGTATGATTTCACTCATATATGGGATATAAAACTGAAAACAACAAGTGAACAAGACAAACAAAAACTGATAGACACAGACAACATTAAGTGTTTACCAGAATGTAAGGGGCAGGAGGTGGTAGAAGAGGGTAAAGGGTATCAAATGTATGGTGATGGAAGGAGAACTGACACTGGGTGGTTTACACACAATGTGATATATAGATGATGTATTATAGAATTGTACACTTGAAACCTATAATGTTATTAACCAATGTCACCCCAATAAATTTAATAAGTTAATTAATTAATTAAAATTTTAAAAAGCTGAAACGCCACTTGATACAGTTTAAATTAAAAGGAAGATATGCTAAGTTAATAATGTTTTCAATAGAAAAAACCCCAAGGAACATCATAGTATTTACATTAGCATTACTTTTATAATGATCTATACTTATATAATGATCTGTGTATCTGTATCTGTGAAATAAACTAGAACTAAAATTTCTAAAATTTTAGTAGTGGTCATTGCTGAGTAGATAGATGTTAAGTAATCCTATGAAGTATTCCAAAAACTCAATTTATTGCATATGCTGTTTGCAGTGTATTAAATTAGGAATTTATCCAGTTATAAAAACATAACACAGTTTCTGGTTCACAAGAGTATTCATTTTATTTTAGGCTGTTTTCAAGAAAGGTACATGGAGACACCCTTTTCTGGTTTCAGGGGGACAGAGTAATGGGTTACATGAGGTTTTTGATTTAAATCCTCTTCCCAAATTTTATATATTCCTGTAGTGTGTATAATGAACTATTATGTACTTCAAACCTCATAAGAATAAAATAACACATTAAAAACATACAATTTTCAGCAAGTTACTTGTCTAGCATTACTGTTTGAACAGAGTTTTAAGACAAATCAAAATATTTCATTATTTCTTAAATATTTTCTAAAGATTTTGATTTAATAGCCTTACATATGGTCAGGATACCAGAGAGTTTTTTCTTTCAATCTTTTTTTCTTCTTCTTTTTTTTTTTTTTTTTTTTTACTATCCAACACACTCTCTATCCGGGACTAAACTGGTGCTGACAGAAAAGATGGTATTGTTCATGCCATCATGCCGTTTTTGTTGGTTGAGACTTCACTATCCACAGATTATTAGGGGACCATCCATATAAAACTGACTTTTCCAACAGAAGAACCAAAGGTCAAGAAACAGACATTGTTGAAAAGCTGTCAAGCTCAGTTTCAAGGTTTCTTAAGAAAGAAACATTTGGCTAATCACTTTCCTAAAGGCATGTTTGACATCTTTATTCCTTAGACTGTAAATTAGGGGGTTCAACATAGGTATGATCAATGTATAGAACACAGAGGTCACTTTGTCAATATCCAGTGAATGATCAGCGCTGGGGCGCAAATAAATGAAGATGAGGGTACCATGGTAAATAGTGACCACGGTCAGATGGGAAGCACAAGTGGAAAACCCTTTTCTTCTTCCCTCGGCAGAACCTGTTTTAAGAATAGCTGCTATGATGCACATATAAGAGAGAAGAACTGTCAGAAGACAGATCGCTTCCACCAAACTAGCAAAGACAACAAGAACAATGTCGTGTTTGTAAGTGTCAGTGCAGGACAGAGAGAAGAGTGGGGAGATATCACAAAAGAAATGGTTTATTTCTTTGGAGCAAAAAGACAGCTGGAAGGTATTAGTGGTATGAATAACTGAGCTCATGGTACCCCCCAAAAATGCTCCAATAACAAGTTGGTAGCAAATCCTCTTAGACATCATAGCACTATAAAGCAGTGGGTTACAGATTGCTATATAGCGGTCATAAGCCATGGCAGCCAAGAGGAAGGATTCCGTGTCAACCAAAGAGCAGAAAAAAAATAACTGTGCAACACAGCCATTGTAAGAAATGGTCTTCTTATCGGAAACCAAGTCCACAAGTAACTTGGGAGCAATGACGGAAGAGTAGCATGCATCAATGAAGGACAAAATGCAGAGGAAAAAGTACATAGGAGTGTGCAAGTGGGAACTGGTTGTGATTAACAAAATCATGCCAAGGTTCCCAATCAGAGTAACAGAGTAGATGCAAAAAAACACTGCGAAAAGAACACTCTGAAGTTCTGGATGGTCACTAAATCCCAAGAGAGAGAACTCAGTTTTCACAGTGCCGTTCTCCAACTCCATTCTCTGCAATGCTCCTGGACTTCTGAAGTTGCAACAGAGTATTCATGGTGATACTAATAATAACCTCAGTATTAACAAAAAGAATAGAAAAGAAAATGGTCAAAATAAACAGAAGAGTAATTCTAAATCTACTTGGGCATCCTGATCACTCCTAGTCATATCTACAGTTATTGTAGTATAATATTATGCATGGATTTTTCAATTTTTTAACTAAATTCATAAATTATCATTTCTATTTCTTAAACCTATTGTTTTCCACATTAAATGATACCACCATCAAACCAGTTGCTGAACTCTAAACATTGGCTTCACTCTTTCTTCAACTCTCTCATCTTCTACCAATGTCAAGTAATAGTGGTTAACCAAAGTGTTCTATAATAAACTCTGAATAAATAGCCTCTGTTCCCATTTGTGTGGTTTTTTTATTTCCACAACAGATAAAGCATCGCTGTTCCAGGTGAAGCCCTGTATAGATAAAGGCACAGTTTTGTATTTCTCACTTTGACATGTGGCTTAACCCCTGAGGATCTAAGGAACGCCTTAGAGTTGTTTGAAATCCACTGGTAAAATAAAAAGGTTCGGAAGAGTTATAAAAGTGCCTGACTCCTGGCTCTGTCGCTCAGTAGCTGGGAAACCTTGGACAGGCCAATGAATCACTGAGTTTCAGTTCCATCATCTATAATACAAGAACAATAGTACCGTTCTTATCAAATTGTGTGTTAAGTGAATTTCCTTCTCTAGCCTTCATATAGCCTCACCATCTTGTGACTTTACTGTTCTAAAGTCGGCAACCGCAATTATGAGTCAATACAGACAACTATTATCTTATCTGGAATCCAAACTATGCAATACAACCAGAGAAATCCTCATGCTTACAGATTTATTAAATTCAATCCAGGTAATATGATAATGAGATCCCGGAATGTTTCCATGCCTTCCGTAGTGAAAAATATTAAAAGATGTTGAAAAAGGCTCACTTACCTACCTCTCTGAGTTTTCCTGCCTTTCCTTGTCTTTATCCTAATTTACATACCTGTAAGTTTTAGACAACTTATAGCAACTGAAGTGACACTTGTCTATAGACATGCACATTTTGTCCATTGTAGAGACAATTGATTTCCCTCCCCACTGTGAAAAAGCCAGTTCTGTATTTATTTATTTGCGAATTCCTGATCTATAATTCTTTGAATTAACTTTTATACCCATGAGAACAGCTTAATTAATGAATGAATTCAGTAAACTCATTGACACATGTTCATTTTATATTTGTGTAAAAGTCACAATATACGTTATAAATGTGTCTATATGATATATATTATACATATAATTATATATAATTGTTCTTTAACATTTCATATTATACTAGCTGTTTCCTTATTTAATAGCTGTTGAAAACCTTCATATTTCCTATGAGGTCTCTCATTCTATGACCTTCTTCTCACTGTCCAAAAATGATTTCTATTTTGAGGAGAAAAGTATGGAATAGCAAATAAGTATATCCTCAACTTTCCCGAGTCATTGTACAAGCATTTGAATTCATTAGTGATTCCCTCTCTCCCTTCTTTTCTTTTCTAGGAAAAATGTGCCCCTACTCTCTGAAGGTAATCCCTCCAGCTGTGCACCCAATTCTATTTGCATCGATTAAAACACTTATTAATTTATTACTATTAATCTTTACTATTGCTACTGTTAATTTATCTCTCATAAACTGTCAGCATATAGCAACATTTAAGTCACTTTCATTTTAAAAAAACATTGCCCTGTATCTACTTCCATTTATTTTCCTTCATTTTATTGCAATGTTTCCTTATAGGCATCTATACTGGTTTTCACTTTGTCACTTCAGCTTACTGAGAAAAAATTTTTGTCCCAACAACATAAAACTCTTTTTGCTCCTCATCCTAAATTTCATCCTAGATGTCAAATCAAAGATTTTTCATTGTATAACGAACTTTATTTTTCTGTTCCATGTGATAGCTTTGTTGTCTCCTTTCTTCTTAAAATCCCCTCCAATAATGCTGAGGTTTGTTTCAAGGTTATCAAATGTTAAATGTGCATTTTTTGTTGCTGCTGTGGTTTTTATTGGAAATACCCCGAGGATTTAAACTTGTGTTATTCTAGGCATGTTTTTCTCAAAACATCAGTTTCCTATGTGTAAAATATGTGACTATAAGAAGAGAGCGTTTAAAATCCTATCAAGCTCTAATATCCTAGGATTAAGGTAAGAACACTTACCAGATCACTATCTTTTTCATTCACCTTCTTACTACGCTGTTGTCAGCTTTAGTCCATTTTTCACTGGAAAAATTAATTTTGAGACTTAAAGATAAAACAATATTGACCCATTGCAATATTTTTCATAATCCATTTATGTAGGCCTTCTGTGCTCGTAGAAGAAACTCATGCCTCCCTAAGAAAGTTGTGGTTCCCTGGGATAAGGCAGGACCTTTTATATTTTGCTTTGAGGGTTTGAGAATAGATTTCTAATCTCACAACAGGAACACGTACTCTGTATCCAAATCCCAGTGGAAAAATTTATGTGAGCAATTAAACCGTTCTACTGAAGAGTTGATTAAACACAAAATGAAAGGATGTAATTTGTTCTTATACATCTTGAGAATGTCTCCAAGAAAAATATAGTTTGGCTATCAAAATAGTAAATTATTATATATAACATTGGATTATGATATTTGTCATCTAATTTGATTTAACCATCTCAAAGCAATTGACTTAACCACTAACAGAATATTCTGTATGTTAGGATGAAGGAATAAACGGGAAAGAAGCAAAAACCTATCTACCTAGCTGCTGAGAATTAGATCTTGAAAGTCAAAATGAAGATGGAAAACCAATTATAAACAAAGTTAATGACTCTAATATGTGTTATACGTGCATCATGTTGAAATGGAATTCTGGCCATCCAAGGCCAGAATAAACCTGAGAGTTTCCAATAAATACATTTATTCTGTGAATATGTTGTGCCAGGCAGTGTTCTGGGTACAAAACAGAGAAAAGGAGGATAATTTCAACTGAACATTAAGAATCCTGACAAATACCGAGTAGTGAATGAGAAACAGTAGAAGAAGCAACATAAGCAATTACATGGGGATTGGAAAGTCCATCACATGACTAGAAACTTGAAAATGAGATTTAGAGCGAATGTGTTACCTAATGAAGAAAGACTGGACACGAATGAAGTACATGAGTGTGTAATGAAGAACACGAACACACACACACACACACACTCACATACACGTATATATATTGTCCTACATCATATGTATGTGTGTACATACACACATACATACACACATACATACGAGGTAGGACAATTAAGTTCACAAACTCATCCTAGAAAAAGTGCTATATATTTCATTGCTGAACATCACTGTAGCCATGCAACAGCTTAACCTTTTGTTTCCTTCTACCTGCCCCCATAGAAAGGAGATTCTGTAAGAAGATCCTTTCAGGGACTTTGCTAAACCTTTGTGTTTGCACCTTATGCCTCCGTTTGGTCCCAAAAAGATAACTGGACAGTCAACGACGAGTAAGATTCCTCACGGAAGGAACAATTCAAGCCAGACGCAGCCACGTGGGGACCAACAGGAGAACCCACGGGGTTCACAAAGGTGGACACAGCCCCCCACCTTCCTCAGGCTAAGGAAAGCCTCAGCCTCTGTGGTTGCATTCCTTCCCAAAACCTGCAAGGGAAGTGATTCAATGAGGTGCTCTCCATCTATTCATATGAATATAGGTTTTGTCCCTCGGGGAAGTTGAAACTTAAGGTCCAGCTTTCTGCAGGCAAGGGTGATTGACTCTAATCGGTTATCTATTAAGATGTATGAGATTCACAGACCGTGGAATAAATAATGCTAATACCTTATGTGAATATCAATAAAAGTCACGGCTTGCCTGAGTCCAGGCTCCAGTCTTCCATGACTGCGAGGTCCCCTGGCCTACTGAGATTTAACTGCATCAAGTCTCTGCTTCTTTCTTTTTTTTAAAAAAACTTAACCTAAAGCTGCCCCTTTTCATTCCCTCACTGCCCGTGTTGCGCTGGACGCGACACATCACTACGGTCACCTTCAAAGTACTCCCCTTGGGAAGCTATGCACCAACGCCAGTGCCTAGTCCACTCTTCAAAGCAATTTTGGAACCCTTTTTCTAGAATGGCCATCAGAGCTGTCATCATATTACGCTTGATGTCCTGAATGTCATCAAAATGCCTTCCTTTCAGTATTTCCTTTACCTTCAGGTAAAGAAAGAAGTCATTGGGGGTCAGATCAGGTGAGTAGGGAGGGTGTTCCAATACAGCTATTTGTTTAATAGCTAAAAGCTCCCTCACAGACAGTGCCGTGTGAGCTGGTGCATTGTCGTGATGCAAGGGCCATGAATTGTTGGTAAAAAGTTTAGGTAGTTTTCGTCTAACTTTATCATGCGGGCTTTTCAGCACTTTCAAATAGTAAACTTGGTTAACTGTTTGTCCAGTTGGTACAAATTCACAATGAATAATCCCTCTGATATCAAAAAAGGTTGGCAACATTATTGCAATAAGTTCGCAAACTTAATTGTCATACCGTGTGTGTGTGTGTGTGTGTGTGTGTGTGTGTGTATAGGCAATGAGTTTTGAACTTTTATCTGCCCAGAGGATTAACCTCAGCAGAAAGAAACTTTTTCCCAATAATTTCAGCAAAATCCCATAGTTACATCATTACTTCACTATTGTCCGCTCAGAAACTAATCACTGAGTTTCTTGGTGACTGACCATGAAGATGTCACCAAATCCCATTGGGTACAGAAACAGAAACCAACCCAGAATAGGAGAGGCTGGGTGCCCACCAGGAAATTCAGATGTGATTAATAAGGGAAAGGGAAATACATATTGACCCCTACAGTTTGCAAGTAAGAAAGTAACCAAAGTATATATGTAAAATAAAACCACTTACAGAAATACAGAAGAAACTTTTATGTGCTTACTTTTCAGACATGTCTGAGGAGCACTCAGGGTTCCTCCATTATTCCCAGAAAACGGAGGTGTTACCTATAAAGTAGCATTGGGAAGAAAATAGAGATCTGACATTTCATGTTTTTGTGAATCTAAATGTAATGCAGACTTCCTTTCTGCTAATAATACAAAAGAATCAGCCTTTAGATATAAAAAGTATGCCTATATCTTAGTAGGATATGGAGGCCAATAGTTATCCCTGCTAAAGTAAGACTAACTGTGTCCCCAGTGCCCTAAAATCAAAGGTCTCTGGGACATTATAGATTCTGGAGAGAGATGGAATTAGTAACTGGCTAAAAAGTGAGCACCTGGGTATCTATCTGTAAAGGCTTCTTAAACACAGAGAAGTTCAATATTGAAGGTTCCTCCGCGGAGACCAGAGCTCTAGTATATTGATGCACTCTAGTTTCATGACTCCCAGCTCAGGACTTTGTTCTCTAGGAGAGATTTGACAATGTCTGGAGACATTTTTGCTTGTCACAAATGTGGGGAAGGGTGGTTCTAGCATCTAATAGGTAGAGGCCAGGTTAAATACCCCATAATGTAGAGGGCAGACCCCCACAGCACAGAATTGTCTGGACCAAAATGTCACTAGTACTAAGGCTGAGAAACCCTGTTCTAATTAGAGGACCAAAGGTAAACTGTTTTCTCATTTCATTTTAAAATGCAAAATTCTTATGGGTAATATGGGAAATCTCACTCCATTGAAATCATCTGAAAACCAATCCAGAGTCATATTTTTATCGTAAGTGGAATATAACTCCATTCTTTTAGTCATTATTTATTTAAAAAATTATTACAGTAAAAGACATATTACCATTAACCCCCCTCAAAATACTGCCCTTTGCTTTGAACACACTTGTCCCATCATTCTAGCCGCTTTCTGAAGCAGTCCTGGAAGTCTTCTGTCGTGTCTTTAGTTGTGCTGTCGTGGCTGCCTTGATGTCCTGAATCATTTTGACTTTGGGAAGAGCCAGGAGTTGCATGGTGCCAGATCCGGTGGATAAGGACACACTCTAATGTTTTTATTTGACAGAAATGCCATATACCAGAAGTGATGTGTGATATGGAGCATTGTCATGATGGAGGATGATTTATGGCACACTTAAAAACACACTTTCTCTCAACCATAGCTCACATCTGACTGACTGCACCGAACAAGTTGAAACTTGTCACACACTGTTACAAAAATCTGATGCACCACTTCCCATATTGAAGATCCTGCCGTTCCATTGAGTGGCACTGAGCAGCAGCATTCACCATATTTTGTGATCACAACGGAAAGGCTCCATGTCACACATTGCTTCTGATACGGCAATTTCTGTCTAATGAAAACATTACGGTGTGTGCTCATCGAACTTATTCACCGGGTCTGGCACTGTGCAACTTCTGGTTCTTCCATAATGTCAAAATGACCATGAAAGGTAAACGTTTTGAATCGATTCAGGACATAGAGGCAGCCACGATAGCACAACTAAAGACACTCATGACAGAGGACTTCCACAACTGTGTCAGAAAGTGGCAAGAACAATGGGACAAGTGTGTTCAAAGCAAGGGGGAGTATTTTAAAGGGGATTAATGGCAATGTGCCTTTTACTGTAATAATTTTTTATAAATTTAAACATTCACTGTATTTTATGATCACAGCTCATAAATCCACCGATAATCTCTAAGGCTGGTAGTTTATCCGCAGTTTACATTTGACAGACTTGACGTTAAGAAAGTTTAAGAATCTTCCTCAAAATTACTCTTCAGTGTCTGAACCTGTATCCAGGTATTTAGTCTCAAGCCACGTGTTCTTGCTACTTCACTAAATAACAAGGACCTATGTTGCATTTAAATAAATAACACCAATAAAGATATACACAATAACAAATACCAAATGAAATCTTAAGAAAGTAATAAAAACAAATGAAGTGTTGACATTGCAGGAACATAGGAAAGGTAAATTATGATTGAGCCTCTAACAGATGGGTGTGTAAAGTTTGAAAATGGACTCTCATATAGATCAGGTTCTAATCCCTGAAAACTGTAAGTGCCTCCTTATTTTGAAAACAATTATTTGGAGATGGGATTAAGTTAAGGATGTAACATGAAGAGATTATCCTGGATTATCTAGTTGCTCTCTAAATGTTATCACAGGTATCCTTAGAAGAGAGAAGCAATTTCAAAACTTTCTCTTTTGTAAAATAGAGAGTATACACATACACACACACACACACACACACACACACACACACACACGAGAAAATGTAGTAAAAATTCAGCAGAGAAAGGTTTGAAGATGCTAGCCTTGAAGAATGAAGTGATATGACCACAAGTCAAGGAATGTCTGCAGCCAACAGAAGCTGAAAGCAATAAAGGAACAAGACAAACAAACAAAGTGTCATAGACACAGACAATAGATCAGTGGTTACCAGAGGTTAAGGGTTACCAGAGGGAGAGGAGGGTAAATGAGGTCACATATATGGTGATGGGAAGAAAACTGAATCTGGGGTGGTGAACACACAATGTGATATATAGATGATGTACTATGGAATTTTACACTTGAAACCTATGTAACTTTACTAACAACTGTCACCCCAATAAACTTAAAAAGAAAAAGAGCTGAAAGAAATAAAGAAAGAATTGTCCTCAGGACCACATGAGAGAGTGTGATCTTCCCGACATCTTCATGTTGGCTCAATGATATCAATTTCAAATTTATGACCTTCAGAACTGTAAGAGAATAAAGGTTTAATGTTTTAAAACACTAAATTTATTATTTTTTATAAGCCATAAGAAACTAATATAATAGGCCTAGAATATAATAAATTTAAAAAGCATAATGGATGCTTACAATAACTTCAGGCAGAGCAAACAAAAAATTAACACGGATATAGGAATTTTTAAACGTATGGTATCAAATACATGATCTACTTCTTTAATAAAAAGTTAAGGTAAAATAGAGAACAAAAGGTAAAAGTAATAACATGATAATTTGTTAACAAGTTCTACCATATATTGTGCTAAGAACAAAATACATCATTTAATTTTTATGAAAATTTTAATATAAAATTAGAGTATACTCTATTTTACAAAAGAGAAGGTTTTGAAAGATCTAAAATTATAACCTTGCAATAGAATCGGTAACAAAAAAGAAAATAATCATAAATGACTAAAAGGTAATACCCCAAAATACACAAACATATAGAAAATTCACTCTAGATTTTCATGAGAAAACAGACTATGAGACAAATGTATACTCATTCCATGTAAAAAAATGAAGGCACTTTAACAAGAATGGTTGCATTCATTAAGGAGAATGAAAAGACATGTCTCTTTATGTGCACTTTATTAGAAATATATTTATGCTGTCTCAAACCAAACAATAGAGTCTAACAAAGCATTCCAAAAACACATTCCAAGCAATTAGAGATTGGAGAACAACAGCAAAAGGAGTAAATGCATATGAACCAGCCCATAAAAAGGAAAATAAATCAATTAATAATACAGGAACATGGAAAACAAAAGGAACATGCATAGTTCCTCCCGCATGTAAAATCCTTCCCTAATTCACTTTCTTTCACATCCCCTCTTTAAAGTACAGCAAGCCCCTCTTTAAAGTACACTGAAGAAACTCTGACTCTAGCTGAAAAAAGAGCTTCTCAAAAAGTAATTGGAGCCCACCACATTACTGAGAGCTTCTTTCACGTCCTTGTTCCTCAAGCTGTAGTTCAGGGGGTTCAACATGGGAATCACCACGGTGTAGAACACTGAGGCCACTTTGTCAGTACCCACACTCTTGCCAGAACCGGGCCGGCAATAAGTGAAAAAGATTGTCCCTTGGAAGACAACAATGGCTGTGAGGTGGGAGGCACAGGTGGAAAAGGCTTTGCGCCTTCCCTCTGCAGAGCGCATCCTCAGGATGGTGATGACAATAAACAAGTAGGAGGTGAGGATGATCACGATGGTGATGACCTCATTGAACGTGGCCACAATGTACAGCAGCAGTTCATTCATCGTGACATCAGAGCAAGCAAGAGATAAGAGCGGGGGCAGATCACAAAAGAAGTGGTTAATCACATTGGATCTACAGGATGGGATTTCAAGAGCTAAACACAAGTGAGTCAAAGAACACACAGTCCCACACAGGTAGCAGCCAGATACCAGCACCATACGGAGATTCTGGGACACGGAGACCATGTAGAGCAGTGGGTTACAGATGGCCACAAATCGGTCATAGGCCATCACAGCCAGCAGGAATACATCAGTGATTGCACGTGCAAAACAAGTAGAATTGTACTATGCATCCCAGGAAGGAGATGGTTTTTTCCTTGTTTAAGATATTGTACAGAATCTTTGGCGTGATAGTCGTGGAGTAGCAAAAATCCACAAAGGATCCACAGGTGGCTGAGAAAAGAGTACATGGGAGTGTGAAGTCTAGAGCTGACCAGAATTGGTGCAATCATGCCCAGGTTGGCCAGAAACGTGACTCCATAGATGAGAAGGAAGATCTGGGAGAGAAAGAATCACAGCTCAGGGACATCTGATAACCCAAGAAGAATGAATTCTGTCACAGTGGTACAGTTGTCCTGACCCATTTCCACCATACGTCAGGTTGGAAACCAAATAAGTTTTGTGTTTCTTCTGAAATCGGAATAACAGAGAAGACAGATATTTATATTAAGAAAACATACCACTGATGTCAAACACAGTGTATTTGATATATAACTGTCAAATAATTCTAAATGTTCCGTGTTTCAGTGGATTCCACTGAGCAAATTTAAAGTATCGACAGAAAACTACATGATTCCCAACTGTTATCCTCCACAATAATTGAGTTGATCAATTAAATTAGGTGTTTTGATGGACTTTAAAATAGATGCAGTGATGTATTTTTAAAGCCACATGAGATCAACTCCTGTTTCCTGTAAAATTTAGTAGGTTCTGTTGAAGTAGGATAATAGCTACTGTGACCCTATATAACATACACTATTTTTTTTTTTTTTAGGTCAGTCTATCAGTCGTCTAAATTTGCAAAGGTATGAAGTCCTGTACAGTTTCCTTGTTAGGGAGTGTGACAATGTCTTTGAGATGAGTGGATCATGAGTACTTTCTAAATTTAGATTATGCCCAATTAAAAAAGAGATTAGAATATGTACTGAAATCCATCATCATTTTTACATGTCAAATTAACAAAATTATTTAATTAATCATAATGATAGTGATCAATGTCCATAGAGACACAGAAAGATATAACTCTTGTATAAATTATTCTGGAAAGCAATTAAGTAACATATATCGAAAGCCTTAACCCTGACAACAATAAAAGCTGTCTTATATTTTTTATGGGAGATTTTTATTCTTAGTAAGCTGTCATAAGAAATGTGTAATTACACTGACAAATTGTGAAATACAATATCCAAAGTTACATTGCAGCATTGTTTATTATATTCACAATGAGTAAATTAATTTTTGAAAACAGAGCAATTCTTAAACTACGGTACAACATATCTAGGCAGAAAGCTATATTTAAAATGATATGGAGATAGTAATTAAAAAAATACCTACTACACTTGCTGTATATACATAGATTTAAATAAAATGTACATTTGAGATATGAATACATACGGTACAAATATCATACTCGTATGTTATACTTTGATTTGGCTACAGCCCTACAAAGAATATCCTTTACCCACATTGAAAAAGAGGTAAGTGAAAACTTTCCAGCTTCTCTCAAGTACTTGCTTGGGGGAAGTGGTTACATTGAATATTCCATATAATGGGATCGACTATTCAGCCTGTCCTTAAACAAAAGGCATATGAAAGTTGAGAGACTTGAACTCTGCCCTACCTTTTGACAGCAGGAAGAATATACCCATGATGTCATACACCTATATGTAATGAAATCTAAGTGAAGAGACTCTGGACTGGAGCATAAGTTGGCATTTTCTCCGTATCTTGAACTGTTTTTAAAAAAGTGAAATCCTTCCTGAAGTCATGGTGTTATTACTTGACAAAAAACACCTGATTTATTTGCCACTTCAAAGTTAAAACTGGAATATATAATTGGAAAATTGTCATCCTAATGGTCTAGGATGAAAATAAGAAATTAGTTATGGCAAACCCAAAATAAGGAGCAAGGGGAATGGTAGAGGAGGGTAAAGGGGCTCTAATACAGAGTGATGGAAGGAGAACTGATTCTGGGCGGTGAATATACAACGCAATATATAGGTGACAGATTATAGAAATGTATACTTGAAACCTAGATAATTTTGCTAACCAATGTCACCCCAAGAAATTCAATTAAATTTTTTAAAAGTCTCCAGACATTGTCAAATGTTCCAGTTGCGGTGGTATGGGGTGGGGGTGCATAATGAACAGCTGTTGAGAACGATTCCTTATTTCCTTGATTCTGGTAGATTCTCATATTTCTTCTGTTTAACTTAAAACTAATGTACAAATTAAATACCATGTTTCCTTATATCTCCAATGATGTTATTACATGGGTTCAACAATATTTATTATTTTGAATCTGGGAAATGTGGTATGTAAAATTTTCTTCCTTATAATTTCTTCCCAGATATTTTTTGTTTTTTCCCGTGTGAGCCAGAAGATTTTTTTCCCATGGTCTAAAATCTTAATCTGAGCTGTTTCTATTTACTAAATTTCTCCAGAAGGTTCATTTTTCTTCCTTTCCATTAAAATTTATTTAAGTACCTGCCTATTCTCCCTTGCACAACTCTTCCAAACATTCACAAAAGCAGAGAGTTATATACTGAAAACTCTCAGGGTCCTTCTTTCTCCCACTCCCAGGAAACAGCTGTGGGGACACTGCTATGGAGGAGATCAGTAGCCAGGCCCTCTATTCAAAACTCTGTAGAAAGTGAGCACTTCCTGTTCCAGATAATTAATGTTCTCAGGGGCTCAGAATTTCCCCCAAATCATTTTTCCCATGAAAAACGGAATCTAGGACACTTTCTAAATACCTTTCATATAAAGAATATCCCTATTTTCTCAGATCTGCTAGCAGAAAAGACAAACCTGCCAATGGAAAAGGCAGCCCCCTTCTGCCTCTGGAGAATGTGTTTGAGGGACATGCTGAGACTCTTATGTCTACTTCCACTCCCTGTGGAACGAGGACCCAAGAGGAAATAGCTTCCTTTTTCTTGAGGCCTCAAAACAAGCAATTAAAATTAACTATTGTATTCTGGAGTAATTCTGGTTCATTGGGAACCCTGTAGAAAAACAACAGCAGCTTTAGAAACTAAATTATATGGAAGTTATTTAAATGACTTCTTCCCATGCGTCATCATTGCCATTTTCGAAAAATTTTTGTACAGCAAAAGTTATTTTATTTACTCAACAAATATTTCTTTGTTAGCTCATTGTTTTATTTAATTAAAATTATTATTGTAAATTGATTGAGGTTAATTAACAAAAAAATGTACATATTTAAGGTGTACAACATTAAGTTCTGACATACATATACATTGTAAAATAATCACCACAATCAAGCTAATTGACATATCCATTATTTCACATAGTTACCAATTTCCTTTTTTTTTTTAAGGGTGAGAAAACTTAAGTTTTATCCTCTTAGCAAAATTCAAGTATGCAATATAATATTTTTAAATATAGTGACATTGTTGTACATTTTATCTTAAAAACTTATTCACCTTCCATAACTGCACTTTGTACCCAAAGACCAGCATTTCTCCATTTCCCCCTCCTCCAGGCCCTGGAAAGCACATTCTACTTCCTGCTTCCATGAGTCTGACTGTTTTGATTACACATATCAGTGACGTCATGCAGTATTGGTCTTCCATCAACAAATATTTACTAAGTTTCTACCATGTCCTGGTCCCTGTGGGGCATAACCACTCTCTGATTACACTAATCACACTAAGGAAGTGGGAAGACCTGCCTCAGGTCCCTCAGCTATTTCACTGTGATCTGGCCAGTTGCATTAGGCAGAGAGCACCCCCTCATATACACTGTCCCCAACATCAAGGGTAAAGGCTGCTCCCTACAGTTAATAATCCTTAAATTCAATCATCTATGGAGGGACACTGGTTGTTTCCATGTCTTGACCACCATAAATAAAGCTGCAATGAACATCAGAGAACATATATCTTTATGGATAAATGTTTTCAGATTTTTTGGGGCGACAGCCAGGAGAGGGATTGCTGGGTCATGTGGTAATTCTATTCTTAAGTTTTGGGGATCCTTAATTTAACACCCAGTATCCTCTTTGCACTCGTAGAGGCTTCTGCACCTAACATTCCAGGTATTAAATTGCACTGAGGATTTCTTTCCTAAGTGGCGTGACTGAGACAACACTCAAGACCCT
The DNA here is from genome assembly GCF_004115265.2 of Rhinolophus ferrumequinum. NCBI lineage: Eukaryota > Metazoa > Chordata > Mammalia > Chiroptera > Rhinolophidae > Rhinolophus > Rhinolophus ferrumequinum. The sequence goes on from NC_046294.1 coordinate 12,472,798, forward strand.
GTGGGGCAATTTTGAGCCAATCACATCAACATAGTGCTCTAAGTTCATGTATTAAGCCCAACACATATACCATTTATTCACCAGTATTTGTACATATAACCATCTAATAAAAAGAACAAGAAACTAATTTAGAAAATGCCTGTGACAGTGAAAGAGAAAAGGGTAAATGACCCCAGGCCTCAGAGACTCCGTTTCACACACATTAACTGAGTAATTTCCTGGTCCCAGTGAGTAAACATATGTTGTCAAAAATTAGTATGAGTACAATGTTGAGAGGTTGTCAGTATTATTCAGTGTTTAAAATTGAGGAAACTGAGGAATGAAGAAGCTTAAAGTACTTCTTGAATAAAAAATCAGGGTCAAGTCACCACTTATGGTTTTCATAAACTCAAGCTTAATGCTAATACTGTTATAAATACAAGGAGAGAAGCTTCATTGAACAAGTGAATATAACATGGAAACTGGCATAAACATGATGAAAGTATAAACAGATTGTCAGTGGTGCATATGAATCTAAATTCAGTGAGGGAATGTGGTTCAGACACTTAGAGAGGAAGGATGAAAAAGGGTCATTTCATCAAGAGCAAAAACACAACAAAGAAATTAAACAGAGGCTAGAAACCCACCAATAAGTTGCAGAAGAAACATGATAGACACAAATTATAATATAAGCACGATAACAAGAAGTAATAGATAAAGTGAGAAAAAAGGACTACGTCAGACAAGCTGCCTCTCTTACCACTGGTTATCAAATGTATGCATACACTTAATATACACATAACATGCATGTTGTACCCAGAGAAAGAGAGACAGAGCGACACAAGGGACAGAGCTAGTTAAGTGCCACAAAGTGGCCTATGCTCTTTGCACGTGACATGTAATTTAATTTTCCTGAGATTTCTGTGAAAGAATAACCATTAATGTCTCCATTTTTCTGATCAGACAGTATCTGAAGTTCGAAAAACACTGGACACTGCAATGACAACAAAAAAAATAATAAAGGGAGCAAGAAATGAACAAGATGAAGAATAAATGTGTGTGTGTGTGTGTATATATATATACAATTGAAAGATGTGAATCTCTTTCTGTGTATAAACTGGCACAGGCGTGTTCTTCACTGCAAAGTAACAGGAATTCAATTTTGAAATGAATCATAGTTTCCACAATGGATAAGAAAGTGTGATTCTCATGAGCTCTTCATTAGCTTAGGAAGGCTTTACCTCAAAAAAATGTGTATGTCGTAACAGTCCATTACCCATACCCATGTAAAACATTTTAGGTGAATAAAGGCAAAGAGGTGGGCTTCAAATTTGAAGTACAATCAAACTTACCCTTCTCAATTGCAAAGGCACAAAGATAAGTGAATCAAAACAACTCAGTCATAAAACTCTACTGCCTGGCTGTTCTCTCCACTCCAAGCCTGCAGCCCACCCATTCACCCCTCCACAAGCCTCCACATTGGGACGCTGAGTTCTGCTAACAAAATATTCTCTAGGAAAATATTTTGGAGCCCAACACTTTTCTGAGAGCTTCCTTCACATCCTTGTTCCTCAAGCTGTAGATCAGGGGGTTCAGCATGGGAATCACTACGGTGTAAAACACCGAGGCGACTTGGTCAGTATCCACACTGTTGCCAGAATCAGGACGGCAATAAGTGAAAAGGATTGTCCCCTGGAAGACAACGATTGCTGTGAGGTGGGAGGCACAGGTGGAAAAGGCTTTGCGCCTTCCCTCTGCAGAGCGCATTCTCAGGATGGTGATGACAATAAAAAAGTAGGAGGTGAGGATGATCACAGTGGTAATGACCTCACCGAATGTAGTTACAATGTACAGTAGCAGTTCACTCATAGTGACATCAGAGCAAGCAAGAGATAAGAGCGGGGGCAGATCACAAAAGAAATGATTTATCTCATGGGCTCTATAGGATGGGATTTCAAGAGCTAAACACAAGTGAGTGAGAGAACACACAGTCCCATACAGGTAGCAGCCTGACACCAGCACCATACGGAGTTTCTGGGACATGGAGACCATGTAGAGTAGGGGGTTACAGATGGCCACAAAGCGGTCATAGGCCATCACAGCCAGCAGGAAGACCTCAGTTACCACACATGTACAAAACAGGTAGAATTGCATTATGCATCCCAGAAAGGAAATGGCTTTGTCTTCGTTTAAGATATTGTACAGCATCTTTGGCACAATAGTCGTGGAACAGCAAAAATCCACAAAGGACAGGTGGCTAAGGAAAAAGTACATGGGAGTGTGAAGTCTAGAGCTGACCTGAATCAGTGCAATCATGCCCAGGTTGGCCAGAAACGTGACTCCATAGATGAGAAGGAAGAGGACGGAGAGAAAGACCCTCAGCTCAAGGGCATCTTTTAATCCAAGAAGAACAAACTCTGTCACGGTGCTACAGTTCTCCGTGCCCATGTCCCTACTTAATTGCGGTTGGAGGAGAATATTAACAGTGACGCTCCATTATATGATCCCCAATTCAGTTTTGACTGTCTCCTAAAAAAGACATGAGAATAAGTAGAAGAGTTATTTTTTTCAGCAGATAGGACATTGCACTTTTGCAGTTTAGGAAAAGTCCAAACAATGACGCATAAAAATACATAGAGCTCCAGTTTAATTCAGATCACACAAAAGCATTCACACATATAACATCCTATGTGATTCCCTAAGCTAACACAATTTTGAGCCTTGAAGGAATTTTTAGAAAGATGTCAAATATTATTTAATTAGCCATATTGTTTATGAAATTCAAATCCCATTTTTCTTGCTGACTTTTTAGTCAGTACTGGAAATAATGGGATTCCGGGAACTAGAGCTTCAAAATATATAGTACCCATCACTGTTTTCCACTGAAATGATGAGAAGTACGTCTATTTAAGATTGCTAATCCTCAAGTGTTTGTTTTTTTATCAACTTTTTAGATGGACAAAGTCACTTTTATGCAATTTTCTATAAAATTAGTATCATGATTTTGTTAATTAGCTATTTAGTGTCAGTCATTATTCAGTGAATTGGTACTCTTGGTTTCAAATTCCCCGTAACGAGGACTGTGAAATGTCATGACCTATTTGACAAATGACTTCACTGCTTTAAATCTATTTGAAGAACTAATCAAAGATGTGAATGTGAAATTTTAACAAAAATGTTTGCTGTCACATTGCAGCATTACTTTTAAGAGCAAAACTTAGAAATAAAGTATCAAACAAGAGGGAAATGGTCCAAGTTATCGTACATGTACATTATGGAAAACTACACAGCTATTAAAATGATCTCTTTGAAGAACTTTTAATAATCTGAAAAATGACTATGATAAAAATGGCAAGTGAAGAAATAGCCAGATTGCACAGATAGGATATTATATATGTATATGTAAGTTGAATTGTATATTTAATCCCCACAACACACATGAAACATCAATATTCTATCTGACCCCTTATTTAAAAAAAAAAAGCAATGCAGAAATTTTCCTGAATTCTCACAGAACATAAGTGTTATGGGAAGAAGGGTGTTATTTTATAGTAAGGATGGGAAACATTCAAGGCCTATGACGTAGAGAAAATGCCAACAGAGGGTGAGGATACCCTCACTTTTTCTCTCCCTAGTGACCTTTGGCAGATTTATCATGACTGTATCAGGTAGTTATTCCTGACAGAAAGATATTATGGACTAAAACCCAACACAGCCAAGTATTCTCCTCGTTCTTCAAATGATTTCAAAGAGGCGAAGGATACGGGCCTTAAGAAATCCCAGCTTCAAAACAATTACTCCAATGATACGGTTTTCTGTCTTCAACACCCAGTAAAAGTGAGTTATTTGTCTTTCTGGGAGTTCAAAGTAGTTCATAATTTTGAAGAGTCTTTTCCTGTTTTCAAGGATAAAGATGTAAACTCAGGCTGCTGATTACTTATAAAGCAGTGGTTGTTAATCAGGAGTGATTTTGATTCCCATGGGACATTTGGCAATGTCTGAAGACATTTTGGTTGTCACAATAGAGAGGGGTGCTACTGACATCTAGTAGGTAGCGACTAGGGGTGCTGCTAAACAAATGCAATGCACATGACAGCTGCCCCTCCCCATACCAGCCATGAAAATACCCAAATGTTATCTGGCCCAAAATGTCAACAGTACCAAGGTTGACAAATCTGCTCCAGAGAGACACTTCAAAGTGTTTTGCATAAGGCCAAAATAATTCCTCTCCTTTCTGCTTCAGAGGTGGTTCACAAGTTCGTGTCTCTCCATGAGCTGTCCCAAGGGCACCTTACTGCCACTCTCAGTATCAGAGTGACCATAGGGAGAATCTCCTGCAATCTTTACCAGGGTCTGCGGATGGAGATAGTGTGAGAGAGTGGGAATAGAGAAAGAGGGAGAAATGAAGCATTGTTCCCAATTTGTTTACACTCTTCCCTTTCACACTGAAAACTGTTACGATATTTTCGGTTCCACAGATTAAATTGTTCCCATGTCCCACTGAGATTGTTTCTCTATACACAAAGAGAAAACAGTTTCCTAAAGGAGTGCTCAAAACATGACATTTCTTAAAACACTCTTTAAGAAACGGCTAAATACATATTTTTGAAAAATATGTCTAATATTACTGCCCACTTTACAATTCTTCCTTGTCTTACATGTGGCTATATAAATTACCCAAGAAAAGAGAGAGAGAGAGAGAGAGAGAGAGAGAGAGAGAGAGAGAGAGAGAGAGAGAGAGAGAGAGACTCTAGCACTCTAGATCCCAGAACACTTCATTCATGTTCATTTCCCCCCAAAAAAACCAGAGTGTAGTCCAACCAACCAACCTGTGGAACAGACATTGCCTCCCCTGCTTCTGAGGATGCGATGATGGAAAATGTTATGGGCTTTATGTGTTTTACATGTGTGTATCTCTGGGGCCCATGTTTCTTAAGCCTCCCAAAGCAATCATTGATCTCTGTGGGACAAGAAGATATCAAGAAAACAGCACCATCTTGGGACTCCAACAGTTAATGACTTCTGTGAGTCATAAACAGGAGGAAACTATCCCAACTTGATACATATTATTATAATCCAACACGATAACTTCGGAGCTCATGATGAATTGCAGAGCATTTTATGCTGCACCCAAGCATTGCTCTGTGAGCCTGAGATCACATTGACATTATGGCATCTACGAACGGGTCTTACAGACTTTGTGTGTCTTATATTCACAAGCTCCTTCTTGAAGGGCACAGAGTGTGCAAGCACACCAGAGTTCTGCCAAATACTAGAAAGGGGTGGGAATAATCAACCTTCTTACTGAGAATAATAACTGCTCATGTTTGCTGACCACTTCCTATGTGCTAGATACTGTCTGAACACAATGATTTAGACATTTCATCTTTACAAAAATACTCATGAGGTCAGTAGGTATGCAACTTTATGAATGAAGTGACTGAGGCTTAGATGAGAGTAACTTGCCCAAGTCACATGGAATAATTGATACAATGAGGCCATGTGCTGCTTTTTGGTCTGTGCCACCCATCCGAGTGAGGAAGAGCAGAGCTACGGAACGGAGCCGGGATGGCATACTTCCTACTGAATTCCAGAGGCCTCAGGGATCTCTCTCAGGTCTGCTCCTTCTCTGACTATATAACATCTCCCTAAACCGATAAGTGTTCAAACCACTATCTGTGGTGTGTGCCTTGGGATATACCAAACATTTAAAAAAATCCATGCTTGTAATTAGTTACAGGTAATCAATTTCTAAATTCTCAACAAACTATAAAAGTTTTCCTGAAATTGATTCACTTGATAATTTCCCAAGTTTGAGCAGTGTTTTTGGGTTGCAACAAGAAATCAAAAATACGTTACATTTTCTAAACTCATCCACTGTTGGTGGGAATGTAAATTGATACAGCCACTATGGAAAACAGTATGGAGGTGCCTCAAAGAATTATGAATAGAATTACTATATGACCCAGAAATTCCTCTGCTGGGTGTCTACCCCCAAAAATCTGAAAACATTTATCCATAAAGATATACAAGGTCTGAAAATTATGTTTGCAACTTTGTTGCAAGGATGTTGCTAACCATTTTCGACAACAGAGGGAGCATTCATAACAAATTTGTACCAATTGGACAAGCAGTTAACCAAGTTTATTATTTGGAAGTTCTGAAAAGGCTTCATGAAAAAGTTAGATGACCTGAACTTTTTGCCAACAATTCAAGACTCTTGCATCACGACAATGCACCAGCTCCCACAGCACTGTCTGTGAGGGAGTTTTTAGCTAGTAAACAAATAACTATATTGGAACACACTCCCTACTCACCTGATCTGACCCCAGTGACTTCTGTCTTTACCCAAAGATAAAGGAAATATTGAAAAGTAGACATTTTGATGACATTCAGAACATCAAGGGTAGGTAAAATGACAACAGTGCCGATGGCCATTCCAGAAAAATTTCCAGAATTGCTTTCAAGGGTAGGTTAGGCGCTTGCATCTGTGCATAGCTTCCCAAGGGAGTGCTTCGAAAGTGACCATAGTGATATTCAGCAATGAAGTATGTAGCACTTTTTCTAGGAAGAGTCCATGAACTTACTTGTCAGACATCGTATGTACTCCAGTGTTCATTGCAGCATTATTTATGGTGGAAAACATGGAAACAACAAAAGTGTCCTTCAATAGATGATTGGATAAAGAAGATGTGCATATAAACAAAATGGAATACTACTCATAAGAAAAGATGAAACATTGCCATTTGTGACAACATGAATGGATCTTGAGATTATTATGCTAAGTGAAATAAGGCAGGCACAAAAAGTTGAGAACCATATAACTTCACGCATGGGGGTGGTGGTTAAAATTGAGGGCAACAAAAGAACAAGACAAACAAATAAATAAACAAAAATTCATAGACACAGATAACAGTTTAGTGGTTACCAGAGGGTAAGGGCTGAGGGGAGATGGTAGAATAGGGTGAAGGGGGTCAAATATATGGAGATGGAAGGACAATTGAATCTAGGTGGTAAACACATAATGCAATACATAGATTACATATTATGGAATTGTAAACCTGAAACCTATATAGTTTTATTGGCCATTGTCATCACAATAAATTTTAATAGAAAAGAAAAAAAGTTCTAAACTTTTACTTGCATTGTTTTAATGACTGTCTCTAAGGAGAAGAATAACAGATATACTTAATTGTTATATAAGACTTGGGAAGGTCTTTGTGGTAACCTTCTCAGAAATTAAGAAAGTGATGGTTCTAATGATTCCATAACAAACAGCTCCAAAACATATTAGTTCAAAACTGCAACTACTTATTTCATGGGTCACTGTTGCAGGAGTCAGGTGCTTTTGCTGCTCTGATCCTGTCATGGCTGATTTTGGCCTGATTTGCTTATGTGGAGGGTATCAGCTTGGCAGGTTGGATGATCTAAGATGGCTTCAAGTTCAAGTATGGCGGTTGTCTAGATGCCAGCTCATGTGCTGGGGTTATGGGCTATATTTTCATTATCCAATATGCTAGTCTGTGCTTGTTCACGTGGCAGCTTTTCTAAGAGAGTTTGTAAATTCCAAGAGATTGTAGAAAAGCCACAAGGCCTCTCAGAGGCATGAAACTGACACAACATCACGTTAGCTACCTTCTGTTAGTCCAAACTAGTGGCAAAAGCAGCCTACATTCCAGGAGTGGAGAAACTGATTCCACCATTTGACCAGAGGAGGCGCAAGAGGGGCATGGATCCTGGGAGGACTGGAGAATTTGGACCATGTTGTAATCCACCACACTGGGTAACAAATCCTTTTCAAAGATGTAATTTCCAAAAGTTTGGCCTTCCACAAAATTGGAAGACAATCTAATTTTGTTTAATGCATTATTTAAAAAAAAACTGATGAAAGATCAATGTGAGAAACTGGTATATAACCTGAATGGAGTTGAAAGAGTTGAGTGATGTTACTATTACAGCAGAAGCTGATGAAGTTTTTATTCCCATTTATCTTTAATGTGATCAAATATTCTCAGTATTCTCAACTGAAACCTATATGGTTCTGATCCACCACAATAAATTGAGGTGAACAATTAAATTAGGTGTTTAAATGGATTTTAAAATAGATCCAGTATTTTAAAGCCACATGAGATCAACTCCTGTTCCCTGAAAAGTGTAGTAAGTTCTGTTCAAGTAGGATAAGACCTATTGTGATCCTATATAGTATATATTTTTTTAAGTTAGTCTATCAGTAGCCTAAATTCACAACATATGAGGTCCTATACAATTCCCTTGTTGGGAAGTATGTCAAATTTCCTTGAGATGAGTGGCTCATGAGTACTCTCTAAATTTGGAATTATGCCAAATGAAAAAAGCAATTTAAATATATAGTAAAATCCATCATTATTTTTACATGTCAAATTAACAAAGTGATTTAATTAATTACAATAATACCAATCAATGTCAATAGTACCTCAGTAAGATATAGCTCTTGTATAAATTTTTCTGGAAAACAATTAGGAAACATATCAAAGGCTTAACCATGACAATAGCAAAAGTTGTCTGATATCATTTATGACAGATTTTATTCTTAGTAAGCTGTCTCAAGAAATGTTTAATTACATTGACAAATTGTGAATACTATATCCAACACTACATTGAAGCATTGTTTATAATATTCATAATGGTTAAATTAATTGTCAAAAGAGAAATTGTTAAACTACGGTACATAATATCTAAGGCAGAAAGTTACATTATTGAAAATGATGTGGAGATGGTTATTCAAAAAAAAATGCCTAGTACACTTGGTGTATATATATGTAGATTTAAATAAAATGTATATGTTGAGGTATGAATACAAAGATAAATCTTTTACCCACATTGAAAAAGAGGTTAAGTGAAAAATTTCCCAAGTTCTCTCAAGTACTTGCTTGGGTGAAGTGGTTACATTGAATTTCTATATCTACTATTCAGCCCGTCCTTAAACAAAAAAGCATAAGAAAGTTGAGACTTTATTCTCTGCCTTTCCTCCCAGACTGCAAGAAGAATATACCCATGATGTCATACACATATATATAATGAAAACTGAGTGAAGAGATTCTGGACTGGCACATAACCAGGTATTTTCTCCATATCTTGAACAAATTTAAGAAGTAAAAATAAATCACCCTACTGAAGTCATGGTTTTCTAATTACCTGACCAAAAAAACCCTAAATTACTTGCCTACTTCAGAGTTAAAACAGGAAAACCTACTTGGAAAATTGTGTTCCTAATGGTCTAGACTGATAATAAGAAATTAGTTTATGGTAACACAAAACAAGGGGCAAGAGGGGTGGTAGAGAAGGTTAAGGCGGCCAAATATATAGTGATGGAAGGTGAACTGACTCTGGGTAGTAAGAACACAATGTGATGTACAGATGATGTATTACAGAACTGTACACTTGAAACCTATGTAATTTTACTAACTATTGCCCCCCGCCCCCAGAAATTAATAAAAATTAACAAAAAAAGTCTTCAGACATTGTCAAGTGTCTCCTTGGGGTTATGGGGGTGTGTGGGGTGGTGTGAAGGTGCATCCACAGTTGTTGAGAACTACGGCCTTATTTCCTTGAATCTGGTAGATTTTCATATTTCTTTTGGTTGACTTAAAAACAATGTACAAATTATATACCATGTTTCCTTATTTCTCAAATAACGTCATTACATGGGTTCAACAATTTGTATTATCTTTGACTGTGAGAAATCTGGTATGTAAAACATTCTTTCTTATAATTTCTTGCTGGAAATTTTTTCTTTTTCTCCTTGTGGGTCATAATATTTTTTTCCCATTGTCTAAATCTTATTCTGAGCTGTTTCTACATATTAGATTTCCCCAGAAGGTTCATTTTTCTTCCTTTCAATACAAATTTATTTAAGTACCTGCCTATTCGCCCTTGCACAACTCTTTCAAAAATTCACAAAAGCAGAGAGATATATGCCTAATATCTCTCAGGGTCCTTCTTTTTCCCACTCCCAGGAAACAGCTGTGAGGACACCACTATGGAGGAGCTCAGTAGCCAGACTCTCTACTCAAAACTCTGTAGAAAGTGAGCACTTCTTGTTCCAGATAATTAATGTTCTCAGGGGCTCAGAATTTCCCCCAAATCATTTTTTCCCATGAAAGAGTGACTGAATCTAAGGCATTTCTAGATACCATTCATTAAAAAGAATATCCATATTTTCTCAAATCTGGAAATAAACCTTCTAGTGGAAAAGGCAGCCCCCTTCTGCCTCTGGAGAACAGATTTGAGAGAGATGCTGAGATTCTTATATCTGCTTTATTCCTGTGCCACAAGGACCCAAGAGGAAATAGCTTCCTTCTTTGTAAAGCCTCAAAACAAGCAATTAAAATATAATTATTGTTTCTTGGTGTGATTCTAGTTTCTTAAAAACCCTGTAGAAAATAAGAGCAGCTTTGGAAACATTTCATATGCAAGTTAATCAAAAGTTTAAGTGACTTCTCCCATGCACCATGATTATTCCCATAGTCTCCAAAATATTTTGTATAACAAGTCATAGCAAAGTTATCTTTATTTATTCAACAGATATATCTCTTTTACAGCATATTGTTTTATTCTTTTTAAATTATTTCTTGTAGATTTATTGAGGTTTAATAATCAAATAAAAACTGTATTTATTTAAGTTGTACAACTTGATGCTCTGGTATACGTATACATTGTGTAATAGTCACCACAATCAAGCTAGTTAAGATATCTATCACTTCACACAGTTACCGTTTTCCTTCTTTCTTTTTAATGGTGAGAAAATTTAACTTTTAACCTCATAGCAAACTTCAAGGATACAATATAATATTGTTAACTATAGTCACATTGTTGTACATTTTATCTTAAAAATTTATTCACCTTCCTTAACTGAACTTTGTACCCAAAGACCAGCATTTCTCCATTTCCCCCTCCTCCAGCCCCTGGCAAGCACATTCTACTTCCTGCTTCCATGAGTTTCACTGTATCGATTACACATATCAGTGATGTCATGCAGTATTGATCTTCCATCAACAAATATTTCTTAACTTTCTACTATGTCCTGGTCCCTGTGGGGCAGAACCACTCTCTGATTACACTAATCACACTAAGGAAGTGGGAAGACCTGCCTCAGGTCCCTCAGCTATTTCACTGTGATTCGGCCAATGGTATTAGGCACAGAGCACCCCCTCATATACACTGTCCCCCAACATAAAGAGTAATGGCTGCTCCCTGCAGTTAATAATCTTTAAATTAACACCCAGTATCCCCTTTGCACTGTCTCAGGCTTCCAAAATCTAACGTTCCACATATTAAATTCCACTGAGGATTTCTTTCTTAAGTGGCCCTGACTGATACAACACTCAAGACCCCGTGGGATAATTTTGAGCCAATTCACAGATCTTGAAAGTCAACATAGTGCTTTAAATTCATGTATTAAGCCCAACACATATACCATTTATTCACCAGTATTTGAATGTACAACCATCTAATAAAAAGAAAAAAGAAACTGACTCATAAAATGCCAGTGACAGTGAAAGAGAAAAGGGTAAATGACCCCAGGCCTCAGAGACTTCATTTCACACACATTAGCTGAGTAACTTCCTGGTCCCAGTGAGTACACATATGTTGCCAAAACTTAGTATGTGCATAATGTTGAGAGGTTATCAGTATTAGTTAGTGTTTTAAATTGAGGAAACTGAGGAATGAAAAAGTTTATAGTATTTTTCAAATAAAAAATTCAGGTCTAGTCACCACTCCTGGTTTTCATAAACTCAAGCCTAGTGCTAACATTATTATAGATACAAGGAGAGAAGCTTCATTGAACAACTGAATGTAACATAGAAATTGGCACAAACATGTTGAAAGTACAAACAAATTATCAGTGGTGCATATGAATCAAAATTCAGTGAAGGGACTGTGATTCAGACACATAGAGGAAAGATGAGAAAAGGTTATTTCATCAAGAGCAGAAACACAACAAAGAATATAAACAGAGGTTGAAGTCCACATATAATTCACAGTAAGCAAATTGTAAAATAACCATGATGACACAAAGTAAAAGATAAAGTGAGAAAAAAGGCTAAAGTCAGAAATGCTGCCAAACTTAACACTGGTTATTAATTGTATGCATACATTTAATATACATATATACACACATGCACCCAGGGACAGAGAGACAGAGCGACACAAGAGACAGAACGAATTCTGTCCCCACCTATCTGGGTGGGTGCCTGCAGGAGTAAACAGAGCTGCTGAAACACAGGGCCTCTGAATCTGGTGCAGGAAGACCTTGGGAGCTTCAGAAGCTCTCCACATACCCCCACAGAAGTGGTGCCCTATGACCCAGGTGAACTGTTCATAGAGGAGAATCCCACATTCCAGGGAATCCCTCCATTGTTTGAGAAGCAAGAATAGTGCAGAGAAAATATAGCACTACAGTGTGAGAGAGAAAAAAAGGCTGCAGTTGAAGAGAAAATAAAATATTCTACCAACACCTACTGGAAAACAAAAGAAAAACCTCTTTCTATCAACCGGTTGCAGAACCTACTCCTGTAGATGTCTAGGAAGAGAAATAATAAATCATTAATTGCCATGAATAACCAAGGTAACAAGACAGCTCAGGAAGAAAATGAAAAGTCTCCAGAAAATGAACTCAAAGACATGGAAATATGTGACTTAAATGACAGAGAATTCAAGGTTGCAGTTCTTAAAAAACTCAACAAGATGCAAAAAAAAAAAAAAAAACACAGACGGTCAGTGTAATGAACTCAGAAACACAAAGAACAAAATGAACAACTTACCAAACAGATTGAAATTTTTAAAACGAACCAAATAGAATTTCTGGAGATTAAGAACTCAATAAAAGAAATGAAGAGTGAAATAGCTGGCTTAGGTAGTAGAGTTGACCAGATGGAGGAAAGAATCAGTGACATCGAAGATAGAAATCTGGAAATGCCACGGATGGAAGAAGAAAGAGACTTGAGACTTAAAAGAAATGAAAGAACTCTACAAGAACTTTCTGACTCCAACAGAAAAAGCAATATAAGAATAATGGGCATACCAGAAGGAGAAGAAAGAGAGAAGGGATCAGAGAGTTTATTCAAACAAATAGACGATGAGAATTTCCCAAACTTGTGGAAAGAACTGGATTATCGAAGCCAAGCGGCAAATAGAACACCTAATTACCTCAACACAACAGGCCTTCTCCAAGGCACATTGTATTGAAGCTGTCAAAAATTAACAACAAAGAGAGAATCCTCAAGGCAGCCTTGGAAAGAAGACGGTAACTTACAAAGGAAAGTCCATTAGATTATCATCAGATTTTTCAGCAGAAACTCTACAAACCAGGAGGGAGTGGAATTAAATATTCAAACTACTGAAAGAGAGAAATTATGAGCCAAGAAAAATATATCCAGCAAAGATATCCTTTATATATGAAGGAGGAATAAAGACCTTTCCAGACATACACAAGCTGTGGGAATGTTCTAACACACAACCTGCACTACAAGAAATACTAAAGGAGGCTATTCGACCAGCATAACTAGAGATAATTTGTGACAACCAAAACATAAAAGGGGGGAGAGCTAAGGCCTGAACCAGAATATGGGAATGGAGAAAGTAAGTATGCTGAAAAAAATGGAATACTCTAAATATGAAACTTTCTTTTACATAAACTTAATGGTAACCACTCAACAAAAAATCCAGAACTGAAATATATAACACAATAAAAGAAGAAACCGAGGGAAAAATCATAGAATACCACCACACAGAAATAATAAACCACAAAAAGCAAAGAAACAATGAAGACACAGTCTTACCAGAAAAACCAAAGATAAAATGATAGGAAATCCTCACATATCAATAATCACCCTAAATGTAAATGGATTGAACTCACCAAAAAAAGGCACAGAGTAGCAGATTGGATCAAAGAACTACACCCAACCACATGCTGCATCCAAGAGACACATCTCAGCTACAAGGGCAAACACAGATTCAAAGTGAAAGGGTGGAAATTGACACTCCAAGCAAATGTATCCAGAGAAAATCAGATGTATGCATACTGTATCAGATGATATCAGATGAAACAGACTTCAGGATAAAAAAGGTAACAAGAGACAAAGATGGATATTTCATTATAATAAAGAGCACTATACAACAAGAAGACATAACAGTCATCAATATTTATGCCCCCAATCAGGGAACACTGAAATATACCAAGCAACTACTAACAGAACTAAAGGGAAAAATTGACCAAAATGCAATTATAGTAGGGGACCTAAATACATCATTGACAGCTACGGATAGATGATCCAAACAGAAAATAAATAAAGAAATAGCAGCCCTAAATGACACAGTAGATGAAATGGACATAATTAGCATTTATAGAGCACTTCACCCTAGAACATCAGACTATACATTCATTTCTAGTGTACATGGAACATTCTCAAGGATAGACCATATATTGGGACATAATATTAGCATCAGCAAATTTAAGAAGATTGAAATCATACCAAGCACATTCTCTGATCACAAGGCTTTGAAATTAGATATGAACTGCAAAAAGAAAGCCGGAAAAACCACAAATATGTGGAGATTAAACAACATACTTTTAAAGAATGACCAGGTCAAAGAAGAAATAAGAGGAGAGAGCAAAAGATACATAGAAACAAATGGGAATGAAAATACATCTTATCAAAATTTTTGGGTTGCAGCAAAAGCAGTTTTATGAGGGAAATTTATATCATTACAGGCCTATCTCAAGAAATAAGAAAAATCCCAGATAAATAACATCATGTTACACGTTAAAGAACTAGAAAAAGAAGAACAAATGAAATCCAAGGCCAGCAGAAGAAAGAAAATAATAAAAAACAGAGCAGAACTAAATGCAATAGAGAACAAAAAGACAATAGAAAAAAATGAATGTAACAAAGAGGTAGTTCTTTGAAAAGATTAATAAAATTGACAAACACTTGGCTAGACTCACTAAGATAAAAACAGAAAAGACACTAATAAAATCAGAAATGAAAGAAGGGAAGTTATCACTGATGCCACAGAAATACAAAGGATCATCCAAGAATACTATGAAGGACTAATATCACCAAATTCAATAACCTACAAGAAATGCACAAGTTCTTAGAAACATATAGACTTCCTAGGCTGAATCTCGAAGAATTGGAAAATCTAAATAGACCGATCACCAGTAAGGAAATTGAATCAGTCATCCGAAACCTTCCCAAAAGCAAAAATTCTAGACCAGATGGCTTCACTAATGAATTCTACCACACCTTCAAAGAAGATACCTGTCCTATTCAAACTCTTCCAAAAAATTGAAGAGACAATACTCCCTAACTCATTTTATGAGGCCAACATTACCCTGATACGAAAACCTGGTAAGGATAACAAAAAAAAGGAAAACTACAAACCAGTATCTCTGATGAACACAGATGCAAAAATCCTAAACAAAACTCTAGCAAAACGAATGCAACAATGCATTAAAAAGATTATTCATCACGACCAAGTAGGGTTCATTCCAGTGGCACAAGGATGGTTCAACATATGCAAATCCATCAATGTGATACATCACATAAACAAAATAAAGGACAAAAATCATATGATTATATCAATTGATGCAGAAAAAGCATTTGACAAGATACAATATCCATTTGTGATTAAAACACGTAATAAATTGGGTATAGAAGAAAAATACCTTAACTTAATAAAGGCCATACAGGACAAACCCTCAGCTAATATCAGAATTAATGGTGAAAAACTGAAGCCCTTTCCTCTATGTTCAGTAACATGACAGGGGTGTCCCCCATCAGCTCTGCTTTTCAACGTAGTGTTGCAAGTTTGCACCAGAGCAATCATGCAAGAGAAAGAAATAAAAGGCACCCAAGTTGGGAATTAAGAGCTTACATTGTCACTCTTTGCAGATGACATGATGCTACATACAGAAAACCCTAAAGACTCCATCAAAATGCTATTAGAAACAATGAACGAATATAGTAAAGTTGCCAGCTACAAAATCAACATACAAAAGTCCATTGCATTCCTATATACTAACAATAAAATCTCAGAACCAGAAATAAAAAATAAAAACAAAAACAAAAACAAAAAACAATTCCTTTTGCAATTGCAACAAAAAGAATAAAATACCTAGGAATAAACTTAACCAAGGATGTGAAAGACCTATATGCTGACAACTATAAGACATCTTTTTAAAAAATTGAAGAAGACACAAAGAAATGGAAAGACATTCCATGCTCATTTATTGGAAGAATCAACATAGTTAAAATGGCTGCATTACCCAGAGCAATACACAGATTTAATGCAATCCCCATCAAAATCCCAATGGCATTTTTTAAAGAAATAGAACAAAAAAAATCATCAGATTAGTATGGAACATCAAAAGACCCGGAATTGCCAAAGGAATTCTAAGAAAAAAGAACAATGCTGGACGTATCACACTCCCTGACTTAGCTTATACTACAGGGCAACATTAATCATAACAGCATGGTATTGGCAGAAAAACACAGAGACCAATGGAAGAGAACTGAGAACCTAGAAAGAAACGAACATAAATATGGACAGATAATTTTTGACAAAAAAGCTAAAAACATACAATGGAGAAAAGACAGCCTCTTCAATATGGTGCAGGGAAAATTGGAAAGCCATATGCAAAAAATGAAACTGGATTGCTATCTGTCACCATGTACCAAAATTAATTCAAAATGGATCAAAGACTTAAGCATAAGACCTGAAACAATAAACTGCATAGAAGAAAACATAGGTACTAAACTTGTGGACCTTGGGTTCAAAGAGCATTTTATGAATTTGACTCCAAAGGCAAGGGAGGTAAAGACTAAAATAAATGAATGTGACTATATCAAACTTAAAAGTTTCTGCACAGCAAAATAAATGATCAACAAAATAATGAATCAACCAACTGAATGGGAGAAGAGTTTTGCAAACAGAGCCTCCGATAAGAGGCTAATATCAAAAATATACAAGGAACTCATACAACTCAACAACAACAAAAAAACAACCCAATTGAAAAACGGGCAGAGGACCGGAAGAGACCTTTCTCCAAAGAGGACATACAAATGGCAAATAGACATATGAAAAAATGTTCAGCATCGCTAGTCATCAAAGAAATGCAAATAAAAACCACAATGAGATATTACCTCACCCCAGTTCAAATGTCTATCATCAATAAGACAAATAGTAACAAGTGTTGGAGAGCCTGTGGAGAAGAAGGGACCCTCATACACTGTTGGTGGGAATGCAGACTGGTGCAGCCGTTATGGAAGGCAGTGTGGAGGTTCCTTAAAAAATTATGAATAGAATTACCATATGACCCAGCAATCCCTCTCCTGGCTATCTCTCCCAAAAATCTGAAAACATTTATCCATAAAGACAAGTGTGCTCCAATGTTCATTGCAACTTTATTTACAGTGGCCAAGACATGGAAACAACCAGAATGTCCTTCCACAGATCAATGGATAAAGAAATTGTAGCATATATACACAATGGAATAATATTTGGCGGTAAGAAAAGATGAAATAGTACCATTTGTGACAACGTGGATGGATCTTAAAATTATAATTTTAAGTGAAATAAGTCAGATGGATTAAGCATCTACATCATCCCTGAGGTGGTCTCCCTAATGAGACAAGTGTCCCTCGATACCCTACAAAATCTTTACAACATTATTGATTACATTCCCCAAATTTACTTTCATATCCCTGTGGCAATCTTGTGGTTACTGACTGTGCTTTCTAATCCCCTCACCTTCCCTGTTATCCCCACCCCCATCCCATCTAGCAACCCTCAGTTTTTCCTCTATGTCTCTGAGACTGTTTCTGATTAGTTCATTCATTTATTCTTTTCTTTAGATTCCATATATAAGTAAGATCGTATGGTATTTGTCTTTCTCTGTCTGACTTATTTCACTTAACAAAATGTTCTCTAGTTCCATCCACATTGTTGCAAATGGTAAGATTTCATTCTTCTTTATGGCTGTGTAGTACTCCATTGTATAAATGCACCACAGTTTCTTAATCCAGTCCTCTACCGATCACTGCACTGTACACCTGAAGCTGAAGCTGAACAATAATGAATGTCAACTACAATTTGATATATATATACTGGATATATATGTACACACACACACAAGAAGCGGAGTACAACATTAGGAATAGAGACAGTGGAAATGTAATGTCTGTGTGCGATGTCAGAGGGGTAGTGGATGGGGGGGGTTGTCACTGTGTGAGGGATATAAATGATAAATGTCTAACTATTACATTGTTTTGTGTACCTGAAACTAATAAAAAAAGTGTTTACAGATATAAAAACATAAATAGAAATAAAATTCAAAAAAAAAAAAGAAGTCAGATGTAAAAAGCAGAGAACCATATGATTTCACTGATATGTGGTGTGTAAAACTGAAAACAACAAAAGAACAAGACAAACAAATGATGGAAAAAAACTCATACACATAGACAATAGTCTAGGGGTTACCTGAGGGTAAGGGGTGAAGGGGGCTCTAGAAGAGGGTAAATAGTGTCTAATATACGACGATGGAAAAAGAACTGACTCTGGGTGGTGAATACACAATGTGAGATATAGATAATGTATTACAGAATTTTACACCTGAAATCTATGTAACTTTACTAACAATTATCACCCCAATAAACTTTAATTAAAAAAAAAAGAAATAGTGCTGATGTGTTATCCCTATCTTGGGTGCAAATATGTATGTGTTGTTACTGGGTACATACAGAGAAATGGCATTCTGGGTTCATACTTCTAAAGAGTTTTGCAAACTATCCGACCAATATTACACTGCTACTCAGTGTTCATGAAAGTTTTGTCCACATTCTCACCAGCTCCTGGGTCCATCAATTTTATTTCTTTTTGAAGTTTGTTTCTTAGATGGATTATTAAGATTTATTGGGTTTTTGTACTTTACAGTTAGTAGAAGCTCTTTCTATACAATAGTTATTACATGCATCTCTCATATATGTTCCACAGATTTTTTTTTCCCACTTTTCCAAGTTTTGTTTCCTTAATAGCAGACCCTGAGACAAGGATGCAATTTGTTAGGAAGATGATCCTAAGAAGCACCAGTAGTTAAGTGGGAAAGAGAAACAACGGCACAATAAACAATTTATTTTTGCCCACAACTGAGATTTAGTCCCACTGGAAGACTGTGTAGAACTTAATTCAGATTTGTTCAAGAAGTGAGGAAGCTGGGGTATTTATGTACCTACTACCATACTCGTATATCATTGGTCGAGAGCTATTCCTGCAGGTTACTGCATGGCACTTTTAAGATGGACCAGGTATGGACTGACGGCACTTTTACTACCGGGAAAAACAAATGAGCAAAACCCCGCAGACAGAGAGTTACAAGTATTTTTAGTATAAACCATCTGAAGTAAAGAAAAAAATTAAAAGAAGAAATGAATAATATAAATAGCAAACATAAAACAGAGGGGATCAACAAACCCAAAACTTGTTTTTTTGAGAAAACCAATACAATTGATTAAACTCTTGTACATCTAAACAAATGGAAAAAAGAGAGGGAAGGCAAAAATAACTAATACTGGCAATGAAAAGTTATAACTATAGATCCCACCAAGTTTAGAAAAAGACTAATATGAAAACAGTTGTGCTACCAACTTTGAAAACTTACCTATAATGGAGGAATTTCAAGAAATATAAAAAAATAAAACTGACTCAAGAAATTGAGATCATAATTTTCCTGCCATTATTAAAGAAAGTGAGTTCATAATTGAAAATTTTACTATGCAATTGAAAATCATCTTATTTTTCAGTAATATCTAATATTAAGCAACAATTTTCACTAAACTTAAGAAGACACTCTTACCATTTTGTTTTAAGGGGCTACTATAACTTTGATGCCAAAAACTAACAAGGAGAGTACAATAAAAGGAAATTGCAGAACAATCACTTCTGAACTCACAATTCAAAATTCTAAATAAAATATTGACACATTAAACTAATCAATTAATAGGAAATTTTATTGTATAACATTTAAATGAGTTTTCACAGAAAAAAATAATCGGTTCAGTATTAGAAAGTCAAAAAAAGTTGCTGTCATTAAAATACTCGAGCTAAAATAAAGAAAAGGTAGCTTGATGAAATTTAACATTCACCATAAAGCAAAAAATTAAAAAAAATACAAATAAAGAAGATAACTTTGCTAATTTGGAGAAAAGGTAATCTACAAAAACCTATAGCAAACAACATTTTAAATATAAAATGTCTGATGCTTTCCTTGTGAAATCAGGAAGTCAAGAATGCCCACTGAAGTTCCTAACTAGTTAACCAAAGCAAGCAGAACAATTAAAAAAATAATATTGGAAACAACAAAATATTAAAATGTTTATTCAAAGATTATATAATATGCATGCTGAATATCTAAATTAATTTATAATTATAAAATTACTACATTGTAAGCTGTAACGCTTCAGATCATCTCAAAAACCCGCAATCCACATGACTTAAATTGAACTGAAAGTTGAGCTGGACAATCACTTGGTCGTGTATACTAACACAGAAACCTTTATATACCAATTTCTGAATCAAAAATTTAGTTTAAGTAGTATGAGCTTTCATCCCTAACATTACTTGTAATTTCAAACTTACTAAACATTAGTGGGAACAGATATTGGACTATGCATTTCAAGGTTGCCATAGAATCATGTCCCGATTTGCTACTGACTAACTCTTACCAGTACTCTCAAAGAGAAATAATATTTCTACTTAGTTTGACATTTTATCACAGAGCAATTTAGTATTGATTAACTTCCTGACCGTCTCCTTCACATCTTTGTTCCTGAGGCTGTAGATCAGTGGGTTCAGCATGGGAATCACCACTGTGTAAAACACAGAAGCCACCTTGACCATGAGCCATGAACTTTTGGAGTTCGGAACACAGTAGAGAAAAAGGATTGTCCCATGGAAGATGGTAATGGCAGTCAGGTGGGAGGCACAGGTGGAGAAGGCTTTGTGGCGCCCCCCAATGGAAGGCATCTTCATGACAGTGATAAAAATAAAAACATAGGAGGTAAGAATGATCATCAGGCTGCTTATTTCATTGAATGTGGCAGAGACTAAAATGATCTTCTGGCTAATGTAGGGGTCAGAGCAGGACACAGCAACAACAGCAGCATGCTCACAGACAAAGTTATTTATGAAGTTAGTCCCACAAAACGATAAGCTCAACAAAAAGTATGTAAATGTTAAGGAACAGGCTATACCCCAAGAGTATGATGCACTCACCAACAGGGAAGAAAGCTTCCGAGACATGACGACGGTGTAGAGCAGAGGGTTACACACCGCCACAAATCGGTCATACGCCATCACTGCCAACAGGAATGTTTCCGTCACCACAAATATGCAGGCAAAGAAGAACTGCATGATGCATCCCGTGAAGGAGATGGTTCTGTCTTCTACCACCAAGTTTTCTAACAGTTTGGGTGTAACTACTGTAGAGTAACAGAAATCAACGAAGGACAAGTGGCTGAGGAAAAAGTACATGGGGGTGTGGAGTCTGGGGTTGATTTTGATAACCGTGATCATGCCCAGGTTCCCCAACACAGTGACCATGTAGATGGTCAGGAATACCAGGAATAGGGGCACCTGGACATCGGGAAACTCTGAGAAGCCCAAGAGCATGAAAGTGACTTCACCACTCTGATTGTCACGGTTCCTATGGACAAAATAGGAAAGCTCATTCAGAGAAATGAGAAGCAAAATTTGAAATAGGTAGAAGAATAGAAGAAATGTTGAGAGGCTCAAATGGGTTTCTAAGAGTGTTACTGAAAATGCTAGACTTCCACTGTTACTTTATTTCCGAAGTTAGTATTCACTTATATAACAATTATATAGTAAACAAGAAATCTGTGGGAATGGAATAATCCAATACAAAGTAAGGCAAGAAGAACAAAAACAGAGTAGACCATGCTTTATTTCAATGTTGTCATAAGCAGCTGACATCATGGCCCACTCTAACGCTTTGCATGAATTTGAGCTTACGGTAGTAAAAATAGTTTCACTGGAGGAAATACATATCATGAGACTATACAGTTTCTTACCTGCCTCGCCTCTAAAGTTATGACACAATTAACTTATAACTGTTACATTTTTTAAAATACTAACCTCCCTGTAAAATTGTCCATATAATATTTTCTTGGTTGTTCTATCTCCTTTTTGGTGCCCCTCAGACTCCTAGTAACCCAATACACTCAACACATTCTGGGGCTGTGCTGTACATGTTTACCAAGCTTATCTCTCATGTTGAATTCATTTTGAAAAATTGTTAAAGGTTATTTTTCATGGCATATTACATTAATCATCAGGAGGTGTTCATAACAAACTGCACTGTGTCTTCAGGGATACCTTGTTTCCCTGAAAATAAGACCTAGCCAGATAATCAGCTCTAATTTGTCTTTTGGAGCAAAAATTAATGTAAGACCCAGTCTTATTTTACTACAATATAAGACCTGGTATAGTATAATATAATAATATAATATAATGATATAATGTAATGTAATGTAATGTAATATAATATAATATAATATGATATAATATAATACTGGGTCTTATATTAATTGTTGCTCCAAAACACACATAAGAGATGATTCCGGCTAGGTCTTATTTTCGGGGAAACAGGGTAGATGAAACAATTGAATGAAAAGCTTTTCTTTTTCCAATGTGATATATGTTGGAAGTTGGGTAAGTGACAAATAATAACTTGAAAGTGTTGGACAATGAATATAAATTTCAGGCTGCAGCAAAAATACATTTTTTCATTTTTAATTAAGTTTAAACTTTTCCAAGGACAAATGTCAGGATAGAGAGCCATATCAAACAGGACACTATAATATCTCTTGAATATTACTTGATGCCACTAGACATTTCCTCAAAAGTAAAATAATGTCAATAATATAAAATTTAAATCACTAGAATGGAAGTAGATACATTGATGAGGAATTCAAAGTCTGGAAGACATAGTGCGATGCATAGTAGATATTCATCTTATATATTGGAATTATGGGTTATTGGGGTGATTTCAAAAACTTACATAAGTGTGAAAATCAGGCCAAAGCATGGACAGCTGTCAACCGGTAAGTACACTTGGGAACACAGTGTAGAAATTCTTTTCTCTAGAACCCACAAGATAGAAACCCTGTAGGATTTCAGTTGAACACTTAGTCTAAGATGCATAATTATATATTTCCTCACCCTCCTATAGATTTTCTCATCACACTAGTTTTTCTCTGATTCCCACATACTTGTGTATATAGGAAAGATATCTTCCGAAGACCAATTCCACAACAGTTCCTCTCTAGCAATCCTTTAGAAGGTCTTAGCACTGCAAAGCTAGACTACGGCTATATTTCCCAGCCACATTCCTGCAATTTAAAATGTCCTACACAACACGGTGGAATAATTCCCTATGATTGGTTTAACTTGACAATCAATGACTATTAAGATCCCAAATACTTTTTTTTTAGTGAATGCATGAAATATACACTGTGCAGCCTGGCTTTTCCAAAACTGCTTGGGTCTATAAATTCAAACTCACTACCACATAACATATCTTTCTTTAATCATAGTGGGTTTATGAAGCTCTGTTACACTGCACATGCCCATTTGCATATAGTTTATATTCCCATTTTCTTCTCACTCTCATAATGTTTCATTTTGCCACTTACTATTATCAACATTGCTCATTGTTCCTTCTCTTTTGTATACATACAAACATTAATGTTTATAACTCACAATTACTATATGCTGTATGCGATCATTGACAGATATGGTTGTTCCTGTCACTTTCTTCTTTAGAGAATAGAGGAAGTGCAAAGACAACGCCTATTTTTTTTTAAATCATTTTGTATTTGCCAAAATATTTATTTCATTGCTGGCTACATGTTAGATATCCAAATGAGGGAAAGCAGGATGAACATCACCTAAAAGAAAGAAGGAATCAGAATATAATACCGTAAGCCCTCTCCTAACCGAACTAAGTGGATTTGTGGGCACTTTGTTCTACCCTGCAAAGATTCCCGGAACCTCATACTTTCCTTCTAAAGTAAAACAAAAGACTGAATCAACTCACCTAAATACAGAAGCTCGTGCGTGAGTCATTAATGAAGAACCCTCTGCTAAGATTAATGAAAAGAAGAATGCTTTGCTTAGTATTTAATTAATACAAGCAGGCCTGAAAACAAGAGTAGTCATCAACAGTATATTTCATTAAATGTTTCGTATAAGTTATTTTTCTTCTCACCTATTAAGAAACTCAGAGATACCAACAATAAAGATCATACCTGAAAACTAAATTCAGGCACCGCACTGTCCCAAATATGTACCATCAAGACCGTAGGGAAGTGGAGACTAGAGAATATCACTGAAGTATTGCCCTGAAGATTGCAATTCGACTAATTAGATGTTAGCACTGTCCCAGGTGATATCTTGATTGCACATTATTTTCCTAAAACCCTGGGGCATTTGTATTATCAACGTTACTCAATTAAACTTAAGAAAAATAAACAAGACTATATATATCTTGACTTTATATGGATGTAAAATACACATTGTTGGTGGCAGTCTAAAATGGTTCAGATACTGTGGAAATCAGTTTGGCGGTACCTCGTATAGATAAACATAGAAATACTATTAGTCCCAATGCATAGCAAAACATTTGGCCTTGCACAAAAAGAAATTGGCCTGTGTCCTCAGTTTCTGAGAGGTAATCTATGTTTTTCCCAATGGTAGTGCCTATTTAGGGAGGCGGGGTTGGCCACACCTGATCAAGGTGGTGCTGGTCATATTTGATAATGTTAAGGTGGGTGCTTCCCATGTCAGAATGATTAACCATGTGATTTAGGGTTGAGGTTTAGGTAAGAGGTATTAGGCAACTTGGAAGCTGAGCTCAACCATGTGGGCAACCAATCAATCAATCACACCTATGTAATCAAACCCTAACAAAAACTGAACACTGAGGCTTATGTAAACTTCCCTGGTTGGCAATAATCCATGTATATTTTCACATGTTACTATTGGGATGGTAACATGTCCTAAGGACAAATGGAAGCTTCTCTCATGGACCCTTCCTAGGCTCTGTCCTACGTGTCTCTTCCTTTGGGTGATTGATCTGTATCCTTTCCTGTGATAAACTGTATCTGTGAGTATAGTTTTCAGTGAGTTGTTTCAATCCTTCCAGCAAATTGGTGTACCAAAGAGTGGTTTTGAGAATTCCTGAGACTTGTAATTTGTGTCAGAAGTGAGTTCAGTATTAGTTGTTGTATTCTCAAACCTCACAGTTTGGCTAACTCCAGGTACCCAGCAATTCCATTCCTCAATATATGCCAAATAGAATTGATAACAGGTACTCAGACAAACACACATGCATATCTGTAGCAGCTCCATTCACAAGAGCCCAAAGGTCAAACAACACAAATGTCCTTCAGTAAATCAATGAATAAACTAAATGTGGTACACACATATGATGGAATGTTATTCAACCATAAAAAGGAATAAAGTACTGATATATGTTAAGATGTAGATGAACCTTGAAAACATTATGCTAAATGAAAGAAGCCAGGCACAAATGTCACATATTGCATAATTCCCTTTACAGGAAATGTACAGAATCCTAAGGGATCTATCTAATACATCAAAGCAAACACAGTGAGTCAGCCAGAATGGTGAAACAAAGAAACATGTCCCAAACAAAAGAACAGAAGAAATTTCCAGAATTGGAACAAAAAGAAATAGAGGTATCAGAGACAACCTATCAGAGACAGAGTTCAGAACACTGATGATCAGAATGTTTAAGGAGCTTAGTGATGACATAAAGAAGGATAGAGAAATCATAATGAACAATCAGTTAGAACTAAAGAATACAATAACTGAAATAAAGAACACATTTGAAGGAATTACCAGCAGGTTAGATGAGGCAGAGGATTAAATCAGCGACTTAGAAGACAAATTAGCAGAGATCACCCAAACAGAACAACAAAAAGAAAAGAGGATAAAAAACAAAGAAAATGGTTTAAGAGACCTCTGGGATAACATCAAGCGCAACAACATGCAAATCATAGAAATACCAGAAGGTGAAGAGAGGGAGCAAGTGATTGAGAACACATTTGAAGAAATAATGACCGAAAACTTCCCTACCTGATGAAGGAAAGTGACATCCAAGCCCAGCAACTGCAGAGAGTTCCAACCAGGATAAACCCAAACAGGTCCACCCCAAGACACATTATAGTTAAAATGGCAAAGGTTGAAGACAAAGAGAGAATCCAAAAAGTAGCAAGAGAAAGACAGTGGGTTACATACAAGGGAACTCCTATAAGACTATCAAATAACTTTTCTACAGAAACTTTGCAGGCCAGGAGGGAGTGTCAGGAGGTACTCAAAGTGATGAAAAACAAAGGCCTACAACCTAGATTGCTTTATCCAGCAAGGCTGTCATTTAAAATTGAAGGAGAGATAAAGAGCTTCCCAGAAAAGAATAAGCTAAAGGAATTTATTATCACCAAGCCAACTGCAGAAAATATTAAAAGGGCTTCCGTAAACAAAGAAAGATGAAAAAAATCTAACTACAAATAAAAAAAATGGCAATAGCTATGTACCTATCAATAATCACTTTAAATATAAATGGATTAAATGCTCCAATCAAAAGACATAGGGTGGTTGAGTGGATAAGAAAGCAAGACCCTTGTGTATGCTGTATACAAGAGACTCACCTCAGATCAAAAGACACCCACAGGCTGAAAGTGGAGGATTGGAGTAAGAAATTTCATGCAAAAGGAAATGAGAAAAAATCTGGAGTTGCAATACTTATATCTAAAAAAATAGACTTTAAAATGAAGAATATATTAAAAGACAAAGATGGGCACCGCATAATAATAAAGGGATCGATGTGACAAGAGGACATAACCCTAGTAAACATCTATGCACCCAACATAGAAGCACCTAAATATATAAAACAGATATTGACTGACATAAAGACAGAGATCAACAGTAACACTATCATAGTAGGGGACTTCAACACACCTCTGACAACAAGGGACAGGTCTTCCAGACAGAAAATCAATATGGAAACAATGACCTTAAATGAAACATTGGGCTAATTGGATTTAATCAATATTTTCAGAGCATTTCACCCCAAATCTGCAGAATACATGTTCTTCTCAAGGGCACATGGGACATTTTCCAAGACAGACCATATGTTAGGCCACAAAACAAGTCTTGATAAATTTAAGAACATTGAAATCATACCAATTGTCTTCTTTGACCACAGAAGTATGAAATTAGAATTCAACTACAGGGACAAAACTGGAAGACACACAAATACATGGAGGCTGAATAACATGTTACTAAGTAATGAATGGCTCAACAAAGAGATCAAGGAAAAAAATCTAAAGATATCTCAAGACAAATGAAAATGAAAACACGTTGACCCAAAATCTATGGGATGCAGCGAAAGCAGTCCTAAGAGGGAAATACATAGCAATGCAGGCCTACATAAAGAAACAATAAAAATCACTAATAAACAGTTTATCTTCACACTTAAGGGATCTGGAAAAAGAACAGCAAAATAAATCCAAAGGGAGTACAAGAAAGGAGATAATAAAGATCAGAGTGGAAATTAATGAAATAGCAACCAAAAAAACAATACAAAAGATCAATGAATCCAAGACCTGGTTTTTAGAGAAGATAAACAAAATCGACAAACCTTTAGCCAGATTCATCAAAAAAAAAAAGAGAGAGAGAGAGAGGACCCAAATTAATAAAATCAGAAATGAAAGAGAAGTGACAACAGACACCACAGAAATACAAAAAAAACTTAAAAAATTACTATGAGCAACTATATGCCAACAAATTAGACAATCTGGAAGAAGTGGACAATTTTCTAGAAGCATACAACCTTCCAAGGCTAACTCAAGAAGAAACGGAAAACATGAATAGACTGATTACCACCAGGGAAATTGAATCAGTAGTCAATAAGCACCCAAAAAACAAAAGCCCTGGATCAAATGGCTTCACAGGTGAATTTTACAAAACATTCAAAAAAGAAT
The DNA here is from genome assembly GCF_004115265.2 of Rhinolophus ferrumequinum. NCBI lineage: Eukaryota > Metazoa > Chordata > Mammalia > Chiroptera > Rhinolophidae > Rhinolophus > Rhinolophus ferrumequinum. The sequence goes on from NC_046294.1 coordinate 12,500,901, forward strand.
TATCACCTATTCTCCTCAAAGTATTCCAAAAGGAAGGCTCCCAAACACTTTTTATGAGGCCACTATCACCCTGATCCCAAAAGCAAAGACATTACGAAAAAAGAAAACTACAGGCCAATATCCCTAATGAAGTTAGATGCAAAAATCTTCAACGAAATATTAGCAAACAGAATTCAGCAATACATTAAAAAGATAATACACAACAATCAATTGGGATTCATTCCTGGTATGCAAGTGTGGTTCAATATCCACAAATCAATTAATGTGATATATACCACATTAACAAAATGAAAAATGAAAATCATATGATCATATTGATAGATGCAGGAAAAGCACTTGACAAAATCTAGCAGCCATTCATGATAAAAACTCTTAAGAAAGTGGGATTAGAGGGACCATATCTCAACATAATAAAGGCCATATATGATAAACCCTAACATCAGCTAACATCAGACTCAATGGGGAAAAGCTAAAACCATTCCCCTTAAGATCAGGAACAAGGCAAGGTTTCCCACTTTCTCCACTTCCATGCAGCAGAGTGCTGGAAGTTCAAGACATAGCAATCAGACGAGAAAAAGAAATAAAAGGCATCCGAATTGGTAAGAGGAAGTAAAATTGTCATTATATGCAGATGGCATCATACTATATAGAGAGAACTCTAAAGACTCCACCAAAAAACTATTAGAACTGATAAATGAATTTAGTGAAGTAGTAGAATACAAAATTAATATTCAGAAATTAGTTGCATTAGTATATAACAATAATAAAACATCAGAAGGAGAAATTAAGAAAACAATCCCATTTACAATTGCTTCAAGGACTATAAAATACCTGGGAATAAATTTAACCAAAGAAGTAAAGGGTCTGTACTCAGAAAAGTATAAGACACTGAGAAATTAAAGAAGACGCAAATAGATGGAAACACATACCATGCTCATGGATAGGAAGAATTAATATTGTTAAAATGTCCATATTTCCTAAGGTAATATACAGATTCAATGCAATTCCCATCAAACTACCAAGGACATTTTTCACAGAAATAGAACATGTAATCCTAAAATTTATATGGAACCATAAAAGACTCTGGATAGCCTCAGCAATCTTGAGAAATAAGAACAAAATGGGAGGTATAATGATAGCTGACATCAAATTATACTACAAGGCTACAGTAACCAAAACAGCATGATACTGGCACAAAAACAGACACATAGATCAATGAAACAGAATAGAGTCCAGAAATAATACCATGCCTGTATGGTAATTTAATCTACAACAATGGAAACAAGAATTTACGGTGGGGTGAAGACAGTCTATTCAATAAATGGTGCTGGGAAACCTGACAGACACTTGTGAAAAAATGAAGCTGGACCACTCCTTACACCACATATGAGAATAAATTAAAAACGGATTAAAGACTTAAAGGTAAGATCTGAAACAATAAAACTCATAGAAGAAAATATAGTAAGAAAGTTTACAGACATTACCCGGAGTAAGATTTTTACTGATATATTTCTTTGGGCAAGGGAAGTAAGAGAAAAAAAATAAACATGTGGGATTACATCAAACTAAAAAGTTTTTTCACAGCAAAGGAAACCATCAATAAAACAAAAAGGGATCCTACTGAATGGGAGAAGATATTTGCCAATGATATATCCGATAAGGGGTTAATATCCAAAAATTATTTAAAAACTCACTAAACTCAACCCCAAAAAAACAAACAACCCAATTAAAAAATGGGCAGAGGACATGAAGAGACATTTTTCTAAAGAGGACATACAGAGGGCTAACAGACATATGAAAAAATGTTCAACCTCAACCTCATTAATCATTAGAGAAATGCAAATAAAAACTACAATGAAATACCACCTCACCCTAGTCAAAATGGCTATCATCAATAAATCAACAAACAACAAGTTCTGGCGAGGATGTGGAGAAAAGTAAACCCTTGTGCACTGTTGGTGGGATTGCAGATTGGTGCAGCCACTATGGAAAACAGTATGGAGGTATCTCAAAAATCTGAAAATGGAACTACCTTATGACCTAGCAATTCCACTGCTAGGGATCTATTCAGAGAAATCCAAAACTCTAATTTGAAAAAAATGTATGCACCCCTATGTTTATTGCAGCACTATACACAATAGCCAAGACATGGAAACAACCGAAATGCCCATTGGTAGATGACTGGGTTAAGAAACTGTGGTACATTTATACAATGGAGTACTACGCAGCCATAAAGAAGAATGAAATCTTACCATTTGTAACAATATGGATGGACCTAGACAACATTATATTAAGTGAAATAAGTCAGACAAAGAAAGACAAATACCATACGATCTCACTGATATATGGAATCTAAAGAAAAGAATAAATGAATGAACTAATCAGAAACAGTCTCAGAGACATAGAGGAAAAACTAAGGTTGCTAGATACGGGGGGAGTGGGGATAAGGGGGAAGGTGAGGGGATTAGAAAGCACAATGGGTAGCCATAAGATTGCCACAGGTATACAAAGTCAATTTGGGGGACGTAATCAATAATGTAGTAAAAATTTTGTAAGGTATATGATGGACACTTGTCTCATTAGGGAGACCACCTCAGTGATGGTGTAGATGCCTGATCACTGCACTATACACCTGAAGCTGAAGGTGAACAATAGTGAATGTCAAGGGCTGGCCCGGTGGCTCAGGTCGTAGGAGCTCCGTGCTCCTAACGCCGAAGGCTGCCGGTTCGATTCCCACATGGGCCAGTGGGCTCTCAACCACAGGGTTGCCAGTTCGACTCCTCAACACCCACAAGCAATGGTGGACTGCACCCCCTGCAACTAACTATGGCTTCTGGACCTGGAACTGAACTGCACCCTCCACAACTAAGATTGAAAGGACAACAACTTGACTTGGAAAAAAAGTCCTGGAAGTACACACTGTTCCCCAAGAAAGTCCTGTTCCCCTTCCCCAGTAAAATCTTTAAATAAAAAAATAAATGAATGTCTACTACAATTATATATATATATTTACAAGAAGTTGAGTACAACATTAGGAATAGTGGCAGTGGAAATGTAACGGCTATATGTGATGTCAGAGGGGTAGTAGATGGGGGGAGGGGAGTTATCATTATGTGAGGGATATAAATAATAAATGTTTAACTACTACATCGTTTTGTACACCTGAAACTAATAAAATAATTAAATTAAATAAAGGATATTGCATTTTCTGCATTGTCACTATGCATAACTTTGTGGGCTTTTTCCAACTCCCCTCTTCTTTCCCTTCCTCTCACTCTAGGGAGAAGGTCCACTCTTCTTAAACTCTACTGTAACCATTTGAGAATATATAGTCCCATATATATTTTATACTGTGCCATCCCTCCCCCTCACGCCATCCCTGTCATGGAGTGAGAAAGGCAAATGGGGAACAGTATATGGATCAATATTCCAAAAATACCATTGATCTATTTTCAAATTCACTATTTCCTCTGTCATCTTTACTCTGCTGTTAACCCCTTCTGTGAATGTCTTGTTTCAGACATTGTACATCTTAGATCTAGACTCTCCATTTCTTTGCATAAGTTTTTTTTGTTGTTGTTTAGTTTTTTACTTTAAGCCTGTGTCAAGCACATTAAGGGTACTCTCAGACGTTGAGACTATTGAATGTTGTCCAAGATTTTTCCTGACTGGCAAAATCATAATATAACTTTGAACTTTGGGACAAACTACAATGTTAAGAAAGGTTACAGGAACAAGAAAACAAAACACTTTTTAAGCAGAGAAGACAGTCTGAGCCAAGGTAGGAATTTGGATGTTCATGTTTCTATCAATTAGAAGTAGGGTTTTTGCAGGTTGCAGTATGAGAGAAGGTTAGAGAATCAGAGGAACCAAACTGTGTAAGGAATGCATTTAGGATTAGTGTCGTTTGTTGAACCCTATAATAGGGTTCAATGTCAACATGACAAGCATGGAATAATGAAGACTCTGTTGCTGTGAAAAGGTATAGGTATGGGTAGAGGTGAATGAATTGATTCAATTCTAATATAATCATGGCATTCAATGCGGATGCATTAATAGTTTATATAGAAGAAAGAGGTAACTTCCATTCTCATTTTAGTTTGGAAGGGAGCATTATATTATTGAAAGCATGTCATTGTAGGTAAGCCAATGGTTCCCAGTAACAAATGATAATTGTATAGGTACCTTGCAATGTCAAGTAATCAACAGTGACATTATATATGGGAACTAGAGCACCTAGCATCTAATAAACCGATCAATGTGAAAATGTCTGTAATACAACTGTTGTTGGGAATGCAGACTGGTGCCGCCGCTATGGAAGGCAGTGTGGAGGTTCCTCAAAAAATTACGAATAGAATTACCATATGACCCAGCAATCCCTCTCCTGGGTATCTACCAAAAAATTCTGAAAACATCTACATGTAAACACACGTGTGCTCCAATGTTCATTGCAGCTTTGTTTACGGTGGCCAAGACATGGAAACAACCAAAATGTCCTTTGATAGATGAATGGATAAAGAAGTTGTGGGATATATACACAATGGAATATTATTCGGTGGTAAGAAAAAATGATATAGGAATATTTGTGACAACATGGATGGATCTTGAGAGTATAATGCTAAGCGAAATAAGTCAGACAGAGAAAGCAGAGAACCATATGATTTCACTGATATGTGGTATATAAACCAAAAACAACAAAAGAACAAGAGAACAAATGAGAAGCAAGAACTCATAGACACAGACAATAGTTTAGTGGTTACCAGAGGGTAAAGGGGTTGGGGGGTGGGAGATGAGGGTAAGGGGATCAAATATATGGTGATGGAAGGACAACTGACTCCAGGTGGTGAACACAGAATGGGATTTATAGATGATGTAATACAGAATTGTACACCTGAAATCTATGTAATTTTACTAACAATTGTCACCCCAATAAATTAAAAAAAAAATGTCTGCAATACAGAAGAAAAATAAAAGGGTACTCTGACTAATGTCTTCAAATATTTCAAGCCTAAAGTGTGAAAGGCTGGACTTGTTTTCTGTGTCTTCAAGAGAGAAAATTAATTCTATTATTTTTAAAAACACAGGAAAACCAATTGCAGAATAAAAAAAGAACTTTATCTCCATAGTGTCCAAAACCAAAGTAGTATAAATGACTCTTAGAGTCCCCGGGTTGCTCAGTTTCATGAATCAGATATAAGAAAGGGCTATACAGATATAAACTTCAATGTAAGTAAAAGGAAGCGGATGACTCTTGAGGAAGAATGCAGAAACAATAAAACTCCACAGTGCCTCTATGCATTTCCCATTCTCTATGCATGGTCCCATATTCTGGGACTAATCCTCATATTTGAATACAGCTTTCAATAAGATCACTTCATTTTTGGTCTTCTCAAAATACTCTATTGTTTCCAAGTTATCTTTGTGCTTCTCAAAGCCCAGAACGTATGCATATCTAACCGGTTGTTTTAATTGCCCATTCAATAAACGTAACTATGATATTAATTAAATAGTCATATTCTAACCTTGCGAACCAGTAAGGATTTGGATCTATTCAAGATTTATTAATTCTTGCCTGTCAATGAGGAGACCATTAATGCAAGCATATAAAAGAATATAAAATAGCATACTATGAGAAGAAATGCAATTCAAAATGGCCTCCCAAATCCAGTATGATAGATGATGGATGACAAATAGACATAGACGCAGACGTAGATATAGAATACCTTTGAGAATGGAAAGTATAAAGTATATGACCATGACTAGTGCTCTATGTTTAGGATAATTCTCAATTAATTGATTACAGGAATTTTCTTTATCTTTCTCTGATCTAAGCTGGGTCTCCTGCATGACACATATTTCAGAAAATATTAAAGAGTAAAGGTAAATCTAATACGGATATCTTAATTTCCAGTCTAGTATAATTTCTTATTACACATGAGGGAACTTTTTGTTTGTTTTAAGTTTATCCTAGCTTGACATAATGAGAAAAAAATGATGGTTTTCTTTTTTTAATTACAGTTATTGGGGTGACATTACTTAGTAAAATTATATAGGTTTACATTGTACAATTCTATAATACATCATCTACATATTGCCTTGTGTGTTCACCACCCAGTCAGTTCTCCTTCCATCACCATATATTTGACCCCCTTGACCCTCTTCTACCAACCCTTCCCCTTTTATCCCCTGGAAACCACTAAATTGTTGTCTGTGTCTATTATTTTTTGTTTCTTTGTCTTGTTCGTTTGTTGCTTCAAGTTTCAGTTTATTGCTTTCAGAACATAAGAACAAGGTTCTCGACTTGTTCTTATTTCACTTAGCATGATAACCTCAAGATCTATCCATTTGATTTATCTGTAAAGATATATTTACCCCGATGTTCATTGCATTCATGGTGCCAATACATGGAAACAATCAAAGAGTCCTTTGATAGATGATTGGATAATAGAAGATATGATACATATATGCAATGTAATATTACTCAACCATTAGAAAAGATGAAATATGTTGGTTTTAATTTTCCTCAATATTGCAACTTAGGCACTCATCTATTTGTAGTCTTATTCTCAACTGAATTACATACTAATTAGTAAGTTTTTTTCATGTGGTGCAGTACAAAATCCCTCCACAAAAATCATAGCAGTCTGAATTTCTTTCCTTAACAAGTAAAACAAAAATGACTTCCACTAGATGGCAGTGTGATACCATAATTTAAATCAAGACACTAACATCTCAGTGTATTAAATGCTTTAAAGAGAGTAACCGAGAGACAAATGGAAAACAAAATGTTTTGGTCATAGTTTGAATATACCTTGAATTTTCATTCATTCCACAGCCTTTTCTTTCAGAGATAAGGGAACACATGTTCAAAGATAGTAAATTACTTGACCACATTCAAGCATCAACTCAGCTTTAATTTTTATCTTCGTTTTCCTTTTTATTAATATTGAGCTAGAAGTAATGTGTAGAAGTGTGGGCTATTCATCACTAACGCAATCCCACATTTTGGGGATTAAAGAGTATTAACAGTTTATTTCAATTCATTTATAATAAGTGCACAAAAAGGGGGCGATTAAAAATATAGAGAGACATTAGTATAAAGAAAATAGCCTTTCCAAAAATGCAAACCTCCCTGAAAGCAAAACATAAGCAAAACAAACTAAATGGTGAAAAGCCATTTACCTATTTATATGACAAACATGTAAGTGTCATATATACATATATGTATATGTATGCATGTATACATGTAACATATCATATACAGACATAAAATATCACAGAATTGAAACAGAACATATTGATCACATTAATAGATTTAATGTCAAAGTTCTATCAAACTCATCAACAAAGAGATTCAGCAGTTAAAATTAAAGAATAAGTTAGTGATTTCATCACTAATCATCTGAGAAAGACAAATAAAAACTACAATGAGATATCACCTCACACAAGTTAAGCATACTCTAGATCAAGTAATTTCAGTACAAGCATTTACATTTATTTTTACAATCCCACTGGCTCCAAGTAATAGTAAGTGAAGATTCCACAACACTATAATTTTCAGACATTTCAAAGTAGCCAGACATCTTACTCTTCTGATACAATCCCATTTAATGTCTATTATTTCTATATAATTATAAGTACACCCACCTCTTTTATTCTCAAGTGTGGCTCAGTTTGGGCAATAAATTATATGGCTACCCTATTTATTACCAATACTACCACTTTGTTACTACAGAAAGAGGATTTTTCTAGCAAATTTTTCTAAAATTTTGTATAGTTTTCTATAAAATTCCTGATGATAACATGATTTTATTAAAATCAATAGAAAAACTTCCAATTTTCATAAACATTATTTATTACATATTTTTATTGTTTAGACTCCACAGAGACAACTTTTGCCTTTTAAATTGTTGTGATGAATGTAGACAGTCACGAACTGTGTGAAAAATACGATCCTAAATTTCGGATACTCCTTTTTAATGACGATGCAGAGAGGATGACAAGGTTATACGGCCCCTCGAGGTCTAGGATGATCATTATGAATAAAGCTTATGTACTTTTGGAGACTTATTCATGGAAACAGACAACAGGTAGATTAAAAAGAAGTACCATATGATCTCACTTATTTGCGGATTCTAAAGAAAAGAATAAGTGAATGAACTAATCAGAAACAGTTTGGGAGACAATGAGGAAAAACTGAGGGTTGCTAGATGGGCGGGAGGGGTGGGGGGTGGGGGGGAGGGTGAGGGGATTGGAGGGCAGTCGGTGACCACAGGATGGCCACGGGGTTTGAAAATTAATCTGGGGAACGTAATTTGGTGGTTACCAGAGCGTAAGGGGGTTGGGGGGGGATGAGGGTGAGGGGGATCAAATGTATGGTGATGGAAGGGGAGCTGACTCTGGGTGGTGAACACACAGTGTGACTTATGGATGATGTGATACAGAATTGCACACCTGAAATCTATGTAATTATACTAACAATTGTCACCCCAATAAATTAAAAATAAATTAAAAAAAAAAAAGATGAACTCTAGTTAGAAACTTATACATAAAATCCAAAGGGAATAAAATCAAAAAGTATAACAGAACTAGAACAAGGAAATGATGTCTCAAATTATTAGAGGAAGCTGTAAATAAGCAACACAGATCTAAAAAGAAAGTATGTTACAGTAAATTATAATATTAATAAACTGATACCAATGTCTATGATTAGTTTTATTATAGCGAAGTTCCAAGTTTAATAAACTTAAATCAAACAAATGTCATTTGAATAGGGTAAGCAATGAGGAGGGAAAGTGACTTTCAGTTGATTTGCCTTCCAATCAAAAATGGTTTCTGGCACCATACTTTCCTCAAAGCACTCTTCATCCCCATGTTTCTGAGTGTGTAGATTAGAAGGTTGAACAAGTGAGCAATGATGGTGTAGAAAAGAGCAAACACCTTATTTTCTGGAAAAGTTGTGGCTGGTCTAATATAAATAAAGAAGACAGGCACAAAAAACAGGACCACAACTGTGAGGTGAGAACTGCAAGTGGAAAGAGCTTTGGTACGGCTCTCTGCAGGGTAAGCCCTGATGGCGTAAAATATCAGAATATAAGACACCATCAAAATCACAAAAATCACCAGAGCAATCAGACCTGAATTAACAATTGCCAAGATACCAATTCTGTCTGTGTCGGTGCATGCCAATTTCAGCAAAGGATACACATCGTAGAAGTAGTGATCAACCTCATAAGACCACAGAATGGTAAAAAGACGTTGAGAAGACACAGATCTGCAGAGTGTATAAATCCCCCAGTACAACAAGCTACGATGATCATATTACAATTTTGCTTGTTCATGATGACCGCATAGTGCAGGGGCTTGCAGATGGCCACATAGCGGTCATAGGCCATCCCCGTGAGGATAAAGATCTCTATGCCACCAAGGAAGTGAAGAACAAAAAGCTGTGTCATGCAGTTATTGTAGGAAATGGTCTTTCTTTTTTTCAACAAATCAGTCATTAGTTTGGGCTTCACTGTTGATGTATAGGAAAGGTCGGCAAGTGAAAGGTAATTAAGGAAGAAATACATGGGTTGGTCAATTAGCAGACTGCATGTGATAGAAATCATTATGAGCAAATTTCCCATCCAAATAGCAATGTAGCAAAGTAAAAATAATACAAAGGATTTCAATGTCCTTGTTTTGAGATAGTCCCAAGAGAATAAACACAGTGACATTACTCCTATTTTCCATGGTCCAGGGCAGTAAAAATGCATTAACAGTTCTCTGTAAAGACATAATGCATAAGTCAATGTCAGAAATGTTCATGAAGAATATTGATGATAATACTAACATCATGAAGTTATGTTTAATGGACATAATTTCCCAAGTTAATATTCAATTTTAATAATTCTTTTTTCTAAATAATCTCATGATGATTTCTACGTTGGTCTTTCAGGGCATTATATTCAATCTCAACATTAATAAAAATGAAGGCACTCAATCAATCAAAAGATGAAATAGTGTCATTTGTGACAACATGGATGGACCTTGAGATTGTTATGCTAAGTGAAATAAGTCACACAAAAAATGTGGAGAACCATATGGTTCCACTGATATGTGGGATATAAAACTGAAAGCAACAAAGCAACAAGAGAAACAAATAAAGAAACAAAAACTCATAGACATACACAATAGTTTAGTGGTTACCAGAGGGTAAGGGAAGAAGGGGGTGATAGATGAGGGTAAACAGGACCAACCATGTGGTGATGGAAGGAGAACTGACTCTGAGTGTTGAACACACAATATGATATGTAGAACTGTACACTTGAAACCTACATAATTTTACTAACCATTGTCACCCCAATAAATTTTAATTAAAAAACATTTTTAAATTATCGTTAGCTGCCAAATATTTTCCAATTCTAAAGGAATATACAACTAAGTCCTTGGAAAGGACATTACTCTGGATCCTTTCAAACTCAGATTTGTTAAAGACACGGGTGTAAATCATACAAAGTTTTTGTTCAATGATATAGAAGTGAATGTAAAACTTAACAGTTGTCCCTAGTGGAATACATTCTACCTCAAAATAATTTTAGAATGATATAGAAAAATATTTAAAGACTTATAATATGCTACATCTATATTTACATAGTGGAAAGTTAAAACTTTTTGCAAGAGGTCCATGCAATTGGTCTGAATAATTTTTTGATTGCTTGTTTACTCTTTTCTTAGTGATTTGTGACAGTAAAATGCTGATATTTTATAATAGAAGTATAATATTTCTATAGGGATGTCAATAAAAATCATATACTTAAATGAGCCACAGAATAAAGCAATAGTTAAAATTTAGGAAGAGGAGCACATGGCAGTTATACCTTTAAGGTTTTGCTCTTGACTCAGTGTATCATATTCTGCAAGTCAATGTTTTCTTAGTGGTTTGACTCAGAGTATGAATTTCTTTTCTATATTTGATCAATTTATGCCTTTTTCCAAATCCATAAAGAATCTTCACACTGCATAATTCATAGAAAAAGTTTATGGGAAGTATGTAGGAATAGGTTTTTGTGAAGACAAACTGTGTATAGACCCAAGTTCTATACTTATTATACCAGTATGTGAATCAGGGTAGCAATAACTTTACTTCTTTGAATTCAAGTGATCTCATTTGTGAAATGAGGAACCCTTCCAGGACTTTGTCACAAAAGGGTCATGAAATTCAAATAAATCAATAAATGGCATTGATTTATTAATCACAGGAGTATTCGTTACTGATTTTCTCTTACTGCCAGTGTTACCAAATCAGTAATCTAAAGTTATCAATAAAAGCCCACTAAATATGACTCCCATATAGAAAATGCAATTTTATTTTATTCTATTTTTTTTTTTTTTTTAAGGAGGGCGTAGCTCACAGTAGCCCATGCAGGGAAACAACCAGCAACTTTGGTGTTATCAGTACCATGCTCTAACCAACTAAACTAACCGGCCACCCCAGAAAATGCAATTTTAAAATCATAAAATTATTTTGAACAGGAAGGAAACTTTGAGATCTATTTGTCAAACCCTCTAGTTCTAAATAGAGTTATTTTAATTAAAAGTACACAGAAAATATATAGAATAATAAGGGTAGTTTGAATTTATTATTTGTTAATTATATTAAACCAATAGGACGTGATGTGTTAAAATGTAGTCAATTCAGTAGGGAATTGATCATAGCTTCTACTAATTTAGCTTGCATCTCAGTTCTGATGAAAAAATAACGCAAAACTAGTAACCACATGATCCATTTCTCTTTATTATAAATTTTGACCCCAAGTTCTACCATTAATACTCATCACACTTTCTTAAAATTTGTGATATATCTCTTAATCTTGTAGCTATATTATCTCATCAATTGATTTTTAAATTCTCTCCTCATCACTCCCTTTTACAAATTGTGTCACTTTCCAAGTAAAACATTCCATTACAATAGAGCTTTAAAGCAAATGAAATTTATCTCTATGGTGCAATTTTAGTATTAGCTTCTAGAGAAGCCATTGAAAGTCAGGTTTCATACCTCCAATTATACCATGTAACTATTTCCTTACTTATAAATAAATAGACTATTTAAAAAATATTTAAAATACTGGTTTTAGAATTTACTCTTAAAGTAATTGCTTGTTCATTTGAATGGACATCAACAAAACCATTACTTTAATCATGTAAATGGAAATAACACCCACCTGAGTTGTTTTCCCTTCCTCCTCCTCCAAAATGAAACAAGGGAATTTTGATTCATACATTAAATTAGGCCCCTGAAGAAACCAAGGTTGTTAGAATACTCAGGCAAAGCCAATCATTCTGTCTTCATTTGATACAAAATTAATTTTCCTGATAATTAAATGTGGTCAGATCTTCTAACCAAACAATTTTGCTAAATATATGTTTGAATCTCCAATTTTCTCCATTCTCGAGACAACAGATAATGCTTTATTTCCTTTCCTGTCAATCTCCTCTTTTTCATTTCAGCTTCCCAATACACTTGTGGTTCACCATGTATGAACTACCACCTACGTTTCTAGCTTCTCAATTTTAGAGTGTGAGAAGATCTCTACTTTCTATTCTTGACTTAGTCATCAATTTTAAATGTGGACTCCTAACTTTATATCTTTTAACACTTTTCTTTATCTAAAATATAGAGAAATAATTTCTCTCCTAAGTAAATCACAGTTATGAATTTCAAATTTAAAAATGTATGAAGATATTTAAAAAATAAAATGCTATGCAAATGAGTATGGTATTTAATTAAGAGTAATAATACTTTAGAGAGGTAAAAATTAGTTGAGGCTTTTCTGATAAAGTATATGTAGAACACCTAACTGGAATTTAGCAAACCAGAAGTTGAAAGCAGAGTTTTCTGAGTCTATGTAGAGTCAAAGCAACAGAATAAATTTATGTTAAAAATCCCACTTTTTCACAGTTACCTAATTATTTCATGGAAAACCAGATAACCTCTAAAGTTATTGCCTTTGAACCATTTCAGCCATTCTAATTTTGATATGCTAATGACAAAGAGATAACTAATCAAGCCAAACTCTCTAAGTCTAAAAATATAATGGGTCATACTCAAACAAAAATGCGTAAACTCAATCTGTTTGTTAGGAATAACCCTTCCCAAATCATAAGCTCACTAACTGGATTTCCTTTAGATCCAAGTTATCAGAACTGCATGCTGCTAGGATAGAACCTAGATTATAAATAGTACACAAGCCTCAATTAACTTTTCTTGCGATTTAGGAATCTCAGTCACTAGACACTCCTCCTGGCTCCAGTGACTGAATTCCCCTGAACTTTACTCAGAGAATTTTGTGATGAAGACAAATTTGAGATGCTTTTGCTTTAAAGACCTTATCCTTTCTATGACCCCTATAAACTGACTGAGGAGTAAAGAGACCTACCCCTTATGGTAGCCAGTGGCCTTCATCTCTCCTCCAAAAATGTCTTTATTGCATTCTCTGAGAGAATTTAAAAGAGTTTTAGTTTATTTCCAAGTATTAGATAATTTCACAAAAAATAATAAACTGATAATGTTTAATAGTATTTTGTATGGATTTAGAAAATTTTTCAAAAAATTATTTGAAATGGAAAAGTTACAGTTTATCATGTTTTAATTCCTCCAAGGCCTTATAGCATTTCTGGATGTCTTTCTTCCTTTTCTCTTGTCACAACCATATCCAAAGATTGAGCTGACTTCCATGTGCTGTGTGAACAAAATAAATCCTAACAAATGCATATTGAGGGTTTGCTATGGATCATATATGAAGTGTTCTCATTTAATCTTCACAAGGATCCGATGGGATGGACACACGGTACTTATTTTACCCATGAGGGGGAAAGGAAGGAGTGAGGACAGGAAGGGACATATCTTTGATTTTGTAGGTGATGGCAGTGCTCTATTTCTTGATTCATGGGAAGATTACAATGGTATTTCCATTTCAGCATTCTCTCTCTCTCTCTCTCTTCCCTTCCTTCTCTTCTCCCCGCCCCCCCGCCGCCGCCCACACCATGTGAGGAAAGACCATGTGAGTACACAGTGACAGGGTGGCCACCTATAAGCCAAAGAGAGAGGCCTCACTAGAAACCAGCCTTGTTGGCACTTTGATCTTGTACTTTCAGCCTCCAACACTTCTTATCTCTTGTCTTTTTGATGACAGTCATGCTTACAGGCCTGAAGTATTATCTCATTACAGTTTTGATTTGTATTTCCCTAATGATTAGCGATTTTGAGCACGTTTTTATGTACCTTTGTTGTCATTTGTATGTCTTTAGAAAAATGTCTGTTTAGTATCTTAGCCTATTTTGAATTAGGTTATTTGCTTTTTGGTACTGAATCATATAAGTTCTTTATATATTTTGGATATTAACCCCTTATCAAGTAGATGGTTTGCAAATACTCTCTCATTCAATAAGTTGACTTTTCATTCTGTTGATTACGTCTTTTGTTGTGCCAAAGCCTTTGGTTTTGTATAGTACTATTTGTTGATTTTTGCTTTTGTTGCTTGTGCCTTTGATGTCATGTCCAAAAACTTATTGCTAAGACTGATGCCAAGGAATTTTTCCCTGTTTACTTCTAGGAATTTTATGGTTTCAGGTCTTACATTTAAGTTGTAAATACATTCTGAGTTTAGTTTTGTGAGTGGTGTAAAATAAGGGTCCATTTTATTCTTCTGCACATGTTTATCCAGCATCTTTCTTTCCCCCATTGAATAGTCCTGAATCCTTTGTCAACTATTAGTTGACCATATGTTTCAGGTTCTATTTCTAGGCCCTTCATTCTGCTCCATTGAGCTATGTGTCTATTTTTAAGCCAGCCCCGTACTTTTGGTTTTGTGATTCTAAACTACTCACATTTGAATTAAATTTTGTGGTTATAAGTCACTAATTTTTGGCTTAGTACTGTTTGTCAGTACACAGTAATAGGTAATTTATATACCCACTCAATTCACACAAGGCAGACAGTGGAAGATAAACTGTGAAATTTCAGGAGACTGTCACAGGGTGGAGTTCTTAGGAGTCTTGTGTCTAGGGGATGCAGAGACTTCCTGAACAACAGTAACAAAAAGTTTTCTACTCACATCTCTTACCATTAGGAAAGAGACACAACACATGATGGGAAATAACATATACCGTATGTGAGGGTGCTACTCCAAATCATTTATTATGTGATGGTGGAAACTGCTAGTTTTCAGTAGGATTCACTGACAAGGGCAAAGCAAGGAAGAGGCAAATCCCTTTGAGGTGGAGGTGAGTGTCACCTAAGCAGTTATGCAACTGAGAGCAACTGGGGGAGATCAAGCCCAGATGACTGGAGGAGTAAGTTGATGAGTATCTGTTATCGCCCTGAGAACAGCTGCAGCAGTAGGAAACACAGCTTGCTTTTCTAACCTACTGTAAGACTTCTCAGGAAACTAGAAATGGCCACTGCCTTGAAGATGTTCACTTGTACCTCTGATCTCCTTTCCTTTCATGGAAGAAGGTAATGTGTTTCATTCTCCAATAAGATCCCATATCATTAGAAAATACAATCTTGAGATTATCGTGCTAAATGAAATAAGTCAGACAGAAAAAAGTCGAGAACGCTATGATTTCATTCATATGCGGGATTAAAACTGAAAGCAACAAATGAATAGGACAAACAAACAAACAAAACCTCATAGACACTGACAACAGTTTAGTGGTTACCGAAGGTAAGGGGTGAGGGGTGAGGGGCATGGTGGAAGAGGGAAAAGAGGTTCAAATATATGGTGATGGAAAGAGAATTAACTTGGGGTAGTGAACACAAAATACAACATATAGATGATATATTCTAGAATCGTACACTTGAATAAAATTATATATATCAGAGGTATATAATTTTATTAACCAATGTCACCCCAATATATTTAATTTAAAAAAGAAAATACATATAGGTATAAGTGGTGAACTACACTGGACTTCATTACATATCACCCAGGTTTCTGTACTTGCCTTCCTTATAGCCAGACCTGCCCTAGCAATGGTCTGCACTTCACCATGATATAAAGAGAACACAGATGAAGAGATGGGAACTATTCTCCATCTTTAGGTCAAGCAGAGGCCTGACTTGATAGGACCTTGGCTTACACCCATGTGGGCACTCCTGGAATCCTTCTCCCAGAGATTCTCTATTGTTGCTGAGGTGGCAGGTACTGTGTGACATGATTGTAACCTAGATATGCCCAATGGCTTTCCCTTCAAGCTGGCCTCCTGCTATGAATGCCCTAATACTAATCTGGACTCTGTCATCTCCTTCCTGTAACTGCAGGAAGGATCCAGTGACATGGCCAGAAACTGCAGAGAAAATGGCCCACTGGGAGGTGAACTTTGACTAGTGGGATAGATAGGGGAGTTGACGGATACATTTCCCCCACTTCTTAGCTATTTACAGATTGTTTGGAAAAGAAATACATAGCCTCTCTTAAAAAGTCCAGTAAGATCAAGAAATCAGCTGTGCTTACTTCCATGTGGTAGGAAGCTCATAAGTTCCCTCTAACAGTTTCAACAAGTAAGAGTATGGCATTTGGGCATTGCATGAAAAAGGAAGAAGGAGGTGATATGAAGGTAGGAAGGAAAAAGAAAGATAAGCAAGAATGAAGAGGAAGGGCGCAGTAGGAATAGGAAATGAATAAGAAAGAATATTGGTGGTCAAGAGTCCGTGTATGCTGCTGGGGACTTAAGCGGGTTCTTACACTCCATTATCCAGGTCGTTTTGGTAGTCCAACTACCCTTTTGCGGACCCAATGAGATTGATCACTACTTCTGTGATGTCCACCCTGTGCTGAAACTTGCCTGCACAGATACATATGTTGTTGGTGTTGTGGTGACAGCCAACAGTGGTACCATTGCTCTGGGGAGCTTTGTTATCTTGCTAATCTCCTATACTGTCATCCTAGTGTCCCTAAGAAAACAGTCACCAGACGGCAGGCACAAAGCTCTCTCCACCTATGGCTCCCACATCGCTGTGGTCATCATCTTTTTTGGTCCCTGTACTTTCATGTATATGCGCCCTGACACTACCTTTTCAGAAGATAAGATGGTGGCTGCATTTTACACCATTATCACCCCCATGTTAAATCCCCTGATTTATACAATGAGAAATGCAGAAGTAAAGACTGCAATGAAGAAACTGTGGGTCAGGAAGGTTTTCTCTGAGAAGCTAATGATAAATAATTGGACGTAACAATTTAACCTGGATAATCTTAAATGTTCTCATCTGTACAATGAAGACAATACCAACAACCTCACAGGGTTTCATGGGAGGAACAAATGGGAGAATAACACATTCTACAGGAGCAAGGTATTATTTTTCATCACCATCATTAGTATATTTGTTCTAATATTTCAGAATAAGATCATTTTCTGAAATATCTAGGGCAGAAAACTCTTATTAATCTCAGAAGCTCAGCATGATCATACTCAGCACCATTATTTTCTCCTCCCTATTTTTGCCTTTTTGCCATTTTCTTCCAAGAATGAGAGTACTGTGAAGTGCTTAAGGCTGTATTCTCGTGTTTAGAACTGTGACTGGTATATATTACGTGCTCGCTATGTATATGTTGTATGAACAAAAGGATAACAGCGATCAGAATTAAAGCATTTCGATAAAAGTCCTTCAAAACAGAGTGAAAATTAAACCCAGCAAAGTTAGAATGGAAGAAGTATGTGCAGAATGTGAAAGAGACAAAACAAAGTCTTAAAAAACAAAGCACTTGTTCTCATCCTCTGGTCTTGGGGAAAAAAAGCTTTTCCTTTCTCTAGGACTCATTTTTTTGACCCAAACAATAAGGAAATTGAAAAAAAATGCCTCCAATTTCTCCCTTTTAATTGTACCATCCCATTAACATGCTTCTGCTAAAGCTAATCTTATAGTTTGTAGCCTGTCATCCCTATTAATGTAAAGCAATTAATAGGAAAAACTAAAGAAATTGAATGAAAATAAATCCATCTGTGGTGAATAGGTGACTAGGACTCAATCAACAGAGTTAATAGAATTTGCTAAAATGCATGATTGGAAACCGTATTTCCTCCAATGTTTGAACCAAGCAGCTCTGCTGAATACAGGGAGCCATTAGTCACCACTTCCTTGACTAACCTAACCTCATTTCCAGCTGTGCATTCCAGAAAGACTCATTCTGAACAAACAAACATGCCTTTCTAATATGAACTGATGTTTGCCTTGGTGATACTCCTTCATTTCATACAATCTGAGCTTTATTTTTCCATAGCAAATGAACATGGCACTGATTACCTCTCTGCAATTATCCCATTGTCTTTTCCACAAATCTGATTATTCAAGTTATTCAAGTTACTGCCAAGTTATTGTGAGTGTATGTGTGTGTGTTTGTGAACTTTAGGTTAAAAACTGTACATAGTGCTTTAAAATTTATCTCTGTTGTTGATGAAGTCACAAAATTAAAGAAAGGAAAGATCAAAAGACAGCAAAACATCTGGATTAGAAGTTATAATTAAGAAATCCTTGCCCTGGAACCATACAAATACGTTTAATGGCCCACCTTGGACCTATACTCACTGGGTCTCCATGGGCCTCCATTTGCTCAATATTAAAATAATGACATCAATATTAAAATAATGGCTTCTCAAACTTGGCTGGTCATTGGAATCATCTTGAGAGATTTTTGAACAGATAATATATTCTAAGAGTTTGTATTTTAAGAGTTTCCAATCCAGCAAACCAGGGATAAAGGGTATATAAAATCTGTATTTGTAGCAAGGTCCTCTGGTAATTTTTATAGCCAATGGTACGTCTGGGAACTTCAATTTGGAAACACTGGGACTAAATAATACTTGATGTTCTTAGAGCACAAGAAGCTTATGAGTCAATAAAATACCAAAGCCCTACCTTTGGATATATACTCCCATATGTTCTGCTAACCAACACAAAGGGAGCTAAACTTGAACTGAATTTAGAAAACTGGGAAACAAATAAATGTAATCCACTTGATAATTTTTTTTCTCCACAATACTCTTTCCTTTATGTCTTTGCACTAAAGTCTTGACTATCCAGGAATTTTAGTGATATTGGAGGTCTGAAGTCCCTAAGAAGGTAAAAGCTGACAGGTTCGTGACTCTCAAAGACCAAGTGGAATATATGAAAAAGTATTCGTTTCCATCAGTGACTTTATAAACTTATTCTTATTCACAAAAGTTCCTCAGAGTCTATCCCAGTCACAGGAATTTAGAGAACCTCTTGTTTCTTTGTAAAAAGATGACCAAGAATCATGAGACTCTTCCCAGTTTCAGTGCAGCTAAGTCTGGTCAAGAACATCATTTTAATTCATAGACACATAATCACAACATTGGCTGCCAGCTTTGTAGTTTTAAAACCTTGTTACAAGATGGAAGATGTGTTCACCACCCAGAGTCAGTTCTTCTTCCATCACCATACATTTGATCCCATTTAACCTCATCTACCACCCCACTCCCCACTTACCCTCTGATACAATGTGATATATAGGTGATGTATTACACAACTGTACACCTGAAACCTACCGTGTTTCCCCGAATCTAAGACTGGGTCTTATATTAATTTTTGCTCCAAAAGACGCTTTAGGGCTTTTTGTTCAGGGAATATCATCCTGAAAAATGATGCTAGGGCTTATTTTCCCTTTAGGTCTTACTTTGGGGAAACACTGTACGTACCTTTAGTAACCATTGTCAACCCAATAAACTTTAATTACAAAAAAAACGATGGAAGATGTGACTTTGCTTAGAGCAGGGGTGTCCAAACTTTTTTCAACGTTTTTTACCAAGGGCCATATGCGGTAAAATACACAAACAGCCGGGCCACTCACTGAGGTGAAGTACGTATTGCCTCACCTGGTGTATTTAAGGAAACTAAATATATTTTTGGAATTTGCTGCAGGCCAGTTAAAAATGGATTGTGGGCCGCAGTTGGCCCGCGGGCTGCAGTTTGGACACCCCTGGTTTAGAGCCTTCACTGAAGAAAATAAATGGCAACTCTTCTCATTTTCTGGATGAGTAAATTAGTTTACTTCATAGTAGAAAAAATAAAGATATGTCTCCCAGTGGTTGTACTTCTGTCCCCTGATGTAGCATAAAATGTGTTGAACGTGTTTCCCTGCACTGCTCAATTAAATAGGTAAAGATAGTTGTCACGTCCTCCATAGGACTTCATTTTTCATCATTTAAACATATCCAGGAGATTAAAACATTTATCACATGTCCAAGTCTCCCTTCTTTCCCCACTTTTATAGTACCTGAGTGGGAATGACTCATTTTGACCATATTCTGATATATCCAGTATTTACATGGTGACAAGCTATGTTTTCTTTTGTCTTTGTTTTGTTTTGTTTGAGGTATAATGCAACCTTACCATTTCATTCAGATCTTCAAAATAGTCTTTATTCTACATTTTTAGTATAAAAAAATCTACAAGTTAAGTGTACCACAAGATAGAGAGAGACATACAACACTGAACTTCCATAATAGTCAATGGTACAGTGAAACATCACAAGTATAGAATATAAAATTGCAGTGTCAGCAAAGACTAAGATAACACTTCTATTTTATTTGAGAAAAATCAGAACTACATGAAGTACATTGGAACCTACCGTTAGGTCTGAAATAAAGCTCAGTCAAGCCCAACCTAGATCAGCTGAACCCCAGCTTACCCAAAGACACGTGCAAAGGAATTAAATGCTTATTATATAGGCCATGGATTTTGCAGTGGTCTTCTACATGGCATTATTAAGCTGGCTGATCAGTGAATGGAAGTATACCATTCTGTAATGCATGTAGACAAGTATCTAAGAACATTTGTAATAAATATGTTTCTAAAGTAATATATTTCTAAAGATGTATGCTAAAAAACAGACATTAAAATAAATAAATGCATGTCATATTGCTATGACATGACAGTTGTCATGTCGGTCAGCTCACAATTCTTTTAGTTGATGTTTTTTTAATCTTCACTGGAATATGGACATACTGATTACATACTTTAAAAAATCCCCAACTAGAAAATTTGGGATCTAATTTCTTCATGCAATTTATATTAGGACCCTTTATTTATGAATTAAATTCAAAATCATATTCACTCTTAAGCTACCATACCCACGAACAGTACAGACTTTTAACATAGTGCCAATACCTAAAAAAAAAAAAAAAAGAAATAAAGAAAAGAAATGACTCCTAGGTCTTTCATACTTTTAGTAGCTCTGCCTTATAGTTCATTCCACAGATTTAACACATAGTTCTGTGAGTAAAGCCATCAACAGAGTTTCTCAATGAGGCATTTCCAATGATTTGAGTCTACAGAAAAAGCCCTATCGGGACAGACCTCAACACCGGACATATTTTGCCACACCTTCAAGGTCCATTTTCATGGTCAAGTGCTCCCGTGGTTCACACTTGTCCACAGTAGGCACGTCCTGCAATTCCTTCATATGTATCATTTCTTCCTAGAACAAAATTGAACTTGCCTGTGACTTGTCCTGGTTACGTGTTTGGAAGTGATAAGGATTAAAAGAAAGCTCATGAGGAGAACAAATATCATTGCATGACCACTTCTTCAAAGGAGGTGACAGCGTGGTGTCTAGGCTCGGGAAGACTTCTTTCCTCCCTTTCAAGGGAGAGGAAGCTACTTTTGACAACCATGAGAATGCAAGATGTGTGACTTCATGGTTCTCACTCTTTCCCACACAAATGTGTCTATTTTAGATCTCAGAGTCCTACTCTTTCCCTATCAGAACACTGACTTCAACAAAAAAATCCTGGTGAGATTGCACCTTCAGTCATCTGTGCAGCTCTATCATCTTTATTATAAAATTCAGGACCAGAATAAGATCATAATCTCTGTCTGAAGGAGATGTGGCGACAGTAGCCATGGGATCTCTATATTAAAATATGTCCATCAGACATATTACATAGAGTGCATCTGGGGAGGCACCTAAATTGGATCTAATAGGCACTGCTTTTCATATTTTCTTGTATTGAAATAAAAGAAAATTTCAACTAAAGCTTTGCCCACTGGAATATGCTACTGCGCAAACCTTGCAAGTGCAGAATCAAACTGTAGCAGCCATGACTGATGGTAGACTGGTCGATATGGATTAAACTTGAAATTTACAGGATCGGAAAAAAAGAGTGATGTGTATATGTCACTAAAGTTCACTGTGGAATTCACAGGTTTCCATTCCTACACAGAGAACTAGATGACCGTTTCTCAGGCTAAAGAAATTCTAAAGTTCCTTGTAAAATAAATTGAATTACATCTAGTCATCTTAATATAATTTAGTAATTTATAAATAGAAATAAAAGTGCCATCAGAGCATAAGGGGGGGATGGGGTGACAGATGAGGGTAAAGGGGATCAAATATATGGTGATGGAAGGAGAACTGACTCTGGGTGGTGAACATACAATGTGATATATATATAGATGATGTATTACAGAATTGTACACCTGAAATCTATATAACTTTACTAACAATTGTCACCCCAATAAACTTTAATTAAAAAAAGAAATAGAAGTGCCAAATATATATATATGGACTTTGGATACAAATAAGTAAACAAACCAAAATCAGAAACTTTCTTAGTGATAATGTAATTAGAGACTGTGGTATTGACTTATGGTGACAAAAGGTAATATCTTGTTCCACTGCATTAATATATTATTCATCCAAATATCCCAGTCTCTCTCAAGTTACTCTCCATTCTGGATTGTTTCAAAACTCATTAAAATAATTCATACCTGTTATGTAACTCTGTTTCAAAGCTTAAAAATCCTCTGGCTTATGATGCTTTTCTTGAATTAGTTATTATTTTTAAATTCCCTACCATCAACTATTGTACTTTATTTCTAGCCCACATAAATATATCTACCTTAATTTGGGCCATCTATGCCATAATCATAACTCAATATTATAAATAAGTTATTCTAATTGGTATGATTCAAGAAAAAACATAATACTTACCCAAAATTTGAAGGAATCATTTTAGGAGAAAAAAGGAATTTTTACAAAAAAGAATAAAGAGTATGACTACAATAGTCAAAAACCTTCCTAAGATAAAAAAGACTCCCTCAGAAGGGTGAATTTTCTCACTGTGTTCTGTCACTGTTCTAGAAGCATCTAGGTAAAAATGGGAATAATTCTAAGTGTAACCCCAAGAAATAAAAGGGAGATTACCTAGATTATGTACATTGATCCTTAAACTATAAAGATCCTACTATTATTGAATCTGGTGCCTTCTCCTGAGTCAGGAAGAACAACCAACTTGAAGGTCCATGGTCAGACATTATGAAAACACAATGTCTAATAAATAAATCATTAGGAAAGAAAAACTGCCAGGCTGTGGATATAAGCATACAGAAGTGTAACTATAAACAGAGAACACCAGACGTCAACATGAAGAAGGGCAGTGAAAACACCAGATCAAAACCACAGTGATACTAGGCAGGCAAGAGAGGCAGAGACGCAGCGGTGGTTTTCACTTGGCTGTTTGTACCTGGTGCTGTATCTTCTTCTAGTTAAAAATGACTCGACACTACCTAGTGAATGTGTTCACATTGCCTATTTTCCTGAAGAAACTAATTCTCATGCCCAAGCTAGGACTATATTACCTCCACAATAAGAAGATAATATTCTCTATGGACTTCTAGATCAATCCAAACTCTGAAGAAATTCTGGAAACTTCCATTCATCGTGTGTCATCTGAGATCCAGTTCTTGCTCCATAGCTTCCTCATTGCATTTTTCACTTCTGCGTTCCTCAGTGTATAAATCAGAGGGTTGAGCAAAGGTGTTCCAAGGGTATAAAACACAGCTATCATCTTATCCATGGAGAAAGTGGTTGCAGGGCGTGTGTATATAAATATGCAAGGACCAAAGAACAAGATGACCACGATGATGTGGGAGATGCATGTGGAGAGGGCTTTTCTCCTTCCTTCAGCAGTGTGGTTTCTCAGAGAATGCAAGATGATAATATAGGAGAACATCAGCATGACAAAACTCACTGTACAAATGGCCCCACTGTTGGACACCAGGAGTAGATTGATCACGTAAGTGTCTGTACAAGCAAGTTGCAACAAGGGCTGCAAGTCACATAAATAGTGATCGATTACATTGGGACCACAGAAAGGTAAACTTAAGGCCAGAAAAATCTGAGCTAAAGAATGCACACAGGACCCCACCCAGGCCACAGCCACCAACACACCACAGACCCGCTGACTCATGATGGTCATGTAGTGAAGGGGCTTACAGATGGCCACATAGCGGTCAAGGGCCATGAGCATCAGGATGAAGATCTCCAGGCAGCCAAAGAAATGGAATGAAAAAACCTGGACTATGCACTCACTGAAAGAGATAGTGGCATTCTTGAAAAGGGCGTCCACAATCATTCTCGGGGCTATGGAAGTAGAGAAGCAGGTATCAGATAAGGATAAATGGAAAAGGAAGAAGTACATTGGACTTCTAAGATTCTGGCTGGTCTTGATAGTAGTAATGATCAGAAAGTTACCCAACAACGTCCCCAAATAGAAAAGCAAGAAAGTGACAAACACTATTTTCTTCCTAAGAGGATCCTGGGTCAACCCAAGCAGAATGAACTCAGTCACATTATTATTCAGCTGCATGATTTCATGAATGAGGAGAAGGGGTGAGTGTGAAATTGTTTATCTACAAAACACAAAGGAATTAATTCATGGTGTGCTATGAGATTTTATGAAACATTTTTAAGAAAAATAAGTATTCCTCATCATGGACATTTCAGCTGTGGTTTCTTAATAATTCATCTCTACTCTTTTGTTTTTCTGGCCTATTTGAATTTTTGAAATTAAATTAATAAAGGTGACATTGGTTAATAAAATTATATACGTTTCAAGAGTACAATTCTATAATACATCATCTGTATATTGCATTGTGTGTTCACCACTCAAAGTCAAATCTCCTTCAGTCACCATATATTTGACCCCCTTTACCTTCTTCTACCTTGCCTCCCCCCCTCTTACCTTCTGGTAACCACTAAACTGTTGTCTGTGTCTATCAGTTTTTATTTGTCTTTTTCGTTTGTTGCTTTCAGTTTTATATTTCACAAATGAATGAAATCATATGGTTCTCAACTTTTTCCATCTGAGTCTTTTCACTTAGCATGATAATCTCAAGATCCATCCATATCACAAATGTCAGTATTTCATCTTTTCGTGTGGCAGAGTAATATTCCATTGTGTATATGTACCAATTGTCTTTATCCAATAATCTCTCAGACAGTTTGGTTGTTTCCATGTCTTGGCCACCATGAATAGTACTGCAATGAACAGTGGGGTACATATGTCTTTCCAAATAAATGTTTTCATGACCACTTCATAGGTCCTTAGGAGTTACAAATAAGCTTGTCAATGTTATACTTTCCTACAGCCACTCTTCAAATACAAGTCTCCTCTGGCAACCTTCGGTGATTACTTTGTGATAAAGGAAATTCTCTCTCCTGCCTCTACAGGCTTCCTTTGTAACTTTTCTTATAATGTTATATACTATACTTAAATTCAATAATATGTGAAGCTTCCTTTAGCTTCCTTTTTGGAATAAGAATCTTTGAAAACTACATATTGCCAGCATTTTATTATCATTAGTCCTAAACCCAATGCCTTGTACAATGTGGGGGCGTAAGGAGTGTTTTTAAATTGAGCTTTCTCCGTTACCTCTTAAAATATATTTAGCTGATTGTTTTAGAACTATTCTGATTACAAAACACATTCATGTCATTAATCTACTGGGGTCTTCTATCTATTATGTATGGTAGACCAACAAACATGCTCCCAATTTATAAATCCAGAAAAGAAAAAAACCCAAAACCTGAGTTCAATTTTAAATAATGTAGTAAATCATCACCACAAACTTGAGTAGAAGATGTACTCTGAGTAGCATCACATGACCATGAAAGACTTGGGGACTTGACACCCACAGAAATGATTATCGTAAGCATTTGGCATTTTTACATGAGTCCTTATCCTTTACAACAATGCAAGGAGAGCCTTGACATTTTTCATATCCTTCTGATACTGACGCATATCTTACTGCATGACCACATGTCCACGTTTTCCAGAGTCGTGTTAATACCTTTCATCATTGGGTTCTCAAAGGAATTTGTCACAAAAATGGGTAACAACGATCTGAAGACAATAAAATGCACTAGTAAAATAGCACATCTTCTAAGTTCTGTACTTACCTCAACTTTTCAAACCAGTTTAGCCAACTTTAGAATGCCTAAATGTGTCAAAATGATCATAAACAGACAATGGGTTGGGTTGGGAGGTCATGGAGAAGAGCTGAAAGAAAAGCAGATGGGAAAAAGTGGAGAATAGGTGAGGGTGCACTACAGAGTGTTACGCAGATGTTTCCATTCTGAAAATCAGTTTTACTGCAGCAGCCACAGTGAGAATCATTGCTTTCCTTAAGGACTGTCTGTGGAAATACCCAACCCTCCCTGATTCAGTTACACTAAACTTCTATCATTGGGAGAATCCCTACACTCATGTTACATAATAGAAAATTTACCACTCTCTGAGGGAATGTTTATATAGTTTATAGAAATGTGCACTTGAAACATACGTAATTTTACTAACCATTGTCACCCCCAATAAATTTAATAATAAAAAAAGCCTCCAGATTATATTTCCTCTGAACTTCCATGACAAGTAGTTATCCAGATTTTGAAACTAAATCTCAGATGTGTGTCAACTCCAAATTACATTCTCATGGCATCATTTTAGAAATTTGCAAAGAGTAATAATTATAGACTGTGATATACAACATTCTATTTAAAGCTGTCACTTGGAGATGTTGAAGGTGGCATTCTCCAGAAGCTATGTCAGTGTCACTACCTCTATTAATCTTTGCTCTAATTTCTGACCAGGCATAATCTCTTCTAACTTTTAATACCCATAATGAGGACTTATCTTACTCAGCTACCGTACATGGAAAGCACCTGTCAACTTTTCTACACTGTCATTTCAAGAAACTTCAAGAAACCTTCGGACATGGAATGCATTTTTCTCATCATACAATAACGGTTTTACACATGCATCATATTCATAAAACATATTTTGAGTTCAAAAGATTGTTTTATTCCAAATCTTATTTTCATTCTATTCATTTGCCATATCAACAGTAAAGTTTTTAAAACATTATTCTTTTTTTCTGTTCCCTTCTCAGAGGAAGCAGGATCAATATAGTCATCTGACATATGGAAATGTGTTTTTAAATTATGTTGGATTATTCTGTAATGATACCTCTTCTGAGTACAAGAAGTAAGTAACCTGTCACTTACCTGTTAGAACACTCTAAATTAGTGTCAGGTATTTCCATCCCTTTTTCAAAGCTGCCTTCCATAAAATACTGGGGGAAAAAATCCCTTTCTGTATTCCCAGTGGAATATTTTAAGACATAATGACATAAGATATTAGCATCGTAATTCCCAAACGTTTCCCTTCCTTTGCTAATCAGAAACATCCTAGATATTGTAGTAAATTTAACTTTGGGTTTATCCATTTAGTCTACAGAAGAGTTACGTTAATCCTACTCATACTCAGTAACGAAACACAAATAAAGATTGGGAGGTACTCTGTGCCTCAGGATGTCCAAAGATATCATGGAATAAGAGAAAAATACAAAGAGATGACAGACTAGATGATAGAGAACAGAAAAGCAAAACAAACAAACAAACAAAAAAACAAAGCAGTCTTTTGTTAAAGAGGAAGTGAATCGCCAAGAAACTACTCTGTTCCCACCTAGTGCCCTAAATTGCCCCTCCATGCATTGGGAGACAAAAAGTTTTCAGCTCTTATAATTTGCAAGTACAATCCAGGGAAAGCAGTAAGAGTCCTAAAACCAGAGGTTCAATTCTTAGCTGATGTATCTGTATCGTATTTGGTGTAAAAATGTTTGAACACTAAAATAGATGGGAGTCCTATGAAGGGAACAGAGTTCCTTTGAAGCAGAAAGGCTTCCCCTTATTTATTAAATATTATTAAAATATGATCTAGAAAGTTAGATTTGAGGTATATGATTGTGCTTCTATTAATGAGAAGCATATTTATAAGAACATTTCCATCTACTCCTACATACCTATGTTAACTAAAGGTGACTTGCAGAGGTTAGGAGAGGCATGATAATAAAGGATCTTAGAGTATTGCGTGATGTCCTAAAGTTTTTTGCTCCCCAGAATTTAGCCTGGGCTCAAAGCCTAGCCAAGGAAAATAAGATCTTCTGTTTATATAATGATAGCGAGCTGCATCATCTTCACTCTCTTAATGATTTATTACAGAGCTCTGTAAGTACATGAACTTCCCGAATCTTGAGTCCTAAGTGGACCTGGTACCTTCTAGTGGAAGACTATCTGCACGTACTTTAGCCTGTAAGGAAATTCCTTAAAAGTGGGCATACTTTATTTTAGTCTATAAGGAAATTCCTTAAAAGTGAAGAACTCAAAAAAGATGGCCTAATTAAAAGTATATTTACCTTCATCCTGTTTCATAATTTATAAACCCAATAGGAAGACGGGAGAGGGGGATAGATGAATAGGTGAAGCACAGAGGATTTTTAGGGCAGTGAAAACACTCTATAGGATATCCTAATGATGGATATATTACTGTATATTTGTCCAAACCCATAGAACGTACAGCACCAAGAAAGAACCCCAAGGTAAACGATGGACTTTGGGGGATTATGATGTATCAATCTAGGGTCACTAGTGTAACTATGTACCGCTGAGATAGGGGACGTTGGCAGTGGGGAAGGCTATGCACGTGTGGGGCAGGGGGTATATGGGAAATCTCTGGACCTTCCTCTCCAGAGTTTGTGCTGCTAAACTTAAAACTGCTCATAAAATTAAGTCTTTAACTTAAAAAAATTCAATATCATTTATTAGCTGATGTATAGCCTTTTTATACACATATGCCAATTATTTCCTTAAGGTGTAATTTCTTAGGGTCATGAGCTATGTTAAGGTAATGATAATGATGTATGCTTTAGACCAGCCTCAGTTACAGATGCTTTGGACTCCAGCCCCTGCCTTTGGCTCATGAAGCAGGGAAGGAAAAAGTGTATTCCCTGAGGTACAGGGCAAACTGGGGTCAATATCTCCTTCCAACATGGTCTCTTGGTCTCTAAGGCTGATGCAATGTCTTAATTATTCACAATGCTTGGTGCCAAAAGCACTTCAACACTTAACAGGCACTTTTGTTTACCAATTCCCCTGTGATAACTTCTTCTAGCAACCAGTGATTTCTTGGTAAGAAGTTTTGGCAATGAATCCTACTACTGAGCTACTGAAAATGACCCCTCCTAGCAGAGCCCAATTCCGCCAATAAAGTAAGAGTCTCTGAAGACATTACCTCAGCCATCTTGAATGGTGTCACTATCTCCAGTGCCCTACTCAGTCATGAACTGTGACGGAGGCCTCTTTCCTTTCTCCCATCCATGAGTTCGTACCAACTCTCTGTCTTTACACAGAACGTCTTCCTGAGATCACTCTCCTCGCCTTTCCCGCCATTCAGACCATGAGCACAGCGCCATCTTCACATTCAAGACTTGTGTGTCCCTGTATATACATGGCTCCTATGGGTACCTTTTTTAATGTATGGACAATTGTTTCTCAAATTCGAGCATCTTGCAGACTTTTTTAACAGGAATGCTGACATTCAGCCTCAGCCTTGGTGTTCAGCCAAAATTATTTATCAGCCTAGACTTCAGCATTTGAAAAGCTGAGGAGCTAAGTGCCTACATCAGTGTTGTTTCTGACATTTCTGCCCATCAGGGATATGACTGCGTAGGCTACCATCGTGTCCAGTCAGCATAATGATACTAGTACAGATTAGTCATGGCATTCAGATTCTTTGTTAACGTATAAATATCTGCTTTCAAATATTGGTAATGAAGGTATATATAATAGGTAATATTGGTAATATATGAATATTTGCTCTTACAAAAAGTATGGGTATGACTTGGAGAGAATATCGCCTTATTTATTTTATTGTTTGCACTTTGGTTTTCTTTTGGGTATGAAACATAGAGCAGATTGACATTCTTACAATATTAACTTCTTTTCCAAAATGAACACAGACACAACATCCACAGCAGCAACTGACAGTAAAACATCTCAAAAATAAGCACAAATAAGATCACAAAGCAAAATTAAATTGTACCATTTCTTCATTTCTTTTTATCCTAACACACCTCTTTGATAAAGAATGGAATCCTATCCTTTTTTCTTGCCTCAAGCTAATTAATTATCTTATAGGGCTTTCACAGTTCTATAATATTTAATTGGGTGTGTGAACCCCCGCCCCACACACACACACAATCCCTTAAAGTAGACAAAATTTTTCTTTAAAAATTATTTTTACTTTTTGTTTAGTTCGGACATTTGTAGAGAATGATCACCAGTGGGCCTTGGTGATTTCTTCCAATGAGATGTTGAAGAAAGTTTCCAGGATAAGGCAGGAAGGAGGAAGAGGGAAAAAAATGTTAAGATGAAGGACACTGGGTCAAGTTACAAAGGCACCGTCTTTTAGAGGGAAAGAAAATAAGCTCTTCCTGTAAATACGTGGGCATGTTGGATGCTTTAGGTCCCACATCTGGTACCCACAACGGTTTCCAAAAGGATCTCTCCCTAGTGCTTCCCTGCAGGGCACACTACAACAGAAATTGACGTAGGGTTCTCAACTACCGGAATAAGACTGAAGAACTAACAATTGCGGAGATTTCTGTTCTTGCTATGTGGCATCAGAGAAGGGTGCTAGCACACCTGAGTATGTAGGTCATGGTAATATCAGCAGTGTGTGGTACAGTTAACTCATCATGAGTGACATCTGGAATCAGCTCTGTGGGGAACATTTTGTGGGGATCGAGGCTTCTGGCGTCATGGGATCAGAGGCCCTCTCATTAGATCAGAGGAATACATAATAAAATGTGCCCCCAGATTAGAGTGGACTTTGATTGGATTTGGAGTCATCATTAGTTTGCTCTTTGTCATTTTAGTATTCGCTTTGGCAAACTCTAACCTCAGGGCCTATGGATTCTTGGAACGGAAGCAAGTGTCGTTTAACTCATATTTGGGCACTTCAGCTCCCATTCCAGTTGCCAAAAGTGACACAACCAACAAGCTGTCTGGATGTAAACTTGATTAATGCTCTTAACTATTTTTTCTAACATTTTTTCATGCTTTTCGTATTATTTATTACATCTGATTTTTTTGTAAATATGATTTTACCATGAATGCTGTTGCACACTTTGGGAATTTTCCTCCTGTGATATTGTGAGAAAGCACAATGGACATTTTGTTTTGTTTTGTTTTTAAATTTATCACTATCCAGTGTGAAGAACTTCCAGAGTGTTTTTTTTCTTGAAGGATCCCTGACCGAAATGAATTAAGTATGTTTAAATGAATCAAAATCTTAAAAGTTATTTTTATTACTTTTACAAATGCTAAAAATCAAACTTTTATATAGAGATTAAGATATAGACATACTCTAACCACTATCATTCTCCTTGATTTAAAATTACTTAAAGTTTTAAAAATATTTCCTGGCTTATAAAAGCTCTAACATTATTCCCAATTTTGTATATATACAACATGCTCTCCTAATACTCACAAATAGACTATCAGTCTATTTTCCTAATATTTCTTTATTTGAGATCTCTTAACTGTCTGTGAGCTATTTAATACTCACAATTTTCAGGACTATTGCTAATATTGTAGCATTTTACTCTTGCAAAAAATATATACATATGTATGCCTCAACTTGCTTATAGAATGTCAACATATAAAACATTTAAGGAGGCTCAGATTCCCAGAACTCCCCCAACTGCATCTTTCTCTGTCTTCTAAACCCAATAAACTTATTGGAATCCCAGTGCAGAGCCGCTGCTGCTACACACGTGCCGCCTGCTCTATAATCACCAGCGTGCCCTATCATCCCAGAGTTGTGATAAATCTGAGGTGTAATAGATGTCTGTGAACAGTTAAATTCCAAACACCTTGGATCATAGGAAGCTGAGTTCTTCTGAGAACATGAGGCTGGACTTTCTCGATCATTCATGTCTTTTCCCACATACTCCTATGAGTAGAAGAGGATCCCAAAATATACAGCACAGGTCCTTTTCCTCGCTATAATTTCAAGAAAACTACCACTTTACTGTCCATTTTTCCTTCTCATTTTTCCTCAGTCCTTAACTTTCCCATCAGTTTAATCTTGTTATAAAACCTTCTCACTTCCAACTGTCCTTCGATCATTATTAGAAACTCCTTCTCTATTGAAAAGTTGTAAGAAAAATTTGCCAAAGTTTCCTCTACTACAGTGACACATATTTTCCATTTATATTTTTCTATACTATATTTACCAGGGTATAAAGAATACTTTTCCAGATACCTTCACACTGTCCAAGGAAATTTTTAAAATAATTTATTGTTTCCAGTAATTTGAGATGCCACCTTAACCTTATACCTTGCATTCTATTTCAGGGACTTGTATTCAGTCTCGGTGATATATCTATTCTATTGCTAATACTATGTTTTTACAATTATTGTAGCTTTGTGATATATCTTAATATCTAATAGCCTTTCCCTCGTTTTTTTGTCCAAAGTTATCTGCTCATGTTTTGTATATTTATTTTTCAATATGAACAAATTTGTCTAGTTAAAAAGTATAAGAATAATGATTTTACTGAGCAACTCTTTAATGTGTAGGTTA
This sequence comes from Rhinolophus ferrumequinum, assembly GCF_004115265.2. Classification (NCBI taxonomy): domain Eukaryota; kingdom Metazoa; phylum Chordata; class Mammalia; order Chiroptera; family Rhinolophidae; genus Rhinolophus; species Rhinolophus ferrumequinum. Next base: position 12,533,670 of record NC_046294.1, read on the forward strand.
CCTTGTGAAGAGTTGATCTTCAGGATGTTGGGTATTGTTAGGATAACACGCATGATTAGTTATATTAAAAGAAGCAACGGTTGGAACTCACAGAAGACCTAAAATAGTTTGGGTTTCCTACCCACCAGAATAGACAACCCCACGATTCACCAGGTATTCAGAAATTCATTGCCTCAGTAGTGAGGAAGCTTATCACTAAAAAGAGTTGACAAGTCCTAGGACGATTTCCTAAGAAGGTAGAGGTACAGCCAAACAACCTCATCTCTGCCCAGATTAGGGGAACCTGTTTAATGGCCAAATCTGTAGCTCTAGAACACATTGATTAATATGGCTCCTATGCTACTTTCCCACCAGGTGGCGCTCAAGTCAAATAATAAATCAATCTCAGCTCCAAGTTTCTTCCTCCTAAAGGTTTTTGTAGATTTCCTTATCTTCAGAAAGTGTTCATGAATTGCGTGAATTTTTAACCAACTTGTGCTTCATTCTGTGAGTGGCATTTTCGGACCACCATAACTGGTCTCACTGTATAAATTCACGGCCTGTATTTCAAGGGAGCTGCCAGATCATCACACTGCAATTCCATGGTCCATTTCTTCTCTCACTGTTGTAATGTGTACAGGACGATTAGGACTGTTAGTGAGAAAGGTATATATATGCTAGAGGACTATTTCCACCTTTTCCTTTATCTTTAAAATCCCAATACTTTCTTCTATTTTCTGTCTTAATCAATGACTTTAGTTTCTACTTCATAAAGAAACTTTGAAGCATTCATAAAAGAATTTCTACAAAGTTGCATCACCCCATCTGACCACCTGTGGGGAGCCATGATTTCTTGATGCTTTGGAGCCTTGAAGACTGGCTCAGTTTATGATTAACTTGTTTCTGCTCCTGAGGCATTGTCTTGCCTGCACCTGGAGGGCGCTTGCAAACTGCTGAGGTATGAAGTGGGAACGGCCAGTTTCTCGGACACAGATCACTGATGGCTATCAGGATAATTGATAGACTCTGTCATGGGATAATTGCTTTTGGGGAGTTCTTTAGTGATTTTGTAAATTTCTGTGCAGAAGTTAAAAATTTACTTTCTGTGAGGTAATGCACACTCGTGATTGTTAGTCTGCACGTATTCAAAGGGTATATAAAAGGTGGAAGTGAATAAAGCCGGTGCTTCAGCATCACTGGAGACCGATCGATCGCATCATCATTTGTGAGTGTCTTTTTTCATTCCCACTCACCCATTCAGGAACTGTTTGATTTGTGGCGGCTGGCACGCCACACCCACCCTCCAGCATTTGTGTCCAAATATTCAGACTCCCTGCCAGTTATAATTCTCCTCTCTCCTTAGCAACTTTTGTTCTTTGCATGATTTGAGTTGAGCGCCACGTTGTGGGAATATCAGCTACTTTTCCCATTAATTCCTTCCCCTTCGTGGTAAAACACGTTGGACGAGTTTCGTGCTTTTTATGTCTAATTCCTTTCTTCTCAATCAATCCACACCAATACCAGGCAAGCTTCCCCACCATTCTACCTTAACAAACTCTTCCTATGAATATTGCAAATGATCTCCATATTGCTGAACACAATGGTCAGATTTCAGCCATTATTTTACTAGGTCGGCCATATTAGAGATCCCTACCATTCTTACCTCCTGGATATATTTTATTCACTAGGTTTCTAATTTACCTTGTTCATTTGGGTTTTTTTCACTCTTATTTCACAGGACGCTCCTCGTTCTCCTTTGATGATTCCACTTCTTCTCTGACTTTTTAAGGTTGTAGTACATCAGGCTCAGTCCTCAATCCTTTCCTTGACCTCTGTCAATACGTCCTACCTCAGTGTATGCATAGAATCCCATGGCTTTAAGTGTTATCTAACTGCTGAATACTCACACATTTATGTCTGTGTCCCAGACAGTGCTCCGAAACACTACACTCATATATCAAACTGCCTGTCCAAATCTCCACTTTGTTGTCTATTCAACATCTTAAATTCAGTGTCAAAAAAACAAACTCCTGATTCCACTGCCACTCAACCCCACCCCGTCCCCACCCCCTCAGCACCACCATCACCACCGTGCTCCTCCATCAGAAAAGGCTTCCTCTTCTCAGTTCATCGCAATTCCACCCTATCAATTTCTCAGGCTAAAAATCTTTGTTACTGTTCACTTTATTCTTTATACAATCGACACTAACTTCTGCCAGTGCTACTTTCTAAATATCATCAGAACCCAGCATTTCTCACTATCTTTACCAGCACCAACTAGTTCTTACCTACATCATCAACATTCACTCCCTGATTCCATGATTACTGACCCTAACTTCAGCCCAGTTCCATCCTAATTGAGCAGCCAGGGTGATTTTGTCACAGGGAAGTCAAGTCTTGTCTCTCCTCTGATCGATGCTCTACAAGGGTGCTCCGTTTCATTCTCATCAAAACTGAAGTCTTAACGTGACCTACAAGGCACAATGTGATCTGACCTCATCTCCTGCCACTCTCTGAGTTCCATCTCATTGGCCAGCTTACTGTTCCTCACACATGTGGATATTCTCATGGCTGACTCCCTCACCCTCTTCAAATATTTATTCAAACATGATGTCGTCCATGAAGACTATTTTGACCACCTATTTAAAATTGCAGACTGCCCGCTAGCCTTGAGGATCCTCCTTACCATCCTCTACTTTTTATTTTTCCATATGTATAAATTTCTAACGAAACATGCTATCTACTTATGTGGTAATTTATTATTTTCTCTCTTTCTCACTAGACCCTAAGCTCATGAGTACAGGAATATTTGTTTTGTTCACTGTTTTATCTCAAGAACCTAAAATATGTTGGACACATAGTAGTCACTCAATAAATATTTGTGAAAATAAATAAACTACTAAAACGTGTAGAACCATACTACTATGCCATAAGAAAAGATGAAATACTGCCATTTGCAATAACATGGATGGATCTTGAGATTATCTTGCTAAGTGAAATAAGCCAGATAGAAAAAGTCCAGAACCATATGACTTCACTCATATGTGGCCTGTAAAACTGAAAGCAACAAAGGAATAAGACAAACAAAGAAACAAAAATTCATAGACACAGACAACAGTTTAGTGGTTACCAGAGTGTAAAGGAGGAGGGGGAATGGTAGAATAGGGTAAAGGGGGTCAAAAATATGGTTATGGAAGGAAAACTGACTCTGGGTGGTGGGCACCTACTGTGATACATAGATGATGTATTACAGAAATGCACACTTGATACCTTTGTAACTTTACTAACCATTGCCACTCCAATAAATTTAATTAAAAATAAATAAATATGTAGAATCAAAGTCTTAAAAAAAATGGTAGAATCAGATTTTTGGTCACACACACACATCATAGTAACAGTGTCTTGTGTCCTAAACGTAGCCTGGACCTGTAGGCTGACTTGTAGTATAAAAACACATACTTAATAACACCATCAGAAAACATGGAATTTTTTTACCCAGCAATTCCAGCAGAACTCCTAAGACTGCATTTTGTATGGGTCAACTACGCCTCCTTGAAACAATCACTTTTGTCAGAAAGATGGAATTCTCTGGTTTTCCAAGCCCTGGTTACAGGCTTGCCCTTGGAACCTGGGTGGAGATACCAACAAAGCTCTGTGGTCTGAGAGTGGGAGAAGAGTGGGTTTATTACAAAAAAAGGAAATGATTGTACAACAGGCAGAAAGTAAACCAAGAGCATCCACCTCAGAATTTGATCCGTCTGCTTTAAGCATTATCACACCAGATTTCTGAGGCACCCATGGCTGCCTCCTGTCCATATGATGACTTTCAACAAATGAGGAGAGTGTGCTTTATCCTCAGGACACTTCCATGTAGCAGAAAACTCATATGCATGTACTTTTCAAATGACACTTATTTGTTTTCCATTTGTCAAAACACTGCTGTAATAACTGTATAATAGGGCACCTTGATGAGATGAAGCCTCCTTAGCTGTGGGGCCCCTATGTGGTCGTAGTCCTCATATAGTGTGCGACAGCGTTGGATGTCCCCTTTAGGCAGGATCACTTCCTATACAATTCTCTACCGTGTCATGGAAAAATTCACATTCCATGGGGAGATGTTTTGGTACCATTAACATTCAGTTGGAATACTACCGTGTGCAACAACATGGATGGATCTCGAAATTATCACGCTAAGTGAAATAAGTCAGAAAAAGTCGAGAACCATATGATTTTACTCATATGTGGCCTATAAACCTGAAAGCAACAAACAAACATGACAAAAAAAGAAAAGATCACAGACACAGTTAAGTGGTTACCAGAGGGTAAGGAGGAAGGGGGTGGTAGAAAAGGGTAAAGGGGTCAAATATATGGTGATGGAAGAACTGACTCTGGGTGGTGAATACACAATGCAATATATAGATGATGTATTATAGAATTGTACACTTGAAAACTATATAATTACACTAACCAATGTCACTCTCAATAAATTTAATAAAAACTTTAAAAATAAATACTATAGAGAAATTAAAAAGACATTCAGTTGGATATAGTCTCTTGGAGCTACTGTTAACAATGCTTCTGGCTGCAGCAGTGAAAGATATTCCTACTGGAGGGTTCCATGACTTGATCATCTTCATTTTTGCTGTACCTTCAAACAAGAGGCATTAGCGTCATTCAGACAGATATCTTCTATTTATTTCATGCAACATCACAATCCTTTCTCAGGCAGGTTCATTAGTTATTATTACTCAGAATCATCTTCCAGTCTGACTTTTCATTTGTGGTTTCCTTTCTTCCTCCCTTATTTCCTGCCTTCCTTCTTTCCCTTCTTCCCTTCTTGTTCTTTCAGCAAATTGCTCATTAATTAATACTAAGTTCTGTGATTCATGGCTACAGAGTTGACTAAGAGAGTCATGACCTCAATTTCAATGGAACTAAAGTCTAAAGACATTCCTTAAAGTTTGTAAATTATATGAGGTCTGACAATTAAGTTCGCGAACCCATCCTAGAAAAAGTGTTACATACCTCATTGATGAATATCACTACGATAACTTTCAAAGTACTCCCCTTGGGAAGCTATGCACTGACACTAGCGCCTAGTCCACCCTTCAAAGCAATTTTGGAACTCTTTTTCTGGAATGCCATCAGAGCTGCTGTCGTTGTTTTAACCTTGATATCCTGAATGTCATCAAAATGTCTTCTTTCAATTTTTTGTTTATCTTTGGGTAAAGAAAAAAATCATTGGGGCCAGATCAGGAGACTAGGAAAGGTGTTCCAAAATGGTTATTTGTTTACTGGCTAAAAACTCCCTCCCAGGGAGTGCCCTGTGAGCTGCTGGCGTGAAGAGCCATGAATTGTTGGCGAAGAGTTCAGTTTGTTTTCATCTAAGTTTTTCACGCAGCCTTTTCAGCACTTCCAAAGAGTAAAGTAGGTTAACTGTTTGTTCAGTTGGTACAAATTCATAATGAATAATCCCTCTGACATCAAAAATGGTTAGCAACTTCACTGCAACAAGTTTGTGAGCTTAATTGTCAAAACTTCGTATTTCTTAACCCAGTTCTGCTTACTCAAACACTACCATTCTAGCTTTTGTTCTGATGCTCTCCTGACTCATGAGCTAGAGAAAGGAGGAGGGTGACAGGTCTCTGCAACTCTCCCACAGAACTCTATGACCTGTTGTCGTCTGCTAGGGTCCTACAGAGCCCCTTAGTTATCCAGCTATTTGAAGTGATTGGTCCCAAAATTACTTGAACACTAACTAGCCCCACTGTGTGTTGACACCCTAGTGATGATTCTCTCCAGGATCCTGAGGCTCTTTCTCTGTACAAGAAGGCTGAGAGTTGGGAAACTGAAAATGGCCTCCCTCACTACAGAAATCACAAAAGAATTTTATGAACTGTCTTACATCTTTTGTGAAGTCACTGTTGTTTCTTTATTTTTTTCCCTGACCCAATCAAAGACTGATTTTCAGACTTTCTTCAAAGATCTGGTCTTATATTAATTTTTGCTCCAAAAGACGCATTAGAGTTGATGGTCCAGCTAGGTCTTATATTCGGGGAAACATGGTAGATCTTTGCTTTTCAATGGTTGCTAGCTATTGAAGATGGGATAGACTACATCATAACATCACTTTCCCTCCCAGGAAACCATGTTACTACCGATCATTCTGGCCTAAGAATTGCCTGCAAGGTATGACATGGACTGCTAGGTATCTTCAATGAGGAAGAAGTGAAAGGTACAGGGTAAAGATAGAAGGAGATAGGAGACCAAAACTGGGATGGAGAATGCCAGAAATAGATTGCTCCATCTGTCGTACTTTCCTGAAGGGTGTAGGGTCACCCAGCAAGGCCAAGTATCTCAGAGAAACATCATGAAGAAAGTCACACCCAACCACTTCGCCTTTTTGTTACAAATGAACTATAAGGTCCCTGAGGAAGGTTTTTGGTGTGTTACTTAAAGTCCTTAAGCCTCAACATCCCCGTCAGTGAAATGGGAACATGAAGCCCTATCTTTAAAAAGTTTCTGTAAATATTCAAACATACAACATATGAAAAGAAAAAAATCCCTGGGTCAGAAAAAGTCCAGAGGAAATATTTGTGCTTTTATTAATCCTCTTCAAACATGAGGAATTGAGGATCAAAGAAGTGAACGACTCACCTAAAGTCCGAGAGCTAATAAGTAACAGAACTGAGCCTAGAATCCAAATTTCTTAAGTAAAAGTCTAAATCTCTTTTATCTTAATAAGATACACAATAATGTCATAAGATTTCTTGGCCTGGAAAACAAGAAAAGCCAATGAATGGGTCTCTGTAGATTTTTGGCCATACACAATTTTATTTGGATCAGAAATACTTTGAGAATAAAAGTCAGATCACTGAAAGCAAAATTTATTTTTGCAAAGAATGGAAGGAGAAATAGATAATGAAGAATGAGAGAGTGGGTAGATAACAATGGCTTTATTTTCTATTTGAATTTTTATACACTATATTTAAATTTGATATATAGGAAAAATAACTAGAATATAAAATTTATTTAAAATACTCTGCTCTGTGTTACATCAAAGCATGCATTATAGTCATCATCAAGGTCTAAGGGCTAATATCAGCCATACATACAACCTTTGCCAAACTTGACACTTTAGTGTGTGAATGTTTAAGAAAGGTTTAAATATGAATATGGAAAGATACCTCATTTATTCACTTAATCAACAGATATTGACTAAGCCCCTACTTTAGTCTATTCTAGACACTAATGATTCATCAGTGAACCAGAGGGGAAAAAAATTCCCTGACTCATAGCTTCCAGTTTAGGAGAGGACACAGACAAAAAATAAAAAGTATGCAAATTATATAATAGATCAGAAAATGATAAGTGCTTTCAATAAAAATAGATATGGAGGAGGTCTGAAAGCCAAGGTGTGAGATGCTATTTTTCAAAGCACAGAGTAGTCATGTGACACAAAAATACCTACAGTGAGAATGTTTGGATCTCTTTCCTTTCTGAGTTCTGTTTTTTTTCTTATCAGTCACTGACATCAGATGTCCTAAATATAAATTTCTATTCTCTTGAAATAATTTAAGTAAGTTTCTGTTCCTAATCTCTAAGGTATTTTTGTCTTCCTTCCACAAAGCACAAAATGAATGACAAGAGGTCTGCTAAGTCATTTCTCTTTTCCTTCTTTTTTTGATCTTTAGATTCTAAGTAAGCATAAAAGTCAACTCTTTAATTTACACATGAGGATACTGAATTGTCAAATCAGAGTTGATAAGTGATCTAAGGGTGAAAACATTACTTCCTGACCCATGTTAATACTTTTCATACTGCATTCCATTACTTCCTGTCAAATGAGGCCCATCCACAAAAAGTTTTATCTAAAACAATTAAGACATTTTTACTCTTAAATTTAATTTTTTCCAAAGTTTAATGTTTTACCTTTCATTACAAATCCCCAATATTCTGTCCCACACTTTCCTCATGGCATTTTTCACTTCCTTGTTCCGGAAGGTGTAAATCAAAGGATTGAGCAAGGGAGTTAGGATGGTGTAAAATATTGCCACCATTTTGTCACAGGGCAAAGCAGATGGAGGTCGGGCGTACACAAATATGCACGGGGCAAAGAATAAAACCACAACAGCAATGTGAGAGCCGCAGGTGGAGAGAGCTTTCCGCTGCCCTTTAGCACTGTGGGTTCTCAGAGAGAGCAAGATGACACCATAGGAGACAAGCAACAAAGAGAAGATCAGGATGCAGATAAACCCACTGTTGGCGACCACCAAAAGGCCCAAGATGTAAGTGTCGGTGCAGGCAAGCTCCAGTAGTGGATACAAGTCACACATGAAGTGATCAATGACATTGGGGCCACAGAAGGGCAGCTGGAAAGTGAAGAGAATTTGGATCATGGAATGCAGGAAGCCCCCTGTCCAGGCCACCCCCATCAGAATGCCGCACAGTCTCCAGTTCATGGTAGAAGAGTAGTGCAGGGGCTGGCAGATGGCCACATAGCGATCATAGGCCATGGCTGTGAGGACAATCACCTCTACCCCAGCAAAGAAGTGCTCGGCAAAGAGCTGGGTCATGCAGCCTTCAAAGGAGATGGTTTTCCTCTCATACAGAGAGTCCACAATCACCTTTGGGGCGATGGCGGTGGAGAAGCACGCATCCAGGAAGGACAGGAAAGCCAAGAAGAAGTACCTGGGGGAGCCCAGGAGCGCCGGGCTACTGCCCACGGTCACCACAATTAGCAAGTTGGCCCCGACAGTGGCGATGTAGCCGAACAAAAATACAACACATACTATTTTCTGAACATTGGGATTCTCTGAAAGCCCTAGGAGGACAAACTCGGTTACAAAGCTTTGGTTTGGCATGATTTCCAAGAAAAAGATAAAAGCTACTATAGTAAACATGTACAATCTGCAATTATGAGAAAAGACAAATTCACCTCAGAGCAGTTTAAGGTATTCTATATAGTCAAAGACGAGTTGGTGCATCCATATGAAAAATTAACGTATGTGCTTCTATCGTAAGTGAGAACACAAAATCAGAAAATTTTAAACGTGGTCATGAGAGGTCAGGCAGAATCGAGGGGGAGATAAATTACTAAATATGTCAAAATAGCCAGAGTTTTAATATAGGAGAAGGGATGTATCTGCCAACTCTGGTCACGGAGTAGTGGTTTCCTGGAGTGGCCTGTTGAGAAGGACTCTGAAGGCACATCCAAGTTCTGAGTTGGAGGGCTGTAATTAGTCACACCTGCCATTAGCATGGAATGGGAACAGGGATGACCAGGGCACCATCCCTGATCAGGAAACTGCCTTATCTACAAATGGAAGAAGAAATAACCCCAGTTTAAGAGGTGCTTGAAAATCATGACAACTTTCCCAATTATTTGTTTTATAGTCTGAACTGACTTGGACCTTCATGATGAATTAATTCATTCCCTATAAAAGAGAAAGATTTATGGGAAAGTGTCTATCTCTATACCAACACATAACAAGAATGCATGTATCAAATTGGGTTTTTTTCTTCATTTATCATTTAAAATAAGAACAGAAGTTTCTGAAAAGATAGTAATACCTACTTACGAGCACTGTCATGATGACTAAGTTAAAGAATGCAAAGAAAGCAATTGTTCAGGTCTTAGGGAGTAGGAGACAGTTCACGTCACACCTTATTCCTATTTTACTGGCCAGCAATTCATGCTTCAAGAGCTAAGGTCAAACAAATAACAGAACCTCTGACTCCAGAATCCCAGTACTTTCACTGGATCAACAGAGAGAGGAGCAAGGATTCTTCTTTTCAAGCAAGAACTTAAGAGCAGGAGTGGCTGTTCTACTGTCTCCATCCAACTACAGAAATTAAAGCCTCCCGATTCCTTTGTTTATGTTTGAATGAGGCCCCTTATAAAGGACACAGAGGAAATGATGCAGAGTCAAGAAGTAACGTCCTATTATTACAGATACAAATTGGCAACAAGCATGTAGGTAAGGAATAGAAATGGTAGACTGAATACAGCCAGAGTCTTGAGACGTTTTAATTATTTACTAATTATTTATACTACGTGGTCCAATCAGATCAAGTACAACTTGCCATTCATATAACTGTTGTACACTAGGGATGTTCATACATAACTTACTTGCTCATCTCACAGGATTATAAGGTCAAATTGGCAAATGTAAAAGTTGCTTATGATAAATGTCCTCACCAATGGTAGTCACTATTCTCTCACTTAAAGAGTCAGCAGCCTTACCCCCAGAAAACTCTTCCATGAGTCACCCCAATAATTACTCCAACTTTTGACTTTGTTTGCCATAGCAAGACAACAGCTTCCAAGAATGACTGTGTCCTCACCTGTACATATCACAGAAATTTATTCATCAAATGGCATGTATGTGTGTGTACATATCCATTTATTAAAAAGAAAGAATATTAATGTATGATCCAGCAGTGATCAGCTTATCCTATGACCAAAGGAGGAGAGATAATGAATTGAAATAAGTACATCAGTTCCAATAAACAAACAAACAAAACAGAAGCAAACGCATAGCTACAGAGAACAAACTAAGAGTAATTCCGTTACTAAGAGTAATACCATTTTACAATTGAGACGTTCATAAGATGTAAGCAAATCAACACCCTCTTTTTTTCAGATAAAAGGAAGTTCCAAAGTTAATGTTAAATCTTTGACAATGGAGAGCATAGTGTCCTCAGAGTTTACCACAGCAAGGCTTATGATTTTAAGTCATTTTTGAACAAAGGTAATTGTCCTAAATGCAATGTGTTATCCTAGAGCGAAACCTAGAACAAAAAAGAGACAGTAATAAAAAAATTGGTGGCATCTGATTAAAATCTGGTGTTTCATTAAGAGTAATATATCAGTATTCATTTTATGTTTTGACAAATACATTCACGACGATGTAAGAAGATAAGACTAGGGAAAACTAAATGAAGAGTATACAGGAACTCTATATACTACCTTGAAAACTTTTCTATTAATCTAAAATTATTCCAAAATAAGTAGTTAATTAAAAATAATATAATAATTGTTCAGTTTCTGCCTTCAGAAAGCTAGCAATTACAGCTTGATCACTTAATAGCCATGAGTATTGAAAAAGCGACAAAGCCTGAGCAATCTCTCCCATGAAATCTATGTAACAACACTAGTGTGAGCTGCCTGGCCCACGAGAGTCAAATTAAGACAGTTATTATGAACATGCTTTGCAACGAGTAATTCAAAAGGAAGATGTGAAATATTGATATCAGCATTATTTTTCAGCAGTGTCTACACACACAGAGTGAGCTAGAAAATTGAATGAATCCTAAGAACAAAATATGTGTTTTACAATCATGCTTTTTAAATTATACTAATTCTAAAATCGCAAATAAACTACTTCATTCATGTAATCCTTTTGGAAACACTTTAGCAAGCATTTCCAGAATCATAGACATGTTTGTTTTCCTTATACCAGTAACGCAAACCTAAAAAAATTTTCTACAAGTGAAATGAGATAGTATAAGTTTTATAATGGAAACTTGTGTGACTTTTATGAGAGAAAATTTAGAAATATCTAAAATGTTCAATAATAGGAGAATGTTAGGTAAATCACACTACAAATTAACAGCACATGATTCTATAAACACTAAATAATATGAGGACATGGATGGTGAAGCATTTCTACAGTGTGTTAATGAGAAAAAACTGTAATAACTGCCCACTTGCACAGACATTTTAATATAATTTAAAAATATACAAGGGAACATATCAAAATGGCAGACTTATTTTCAATATGTATCTTGATATAATTTTAAGAAGAGTTAACATTCAAAATCAAGTTTAAAATCCATAACATCATATTTTTCCATCATCTAAACGGTTCAGAAAAAGGAGATGGGTTTTGAGGATACTTTAGTATCTCCAGTATAATTAATTTGCACAGTGGAACTTACATGCTAACATAATATAGTATCTTATACTAAAAATGTTAAACTATTGTAAACCTTCCAGAAACAGTGGTATCACAGGCTCAGCCCTTCTTACCCTCTATACTCACTTTGATATCAATCCTAAGTCCATATAGTCCTATAGCAAGCAGCTTATTCTGCTCAGGTTTCTCCTAGAAGATTCCAAGGCCTGTCCTTTCTTGACAGCTGTACACTGTAATATACTGGAGCTGCCACAGAAATTGCTCAGGGCCCCTCCCAGCCAGGAACTGTAGACTCTGGGCCATCTCTTGGGGCTGTGGCCTTGGGAGTTTTGCCGCCCCACCATCCCCAATGCCCACTATTTCCTTCCCATCTGTTTTGGCATCAAACTTAATTCTAGCATGAGTCATTCTGAAAATAATAGAAATTCCCATATCAACTTTGAAGTCTATATAGTATTTAGAACCACATGACGAATTAGCGGTAAGGTTGTCATAAGTAGTGTTCTGTAATTACATTTCAAGCAGTAAAGTTTAGATGCATTTCTAGGTACCTACATGTGCACACCAGTCACATTTGCATATATTTTTCTAAGTAAATGTAGTGATTACAAACTAAAAGAATAGCTGAAAACCCCATTCTTAACTACCCTCCTTGTTCTTTAAATCCACTGTATTTTTGATCCAGGATTATTATTTACTTCAGCAATAAAGGATTTTATTTCTTATCTCTCTAGCTGAGCATGGTCCTTTCCCCGACAATCTGGGACGTATGTTCTCTTCAGATTTCAGGTCCCTTTCTCTCCCCTCCATGTTGCTCTAATAATGGCCCTAAATGTCTCAGCTATTTATCTTACTATTTCTGGAAATTCAAAAAGAAAAAAAACACTTTCTCTGTTTCCACCTGTGTCCTTCCTGATGCCTGAACCTTCTCTTTTCTATTGTCCTAGCGATTTAGTTCATTTTAAGAGACAAAGCCACATCTACTAGCACTAAAGCATTTCTGAAATTCAGCTATTTCAATATCCCTGAATAATTCAGATGCAGAAACCTAATGCTATTTATGACATCGAATACACTTAGAGGAAACTAAGTGAACGTATTTAAAAGCTTTAAGACTGCTGAGGAATTTCTTATCTAGGGACATAAACTGTTTTATCTGAAAGAAAGTAGGACTGAAATTGGGAAGACCTGGATTCAAATTTTTTAGCTGAAACTCTTAGATGTGTGAAGTGAAGCAAGTAAATTAGAAAACAATCCCTTGTCTTCAATTTGCTTCTCTGTAAAATAAGGATAGTAGTATTGGAACTACCAATTTAGTACATAGATACATCACCTACAGATAAATCATATGTACAGAGCAACAGCTTTGGAACATAACCATAGGCCTTTTTGTTGAGATCAAGTAAAAGTCACTTCAAATAGTTCCTCAAGTCTTTTTATGGGGAAAAAACCAACTTCCTTTATATTCAAGAAAAACTGTGAGCCATAGGACAATTAAGAAAATAAGAACAAGTTAAAAGTAATTTCAAATTTTCTGGCTTACTATTTTTGTGCCAAAAAAAATCTGAGATAGGTTATGAATTATTATTTTTTCCTTTTGTGGGGTGGGGGTCTCTCTTTTTGCTTTGGGCAGACTCATAATGCCCCCCCAAAAAACTCATCAGTGATTTTCCCACTCCCCAGCTGTCCCTACCCCATATATCTAAGAATTTTATTCTCTTTTTTGCTCTACCACAAGATAAGGAAAAATAAAAGAAGTTCTGAGACCAAAGTCCTATGAAAAAGCCAATTTCAGCCAAGTAACATATGTATGAGGAGTTTAATAAAGATCAGGGAGACACTGGAGAAAAATATACTCTAGAATCATCAAACTATGCATTTATGGTTGTTCTTTCCATTGTGTATCCTGAATATATGTACGTATCTCCATATGCATGTATGTATATCATTACGTTCTTGGCATTATGAACAGCCTGTTAGTCTCCTCTTCAACCAACTCCTCATGGCATTTTTCACCTCTGTGTTTCTCACTGTGTAAATGATAGGATTAAATATGGGAGTGAGGATTGCAAAGAACACAGTCACCAACTTGTCCACACGGTAGGTGACCACAGGGTAGGTGACCACAGGACGCATGTAGGTGAATATGCAAGGCACAAAAAAGAGTACAACTACAGTAAAGTGGGAGCCACATGTAGAGAGGGCTTTGTGCCGTCCTTCAGGGCCATGGGATTTCAGGGAGCTCAGGATGACTATGTAGGAGATGAGCAGCATGGAAAAAATGAGCAAACACATGGCCCCACTGTTAGCCGCCACTACCATTCCGAGCCTATAGGTGTCACTGCAGGCAAGTTTCAGCAGTGGGAAGAGATCACACATGAAGTGGACAATGACATTGGGACCACAGAAGGGCAAGTGGACTATGAAAAGAGTCTGTACAGTGGCATGCAGTAGCCCCCCAATCCAGGCTACCATCACCAGGAGGCGGCAGAGTCCCTGTCGCATGATGGTCATGTAGTGCAGGGGTTTGCAGATGGCCACATAGCGATCGTAGGCCATGACAATGAGGAGGAGGATCTCTGACCCTCCCAGGAAGTGCTCCACAAAGAGCTGAGTTAGGCAGCTACCCCAGGAGATGGTTCTCCTCTGGTACAGTAGGTCAATGATCATTTTGGGGGTGGTGACAGAGTGTAGGAGGCATCTATGAAAGACAAGTAAGTGAGAAAGAAGTACATGGGAGCCAAAAGTGTGGGGCTGAGGGAGACGGTAATGACAATGAGCAGATTGGCCAGCACGGTAAATAGGAAAATGAACAAAAAGACAATGAAGAGAACTTTCTGCAAGTGCGGATTCTGTGTGAGTCCCAAGAGAATAAATTCAGTCACATTGTTGGGAAGCATGAGGCGATCCACTCAGGAAGTATTAATAACACCTTCCTGGGCCTAAGTTACCTACAAAGAGATAAATGATACCTGTGAATCATGAAAGGATTGTAGTCTGAAATTCATAGTTCAGACACAGGACAGTCACTGTAACTGGGGAGCATGTCCTTGGCACCCCTCACCCCAGTAATTGTTTCAATTCTTTCTCACTTTCTCCATAATGCTTTCCAACTCTTCAGACACCTAGTAGCTGTTACCTATAAAACATCTATAGGGCAACATTTGATGTATAATTTACTGAGAAAATAATGAGATGGATTCTCCTTCTGGTTCTAATTCTCAGTGAAGTTGCTAAGTCAGTTCAGCACCCCATGCTGACAAGCCCTCCTCTGTGTCTGTCAGCTTACAAATTGTAACTCTCAGATGTATTTTGTAAGCTGTAAAGTGCTGTATAAAGTAGGAGTTATTTCCTCTTCCAGAAAAATTTACATTTGAACTCATAGCTCTAACTGCAGAAAGAAAGATATGGTCGATAAATATGTAGCATAAGCAGGCAGTTTAGAGAAATGTATAACTGGTTGGAGACACACCCTCCCTGGTACGTACCATAACACATACATGATCATGTGTGTTTCTCACTGTGCCTGTACAGTACCTGGCATCATGTCTTCAGTGTCTGGCACCTATTGGGTGATGAATAAATGATTGGTGAATTGCCACACTTCCTTCATCTCCACGTGTAAGACTATGCATGCTTTCCCAGCCCATAAGCCTAGGAATTCCTTCATTCTCATGCTGTTTATCATTACTCTCTACTTTATGAGAAACATAAATAAACTTTTGAAAGGAAGCTGCATTCCAGTTAATAGTTTCTGACACATTTTATCAGGTAAGTATGAAAATATTAATTGCCTCTAGGAAAGTTGTTACTGAGTTATTTTACTTTCATGATAATTACAGTGTTTGTTAATTAATATTTTTTATTCTTCAAAATTCTATTCCACATACAATTTTAACACAGTCACATGACGTAAATTTATAGCTTCAGTAGGCTGGGATTAAAAAAAAAAAACTATTGGGTGTTCGATACATGAGGCTCTATCAAGCAAAGGAAGCCCTGTTTTCAAAGTTTTAAAAACAGAAATTTAACATACAGAACGGAAACAGTCTAGAGAACATACTCTGTCCAACAAATAGTGATGCTTTTGTTTCCTCCTCATCTTAAAAGAATCTGTTTTGTAGATCCAGAGTGTTTTTCATGATCTTCCTTAGATTGAGTTTTGATTTGCAAAATGACCCCGAAACCTAAACATGACAGAAGGTCTCCAAATAATGAACTCTACAGTTTCAAATAAATCTGGGGAATTTTGCTTTGCATCATGCTGTCTGTTTTATCCTCCTCAGGATGTTCTTCTTCCTTCTTGAATGATGATATTCTTAGACAATTCTGTTTCAGTGTAGTATAAGCTTACAATCTAACTGTCAGGTACATCTTACTGGAACCTCCAACATTCACTCAGTTCAGTTTTTCCTGGAATGTGACTACATCATTCCTAATTTTAAGTTGAATTCACCTGATGTTTTATATTCACCCCGAAACAAATTAAAAACAACAAGAATAATGAACTCTGAAGCTGAGTTTCATCAGCTCAAATGACTAGAGAAGAGATATGTGAGAATAGACCCTCATGAATTCAAGCCTCTATTCCTTTTATAGGTCCTTTCTTTATTCCTGTTTTTCAGTGGGGCAAATAGCAATTGTTGGGAGAATATCCATTCACGTACAATTATAGGAAAGGTGTCTGGAATGTCAACAGTCATAAAACCATGTTTATAGATATGAATCAGTGTGTGTGTGAGAGAGACATAGGGACAGGGATGGGGACAGAGATAGAGACAGAGACAGAGAGAGAAGGGCTATGTGTTCATTATGTGACTAATTATATGGCCCAACTTTAAGTCTTGGGTTTCTCTGCTTGAGGTTTCCACAGTCTTACAGAAAACAATACTGATAGAAATTACCTGATAGAAATGTACTTGATCAAAATTTATCTGCCACAATTTCAATCCATGTCCTATTCACAGATAAAGCAGTTATCCAAATGCCAAAGTGGATTCATGGAGCGAATGAACAATGTGACAGAATTCATCTTGCTTGGCCTGACACAGAACCCAGATGTGCAGAAAGTCTTGTTTGTTGTGTTTACAGTCATCTACTTTCTCACTGTGGCAGGCAACCTACTCATTGTAGTGACAATCACCACCAGCCGAGCCCTGGGCTCCCCCATGTATTTTTTCTTTCTTTCTTGTCCTTCACAGATGGCTGCTGCTCTTCTACCATGGCCCCGAAAATGATATTTGAGTTACTCACTGAAAAGAAAACTATCTCTTTCAGTGGCTGCATGACTCAGCTCTTTGCCGAACATTTCTTTGGGGGAGTCGAGATCATCCTGCTCACGGTGATGGCCTATGACCGCTACGTGGCCATCTGTAAGCCCCTGAACTACATGGTCACAATGAACAGGCGTGTATGTGGCCTCCTGGTGGCCATGGCCTGGGCTGGGGGATTTCTTCATGCTCTGATTCAAATTCTTTTCATAGTCTGGTTGCCCTTCTGTGGCCCCAATGTCATTGACCATTTCATCTGTGACCTTTTCCCTCTGCTAAAACTCTCCTGCCCTGACACTCACATCTTTGGATTTTTTGTTGCTGCCAACAGTGGACTGATGTGTATGCTCATTTTTTCTATTCTTATCACCTCCTATGTGCTCATCCTGTGCTCCCTAAGAACTCACAACACTGAGGGACAGAGGAAGGCTCTCTCCACCTGTGCATCCCATGTTACTGTAGTTGTCCTATCCTTTATTCCTGGTATATTTGTGTACCTTCGGCCCATGATCACCTTCCCCATTGATAAAGCAGTGGCTGGACTTTATACTATGGTAACAGCCATGTTAAAACCTTAATTCTATACTCTCAGTAACTCAGAGGTGTAATATGCCATGTGGAACTTCTGGAGCCAAAGAGTAATCCTGCATAACAATGCATGTGAATAGAGAAGATAAAAACAAAATCTATACATATTTAAAGAATAAGTGTGACTGATAGAAAGGATAATGGTCTTCAAGTCAAAATATGTGAGTTTAAGAACATTTTGCTCCTCTTACCTTCTGGAATCTTTCTTTAATGGTTTCTCTTTCATAAAATATCAATATTTGATTAAATGATAACTAAAGTTTCTTCCAATTAGAAACTTCTTTGCATTTACAAATTATTGATCAAAGAAACCTAGGTAATTTAACCATTGTCACACCAATAAATAAATAAATAAGTAAATAAATAAATAAAGAAAGAACAAATAAATAAAAAAATGGGCATGGATAATCAACATGGAAATGGCACAATGTACGGAAAATCTCTGAATTTGTGTGTTCAGTAAAATGATTCTCTGTAAACCTTCAAGGATAGGTTATATATATAAAACCAAGAGGCCAAGTAATTAAAATATTTAAACAAAAAGGCAGCAGCTATATATTTTGTTGAAAATGTATAGTTTTAATCCCAACAACTGTAGTCAAAGTAGATTTATTATTGTAAGAGATAAAGATCAACCAAAAATGAATGGGTTTTAAGGAATGACACAGGCATTAAGGCAGGATTCATTCCAAAATTAATGCTTCTGTGTTACACAGTCCCAAAGGGCACCATTTACATTGTAATAAGGGCTCTTCCCAGAATAAATTATTTTCTCTGTCTAAAGCCATAGAGGGACATAGAATTCTTCCAGGTACAGCCAGAGAGAAATCTCGCACATGATTTCCCAAGCAGAAAACAATTTGTGGAGCATTTTTTTTATCAAAGACATCCTATATACCATTTTGCTTCTAAACTAGCTTTTATTGGATGGATTTGTGACAGCTAATAGGAACAAAAGTATCTGGTACAAAAGAGAGCTGATGACAGCTGAGTAATCAAGACAGATTGTCGGCACATTCAAATTTCAATAGAAAATTTCAAACCAATTGTAGACCAATGAGATGAGAGGTAATTTGGGATATAGACATACCATGTTTCCCCGAAAATAAGACCTAGCCAGACAATCAGCTCTAATGCGTCTTTTGGAGGAAAAATTAATATAAGACCCGGTATTATATTGTATTATACTATATTATATATTTATGATATTTATTACATTTATTATTTATTTTATTTTGTATAATATTTTATTATATTATACTGATCTTATATTATAGTAAAATAAGACCAGGTCTTATATTAATTTTTGTTCCAAATGATGCATTAAAACTGATTGTCCGGCTAGGTCTTATTTTGGAGAAATACATAGTACCATTCTAAGAGGGAAAGAAAACCCCAGATAAAAGAAGGAGACCAATATATGGGCTACGACTGAAGTTCTGCAAAAGAAATGGAGAAAATCAAAGAATATCAATATGAACAAGTCAATAAGATACAAAGGAAGGCAGTAAGAAAGGAAAAAAGGGACAAAGAACCTATAAGACAGACAGAAAACTATTAAAATGGCACAAAAAATAGACTTTAAGACAAAAACTGTCACAAGAGACAAAGAATAACTTTTTACAATGATAAAAGGTCAATTCACTAGGCAGATATAATAATTAGAAACATATATGCAACCAACATTAGAATTACTAAATAAATAAAGCAAAAATTAACAGATCTCAAAGAAGAAATATCCAAGAACACAACAATAGTATGAAAATATAATACGGCACTCTCTATGATGGATAGAACACCTAGACAGAAAATTAATATGAACACAATGAATTTGAACAACACTATAGACCAAATGAACCTAACAGACATATATAGAACATTCCATCTAATAGCAGCAGAATATACATTCTTCCCAAGTGCACATGAAAGATTATACAGGAGAAGTAATATGTTAGGTCACAAAACAAATCTTCAAAAATTGAAGAAGACAGGAATCATACAAAGTATCTTTTCTGAATACAATCAAGTGAACTAGATATCAAAAGCTGAAGAAAAATTGGAAAATTTCCCAATATATGGAAATTAGACAACACATTGATGTACCACCCATGGTTTAAAGAAGAAATATAACCGGGTATTAGAAACTATTTCAAGACAAAAAAAAAATGAAAGAAAAACATACACCAAAATCAATGGGATGCAGCAAAAGCAATATTAAGAGGGAAATTTATGAACATCTATGTTAAAAAAGAAGATCTCTAATAAACAACCTAACAGTTTATCTCAAGAAATGAGAAAAAGAGGAACAAAGTCCAAAGTTAGCAGAGGATAGAATAATAAAGATTAGAGTAGAAATAAATAGAGACTAAAAAAAAAAAAAATTAAATCAGTGAAACTAAGAGCTGGTTTTTTTTTTTTTTAAAAAAAAGATAACCAAATTTACAAACTGGCTAGACTGAGAAAAAAGAAAGAAAAGTCAAATAATTAAAATCAGAAATGAAAGAGAACACATTAAAACTGATGCCACAAAAATAAAAAGACTATAAGAGATTACTACAAACAATTATACACCAGCAAACTGGATAACTTAGAAGTATTTGATAAATTCCTAGAAACATACAAGCTACCAAATCTGAAGAATGAAGAAATAGATCATCTGAACATAGCAATAACGAGCAAAGAAATTGAATCAGTAATCACAAACTCCCCATGAAAGAAAAGCCTGAGAATACAGAATTCACTGGTGAATGCTACGAAACATTTAAAGAAGAATTAATGCCCATCCTTCTCAAATTCTTCTAAAAATTTGATAAGGAAAAAAAAATACTTCTAAACTTGTTTTTTAAGGCCAGAATTACCCTGTTACCAAAGTCAAACTCAAGAAAAGAAAACTGTAGGCCAGTGTTCCTGAAGGACATACCTGCAAAAATTCTCAACATAGTACTAGCAATGAAAAGACACCTTATAGAAAGGGAGAAAATATTTGCAAACCATGTAATTGTTAAGGGTTAATATCCAAAAGATATAAAGAATTCATACAACTCAATAACAAAAATAGCTTATAGCCCAATCTAAAAAATGGGCAAATGACTAGAATGGACATTATTACACAGAAGATACACAAATGGCCGAAAAGTCAAAAATATGTTTGGCCGAAAAGTCAAACATATTTAAACAAAAATATGTTAAATTTCACTGAACATTAGGGAAATGTAAATCAAAACCGCAATGATATATTACCTCAGATCTTATTAAAGTGGCTATTATCAAAAAGACAAGAGGTGACAAGTGTTGGTGAAGTTGTGAAGAAAAGAGAACACTTGTGCACTGTTGCTAGCAATTGGTACAGCCACTGTGGAAAACAGGTAGTTTAAAAATTAAAACTACCATATGACCCAATAATCCCACTCCTAAGTATTTATGCAAAAATATTGAAATCGGGATCTCAAGGAATTATTTGCACTCTTATGTTCATTTCAGCATTACGCACAAGAGCTAGATGTGGAAACAAGCTAAATTTCCATCGATGGATTCATGGGTTTTTAAAAAATCTGGTACATACATACATGGAATATTATTCAGCCTTACGAAAAGAAGGAAACCTGCCATTTGAGACAACATGGATGAATGTTGAGGTCATTATTCTAAGTGAAATAGACCAGTGATAGAAAAATTAATACTGCATAACTCTACTTACATGAGGTACCTAATATAGTCAAACTCACAGAAGTGGGAAGTAATTCAGTGGTTTCCGGTGGCTGGTGTAAGGGAGGAATGAGTAGTCATTGTTTAATGGAAACATTCTGCAGATGGTTGGTGTTGATGGTTGCATCAGCCATGTGAATATACTTAATGCCACTGAACTATACACCTAACGTGGTTAAAATAGTAAATTTATGTTATGTATATTTTACCACAAAAAAAAATACTGAGGAAGAGAGACAGACTGTGAGTGAGGTTGGCATCAAACAGAGGAGCAAAATCAACTGTTGAGGACAGAGCTGAGATCATTGCTTCCTCTTCTGGTTCTGGACTTCAGGAGTGTGTCAATTTGGTTAAAGGTAAAGGCTGATGACAACAAAGAATGGTGATGCTTTGCAGGGTTCCAGCCAGCTCTTCATCGCCTCAGAAACTGAGGCAATAAAGAGTGTAATGGAGCTTCCTTTCTATAGTGTTTCTATTCTCTTCATTTGGATGTCTTTATGCATGAGTGCTTGGCTGAGTATGATTTTCTCGATGGCTACTGTGTGAAAGCATAGGACTTTGCTGCACTTCCCCCAAGATCCTCTCTCTGTGGAGCAGAGAGAAAGCTGCATTCACCTAAATACATCTTGAGAATCTGTCATCTAGGTACTCGCTCCAAAGGAAGTTGATACGTCTATCTTTGGTAGATAGGAATCCTGACATCTAAGTCTCCTCAGTAAGTCACTAATAAAAATGGAACAGTCTCCCAGGGTATTCTGTCACATAACCTTCAAGACTAGCATTTCCATTCTCAGGGAAGACATATCACTTAGGACAGCCACATTTTCAGAGAGAAATCAATTCTCTGAACTCTGAGCTATACTTAAAACTAACTATATCCTATGCTATGCCAGGCTCACCAATGTCAGAATGAGCAACAAAGCTCCATAATGAAGCTTTCCAACTTCCATTACCCAAGTCCAATCCTAAACTATAGCCAGAGACACACGTCCAATCACAGTTCAACTGCATTTCTAAAACTGGCCTCTAATGAGGTTTGTGGGTGCCAAGTGGGACTACATGCACGACTTTGGCTGATGCTGCAGCAAATCAAATATTTCAACAGACTCAATTACTAATCCTCTGAGGACTTGAGAGGTCAATGCATTACCAAATCCTTTACTTCATGAAAGCCAATTTAAACGTCTCTCTACAGACAATGAAGAAAAAATTACAAAGAAGGACCTTTAAGGAAGTGACAGCAGCAGAGCCATGTACCAACAAGCGGAAGATCTGTGTGGGAGACACAGCTCCCAAGCTTAGTGGGTTAGAAGGAGGGATTAAATCAAGAAGAAAAAGAATTCTCTCTACATTTCTCATGGACCTGTTTGGGAAACAAAAATTTAGCAGAATTGATCGAGAAAACAATGTCCAATCAAGTTGATTTGATTCACGTATACGTTTTATACTTTCATATACTAACTTTTCCTGATTTAAAGAATTTTTATTGTTCCCACTGATTTTGATTTCGATTGAATACAGTTCTAAGATACCTGAAAATATATAATTTTTGAAGATGTATTTATACTTTCATTGGAAGCAAAGAAAGTAAGTAGAAATTCAATCCTAGAGCTACTAACATTTCCTAATGCAAACAGCTCATTTTCTGAGTAAATTGAGACTGATAATGGGAACCAAAATAAACTGCAATGTCCAAGATTGGGAGAGTTGTCGAGAGAGATAAGAATTTCCAGCGTACCAATTGTTAGCTCATGGAGTCTATTTGTGGGTGTGGAGCCTGTGCCACAAAGGGAGGAAAGCAATGGCTGGGCTCAACCTAAACACTGAGAAACCTACAGTCAACTAGATCCAGGTCAGTGATAACTAAATCTTTTTCCCCAAATTTTAAGCAGATTAACTCAATTTAGCCAATTTATTTTCACTGGAATAGTTTGTGTAGTTAGAGACTGTGAATTGAAGGTTAATCTTACTGTCTGAAAATGAATTTAGACACAACGAAATGAAAAGGTCAATAGAAAACACTATCTGTGATATTGGCAGACCAGACACTGTTGAGAACTACTGAAATCACAATTACAACATTGTGGTTCACATGTATGTCTCATTAAGTAGCTGATATTGCAGCTTTCTGTTTAATGCAATTCTTTTTCCTTTTCATGACTTCTTGGTGTCACACTGAAGGTAGAATTTGTGGATTGTATCTATTAAGAATGATTAACCACACAGTCTCCAACTATAGGAGCCACGGATAGAGAGGAAACAACTCAGAGACAGAGCTTTTCTGAAAAGTAAAGATATTTTTGCTCACCTTTGTTGAAGCTGAGAGGTCATGATGCTGACTTCAGAAATGTCTGAGGAAAAATATGTGGCTATGTTTTGGGCAGAAAATGGAGAAAGAAGAAAGGGCAGGAGGAGGAATAAAATATCTTATGATCTTTTGTAAACAACATGTAGTCACTCTTGAAAACCCATGTACAGATCATTCCAAAAAAAAAAAGAATGTATTCTTTCATATATTCCATATTTCCACCAGTTAGCAATAAAACTTCAAGTTCATCTTCCTTGATTAAGCTTATAACAAAAGGGCAAATTGCATTATATTAGGTCAACATTTGTGTTTTCTCAACAGGAAACTCAAGGAAAATTCATGACTCATTTAATTCCATTTGTAAAATGTAAGTAGGATGACATATCTAATCCAGAGCATTAGTCTATATGTGAAGAAAGACCAACTGCACAGAAAGTTCACTTAAATACTGAGACCTTTTCAGGGAAATGTACATCACTTACACGTCCACGTTCAAAGATGTGGAAAGAGTGAGCATGAAAGAATCATGTTGAGCCAGACACAACAATCAAGGCTGTTGAGTGAATGCTTTTCCATGAGCCATTATAAAGACAGTTCCTTGGCATCCTGAAGGAACAAACTGCAGCTCTGTCTCTATCTGTGTGTGCTTGTACATTCATTTGGAAGAAAGGAATAATAACTCACAGAACATGTCTGGTATAGTAAGCCTTGGTACTTTCATGTCTGATGCACAGTTGACTTTTGAAAGAATATTGTGTTCATATACCTATAAATGTTCATGCCAGTAGACAAGTATAACTTCAAAACAATTGTTACTAATTTAATGTGTCCCAAAAAGCTATCTGTGAAATTTTTAGAGCTAGAAAGAAAGTTTGGAAGTCATTGGTAATCAACATTTATAACTAACACCTTGCTTTTATTGTGGTGTTTGTAAGGAATTCCTACTTTTAATTATATAACTAAAGAGAAATTTATAAGAGAAGTGTAACTAAAGAGAAATTTAAACTCCTTCCATTCTTCTTTGTGACTATCTACAAAATGGCAGAGTTGAGTGGAAGGAGCAGTTCACCAATCCCAGAACAGGACTAAAGAGGTGATGGCATATTGTAGTATTGAATTTAAAATATCATCACTCAGAAATACTGTGCTCTTTCCAGATGGATCACATGCTCACAACCCAAGCTGAATTGATCGGAAAGATGAGCAACGTAACAGAATTCATCCTACTGGGCCTGACTCAGAATCCAGACCTGCAGAAAGTCTTATTTGCTGTGTTTTTAATCACCTACTTGATCACACTGGCAGGTAACCTGCTCATCTCGGTCACCATCTTCATCAGCCCAGCCCTGGGTTCTCCCATGTATTTTTTTCTGTCCTATTTGTCCCTTATAGATGGTTTCTACTCTTCTTCCATTGCACCCAAAATGATCTTTGACTTGATCTCTGAAAAGAACACCATATCTTTCAATGGCTGCATGACTCAGCTCTTTGCTGAACATTTCTTTGCTGGAGCTGAAATCATCTTGTTAGTTGCCATGGCCTATGACCGCTATGTCGCCATCTGTAAGCCCTTGCACTATAGGACCATCATGAGCCGACGTGTGTGTGGTTTCCTGGTTGGAATAGCTGGAGTTTTAGGGTTTGTTCATGGAGGGATCCAGGTTTTATTCATAGCCCAGTTACCATTCTGTGGCCCCAATGTCATTGACCATTTTATGTGTGATTTAATACCTGTCCTGGAGCTAACATGCACGGACACTCACACATTGGGACCCCTGATTACTGCCAACAGTGGGTCACTGTGCTTGCTCATTTTTTCTATGCTGGTTGTTTCCTATGTTGTCATCCTGTGCTCCCTGAGGATTCACAGCTCTAAAGGCCGTTACAAAGCCCTGTCTACGTGTGCCTCGCATGTCACTGTTGTCATCTTATTCTTTGTACCTTGTTCATTCCTGTACCTAAGACCCGTGACCACCTTCCCCACCGACAAAGCTATGACTGTATTTTGCACCATAGTAACTCCTATGTTGAACCCTTTAATCTACACCCTCAGAAATGCAGAAGTAAAGACTGCATTGAAGAAGCTCTGGGGGCAAATAATGAATACTAATGATGAATAACTCTCGTGATTAGAGTATTTAAGCAAAAAATTCTAGTGATATTTCGTCGGATTTATTCCCCTTAGTTGATTAAACTTGGGATTGTCAATTATCCTGCCTGCATCAATTTTCTTCAGATGCCTAAATCCTGTGGGCCGTGCTGATGTATCCATTAAGGCATCGGAGGTGCAGTGCCTAGAGCCCATAATAGATTCATGAGCCCATGAAAAGTTTTCATTACTTTTAAAGAGAGAAGAAAAATAAACATAATCCAAATACAACTTGGATTATAGTCATCTTTAAACCAACACAGTCATAAAGTATATTTTTTAACATTTTTATGGAGGAAAGGACCCATGAGGAGAAAAGTACCAGAGGCCTGCAAAAGTCATAATGTCGCCCTGATTGTGGATATGAAACAGATCAACAGCAATATTCTCTTTTTTTAATAGCAATATTCTTAAACACTTTATATACAACAATACAGCTAGAATGAAATTGTATTTTAAAAGAGGAAAAACAATGGCCAACAATGGACCAAATGAATGATGGTTGTCCCATAAGATTAAAACGGAGCTAAAAAATTCCTATTGCCTCGTGACATCATAGCTGACATAATGTTGCAGGGCCAGAAATTACTGACTGTTCGTGTGATGCTGGTGAAAACAGACCTACTATGCTGCCAATCAGATAAAAATATATCACACAACTGTCTACAGTACTTAATACTTGATAATGATAATAAATGACTATGTTACTGGTGTATGTATTTACTATGCTATACTTTTTATCATTGCTTTAGAGTGTATTCTTTCTACTTATACAAAAAGTTTTTGCTGTGGAACTGTATGCCGTGTTATGCCAGCAGCAACCTCATACATGTCGTGTTTACTGCATCTCTTGATCGCATCTATTTCTTTTGTGCTTGATTTAATCTCATGTTGTTCTGTCCAGTAACGAGCTGTACAGGCTTGTAGCCTACAGGCAATAGGCTACATAGTGATGTAAGAACAAGTACGTGCCGTGGAACTGGACAATGGTCACAAATCTGGATTGTAGAAAACAATCCATATCGTGAATATAATGAAATTCTAAGAGATCTGAAAATCCTCAGATGCTTTGAAGTCAGAGTTTGGGAGCTTTGGATCAAATAAGCTTGATTTCTCATCTTGTCTCCAGCTTTACTTAGCCTTGTAAATGTAAGCAAGTTACTTTACTTCTCTACCTGTATTTTTTTTCATCTGTAAAAGGGAAATAGCATTACATACTTAAGTTGTAAGAATTAAATGCTTTAAATTGAAAACATGAGTCAGCTGAAAAATAGCGAGACTTGCTCACACACTGTCACAGCCTTCAGAGATGTCACCAGAGCACATGGAAAGCTGAAGACTGCAGCTCCTGGCAGAGGAGCCCAGGAACACTGCAACTGTCATTCCCCAAACGTGATCACGGGAGGACCACACGTCTGCCTCAGCCTCACTTCACTTCAAAATATGTCATAAATGCCATCCATTTATGAGTAGGGACAGCATAACAGTGAGTTCTTATTTCTGCAAAGAAACTTAATGGGGCCAGTGAGCCGGTCTGGACACTAAGAACTAGCCCATCGCCATCTCTGCAGTTACAAAGGGGGAGCTGGTTGGGGTAAGTGTGAGATGCTTGCACAGAACTTGTTTCAAAAGCTCTCACAAATGACGGATCCTGTCCCATTCTGGTCCTCTGGAAGGAGGCAGAGATAGAGAATCCCTGTGCCAGAGACCAAAAGAACTATCTCTGCAGAGCTTGCGATTCCTGGGGAAGAGCTCAGAAACTGTTTTCAGGAAACTTCTCACCCAGGTATTTAAATACGATGTGATGCTGACACGTCTCGTGTTCCAGGACTTTATATCAGGTCAGATCTCACTATATATGAAGAATTTTTTAAAGTAGATGTTTTGCCATAAATTCATATGAGTAACCATCTTGTCAATGTAAGCAAACAACGGTATGTTTAAAAAATCAAATTTCCCTTTTAAAGATCTAGTTGTAGCCCCCAAGAAAGATGGAATGAAAGAGTATAATATAAAAATAAGGATGATAACGATGATGATGACGATGATGTTGATGACAGCTCGTGTTTATTGAGTTACAGAAATAAAGTCATTTTTGTTTCCTGCTTTACCATTCATTATCCATCTGCAATTTCTTACTAGGTACAGAACTTTTTCATGGCATGTTTTACCTCTTCATTTCTCAGGGTATAAATGAGTGGATTCAACATAGGTGTCAGAATACCACTAAACACGGCCATGTTTTTGTCTACAGATAAAGTGGACGAAGGACACATATAAGTAAATACACAGGGCACAAAGAACAGGACAACAACCGTGAAGTGGGCTCCACAGGTGCAGAGGGCTTTGCGTCTCCCCTCTGCACTGTGTGACCTCAGGGAGCACAGAATGACAATGTAGGAGGCGCCAACATGAGGAAGTTCAACAGGCAGATGACACCACTGTTGGCGGTGACCAGCAGACAAGAGATGTATGTGTTGGTGCAGGCGAGTTCTAGGCAAGGGGTACAAGTCACAGACAAAGTGATTGATTACACTGGGCCCACAGAAGGGCAACTGAGGGACCAGGAGGAGCTGAACCAATGAATGCAGGAAGCCCCTCAGCCAAGTCACCCCCACCGGCATGGCACAAAGATGCCTGGTCATGATAATCGTGTAGAGAAAGGGCTTGCAGACAGCCATAGTGATCATAGGCCATCACGTCAGCAGGATGATCTCCACGCCTCCCAAAAAATGGGTTCCAAAGAGCTGAGCCATGCAGCCCTCGTAAGAGATGGTTCCCCCCATACAAGGAGTCAGCAATGAATTTAAGGGCCAAAGAGGATGAACAACAGGTGTCAATAAAGGACAGGTTGGCCAGGAAAAAATACATGGAGGAGGCCAAAGTAGGACTGGAGGTGATGGTGACCTAAATGAGCGTGTTGCCACAAACCGTGACCACATAGATTATCAAAAAGTCCACAAAGAGAACTCTCTGTATTTGTGGGTTCTATGAAAGTCCCAGCAGGAAAACGTCTATGATATTGTGTGGTATTGCAATATTCCAAGGACACTGAGAATACAGGTAAAGTATTGCCTGTAAAGTCAAGAGAGAAATAGAATCGTAACAGAATTAATTCCAGAGAAGAAAAAAAAATGTCACAAGGTTTCCTTTAACTGCATTCACTTTCCTTTATCCCTCTTAACCCTTTTGATCCAAAATTCTTGTAATAATTTATTCTGTCAATCACAACATGTCAGCCTATGTCTGTGAGCTAACTTTAGCATCACTGGGCACTAGATATCTAAGTTATTACATTAAAGTAATAATTTAATTATCCAAAAGGAATGGAACATTTGGCAGATACTGGTTTTCTAATTCAATGGAGTCCATTCTGACAATTTTCAGCATGGGTCCACATAGACAAGATGGTCCTTGAGAAAACCATGAATATTTCAGATCTCCTGAAATCACTGCATGTACAGTCCAAACCTTTTGAATCAAATCTTTCTTCTTGAACTTTGCAATGAGGTTCGCCACACTTTTTGTTGGTGTTTCCAACAGTAACACAAACTGATGCAAAACCAGTGGAAGCAGAATTGGGAGAAACTGATTTGGTTGCAGGTGGAGACTTGCCCAACTTCTCCATTTCTCTCCTTGCTCATTTGCTCCCACTCCGTGCCCTTGCTGTGGACAACCTCCTGTCTAGGAAGTAACTGAAATTATGCTTCCTCTTTGGTTTATGCATTTTACATACTTTGGGTTTTGCTTTCCCGGGGCTTGGGGAAATCCTTCTGAATAAAGGCTGCTAATCCCTCTGCAGTCTACAGGGAAGAGTCAAAAAAAGTTTGGTGAGAATCAATGGAAGATTCCATTAAATGATTATCTGCTTAATCTGCCTATTCAGTACACAATGAAATATACACAGGGAAGGGAGAACAGATGCCCTGTCTTAACCAGCTATAAATTAGAATCTCATCTGGCAGAATATTCCTACGCATGCTTTATCCCCTTAATATTAAGGAAATGTCTCTATCGTAGATTTGGTTAAACAAAAACTGTCACTCATGCCACCCACCCCAATGGACCATTTTCCTGAAAACAAAGACCTTCTTACATTCGCTAACTCCCTCAACTTTTTGAAGATCTGATGCTCAGTATGATCAGAATTAAAGGAGACTTGTTAAAAATCAGAGAAAGAAAGAGATACCCGGATATAAGAAACACTGGAGAGAAGATTCCTGTGTTGATCAGGAAGCTACCCCTTTTTCTCTCTCCACGCTTGATTGCAAGAAGGCAAATACAGCTTCTGCAAGTGACAATTCTTGTGGGGAACTTTCCAGAGGAGAACCTGTGGCTGAGAGCACAGACAGCAGTAATGGAGCAAACACATGTGTAACACTTAGTCTTTGCCACGCACAATCCTAAGTGCTTTACATGTATCAATTCATTCAATCCTCACAACATACCCCTGAGCTATATTACTGTCTTTATCCTCATTTTGTAGAAGGAGAAAGTGAGACACACATTTAGCACCTTCAGAAGTATATTTGGCTAATAGGAGACAGAGCTCGGGCTTGTACCCAGGAACTCTTGCTACAAAGTCTGTGGGCTTTTCTGTACTATATTGTCACTTAAATTGATCTGGGTTTGAATCTTTCTTCTGCCATTTATTTACTGTGTAATCGTGGACAACTTCTCAATGTTCTTATCTATAAAAGAAAGATGAGAGTGCTGCTGTACCCTGAGGTTGTAGAGAGGCGTAAATGAAAACAGTGCATATGAAGCATTTGCACAGAGCCTGGGTGTGATTAATGTTCAATAATAAATGGCATCTCTGATATCACCATCATCAACACTATGGGCAAAAAGTTCTCCATGTGCCTTAAGGAACCAAGGACCTAAGTGTATGCACTCAAGAGAAGCAGGTACTCATATGGGTATAATTTGATTATAAATATGAAAAATGCTCTAATACTGATCCCCATACAGAATACAAGAGTAGAGAAAATACAGTCAATATGAATATTTGTAGTACACAATTTAGCCAAATAATGAAAATGTATGCTTCCAAATAAAAATGTTAAGCTGATTTATTGCTGTGGTTCAAATTTGTGGGAGTACAAAATCAATTATTTGTTCAAAACTAGCCAAGAAAAATGTCTCCTGTTTGAGTTATCCAGGAGAAACAAAATATTTTGTGGAAAGTAACGAGAATTTTAGTAAAATTATTCCACTGCATTTTTATTTTTGTTGCATTTTTCTTGTTTAATTTTTAAAATAGATCCTAGAAAACTTACATTGACTGGATCTGAGGACACCAACAGGTCGCCAGATTTGGATTTGTTTGTTTTTTTAACATCCTAACATCATGGAATAGTGGATGCATAAGTGTTCTTAAAGGGTCATCTAGGTCAGCTCCAACCATAGTGTGGGGACAGAGCCCCAGAGAGCAGTTTCTAGGCTCTCGGCCTCAAGTGGAAAGGTGCTCACTTGGGTAGTAAATGGCCATCAACTGTGATTGGATGGCCATCAGCTGTGGCTAGTTGGCCGTCAGCTGGAACCAGTGAGCCACTGGCCACTAGTATAACTGCTGTGGCTACGTTAGCAGCAAATGGGGGCTAGCAAGAAGATGGTGGCTGAGCTAGCAAGAGCGGATTGTCGCCAGCGAGAATATAATGGTATGACTTCCCTATCTATGGCTCCATGGGTGTTCCTGTTTGGCCTCACCATGTCCTGCGTTCTTATGTGGGGAACGGGAGCTGTGACCTTGCGTGACACCCTGCATGACACATGGCGCAGTGAGCAGGGTCTCCCGCATGACACATAGCATCCCAAATTTCGGTGTTTCACCTAATTAAACTCCTGGATGAAATTCGAATTGTTTTTTACATTGAGGCAAAGCATAGCCCAGGAAATCACTATTGATTACAGAAACTCATCTGTGTTGCAAGTGTCTTAGAACAGTAGTAGGTGAAAACCCAAACGGGAGTCATTCATTTACAAGCAGCTGGGAATTCACTGCATTTCCCATTTCCCTTTTAGTTGCTGAAGACCCCTATGATATCTAAAATCATGTTTTCCGTTGTCTCCATTTCAAATATGGTGAATTTAAGACTCAGAGACATTAGGTGCAGCTGGTCCAAAGTCACAAGGGTGATTCATGGCAGAAGTGCAGCTGGAGCCCAGGTCATTCGTTACTCCAGGTTACTCCAGTTCTCTTTCCAATATAACACCATCTTCCAATGTCCACTTTCATCTTTTACAAGCCATGAAAAGCCCTGCTGCTAATATTGGGGAGAAATGCCTCACAGAAGGAGTAGCTGGCTTGTTAGCTCTGCTTTCTGCTAAAAATACTCATCAGCACAGTCTCAGAGAAAACCTTTCTCCTTCCACCGAAAAGGGTCATTTATAAGGTTATCTATGATGACATAGGGATTATCAGTATCTGTGCTCTCTGCCTCTCCACGGTTGCAGAAGCAGTGCTGGAACTGGCTTTTGCCTTGTTCCCAGGTTAGAACAATGTTGATGCTATCATTTAATTAGTCCCTTTGTATACAGTTTTGGTCTCACAAGGAAGGGACTTCTATTCTGCCTCCTAGACGTGCCCATTGTCCTTCTAATGTCTAGAGAGAGAGTCCACAAATTGTCAGGAGGAAAAGGGAATTACGATATTTCGGGAACTGATATTACACGGTCAGTGCCCTGATTTACGGAAATTGCTAACTGGACAAAAATAAAAACCAACAGCATTTACTGAGCATCTTCTGTGTTCTAAGCACAGGTCCTAGGCCTTTTCACATCATCTCTTTCATCTCCCCCCATAAAGCTGCAAGAAAAGTATCACTTTCCTTTATCCTCACCTCCACTGTGTGGTGTGCTAAAAGATCAGGGAAACTAGAGTTAGAGTGACCTGCACTGAAATTGCACTTCTACCATTTCAATAAGTACTTTTCATGCCCTACCAAATAAAAGATAACATTTGCTAAATGTCAGGGATATCATTGTGAATCAGACAGACATGGTCCCTGGCAGCATGGAGCAATAGCCACTTCCACAACAAAGCAGAGACGTAAGCAAATAAAATATTAGAAAATCAAACATGGAATTGCTGGGTTCATTTTATATATTTTTTAATGCTGATGAATACTGAGAGGGATATACCTGTTTAATACTTATTAACTTATGCAGCAAATTTTCCTCCAGAAAATTTGTAACCACTTACATTTCAATACTCTTGCCTGTTCAGCACACATATGCAGCATTTCCTCAATACTGAATGAATCCTATTCTAAGCCTTCTCCAAACCTGTTCCCTGAAAGCTTCTAGAAAAAGTCACAAAATTGGGAGGATTTAGTCAGCTATAAATTTATGTCATCAACTTCAAAAGGCCCATCAACATTGCCCAGAAATCCTACAATATGTCTGTAAGCAACACATTTTTCTTTTTTTCTTTTTTATACAACAGGTTAGCTTCAGTGTGGAGGATGGAATAATAATGAACTGGAAGTAGGAACATGTGAGAGTAGGAAGAAATTGGGGAAGAAATGGTGGCCCACTCTAAGGCAGTGCCAGTGAGGATGGAGGGGACATTTAGGAGGTAAAACCGCTCTGGAGGTTGCACAAAATGGAAGGTTTTTAGAGGCAGAGAGAGTCAATCAACACGTTTTTCCAATTCTCAAGGACCATTAAAAACGTTCTTCCACTTTCTTCAAAATTCTATTCCCCAAACTCCAATCTCTATCTGCCCTTCACTTTTCACTCAAACACTTCTAGGTCTCAGAACAACATTGCAGTCTATGACCTTCCTCCTCTCCCTCTCTCATTCCAAGACCTGCATCTTTCCTGGTGGCTGTTCCCACCTCCCCTCACCCATGTTTCCCCCAATAAATATCTTGCACATATACTCTCTCTTAGCTTTTGCTTCTCAGAAAACTAGGACTGGTACGGAATATATAAAGAGCTCTTACAAATCAATAAGACAAGACAGAAAGCCACATGAGAAGTGAACACCACTTCAGCAAAGAAGATATCAAGTGGCCAGTAAACACGTAAGAGCAGTGAGGAGCTCTCCTTTTTAATCATATGAGAAATGTGATATAGGACCACAATAAAATACTACTGCACACAATGCAATATACAGATGATGTATTATAGAAATGTACACTCGAAACCTATATAATTTTACTAACCAATGTCACCCCAATACATTTAATAAAAATTAAAAATACATACTACTGCAATGCTCCCCCTACATGGCTAAAATTAAAAGGACTGTCAATACCAAATGTCTGTTGTCAATATGGAGGAATGGTATCTCTCATATGCTGCCAATGGAAATGTGTAATTGTTTTCCAAATATATATTAGAAAATTATACGAGCTTGTTAAGTAATGTCGAATATACATGTAACCTATGACCAGAAAGTCCACTCCGAGGTATAAATCTAAAGAAATGTGAGCACCTGTGCATTAGAAGACACATCACTGAACGTGTTAACAGAGCTATTCGTAATAGCACAAAACTGGTAACATCTTGAATCTATATCATCAATGGAATGGATAGAGTATTATGGCTTATTCATATAACAGATTAACATAGCAATGAAAATAGGAATAGTAACAACATGAGTGAATCTCACAAACATAACGTTCAGCTGGAAAATAGAGCCATAAAAGAATACACACTATAAAAATTGCATTTATTTAAAATTTTAAAATAGACCAATCTATTTACCATGTGTGCTTACATGGTAAATGTATGAGAATATAAAGAAAAGCAGAGGAGCTTTATCGTAAGAGTCGGATTACTATTGACCTTTGAAAGAAGACAGATGTGATTGGGAAGAGATGTAATGGTTCCTGGTAGGGCTAGAAATCTACGTAATGATTTGTGGTCATATCAGTGTTCCACTTTACAATTCAAAGATTTTTTTCTTTGTCTTGGTTTTTAATGGTTTGATGATAATGTGTTTCGAGTGAATTTCTTTAAGTTCATCCAGTGAGTTTTGCTGAGTTTCTTGAACCTGCAAGTTTATATATTTCATCAAATTTTGGAAGTTTTCAGCCATTATTTTTTCAAATATTACATTGTGATACTCTATCTTTTATAAATTAAAGATAGTGATTTTTCAGTTTTAGTAGGCAATTAATCTTGTCAGTTTCAGGTTGCAATTTCCAACCTGAAATTGCAGGACTGTGATTCCTATGTGGGTTCAATGATCAATTCCTTTGCAAATGTGCGCCACCCAGTGGCCAGTCTGGGACTTGAGTGGTGTTTTAACCTGTAATGCCATTTTCAAAGACTTTGGCATGCTGTTTTAGTTCAGATCCACACACTTGCGGCTCAAAGGTGAGCCCTGGAATTCATACACAACTTTACAGGCTTACTCTCTTGAGTGCCCTCCTCTTTTTTATCTCCCTGATGTTTTCTGCCTCTGGAAACTTGGCTTTAGTTCTCTGTCTGCACACTTCCCACAAGTGAGTCTGTGTCAATGGTAAAGATTCAGGAGGACACAGAGAATAAAAGCAGTGGGGATTAGTCCCATGCTCTTGAGATCACAGCTTCTATGGTTGAATAGAAAGATTCCCCTGCATAAGGGTTTGTGGCACCTGACCAGTCACCTTTGTTGTTGCTGTCACCACTTCGCTACCACAGGACTGACTGGTCTGGGACAGTAGAGGACAGAGAAGGAAAAATAATTAAATTAAAAAAAAGAAAGAAGAGATCCACTCTCTGACGCACTCGTCTGACAAACACATGGCCCTCTTGGAGCTCTGTGTGTGCTCCTAGTGCAGACTTCCAGTTCCACGGAGCTTCTGAGTCCAGACCAAGCGATATGGGCAGAGGAGAGTGGCAACAGAAACTTCAAATGTGATCTCCTTCCCCAGTGTGCCTGCTCTCATTTACAAGCCCTCAGGTAGCTTCTCCATGCATTCTGTCTAGGGTTTATAGCTGTATCACTATTGGGAAGAAACAGTGCATTATACTCACTTGGATGAACTCAAGTGCTTAAAGATGGGGTAGATTTTGAAGTTGAGACAAGATTTGCTCATCAGTCAGCTACTAAATGAGAGAAAGAAAGAGAGAGAAAGAGAGAAAGAGAGAGGTTAAGTTTTGAGGCCAAGACAAAAGAAAAGTGAATGAAAGACTGTGGTGGAGAATCACTACTGGTTAAGAAATAGGCATATAGCTATATCTCATTAACTCACTAACCTGCAGAACATAATGCAAGGTAAGTTGGTACCTTCTGTCTCCTACTCAAAATTTTCATCAGAACACTACCGGTATATGTGGCTCATGCTGAGGAACAGATGCAATGAATTTCCTCTAGAGAGAAGAGCTAGACTGTATTGAAAGGAAGGTAAGGAGAAGGTGGACCCTCCCATGAACTACAGAAGGCAGGTGCTGAAGATTCTGGGGATAGAAAATTACCCTTTAGAAAAAAGGATGGGAGACAAGAGAAAGTGCTTCCACGGTGCATAGAACTGTTTTAAAACTGAAGTTACTGGATTATAACAACCTAGACTTGACTGAGTTCTTTGCTCTCACGTGAAAATGAGAGTTCATAGTAAAGTGGTACCTTTCTGCACAGCTAGTTCCATGTCCATTATAAAACATACATACCCGCAGTCTTAGCCTCTCAAAGCTTCTAAATACATTCATTGTAATATCCTTATTTAGTTCAGTCAAACATAATTCTACTCCAATCAGTACTATTTATCAACCAAAAAGCAGAATAAATTTAAGTGCTAGATGTACAAGGCCAATGGATGGCTCCCTGGGAAAAACACTTCTCAGATATGCAAATCTCCAGGAATCCTGTGTCTTACACATGAACACCCAACTTGAAGTAAATCTTAGACTAGTAAAAAGGCCCTTCAACAAAAGATCTGTGCAGAACTTAGAGGCCCTGGAGAGGAGAGGATGTTTCAGAGTCCAGCCAAACTGGCCTGCAAAGGAAAGAAAGCTTTGCAAAATATACGAGTTCTGCAATTAAGTTCGTGAATGCATCCTAGAAAAAGTGTTACATAACTCATTGCTGAATATCACTATCGTCACCTTTGAAGTACTCCCCTATGGAAGCTATGCACCGAGGCCAGTACCTAGTCCACCCTTCAAAGCAATTCTGGAACTCTTTTTCTGAAATGGCCATCAGAGCTGTCGTCCTAATTACTGTTGATATCCTGAATGTCATCCTAATGTCTTCCTTTCAATATTTCCTTTATCTTCGGGTAAAGAAAGAAGTCACTGAGGGCCAGATCAGGTGAGTAGGGAGGGTATTCCTATACAGTTATTTGTTTACTGGCTAAAACTTCCCTCACAGACACTGCTGTGGGAGCTGGTACATTGTTGTCATGCAAGAGCCATGAATTGTGGCGAAAAGTTCAGGTCATTTTCATCTGACATTTTCACACAGCCTTTTTAGCACTTCCAAATAGTGAACTTGGTTAACTGTTTGTCCAGTTGGTACAAATTCATAATGAATAATCCCTCTGGTATCAAAAAAGTTTAGCAACATCATTTTGACTATTTGGATTGACAGAACTTTTTAGATTGTGGAGAATTGGCTGACTTCCATTGTACACTTTACACTTTGTTTCAGGGTCATATTGGTACACCCATGTTTCATCACCAGTGATAATATGGCCCAAAGCATTGTCTTGCCTGTCCAAAAGGTCTTGGCAAACTTTGACTCTCCTTTCTTTTGTTCATTGGTGAGCTCCTTCAGGACCATTTTTGCACACACCTTTCTCATGCCAAGATTTTCAGTTAAGATTTTCCTGTTTCTCTATCGATGTTTACTTAGTCTGCTGTGCTTCTCACAGTCAGCCGACAATTTTGACACACAATTCGATGAATTTTTGCAATGTTTTCATCAGTTCTTCTCGTTACTGGCTACCTTGACCTGTCTTCATCAGTGACGTGTTCTCTCCCCTACCGCAGCCCACGGGGACAGGAGGGCTCGGCCTGAGGGAGAATGGCGAGGAGATTGAGAAAAGACACGGAGACAGGAAAGCTGGGATCGGGAGGTCCATCTTCCACGGATGGCGTTATTTCACACAGTTTTTATACAGTGTTAGAACAGGTGTCTATACGAACAAGTAT
Organism: Rhinolophus ferrumequinum; assembly: GCF_004115265.2. Lineage (NCBI taxonomy): Eukaryota > Metazoa > Chordata > Mammalia > Chiroptera > Rhinolophidae > Rhinolophus > Rhinolophus ferrumequinum. The sequence continues at coordinate 12,571,677 of NC_046294.1, forward strand.
TAGCAGAACAAGCAGGTGCCAGTAGAACATTCTGTTCTGTGTATTGGTAAGTTTGTATATTTGTGGCTGTATTAGCATTATCTTGTATTTTCTGGGAAGATGCTGTGGCGAGGCTTCCCATGGGAATGACCTTGCAGGCTGCAAGGCCCTTGTCAGCTCACAGCTCGCTCCCTACTCTCCAACTTCTCGCTTTAAGCCGCAGCCTATGAGTCTCATGCTCTACCGACTGAGCTAACCGGGCCTTATATATAAAACCAGACAAACAGAATTAAACCAAGCCACCCTAGTCTGATAAAAGTGTTATGAATGTAATAGTAATTGAATTATGTACCTCTCCAGGGGACAAAACCTTTATGTTGAAACGTACTGAAAGAATAGATGGAGAACTGATGTCAAACTAAAATCATTGACTATAGCCAATTAGATGACCCCTATGTGGCTGTGTCCGTCTTAGGTTGTTCCTTCCTTGAGGAATCTTACCCATCATTGACTAGCGAGCCATCTTTTTGGGTCAAGTCTTTTGGATGGCCCCTATGCGGCTGTGCCTGGCTTAGGTCATTTTTACCCGTCATTGACTAACCAGCCATCTTTTGGGGGTCAAGTTCTCCAGATGGCCCCTTATGTGGCTGTGTCTGGCTTAGGTTGTTCCTTCCTTGAGGAATCTTACCCGTCATTGACTAGCCAGCCATCTTTTGGGGTCAAGTCTTTTGGATGGCCCCTATGCGGCTGTGCCTGGCTTAGGTCATTTTTACCCGTCACTGACTAACCAGCCATCTTTTTGGGGTCGAGTTCTCCACATGGCCCCTATGTGGCTGTGTCTGGCTTAGGTCGTTCCTCCCTTGAGGAATCTTACCCGTCATTGACTAGCCAGCCATCTTTTGGGGGCCAAACAGGAAGGCATAGGTGTAAGTACAAAGGCGAGGTAAAGTCCCCAAAAGGATCTGTCTCACAGATTCTAATTTGTGTTATCTAATTTTTTCTGGGGTGAGATGTTGGGGTGAAGCCTCCCATGAATGACCTTGTAAACTGCACGGCCCCTGTCAGCCCACAGCCCACTCTCCAAATCTCCCCCTTCTCTTTTTGCTTTAAGCCATAGCTGATGTTGATTAAGACGGAGATGTACGAGTCAGTGTTGGGTGACTCAGTAGCCGACTGAAAAAATACAAAACAGAGTAAATACTAGAATAAAGATACCACACAGAAACCAGAATGAATGTCGAAGAAGTTTAAAGGGGTTAAACCCCTTGAGTTGGGTAAGCAACTGTTGAGCTACATCAGCCAGGTGAGAATGGGATTGTGTGTATGTTGAATGTCAAGAATTTTTTGATGGAAAAGAACTTATGATGAGGGGACTGTCTGTCCACCTGTGAGGACTAAACAAAATAAACATAAAACAATAAACAGAATAGCAATAGCACCCGCAAACCCTTCACCTAAAGTCTTTATCCAATTGAAGGGTTTAAAGTAGAAAGTCCTTCTGTAGCCACAGAAAGTGTCTCTTCTCCAGGGAGGAGTTGAAGCTTGGCGTTAGACATGTGATCAACTTCTTGTTGTAGTTGTAAAATGTCCACAGTGAGATTGGGCATATGTCCCAGGAGATGGGCTTGTACCTTAGACCAAGAGGTACGAATTTGATTAAAAGAGAAAGGGGTTACACAATAGGTAGATATATTCCAATCACATTTTAAAGTAATTATAGTATGGAGATTTTTCCAATTGATCACCAAGAAATACAGCAGTAGTTTCTAAGTCAGCTAATCTAACATTAATTTTTTGATCTTCACTTGTTGATTCCAAGATTTACTAGCATTTTCATGCCATTTTTGTACAAATTCAGTGGTCTGTACCGTTTGGTGTAGAGCTACTCCAGAAACGGCAGCTACAGTGGCTATAGCAATTATCTCTATAATAGCTGCAATTAAAAGTCCAATAAATCTTTTGGTTCTTCCTGCGGCTGTCAGGCTGTGCTTCAGTGTGTTATTCATGATATGGTTTAATACACCGACTGGGCACCCACAAAGGACGTTCTTCTGGTCCTGGAGAAACACAAGCAGAACCTCTCCCCCATGTTAACAAGATTCCTAACCGCCACTGATTAGTTTGAATATCTTTCCCCCAAATGGGCACATTCACAAAGGCTTTAGGACTATGGAGATTGTTAAAATGTCTTTTTGTAGCTGTGTGCCCAAGGTGTGGTTCTGTGCTTGAGCCAGAAGAATTTAAAAAATTTTAAAGTGAACATAGTTTTTGTTAATTGTGCCTGTGGGGGGGTCCCCTATTTCTCTCCGATTTTGTTAAATGTCTTTTTAGCTGTAGGAGCATGGCGAGCAGCAGGGGGCAGAGCAGGGAGCTCATGGTGCCCACGGGAGCCATGCGCCGGGGGCACCCGCACTGCCCTAGCCCGGCAGCACCAGGGGTGGTGGTAGCCAAATCCCTATGGCACGGGCCTGGGCGTGCAGTCAGCTTTTCCGCGGCACCCTCCAGAGCCCTGGGCGCAGGTAGTGCAGCAGTGTTGATAGGATGAGCCGGGAGGCTGGTGGCAGCCGGAATCGATGGGAGGTAGGAGGGGGCACTTTTGGCGGCCTCCACAAGAGAGCTTAGCAAAGTCCGCAAGGAGGTCGGCCGAAGGGGAAGACTCATTATCCATATCAGAGTCCTGGGGGCCAGAGGCATCGGGAGGGTCATAACATTTTTGTTTCTCATCTTGGAGTTTTTTGTCATAGTGGGAGCGGGAGGGGGGGCGTTATCCTGTACTGGCGGCACCCAGGGAGCGCGAGAGCGCTTCAGTGCTTCATACCTCTCCACTGCATGGTGTAAGACCTGAGAGAGCTCCCCCTGCGCTGGGAGAGGCGGGGTAATCTCGAAACTTCCAGCGATCGATCAAGTATCTTGTACTTTCTGGGAAGATGCTGAGGCGAGGCTTCCCATTGGAATGACCTTGCAGCTGCAAGGCCCTTGTCAGCTCACAGCCTGCTCCCTACACTCCCCGAGACAGAAAAACATTTAATCCATTTGTACACTGCCGTTTTCTTCCTGGCATTATCCCCATAAACGTGGACTAACATGTCCCTCATTTCACTTCCACTCTTGTCAAGTTTAACAAGAAATTTAATGTTTGTTCATCGCTCTAATTCAAGCTCAGACATTCTCCCGACTGCACACAAACACATACAATAATGAATGTGACTCAGCAAGACACCGCCACACATTGGGAGTACAGCTGTGAGACACTGATATACCAAGGTGATGAAACCTTATCAAGCTGTTTGTACAGTGCTGCCAAAGTAATCGCATGGTGGCAAGTTGGGGAACTTAATTGTTAGATCTCATACCTTGGTGATGAGATCTTAGCTGTAGCATTTTGTCACCTCAGATTAAATTATTCTCTAGTTGTTTCACATATACCTGTCATGTCTCTCCAACATTTACAGGGTCTAAGCTTCTGCAGGCTTTTAAAATGTCTCTTATAACCTCCATCACATCTTGCACAGGACTGGGAACACAGGAGATATTAGTATATAATATTTGGTTCCTCAATCACTGTAAATATAATATGAGTTAGGTGCCCCCTTGTGCCTTGTACTTGTTGTGTCAGGGGAACACTCTGTCCAGGTGGAACCCGGACACTGACTCCCCAGTCAGCAGGAGTAAACTTGGGAAGGCCTTGCCAGCCTCCCTGGCTGAACAATAGCTGACCCGCCAGCAGAATGCATGAAGAGGATCACATAGGTTGCCCTGTGGCCATGGTAACCTCCTGTACATTGTGAAATTGCTGGAATCATGTCCCCCCGCCTTCTACCCTAGATAATTACACTGAAACTTGTGATTCATTATCCCCATGCTTGCTGATTGTAATCGCTATGGCCTAGCTTTCTTTCCTGACTGGTAATCTATTGGAAAAAGCCCTATATAATTAGTGTCCTGGGGGAGCCCTAGTTTGAACTCTCCGACGGGGATGCTCACCGAACACACCTGAAGCCAAGAGACTGTCTTGGTTCCCCAGCGCCTTGGAAACACTCTTCCAGTGGTGAGAACTCACTGTTGCTCTTTGTCATACTTTGCTTTATTCTGTCTATCTTACTTATTGCTTCACTTAGTGTTTTGCTGCCTCAACTCCATCTCAGTGTACATGGTGAATGCATATTTGACACCCAAATTCTGTGGCCACTTAAAACGTAGCCCCTTGCTGCAACAATCACCCATCTGCTAATGCATTTATTTCAAAATCAGAGCATAAGTGTGAGTGTCCTATAAATAGCACAGAAGATAAAGTATATGAGGGGTTATCTAGTATAAAAAACAGCTCTTTGTTTTGAAAGTAAAAAGTATGCCCCCATAGAGATTCAGTCAGTCAACCTACCTGGTTGCCTCAATTCTTGATGGCATTTACTGAATATTTTCCAGTCAGAAAACTGATTCATTGGCACAATTTACCACAGGCTAACGGAGTTTTGATTCACTAACAGAGTCTAAAGGTAAAGTAATCAAAGAAATGTAAAGAGTATCTTTACTGATCTAAAATGTGGAAATCTTGGTTCGAATTGGTCCGAACTGAGGTGGCTTTGTAGGCTATCTGCCTCAAGCTGAAATGGAGCTGTTGCCTTCATTTCTCCCAGAGAAGCCAGATACCAATTAAGTAGACAAGCCTTCCTGGGACTCCCACAAGATCACACTGATGGTGAGGAAAAAGGCAAAACATCAACTTTTGTCTCGAAGTGCCACCATCTTTCCACATACCCTAGCATGCTGACATTGAGAGAGAATGTAAATGAACCCAAATTGCACAGGAAGGAGATGAGAGGGTGAGTTTCCAGTCCAGGTGATCCCTACCTGAAGTCTATGTACTTGAAACTATGGACCACTGAAGAAAAGGAGGAAAGTAGCTCAATTGTCAACATTCTTCAAAATACAGATAGATATGAATAGGCCTTCATCAATACCATAAAGTATAAGGGGCTCATCTAAAACTCAACAAAAAAAACTTAATAGTTTACCTTTTGCACTATTCCTTACACTCTTACTTAACCAAAAATAGTATAACACTTGGTCAACCTGTTCTCATGAGTGTTTTTTCATGTTTTCTTTCTAATTCTACCCTGAGTTCACTTCCTTCCTCCACAACTTCCCTGTGGCATTTTTCACCCCTGCATTTCTGAGGGTGTAGATGCTGGGGGTCAACATGGGGGTGACACCCGTGTAGAACACAGCCTCCGGTTTGTCCTCAGTGAAGGTGGACGAGGGCCGCGCGTAGAGGAAGACAGTGGGTCCAAAGCAGAAGACGACGACTGTGATGTGAGAGGCACAGGTAGAGAGGGCTTTGCACCTCCCCTCTGCAAAGTGGTTCCTCAAGTGGACCAAGATGATGATATAGGAGGACACCAAGAACAAGGACAGCCAACACATAACCCCCTCCACAGAGGTGTCAGCAGGGCAAGCCTGAATAAGGGATGCAAGCACAGAGACCTTGGTCAATCACATCGGGAGCACAAGAGGGCAACTGAACCATGACAGTGATGTGGACTGTGGAGTAAATATGCTCCCAGCCATGCACCAGCAGCAGAAGATGACACACAGGCCAACTCATGATGGTTGTATAGTGAAGGGGTTTGCAGATGGCCACGTAGCGCTCATAGGCCATTACCATGAGCAGGAATTGCTCAGTAACTACAAAGTGGAAGAAGATCTGAGCCACACAGACCTCCCGCGAGATGGCTGTAATCTTGGCAAATACTAAGCCTGTGATGAATTTAGGGATAACAGTAGAGGAGTAACTGATCTCCACCAGCTGAGGAAGAAGCACATGGGGACGCCAACTCTTACTAATGTTGACCATCGGAACAAGGAGGCCATTGCCCACCACCGTACCCAGGTACATGGCAAGAGACACTGCAAAGCAAACTCTCTGCACCTCTGGATCCTGAAAAAGACTGGTGATACTTAACTCAGTCACGTTATTTATACTTGCTATAGAATCCAGTCAGGCGTGCTGGACATTAGCAGCTGAGAGACTGAAATAAACAAACACGGATGTGACACCAATTCAACTGATTTATAGCACATAGGGCAGTGTAAACCACTATACAATACTACATTTATCACAATACCATTCATTTAACCAACATGTACTCATTCAGCAACACAAATTAACAATATAACGAGAGTTTATATATTAGACAATCAAGGGTCCAAGAAATGGTTATTTCCCCAGAATCACACACAATGTAGTGCATTCTGGGACTCAGAACCAGGCTTTCTGACTTCAGCCAGGATTCTTTCTAAATCACCACAATATATTCTAAATTTGGGGAGTTATTCAAGTCTATATTTTTACTGTCTACATTGCATTTTGACAGTTCTTTCTTACTGGGGAATCCTCATGAGACGCTTTAGCCCCTAAATTCCTTGTATCCTTCATCTCTGCTTCAGGGAATCATCTTCGCACTAATTATTCCCTTTCAAAATGTCTCTGTACAGTTTTAGTTTTTTTTTTCCACTCAGTAATAGCAGTCTTCAATTTACTCAGGCCAGATTCTTTTGCCAGTATTGCAGTTTCAATAATTATATTTATATGACAAATGCTCAAATACTCTGGAGAGAATTCAATTTACTAGCTTGTCTCCATTACTTCACTATGACTTTCACACCTCTTGCCTTACTGTTCCAACTTCTGAGAGCTCTTGAACTCAAAGTGATTGTTCTCCGAGAGCACTGTTAGGGCTGGCCAGTCAACCAGCTCGTTTTAATTCCAGCTGGTAGTCAGCAGCAAAGTACATGGTAACAAGAGTGAAGATTTCTTTGAGTTATACCCCTAGAACAGATAATTACTGAGCACCTCCAACATACGTGTAAATTACTAAACTTTACAGAAGAAATACAGATCATGATACACACCTCAAGCTAACAAGATCATGTAATTCAAAACAATATACTGTAGCTTAAGGTGCTATAGTAGAGACTTTTTTTTACTACTTCTGACACTTGAGAATAGCGATGAAAAAGTATGAACACCTTGAGTCTCAACTCTAAATTTTATCCCCATTGTTTTTCCCCTTATCTCTGATTTCATAATGAACTTTGCAAGAAATATACTTTTAGAATTAAAACACACCCAAATCAGGTGGTGTTTTCAGAACCCAAAGTCAAATCTCCTTCCATCACCATATATTTGACCTCCTTTATCCTCTTTTCCCACCGTCCCTACCCCTTTACCCTCTGGTAACCACTAAACTGTTGTCTGTGTCTACGAGTTTTGTTTTGTTTGTCTTGTTCCTTTGTTCCTTTCAGTTTATAGTCCCACATATGAATGAAGTCATGATTCTCAACTTTTACCTCAAGATCCATCCATGTTGTTGCAAACGGCAGTTTGTACATGTTTATCACTATCAACTTCACTCTTAGAATTGCTTTCTCTCCATTCCATACATTTTTCATGTCGTATTTCCATTTTCATTTGTTTTAAGATTTTTTTTTTATTTCTCTTTTGATTTCTTTTTTGTCCCATTGGTTATTCAGTAACATGTTATTTAATTATATACTCATTACTTTATGTAAATCCTCCAGTGGACTTATATGGTTTGTCTCTCTATAATTATTTCAAATTTTTAAGTGCTCTTTATTTTCAAAAATCCTTGTCGATTATAAATGTTTTTCAGTTGTGTTTTCTAACTAGTAATTCCATCTTTACTACAAATGGTCAAGAGATACATGGAAAGATGCTCAATATCATAAATCAGGGAATTCAAATCAAAACCACAATAAAATATCAGTTCACACCTGTCAGAATGGCCACCATGAAAAAAACAAGAGATGTGTGTGTTTTAGAAGATGTAGAGAAAAGGGAACCCTTGTGCATTTTTGGTAAAATGTATTGGTTCAATCAATGTGGTAAATAGTATGAAAGTTCCTCAAGAAATTAAAAATAGAACTACCATATGATCCAGCGATTCCACTGAGTATCCAAAGCAAACTAAATTACTATCTCAAAGAGATAGCTGCACCATGTTCATTGAAACATTATTTACAATAGCCAGGACAGGGAAACAACCTAAGTGTCCATGAATGGATAAAGAAATATATATATATATATATATATATATATATATATATATATATATATATATATATACATACATACATACATATATATATATATACATATATATATTATTCATAATATATATGAATATTTCACCCATGGGAAAGAAGAAAATCCTGTCATTTGAGACAACATAGATGGATCATGAGGGCATTATGTTAATTAAAACAATGTGATACAACTTCATGAATAGATAATTATATAAGTCTCAGAAACTGACATAATTATACATAGAAATTTATCATACGAAAGTAGAAATAAGGTAAATTATTCAAAAGAAGATGTTAGCACAATTGGTTTGCCATTTGAAAAAAATTAAACTTGATGCTCAACTTGATACTTACATCAAAATTAATTCTGAATTAAAGGATTACAAGTAAAATTAAAACCATTAAAGAGTTAGAAGCAGAATCAGTGAATATGATCATCACTCTCACTGGTCAGGAAATTCCACAAGTTTAAGAACCTCTCTGCTACAAATGGGGACAAAGACCAAATGTTTATTTCTTATTATAAGTCACAGTATCACAAAGTTCCAGCTGTGCTATATACTAACTGTGAACTTTGGCAACTCAAGTAACTTTTCAGCACCCCATTTTCAAAGTTTAAAAAGAATCACAAATAAGAAAAAGCTAAAGGAGTTCATCACCACCAAACCAGTATTATAAGATGTGTTAAAGGGACTTCTCTAAGAAGAAGAAGGAGGGGAAAAGATAAAAAATATGGATAAAATGGCAATAACTACATATCTATCAACAATCACTTTAAGAGTAAATGAATTAAATGCTCCAATCAAAAGACATAGGGTGGCTGAATGGATAAGAAAACAAGACACTTACATATGCTGCCTAAAAGAGACTCACTTCAGATCAAAAGACACACACAGACTGAAAGTAAAGGGATGGGAAAAGGTATTTCATGAAAATGGAAACAAACAAACAAAAAAAACCAACCTGGGGTAGCAATACTTATTCCAGACTAAACAGACTTTAAAACAAAGGCTATCACAAGAGACAAAGAAGGGCCCAGTAATACCACTTCTGGGGAATTATCCAAAGAAATCCAAAACACTAATTCAAAAAGATACATGCAACTATATATCCATGGCAGCATTGTTTACAACAGCCAAGATATGGAAGCAACCTAAGTGTCCACCAAATAAGAACTGGTACATACTGAGGGTGCCAAAAAATTGTATACACATTTTAAGAAAGGAAAAAAAAACTATATTACAATTGTAATACTCAATATATACCAATAACAAAAATTGAATACAAGTCATGTGTATACATTTTTTTGGCATCTCCCGTATACTCATATACAGTGGAATATTATTTGGTCATAAAAAATGAAATCTTGCCATCTGCAAAAAAAGTAGATGGACCTAGAGGATATCATATTAAGTGAAATAAGTCGGACAGAGAAAGAGAAATACCATATGATTTCACTTATATGTGTGGTCTAAAAAAACAAAAAAAATGAACAAACAAAAGAGAAAAAAAACTCATAGAGAACATTTTGATGGTTTCCAGATAGGAGAGGAATTGGGAGCATGGGTGAAAAAGGGGAAGGAATTAAGAAGTACAATTTGACAGTTACAAAATAGTCATGGGGATGTAAAGTACAGCACAGGGAACGTAGTCAATAATATTGTAATAACTATGTATGGTGCCAAGTGGGTACTAGATTTGTTGGGGGGGGTCACCTTGTAAGTTGTATAAATGTTTATCTAATCACTATGTTGTATAGTTGAAACTAATATAATACTGTATGTCACCTGGAATTTGAAAATAAAAATTATTTTTTAAAAAACAAAGTTTAAAAAGATAAGGATATCTATCACTTCCTCAGTGTTCTATTGTCCCTGGTACACACTACCATCATATTTGTAACATTGTGTTTATTCACATGTCCAATCTCCCCACTCGGTTGTGAGCTGCTTGATAACAAAGCTCCTGACCACTTGGTTCTAGATAATGTTCACTATTTGGCACATAGTATGCTAGTAAATGTTTGTGGAATAAGGAATTAATCAATACCCGTCCTGTCCACTTCAAGATGTCCAAAAATAAACTCCTGATCTTTCCCCTCAAACATATTCTTCTGGAAGCTACTACCGCAGTTGATGGCAGCTCCGACTTTCTGAAGGCTCAGCCGAAAAATCCTGTAGTCATCCTTGATTGCTCTTTTCTCACATCTCTCATAGAATCAGTTAAGAACTCCTGTTGTCTTTACCTCCACGATGTAAGGAGAATCTGTTCTCACCACCTCCACAGCTCCCCTACCCCCCTCACCTCACTCCTACCCCACCCCAGTCCCGTTCTGAGCCACAGTCACTTCTCCCTCGCTTCCTAACTGGTGTCCCTAGTTCTCCTCTTACCACAGACCCTACCTGCAGTGTGATTTCATGACAACAGAGAGCTCCCTCAAAGCCCTGCAATGGGTGCCCTTTCCATTCACAGTAAAAACCAGAACCTTTGCCATGACACACAGCGCTGCGGGATCTTATCCCCACTGCCTCTCTAACCTCATCCCACTCTCCCCCAATCCCTCCTTTCCCAGCACACTGGCCTCCTTGTTATTCATCTAACACATCAGGCACGCTGCCACCCTGGGAACTTTGCACAGGTTGTGCCTTCTACACCGAGAACATTCTTACCTAGATATCTATTGGCAACTCCCTCAGCTCCCTGAAGTCTTTGTGCAAATAACACTTTCTCAAGCAGGCTATTTGATCATCCTATTTAAAATCCCAACCTCTCAGCACTCCCAGTGTCCTTTACCCTGTTCTGCTTTTTCTTCTATCCATCCACACATTGCTCTCAAACACATTATATAATTATTATATTTTATTGTCTGCCTCCCCCTCCACACTAGAGTATGAGCTCCATGAGGCAGGGTTCATTGTCTATTTGGTTCTCTAATGCATCCTAAATGCTTGGAACATTGCCTGGCACATTGTAGATGCTCAATTAATATTTCTTGAATGAATAAATGATAGGCAGAGTTCAAAAGTAATAATACCAATCTGTACATATATAAGACTTTACAGTTGTACATAATCTTAGTTCACTGAGCTAATATTGACTGTTACTAATATGTGCCAGACACAGGCTTAGCTCCTTACATATACAGTATTAGCTCAAATCAACACAACCACCTTTGGAAATGCATTTTATTTATGCCCTCCTTTTACACAGGCAGGATCAAAAAATCATAGTTATTTTCTTAAGGTCATAACTAACAACAACAACTCCTTCTACGCCACATACAAAATATTGTATGTGGAAAGCATTTTGTTACCTAGAAACTATGAGGTTGATGCAAATGTCTACCCTGGAACATGTATAGTGTCAGAACACAGATCAGAAACAGACCTAGGAAAACAGTGAAGGCATGTTAAATGAATGAATGAATAAGTGAATGTACAAGCAAATGTCTCAGAGTCTAAGTAATTTGTGAATCATTGATTATAACATTTGAAACTGTTTAGATTCAACAAAGATTGTTGAGCCCCTAAGTGCCAACAAAGATTGTCACTGACCCTACATGTCTAGGACCATATTGAATGCTTTTTCCAACAGGGCTGTTTTAAGGACAAGATAAGGTTTTTAAAGGCAAGAGGAGAGAGATGTTAACATTAGGAAGTTGGGCTTCAGGCCTTCTCTTCCGGATACATTACTCAACAAACATGGAAAATTGCAATAACTTCCACTGTGAGTACATCAGCCAACAACTGGAGGATGCTGGGTGGTTATTAATGATTCATTGTCAAGGGAAACTTAGAAAGTGGGGACAAAGGAAGTGACTTCCATAGGATTCTCTTTGAGCATTGCTTTTTATCACATTTTGTTACTGTGGCTGCAAAAATATCAAGTCAAATGACACTTTTTCCACGGGGATATGAAAGACAGTTTGGGGAATATAATCAATAATGTTGTAAAGATTTTGTAGGGTGTCAGATGGGCACTTGTCTTATTAGGGAGCCCACTTCATGGACGGTGTATATGCCTGACCACTGCACTGTACACCTGAAGCTGAAGATGAATAATAATGAATGTCAACTATAATATATGTCTTTACAGGATGTGGAGTACAGCATAAGGAATAGAGTCAGTGGAACTGTAACAGCCATATATGATGTCAGAGGGGTAGTAGATTGGAGGAGGGGTATCCACTGTGATAAAGATTTAAATGAGAATCACTTCTCAGCCTTTTGGCTAAGATGAAGTGTAGGAGTTAGATAAGCTCCAGTCTCTGCATCTCCAGAGACAGGATCCTGGGGAAGGATTCACAGAAGTCTGAGAAGAGAATCAAAATGCCTGGAGCACAGTCTCATTGAAGTTGGCACAAAAGGTGTGACTCAGACAAAATTAAGGCACAGCTGAAAATGAGAATAAGCAATCACACTGCCAAAGGCAGGAACAAGGAAATCACCATCATCCTTTGGGATATTCTGCCCAGGCTTATTAAGCATCTGCCTCTCCCAGAAATTTCCCAGGGAAAAAGTACGTATTTTACAGCGAAATTCTTCTTCTATCCTCTTCTAAAATTCTGAAAATGGTTTGATCAGATGGTTACATTTATCCACAGGTTAGAGAGGAGAGATTGCCCTGGAAATAGCCAGCCAGTTCCTATCATTAAAGGAGAATATAATAACCAAAAATAACATACTCATTGTGTGCATCCCAAAAAAGAATCTGGTAGCAGGTAGATACCCTAATCATTAGCTCATGAAAAAGAAATTCAACGATATTTTGTTTTCAGTTAGGCTTAGAATTTATGTAAAACATGCACACTGTTTCTAGCTGATCTTTTGGTAACACTCCAAAAAGGATCAGTAAGGACATTGGGATATAAGACCAAATGTCTGCGTGGGGTTGCTCAGTCGGTACTGGGGCCGTCATGGAAACTCCCCTAGGAGACAGCATCATAGTCAGCAAGACCTCAGGCTCTGGGGCCAATTCCATGGGACTGACTCCCAGCTCTGCCACATCCCAGCGGAATGGCATTTGGCAACAAACTTGACCTCTCAGAAACTCAGTTTCCTCATATTCAGATGGTGCTAATAATCCATATCATCTAGGATGGCTGTTGTGGGATCATGTAAGAGTACAATCATGCATCGCTTAATGATGGGGATACGTTCTGAGGAATGTGTCATTAGGCGATCCCATCATTGTACGGACATACAGACTGCAATCATACAAACCTAGATACCTAGGCTACGGGTAGAGCCTACTGCTTAGGCTATAAGCTTGTACAGCATGTTACTGGACAAAATAACATGAGATTAAGTCAAGAGCAAGAGAAAATGATGCCATCAAGGGAGCAGTGAACATGAGACGTATGAGGCTGCTGCCAGCGGCACGCTGTTCTATAGCAGACTTTTGCTTTGTAAGTAGAAAGAGTACACTCTAAAATAGCAATAAAAAGGATAATAGTGTAAATACATAAATCAGTAACATAGTCATTTATTATCATTATCAAGTATTATGTATTGTACATAATTCTATGTGCTATACTTTTATAAGCCTAGCAGCACAGGTTTGATTACACCAGAATCACCACAAAAATGACTAATATGTTACACTAATGTTAGAATGGCTACAATGTTACTAGCTGATAAGAATTTTTCAGCTCCATTATAATCTTATGTGACCAGTGTCACACACGCAATTCGTCATTGACTGAAACACTGTTATGCAGTGCGTGACTGTACGCTTATGTAGCTAGCACAGTGCCTGGCGCTTAGTAGGTGCTCAGTATGTATCAAGTATTATTAGATCTCCATAGTTTCATGGCAGACTCAAGTGGGAGTTTGGTTTATCAGGGCAATGTCATAGGATTTATTTACAAAGTTATTTTTCATTTCTATTCATTTCAAATATTTTTATTAAATTTCAAGAACAAAGAATCATAAGACTTGGGATACCAGATGGGCACGATGTTCAGCCACTTGCTCATAGAGCCAATCCCTCTAATGGTAAAGAGGGAACAACATGGCGGGTGCTCATGTCAAGATTTATTCTCCCTTCCCGTCCATTCATGAGATTCTATTCTGACCCAGACTCTCCCAGAGAAAATCATCATCATCATTTGCATTTTACTTTTATGCTTTGTATGACAAAATAATACATACCTTATGTTATTTGAACCTCAAAACATTCCTATTAAGTATTTACTATTCTTATCCCCATTTTACAGATAAAGAAAGTGAGATTCAGAGAAATTAAGTAATTTGCCCAAATTCATACATACACATTAGAGATACTTTGGAAAGTAGAGAAAAATACAGTGAAATATTAGAAATCATAATATTATGGTGAATTTCTTTCCATTGTTCCCTTTCAATTATTTATGAGCTTTTATGTTACTCCCTATTTGGTACAATAGTACATGACCTTCCTCTATAAATCTCTAGACAATTTTCCTTAAGTCGATTCCTTCAAGAGGGAAGGCTAAGATAAAGGGCATGAACATTTTTGAGGGTCCAGATAGAATTTTATGCAGTGTGAAGACATCATTTCCTCTTCCAGGAATTAGGGAAGACACTGATAAAACAAGGATGATCATTAACTCTCAACCCAGACTACTTTTCTCCAACCTAAACATCTTCAAACACCTGCAACCTATCCTCCTGTCCTTATTTCCTCCTCTCTCATTCTGTACAAATTCCTCACACCATCCTTAGGCCATGAACATGCCCTTTGACCTCATGGTCTGCGAAGACCTGAAGAAGACTGAATAGAGTGCTAAAGGGACTTCCCACTTCCTATAGCTCATGCTGCTACTGTGTTTCCCCCAGAAGAAGACCTAGCTGGACCATCAGCTCTAATGCGTCTTTTGGAGCAAAAATTAATGTAAGACTCGGTCTTATATTATAGTAACATAAGACTGGGTCTTATATTAATTTTTGCTCCACAAGACACATTAGAGGTGATGGTCCTTCTAGGTCTTATTTTCAGGGAAACAGGGTATCACCAAGTGGAGCTGCCGTGGGTCAGGCACTGTTCATGAGCTTCACACATTATCCTAGTTCACTCATCACAACCCTCTGAGATAACTGTTAATAGCCTCACTTTAGAGATGAGAAAAAGGAAGCTCAAAACATTTAGTGTTTAAGTGACTCGCTCAAAGTCACAGATAGCAAGCGCTGTAACAGGAGTTACAACCAAATCTAGGAGACATTGCATCTCTCACTGTCAGAGAGTTTTCTCCATTGCAGTAGTCCTTTTCCCCTATTTCCCCTACCTCCTTCCCTTGCAAGGCTTGTTTGCTACATCCTCCTACTTTCTCTAGTCTCACACTACTGAAAAACTTAACATTGGACTTGACATTACCCAAAGAAGGCAGCATGACACCATGAAAAGGGCACTGGTCTGGAAGCCAAAACACCTCAGTTTTACTCCCAACTTTGTCCCTCGTATCTCAGTGACCTCAAACAATTCCCTCCATCTGCTTGGTGCTGTATTTCTCCATCTACACAAAACGATGGTTGGAGTAAGCGCTGTGATTCTAAGCTGGAAAAGTAGAAATACACCCCGAAAATTAATTTTTTTTTCAATTTACTGGGGTGACAATTGTTAGTAAAATTACATAGATTTTAGGTGTACAATTCTGTATTACATCATCTATAATGGAAAATTAATTTCACCGTTAATGATAATCAATACTTGATGAATTTAAAAATAACTAGAAAGCCAGTAAGTAGCTTTACACCATTACTAAGTCTATTCACTGCTTTGCCTGAGGACTGATGTGGGAGAATGAGGTTCACATGACATTTGTCATGCGAACTGAATTTGATCTCTTACCAGTTTTCAGATACAGTCTCTGCCTTGAAAGAAAAATTGGTAATGCAACTTAGAAACATTTCTACCTTAAAAGATTAAAATGTAAATAAGTCTTTCAAGAGTCTTTCAAGCTTCAGTTATCAGAGGATTGATTCATTTAGATGAAACAAGGACTTGTCAGGTGCACCTGGGCTTTCGGGAAAGGATACCATGATCACACCTCAGTGAAATACACTCTGGGGATTGTTCTAATTTCCAAAAAGTTAAGGTGGTGTCAGAGCCTGCCTACCAGGACAGCTCATGGGAAAGGCTGGGGAACTCAGCAGCCCTCAGCCATGATCTGGGCATTTATATAACAAGCCTCTAAATAATAACACAGGTGTGAAAGTGCTCTCTGAGCCTGAACAGCTCCACAGGTTAAAGGAACAGTAACCACAGCAGTACAACAGGTGCTTGCATTTATTCAGCAATGCTATATGCCAGGCCCCATGCAGAGCAGTTTAAATGCATCGTTTCACTTAATCCACTCAACATCACTTTGAAGAAGCTATAATTGTTCCTGTTTTTCAGATGAGG
Organism: Rhinolophus ferrumequinum; assembly: GCF_004115265.2. Lineage (NCBI taxonomy): Eukaryota > Metazoa > Chordata > Mammalia > Chiroptera > Rhinolophidae > Rhinolophus > Rhinolophus ferrumequinum. Next base: position 12,588,144 of record NC_046294.1, read on the forward strand.
AAAATGAGGATTAGAACAAATGAGTGACTTGGCCAAGTTCTCACACCAGTAATGGTTAGAGCCAGAAATGCAAGCCAGTGTGGCCAGCTTCAAAGGTGTGCTCTTAATCACTATACAACACTCCTGATGAGGGAAGTAGGATCATCTGATCACCCAAAGAGGGCATGGCCTCAGCAGCTAAAGGGTGAGCAAGAAAATGGCTAAAGGAAGAGTCTAGTGATGCCACGGGAATCTGGATTAAAAAAAAAAAGTCAACTCCCATGATGCATTTGAAGGCAGGAATCTAAGAAAGACTCAGATACTGTGTGCCAGGACTTTCATCTGGGCACCAAGCACAAGGCAGAGAGAGAGTAAAGCAAGTGAGGACATCTGTTTTCTATAAGGGTCCTCGGTCAGTTCTGGTTTATCCTAGCCAGAGATTCCCGAGTAGACCAAGACTACAGGAGAACTGACCTAAGGGAGCTCTTCCCTCTTCAGGTGAGTGGTGAAAGTCAAAAAGTCTGGCCAGGAGACGTTCAAGTACAGAGGGTTTGGGGAAATTCATGCGGAATCACCCCAGTCAACACCATTGCCAGACGTGAACACCTCTGCTTTGGAAGCCGGAGCACATTCATGGTAACCAAAAGTACCTTGAGGCTTGCTAATGAGACCCCAGGAGCACTACATCCCAATTAAAGGAGTGGGCCATAGGGACAGCCGTACCCCCCTGGCATATTAACTTAGTGGTTCAGACAAACTTTACAAAACAAGGAAGCCACTGTTTTTATCCTGACTTTGGATTTCTATACTGAATCATCCCAAACACATTCCTTCAACAATAGTTATTAAGCAGCTACTATATAAAGTTTTGTGCCATCTATTTGGGGAAATAGCTGCTGTCAAATAGCTGTGGATTTTTTTAAGTAGCAAGGATAAGTTTGAACTAAACGAGCGCTTTGATTACTGCCTTATGTTAACATAGCACTTGGAAAAGTGTTTCCACCTGTGAAGAGGGTAAGACAGACAAGAGGCATAATATGGTGATTAAAAACATGAACTAAGGCTGACTTAGCCACCTGGTAGATACCTAACCTTTAACAAGTGGCTTAACATCTCGGGATACCATTTTCTCGTCTGCAATTTTTTCTTTCTTAGGTTTAAAGAAATCAATACACAATTCCACAATAATAGTTAGAGACACTAATACCACCACCACCTTCCAGCAAGTGGGAGTATGATTCAATTTTAAAAATTAGTAAAGACACAGATTTGAACAACATATGAACCACCTTAACCTAACTGATATTTATAAAGCCCTATACTTTATAACTCAAGAACATATTCTTTCAAGCATACGTGGCACATTCATCAAGATAGACCTTCTATCAGACCATGAAACAAGTTTCATAAATGTCAAAGGAATGACATAATTCATAATGGAATTAAATTAGAAGTCAATAACAATAAGATATCAAAGAAAAAAACAAATATTTTAAAAACAACACATTTCTAAACAATGCATTGGTCAAAGAAATCATTTAAAAAATTAGAATACATTTTAATTGAATAATAATGAAAATACATGTGAAATTATGGGATGCTGCCAAAACATTGCTTAAAAAAACTTTAGTTTTAAATTCTTACATTGGAAGTGAAGAAAGTTCTAAAATTTGGAAACTAAGTTTATACCTTAAGAGATAGAAAAAAAGAAAGAGTAAATTTAAATACAATTAAAGTAGAAGGAAGGAAATAAGAACACAGAAATTTACCACATAGAAAACAAAAACTGATGAAAAAATCTGGACAAAAGCCAGACTTTTATGAGACATAATGAGTGAATATTATGATGAACCTTAACTTTTAATATTAATGTCTCTTGTTGACCTAAAGTTATCAAATTCTACACCGTAGGTAAAAAGTGCAAATTTATACAAAAATACAGCTTACATAATTGACCCAAAAAATGAAACAGGAAATCTGACTAGCCCTCTATTTATTAAATAAATTGAATTTATAGCTTACAAACATTAGACACCAAAAAACTCCAAGCCAAGATGGTTTCATCAAATATTTGAAAATAAATAAATAAATAACACCAAATTTACGCAAACGTATTCAAAACCAGAAAACTTCCCAGCATAACTCTGCCACCAAACACTGACCAAAGAAAACTAGAAGAAAATCACAAACATTACTCATGAACACAGATGCAATAAAATCCTTAATAAAACGTATTTAAATCAAATGTATACAAAGGATAATATATCATGACCAAGTGGGCTTATCCCAGGAAACCAAGGTTGTTTTAACATTCAAAAATCAGAGGCGATTCAAGATTGTGACATAGGACCAGCCTGAACTCCCCTCCTCTCACGGACACACTGAAGCTACAGCTCCCTATGGAACAATTTCCTCTGAAAACTAACTGAGCAACTCCTTCACACGAGGAAAATGAAAAAGTCCACGTGCAAGCCGATAGGAAAGCGACACACTCCACATAAACCTCACCCCGGCGCAGGGACCCATAATTAGCAGGGAACTCACAAACCAAGCGCTTCTCCCTGAGGAGCGAAGCGTTCATGCCCCACGTTAGGCACCCCGACTTTGAAGACCTGCACCTGAGAGACAAGCCCACAAAACATCAGGCTTTGAAAACCTACAGGACTCATGTCCATGAGACCCAAAAGGCTGTAACAAACTGAGAAAAGGCTCTTACAGAGCCCGCATTTAGACTCACCGCCCCAGGGCCCAGCGCAGAAACAGCTCTCTCAAAAGCTCCCAGACCTCACCTGAAAGGGAGTCACCTGCTGCTCTTATAGCATCTGCGGAGGGGCGGGGCCCTGCTGGGAGACTCTGGGTAAGGAGGCCGGTGGGGGACCAGTTTCCTGCTCTCCCTCTGCCCAGCTCCAGGGCCCAACCAGTATGGGGCGGGTGGAGAGTTTACACACATCCGGTGCCCACGTTTTTGCAACTCAGGGGAAACTCCTTGAAGATTTTATATTGAATAAAACGTGGAATATTAAGTGACTTTCAGGTGCACTAAAGATTTTTAAAGAGGTTTCTACTCTGAAAGGAAGATGTGAATTCGATTCCCTGATGGTGCAAGTGTTGGGTATGAAGAACATGCCTTCCAGAATTAAACAATTGTAATAGCAAGTCTCCACGCTACCTATCTACTCTGTGATTTAAGACAACATTATCTTAGTATTAGCTGAATCCGTGTAAAATAGGGGTCGTTAACACCTTCCCGAGGGCCCCTGAGACATGCTGGCCTGTCTGTGATAGCTATGACTATGCCAGCTCTAACACTGTGGATGAGTCTACAGGGTGGGTTTTCACCCACACACAAGAAAGCCATTTCCAGAAGGTACACCATGATAACTACTTATGTTGTTCATTCCATTGCAACACCTGGCTTCTCAGACTTTTCCAGAGAAGCCATATCTCTACCTGATGTCTCTGCTTCCCAGAAATGCCACTGAGTGTGGAGGCTGAGCAAAGATAAGAAGTGAGGGAACCATGATGATGTCTCTGGACATGGCTTCTCAGACTGCTGAACAGTCTTAACACCTGGAATTCTTGGAATAATTTAGGAATAATATAACTTTCACCCAAATCTTGACATTAACTTTGCACATAAAAATCAAAGCAAAGAACTAGTTCTATACAAGTCCCACATTTTTAAAAACTTATGAAGAAGACTGAATGATGCAAGCCTCATGGCACAGTCTGCAGTCATACGAGAAAGATGCCACAGAGACATAATGCCAAGAGGTGAGGCAATTTCAGAGCGAGGTGTGTCAACATTGCACATTCAAGGGCGTTCACCCCAATTGGACGAGCTACATTTTCTGAGGCCGGTCTTCACTCTGATTGAAGAAGCTCCTGCCATGACTCTCTGACTTGAACTTTAGAAGAAGTCTTGGCTCTGCTTCCCCTTCTCAGAATGAAGGTCATTTCCTAAAGTCTCCATAACCGAGCCACACCTGGCTATGACCAATCAAGAAAGAAGCGTAAACATAGTATATTGTAGTCGCTTTTGAACTTCCTTTAGGATTCGAATACCTTTTATTAACATAAATATACAAAAAAAGATTTTTAAAAAGAGATAATCAGTTGTTTTGAAGTCCCATACATGCGTGTTTGGCTGCCTCCTGGCCTCTCTTGCTCTTCCTGCCCCAGTCCCTGAGGTCTCTGAAGAATTCTGGACTCTGAGTCATAGTTCGCAAACAACTGATACAGCACAAACATGGGGCTTTGATCAGTACTTGATCTTCAGTTTCCTCAGCTGCAAAGTGAGCAGCGTTGTCCTGAGATTTAATTTTAGGAAATTTATTGCTGGATGCTCAATTCGTATTAGTCTTCTGCTGCCTACTTCTCATTTTGTGATCTGAACGGTGTTCTCAAGAATGCTGCCATTTTCAATACTATGTCACAAAAAAAAAAAAAAAAAAACCAAAACTTTTCTTGGGCAACACACTGAATTTTGATCCCATGCATTAGGTATCCCTGGCAGCTCATGTCCAGGTTTTGCCGACATAAAAGAGGAGCCAGAGCTGAAGCAGCATATCTTCCTGCTTTCCTATCCTCCAATTCCAGATCTGGCATCTCAGGTTTTCTGTGGACCCAGGAATACTTGTGAACACCCATAAGGCAGTTCATGCTATATATATATATATATATATATATATATATTTAAACTTTTCCTTTACTTTGAAGTCATTCCAGAGGGAAGTACCTGACAATAAGGAGATTATCAGGCCTCCGATTTAGAATTCAGAGACTTAGATGTATTTACGTTCTGTTGATCTTTAGAGAGAAGCAGAGGAATGCACAGAGAAGTCAGGGGCTTAGCAATCAGGCAGACCTAGGTTTACACTCAGGCTCTGTGAGTTACTATGTGACCTTGATCAAGACACTGACTTATCAAGATTCAGTCCCTTCATCTATAAAACAGAGACCTCGTACCAACCTCACCAGTGTGTTTTAGGATCAAATGAGGTAAAATATATGAAATCTCTTGGTTAATAGTAAAATATAAACACACATACATGCTCCTTATTTCTTTATAAATATCAATCTCAGAAACAATGTCAAGAGTGATTATTGTGTTTTCTTAAGTGGTGTAACATTGGTATATTATTTAATAACTGAGATGAAAATAGAGATATAACAACAATAATAACTTCAGAAACTTAATCAACCCAATATTTATTGAGTTTTACCATATGTCGTTTAGAGCAAGGTACAAAGATGAGTAAGATTTAGTCCATATTCTCAAGAGAGTGACAGTCTTGGGGGTCAAGGAGAGAAATCAACACTGAAATATAGGTAGTAAAGACTTTAAAGGATTCTAGCAGAGTGCTCTTGGAATTCAAAAATGGAAAAGGACATATCTGGATAGGATAATCACAGACGCAGCATTTGAGATGAGCATTGGAGAGTGGATGGGACGTTAACATGTAGCGATGGCGGAAATGTTTTCGGTGGAAGTCACAAAGGAACGTTCAGAAAACAGTGAGCTCTACCAGAGTTTAACAGAAAATAAAAATAGAACATTAAGAAAGGGCCGTGCCTTGAAGAAATTGCATGTGATGTAGGAGCTTGTGATTCATTCAGAAGGCAATGGGGAGTCACTGAAGATTTTTGAAGAGGGGAATGATAAAATCCGAAAGACGCTTGCTGGTGATTAATCTGGATGCATGTGGAAAAAAAATCATCTGCTGTGAGTTACAGTCAGTACTGGAGTTAGGGTCTGGGGGTACATTCTTGTGGCATGTGGTGCTGGCTACATGAAGTAGGACTCAAAAAATGAGAATAAAAATATCATACGACAACAGTGAGGACCCAAGAGCAGTTAAACCCATACTTTAATCAATAGGCAGCTCCAGAATGGAGAATGGAAAGGAGTGGGGTGCTCATGGATGAGGAGTGAGAATTCAATGTGGTGGTGGCATAAGAGAGCGGGTTATCGGATACTTTGTGGGAATGGCTGAGAAGCACAAGAAGCCCAGAGGCTGACCATGGAGAAAACTAATGGGCCAGACAATCAGAGGCATAGGGAGAAAACAAAACAAAACAAAACAAAAAGGAGTGAAAAAATGGCAGACGGGTGTGGAAGACGAGAATTTTAGACATCAAAATGTTACTGTTATGTGGGAAATAAAATTTGTGTCTATAAAGTAGATACCATTGTGTAGTGCTTTCAAATCATTTAAAATCTCATTGAAAACCTGGTCTAATACTAGCATGAGTTCATGTGAATCTCAGTCAACAGTCAAAACACCTGTTCTGAGGGCTAAATGCTTCTAGGGCAGCTTGCCCAGAACTCACTAGGCAAATCCTTTTTGTCAGGTCAATAGAATTTCTAAGCATTCAGTGATCACTACTTCCCTCCCTACCATTCACCTCCCAATTCCAAAAGTTCCAGCTTTGCAAACATAAAGGACATATGGCCAGTGTTCACTGAGGCAGTCCTCATCTTCCTGTTCCATCTCCCTCTTCATCAATCCCCGAGAGACCGTGGTTCCTGGAAGACTTTATTCTCTCAAAACCAGCCAATCTGCCTCAAGGTCACTGTCAAATGTGGGTGGCAGCATTAGAAGACCTTTCCTAGACTTCATCCTAGAGACCCTTCGATCCTGTCCAATCCTATAAAGATGAGGAGACTGAAACCTAAAAAAAGAAGGTGACTGGCCTAAAGGCCACTTGCTCAGCTAAAAGTAGAGGCAGAATGAGATCGCAGGGCCCCACTTTCCCATCCCTGGTGTCTCCTATTTGCCCTACCTAAATCATCCATTGCTCTTCCCATCTCACTTTCCTCCCATCAGTCTCCTCATGGCATCTTTCACTTCTGCATTCCTAAAAGACTAAATGATGGGGTTTCAGAAAGGTGTGACCCCCATGTGAAACACGGTGACAATCTTGTCTGCAGGGAGGGTGACACGGCCCGTGTAAACAAAGGAACAGGGAATGAAGAACAAAGGAACAGGGAATGAAGAACAGGCTCACAACTGCAATGTGAGAGGCGCAGGTGGAGAGGGCCCTGAGCGGGCCGTCTGAGGTCTGGCTCCTATAGGAGTGCAGGATGAGCACGTGCGAAGCACGCAGGACCGTGAAGCTGATCACCGAAACGGAGCCGCCATTGGTGATGACTAGCACGCCGATGAGGAAGGTGTCAGAGCAAGCCAACTTCAGCACAGGGTGCATGCCCCAGAAGTTGTGATCGAGAACCTTGGGGCCACAGAAGTGCAGCTGGAAAATAGGGAAGGTTTGCCCAACAGAATGCAGCAAGCCCCCAGTCCATGCTGCTGCCATAGGAGGCCACACACGTGCTGGGAGATTCATGATGAAAGTGTAATTCAAGGGCTTGCAGATGGCCACCTAGTGGTCATAGGACATCACTGTCAGGAGAAAGATCTCAGTGCTCTCAAAGAAATGGAGAAAAATATCTGTGCGATGCAGCTCTTGAGGGAAATGACTTTCCTTTTGATAAGAGAGCCAAGGATGAGCTTGGGGCTGTGACAGCACAGTCACATCTCCACACAGGACAAGTAGCTGGGAAAGAAATAGATGGGGGTGTGAGCCCTTTGGTGGCCATGATGGTTACCGCAATGAGGCCATTAGCCAGCACAATGGCTGTATACAGGAGGAGAAAAATCACAGAAATAATCTTCCATCCCTGTTCTGGAAAATTCCAACCAAATGATTTCAGACACATGGCTTGTAGGGGCCATGTTTTAAAGCACACGGGCTGACAGCCTAGAATCACAGAAACAAAAGAACTCTCCTCAGTAACTAGAAACATCTTTCTCAGGCCTTGAGGAAGATTGTCAGTCTGCTCCCTCTTGAGTCCCCTCTCTGCCTTGGGCTTCTCCAATGTGACGGGGACAAAACAATGATCATCAGCTGCTTGATATTACTTCTAAAACAAGATTTGATATTATAATAAAACTGCCTTGAAGTGTTTTCTCTGATCCAGGCACATGCATTAGCTAATTTAATCCTCACAACAAAAATGAGATGCTATTTTATATGTAAGAAAACTGAGACTCAGAGAGATGTGGTCACTAACTCAAGGCCACACAGCTCTCATTTGAACTGAGGTCTGTATCTTTTAAAATACAGATGTTTCCTATACTACATCATCTGCTCCTGAAGTTTACCTTGATTGTATAAAAGTTTCAATAAATTTTGCCTTATGTATATTTTCTTTCAGTCTTGCCTTATAACATGATGTGGAATCAATTTTCTACAGTGATGGTTAGAGTATCTCAACCTCCATTACCCTGTAACCCATGCAACTAACCTGTCTCCCTAACAGGCATAAAAAACAAGCTGGACAGTCACCCAGCTTCAACCTCTGTCCTTGGGGTTGGAGAAGGAGAAGAGGGAATGTGACAGGCTGCCTCAATAATCCTGGGACCAATGGCTAAGAAACAATTCAGAAGTCATTTAAATTTCCATTTCATGATACTCTATTCCATAGGGATGTCAAGCATGCTGAACTCAGAGCTTCAGAGCACAAAAAGTCCAAAGGCACTGAGGTGGGTATCAGGACTGCCTCCTAAAGCAAAGGCAAGTGACAGAGACCCTGGCATGCACTGCAGAGGGCTCTGAACACTGACAAAGTGAACACTGACAAAGTGATCAGACATAGAGAATGCCTACTCACAGCCTCTGAGCACTCACTCCCTGTGGGTGAATAAGCCCCGCCAGCAAACGGGAAGGTTTCCTAAGTCAATAATCCCACATTTCACCAGCTCATCATCCAAGCCAGCATTTCATGTGTGAGAGAGCAGCTGCTACACTGGGTCCTGGTGATGGGAATACAGACGCTGGGGTCAGGAGACCTGGGTTCAATGCCAACACTGCAGCTTAGTAGCTGTGTGACATTAAACAAGTACAGAAACCCTTCCAAGCCTATAATTTTCAACTGAAAAACAGAAATAAAAATACCTTATGCACAGTGCTGTTTTGAGAATTGAGTGAGCTCACAAGTTTTAGAACAAGTAATAATTGTATAAGAAAATAACTGATAAGAGTATCCGAATATAATTGGTTATGCTTTTACTCTACCTTATGACTCTGTTAGTGCAGCATTTTCATTAATGGGTAGATCATCCAGACAGGAAATCAATAAGAAAACATTGGAGTTGAACTACATATTATACCAGATAGACATAGACATTTACAGAACATTCTACCCAACAGCAAACGAATAAACATTCTTCTCATGGGCACGTGAGCATTCTCTAGGGCATTCTCTATTTTCTAGGGGAAATCCTATGTTACGCCACAAAACAAGTCTCAATGAAATAATAATCAAGTATCTTTTCCAACCACACTGGTATGAAACTAGAAATCAATTACAAAAAGAGAATTGGAAAATTCACAAATATGTGGAGATTAAACTATATCCTACTGGACAACCAGTGGGTCAGAGAGGAAATCAAAAGAGAAAACAAAAAAATAAATGAAATAGAGACTATGGAAAAAAAAAATAGAAAAGATCAATGAAACTAAGAGGTTTCATTTTTTGAAAAAAATCAACAAATTAGACAAACTTTTAGCTAGACTTGCCAAGAAAAAAAAAAGAACAGTCTCAAATAAATAAAATTAGAAATGAAAGAGAAGACATTACAACTGCTAACACAAAAATACAAAAGATCATTAGAGACTATAGTGAACAGTTACACACCCACAAAATGGACAATGTAGGAGAAATGGATAAATCCTTAGAAACATACAACCTTACCAAGACTGAATCATGAAGAAATAGAAAATCGGAACAGACCGATTGAATCAGTGTCCAAAAGTCTCCCAACAAAGAAACAATCTAACTCCTAAGTATCCACCAAGATTGAATTAATAAAAAGATGTGATATATAGATACATGGATACAGACAGATAGATAGATACAGAGATCAGATATAGATATAAATAGACATGCACACAATGGATTATTATCTCAGTCATGAGAAGGAAGGGAATCCTGCCATTTGTGAAAACATGAAAGGACCTTGATAGCATTATGCTAAGTGATATACCGGGTTTCCCCGAAAACTAGACCTAGCTGGACAATCAGCTCTAATGCGACTTTTGGAGCAAAAATAATATAAGACCCAGTCTATTATATTATATTATATTATATTATATTATATTATATTATATTATATTATATTATATTATATTATATTATATTATTTATATTATATTATATGACCAGGTCTTATAGGAAAATAAGACCGGGTCTTATATTAATTTTTGCTCCCAAAGCCACATTAGAGCTGATTGTCCTGCTGGGTCTTATTTTCGGGGAAACACGCTAAGTCAGAAAGAGAAAGACAAATACTTCAAGCTATCACTTACATGTGGAATCCAGAAAAAAAAGTCAAACTCATAAAAACAGAGAGTAGAGAAGTGGTTGCCAGCAGCTTGGGGGTGGGAAATTAGGGAGAGGTTGGTAAAAAGGTACAAACTTTCATCTATAAGATGAATAAGGTCTGAAGAGCTAATGTAAAACATAGTGATTATAGTTGATAAAACTGTATTGTATAGTTGAAATTTGCTAAAAGAGTAGAATTTAAATATTCTCATAAAAAGAAGATAAAAAATAACAGGGGTGCCAAAAAAAGGTATACACATGACTTGTACTCATCTTTGTTATTGCTATATATTGAGTATTACAATACAATTTTTTTTTGTAATACAAGCAGACTGTCTTCTTCTTTCTTTTCTTTTTTTTTTAATTTATTGGGGTGACAATTGTTAGTAAAATTACATAGATTTCAGGTGTACAATTCTGTATTACATCATCTATAAATCCCATTGTGTGTTCACCACCCAGAGTCAGTTCTCCTTCCATCACCATATATTTGATCCCCCTTACCCTCATCTCCCACCTCCCCTCCCCCCATATCCTCTGGTAACCACTAACAATACAATTTTAATACATTTTTTTCCTTTTCTTAAAATGTGTATACATTTCTTGGCACTCTCTGTGTGTGAAGCTGTGAGGTGATGGATGTGTCAGTTATCGAGACGGGGGAGCCCTTTCCCAATGTACATGAATATCAAATCACCACAACGTACACTTTCAATATCATTTATCAATTATATCTCAAGAAAGCTGAAATTTTAAAATAACAAAACAAAAAAATAGAAATTTTTTAAAGAATGGTGCTTAATGGTGTCCCCCCAAAATAATTTACATGTAGAAGCCCTAACCCCCAGTGTGATGGTATTTGGAGATGGGGCCTTGGGACGTCATAGGGTTAGATGAGTTTGTGGGGGTAGGGCCCTCATGATGTGATTATCAGCTTTATAAGAAGAGTTCTCTCTCTCTGTCTCTCTCTTTCTCTCTCTTCCTCTCTCCCTCCCATGTGAGCACACAGCTAGGATGCAGCCTCTGCAAGCCGGATAGAGAACCCTCACCAGGGTACCAAATCCTCCAGCACCTTGATCTTGGACTTCTAGCTTCCAGAGCTATGAGAAATAAATTCCTGGTGTTTGAGCCCCCAGTCTCTGGTATTTTGTTATGGCAGAGCAAGCTGACTAATACAAATAGGTACATCCACATATACTCATATTGAAAGAGCTCCAAACTATATTATTAAGTAAAAGAAAATAAAAAGCAAGTTAAAAAAACAGTATGCATCACATAATACTATAGACGTCAAAAAATAATAATAATAACTTGATCGAATCCCTGTATTCTCAGTTGTTTCCACTTAACCCTCCACAACTCAGACATAGGCCTCTTCGTGGTTAGTAGAAAAAGTTCTCTGCTGCTACAGTGATCACCAAGGGAAGAAAGAGAGCCCATTAGCTCTGTGTTCTGTGAGTTCCATGATGAGTCAGTCCTCCACTTCCTGTGGCCCACGTCCAGGCGATGGCACAATGTCAGCCTTTGGAAACTAATTATACTCAAAGGAGCTGAGGCAAAGAGTTAGGAAAAGTTTGCAAAGGAACAAACTAGTGTCATCCCTTGGGGGTTCTTCAGCACTGAAGCAGAAATTTTTTCACCTACTTGAGATTCCCAGGAGCTCTGGGTAAGTGATTAAAGCATGATTGGAGGCTATGAGAATTCATCCCAACTTAATGTACAAGTTGCTGAGGAACCAGAGCTCACAGTTCTAGGGTCCTCCTGTAACCATACTGTGGATGAAAACCAAGACACAGCAGCTCCCAATATGCCCATTAGATTCATAAAACAAGATATTTACAGGCAGCTCGGTCACCATGCCAATGCAGGAAAATAGAGGCCATTTCTTTCCTGTCTACTCCTTCCGCAGGCAGGTGGCTCTAGAGGTCCATTTGTGGAATATCTACTGTTTGCCCGGTACTATGCTAAGCATTTTATCCATCAACTTGACCAATGTGGCACAGAACACCAGTGCTCGCCAGTATCCATAACTCTCCTCTTCTCTCTGGGTACACAGTGAAATGCTATTTCCCTACCAATAGAATGTGGATAAAAGTAACGTGTCACTTCCAAACCTGGCCCATAGAAGCCTCCTATACTTTGTCTTCCACTTTCTCCACCTCACCTGCCAGCTGAATGGTGACACTCTGGATGATCTTGAGAAGTTTGGGTTAAAGCTGGTGGAACCTGTACCAGCCTAGCTCCTTTGAATGGTGCCAGCCACATTAAACTGTGATGTCGGTATTAAGCCATTTGAGATCTGGGAGTTGTTTGTTATTGCAGCAGGTACTTTACCCAACTCATACAATCTATTGCACCATACTGAAAATACAAATTAAATCATGTCTTTTATTAGCCCAGCTAATGGCTCGAGACCACACCTGCCTTTACAGAGAAATCTATTATCTCTCACATTATGCTGGACCCTATCTCTATCCCAAATTGTCCAAGAACTTCTGAGCAATGCTCAGTCCCAAGGATTCCTGTTTTCAAAGACCATGTAGGAAGAGAAGAATTAAAAATCTGAGCAGACCTTGTCTTTGGTCATTGTCAGGTGATCGGTCCTGCATAATTTGATGGGCCTGGATCTACTGCCCACTCCTACAATGTTGTGGCTGCAGGTCTAGACCCCTGCCATGCCATGGTTATTCTCCATACGTGAGCCCCAAGGTCATGGTTCTCTTTGTCCACTCTCACATGCTCAGCTCTTGTTCCCAAACACACAGTACTCCAGATGCGCTGGATTCAGAGGGGCTTCCAGCCTCAGGTGCATGATGCACCAAATGAATCCTCCTGCCCAAACACCAATGCTGAACCAGCTGGTGCCCCTTCTCCTCATGATAGGCTCCCTCCTGGGACTTTTCTTATTCTTTTGTGCTGATGGATCCTTGTCAATGTCACCCTGAACCACCAAAACAGGTTTCCTTAATTGCAAATCTCAGAATCCAAAAGTTAGGGGATCTCAGCTTTTTCCTTCCAGAAAACCCCTTGATTATAAAAATTATGCATACCAAGGGGAGAGGCACTTTTCCCTGTGCCTCAGGAAAGAAAATAATAATTTTTACCAATACTCACCACATCTGCATTATTAAGCAGGGCAATCAATTAACTTCTCAGAACAAAGACATCTATTCCAAGGAAACTTTCTGCCTCTGCCAACATAAAGAATTGACTAGCAGTTAAACTTGAATTTTGCATACATTATCATGTTTAAAGATGTGAGCACATGCTATTATTTCTCTCATTTTACAGAAAAAGAGCTAGAGCTCTGCACTATCACAGCTAGTAGGTGGTCAGCTAGGACACAAACCAGGTCCATGTGACTCCAAAGCCTAAAGCAGTTTTTGAGGCTCAGGAATCTGGGTGTAGCTTAGCTGGGTGATTCTAGCTCAGGGTCTCCCAGGAGGCTTCAGTCAAGCTGTTGCCCCAACTGCTGCCCTCTGAAGGTTTGACTGGGGTTAGAGAACCTGCTTCCAAGGCCACTGGCTGTTGGCAGGAAGTTCAGTTCTTCACCACATGGTCCTCCCATAGGGAGCTGCTCATGAGAGAAAGAGAGGGACCAAGAGAGAAGCTGCAGAGTCCTTTACAACCTAATCTCAGAAGTAACATACCACCACTTCTGCTGTATTCTACTGGTCACTTAGACCAACAATGGTACATGTGGGAGGGGACTATGGGGGGGGGTGAATACCAGGAAGTGGTATCATTGGGGGCCATCTTGTTGGTTAGAGACCACATAAGATTTTTTTTTCCTTCTTTTTCTTATCTAAACTTCCTAAATCACCATGAAGACATTATACGTTCTAAGGGGAAAAAAAGCTTCTGGCAAGGGCACTTCCTTCACCCTGTCGTTCATTTTTAGGCATCCCCTATCAACTTCCTGATTCCTTTTCCAGTCCTATTTTCCTCCATTGCCCTCTCACAGCCTAACCAAGGATTCCTTCCTCAGCCCAGTCCTCTGGCGCCACCTCGTGGCCATATCAAAACTGCTGCCCCTCACCCATAGGGCTCAACTCTTGGGTCCCAAGGCCTTACCTGGCTGCAGGAAAGTGCATTTGATAGGATGTAACTGGAAAAGCCTAGGGTCCCATGTTTACCTCACAGGTCCCAGAGATCGTCCACAACCAGCCCTGAAGGGAGCTGTGAAATCCAGAAGGGAGGGATGGGCTGTCAGAACTTTTGGAACCTGGGCTTAAACCTCCATTCTCCCTGCCTCCCCCTTCTGCTCCCCAGACTAGCCCTCCATCCCGGAAAACCCACACTCAGCCAGGAGCAAGAAGGTGGTCCCTTGTTTCCTCCAGCTTTATAGACCAGAATCTAATGTCTAAAAGTAAACTTTAATTTTTAACAAACTGCTAGCAACAGGAGGCATTCAAAAAACAGGCTTGGGTTCACAAACTTTGTAAAATTTGACAAATATACTTTAAAATATATTGCAGCTTTTTTTTGAGCCACGGACAAAAAAATGCTAAAATTTTAATGAATTATTATTAACAAGTACTACTCCATATTCATTGGGAGAAGTTAGAAAATTTAGGCAAGCAAAAATAAAAACAAAAGCCACTCTAATCCCACCATGACATAGTTCTGGAGATGTCTTCCTTCTCTTTTACGCATTTATCTAATTTTTTAATGGGATTATTCTCTACTTATAGTTCTATAAATTGCTTTTCTCACTTTACATGTTACTTTACATCACAGGGGATCACCTGATTTTTATTTCCCATGATATCTCAGTTTCTAGGCCATACCTGGGTAATCTTCATCGAACTAAGTGCCGGGAACAGAAGACAATTGAGTGCTGGGCCACTGAGCAGTTTAGCCTGTTTCTTTGTTTTTGTTTTGTTTTGTTTAAGTACACAGTTATCAACAGGTCAGCGATAGAATGTGACGGTTTTTTGCATCCTCCTGCCTTCCCCAAACCAATAGCGTATGCAGAAGACTCTGGGGACAACGTTAGCCTGAATCAAAGTGTGAAGACTGTGGATGTATTTCCCCAGCCCACGTATTGTCTCTGAGCAGGAAGCCCACAGAAGCTCACTGTAATACAATCTTTAGTGCAGGACCCTAGGACAGAGGTGTAGGCAAATCCTGACTGTTTTCTCTCAGGTTCTGTTCAGAATAGCCTGTGCTAAGAAAGTGACTCTTTTAAACAAAATCACCTACTGTTGAAAGAGATGACTAAGAACCAAGAGGGAGTCAAGAGGTGCAAACTTCCAGTTATAAAATAAATAAGGTTTGGGGGTGAAAGGTAAAAGAAAAAAAATTACTAGGGATGCAATGTACAACATAATGACTATAGTTAACACTCCTGCACGATATGTAGGAAAGTTGTTAAGAGACTGGATTCTAAGCATTCTCATCAACGGAAGAAATTTTTTTTTCTTTTCTTTGTATTCTATCTCCATGAGATGATGGATGTTAACCTGTTGTGGTAACTGTTTCACAATATACATAAATCAAACCGTCATGCTGTATACCTCAAACATATAAAGTGATGTATGTCAATTATTTCTCAAGAAAACTGGAAAAAAGAATTAAAAAACCAAGCCTCAGGGTTGATTCAAATCCTAATTCCACCAATCACTAACTGTGAAGCTAAGTGTTTTAGTTATTGCCACAAAAATGCTGCATAACAAATGACCCCAAAATCATAGGTTCTCATGGAGTAAATTATTCTCATGGATGTACAGGTCAGGTAGGGACCAGCTAACCTGGGCGGGGTGGGGCTGAGTGTCTGCTCCAAGGTGGAGGCTGGCTGGGCTTGGCTGGGCCAGCTCTGCTCCACACGTACACCCTCTGGGCCCCAGGCTCATGGGGCAGCAGCTGCCCAGGGGAACTTCAATGGTTGAAGTACAAGAGGGTGAACAAAAACAAAGTCTCTTATGGTCTAGATTTGGAACTAGTACTGTCACTTCTGCCCACATTCACGGACCAAACCAAATGGCATAGTCTTGTCTTGAATCAAAGACAAGGGAGGGGGAGGGCATCAGCCCACTACCATCATATATCTCAAATGTACCCACCTCTCTCCGTCTTCACTGCCATTATCCTCGTCAAGTTTCCTTCATCGATTTGCAAACCATTGTGAAGCCAGAGCCTCTAACAGTCCTCTCTGTTCCAGTTTCCCTCCTACAACCCATTCTCCACACAGTGACCAGGACAATCATGACACGTTCATTTGAAACCCTGATGGCCTCCCACTGCTCATAGGCTAATATCACACCTCCGTACCATGACTTACGAAGCCGAAGCCCAACACTGTGGGGCCCGAGCCTCCCTCTCCCACTGCACAGTGTGCTCTTAGCTCCCTCACCAGCTTCGCTCCAGAGACTGCAGTCTCCTAACTGCTCTTCAAAAGCACCACATTTGTTCCTGCCTCAAGGTGATGGTGCATTCTGCCCCTTGTACCTGCTCCCTCCAGGTCTGCCTCCTCATTCCAGCTGCAGTGTGTCAGCAAACATGTGTTGATTCCTTTTTAATTTCCTGTCTTTCCCATGGTCCTTTAAATTCCACAAGGGCAGTGATCCTGCCTCTTTTCTTCACAAATATATATCTCCAGGGCCCACTAGTAGATGATCAAGAAAAATTTAGGGTTCTGGCCCGGTGGCTCAGGTGTTTGGAGCTCTGTGCTCCTAACTCCGAAGGCTGCCAGTTCGATTCCCACATGGGCCAGTGGGCTCTCAACCACAAGGCACCTTGAGCTGAGCTGCCGCTGAGCTTCCCGATGGCTCAGTTGGTTAGACCGCATCCTCTGGACCACAACATTGCTGGTTTCACTCCAGCAAGGGATGGTGGGCTGCGCCCCCTATAACTAGCAAAGGCAACTGGACCTGGAGCTGAGTTGTGCCCTCCACAACTAAGATTGAAAGGACAAAAACTTGATTTGGAAAAAAGTCCTAGAAGTACACACTGTTCCCCAATAAAGTCCTGTTCCCTTCCCCGATAAAAAAAAAAGAAAAAGAAAAAGAAAAAGAAAAATTTAGATTGATAAATGAATAACTCCTACTCACTGAGTGTACCAGGCAATATGCTCAGCATATCACAGCATCAAAATTATAATTAACTCACATGTGCAAAAAATTTACCTGTCATCCTTTTTCTTACTGAGCTTACTGCAAGTCCTTCTCTGCTGAGTGCCAAGGTCTGCAACATGTGGGTGGACCCCTAGAAACGTATCAGTTGAAGGTGTAGTGTGATGGCCAGACGATCGTGCTCAAAACTCCTGTGGGAAGATGCCCTAGTAGGGGCCTGGGTCTCTACACTTCCTCAGTTTTAACAAGCAGTCCACCTGCGCCCTCATCTGCTCAGGCAGGAGGGGCTGTGCACAGTTGACCCTTGAACAATGCTGGGTTTGAGGCGCCCACATCCACGCAGTGGAAAATCCATGTGTAACTTTTGACTCCACAGTCACCACTTTGCATCATCAGATTCAATCAATCTGGATGGGAAACAGCACTTTTAACCCACTGTTGGGAACCTAAAGTTGTGAATCTACCGTTGGGAATGTGAAAATACTTTTGTCCATTCTTTGTTGATTGAATCACAGGTGCAAAACCCACAGGTATGAAGGGACAACTGCATTTGATGAAAAAATCCTCATATAAGTGGACCCACACAGTTCAAACCTGTATGTTCAAGAATCAACTATATTCAACAAGCCACAAATACTACACTCCTGACACTCGGGGCAACTTTAGTTCCCTGCCACCTAGTGCTTATCAAATGCAGAAAGGTTCTGTGACTTCCACTCAGTCAGTTTGGGTAGGGGAGAAAGCAAGCTTTGGCCTCCAAACCTTTGTACCTGCACCATTCTTCATACCACCATACATTCAGCAGCATCTTTTTAAAAGCAAAACACTTTCTGTCCTCAACCAGGGAAGTCATAATGTCTGGAATAATTGAACTGTAATATAATCCAGATCTGTGCTTTTTGCCTAATCAAAAAATGAATTACAGCAACAGACCTTGGGGAGACCTGGACATACTAAGGGAGACCATGCCTGGAAAACTGACCTTCTTCCACCCAGTATTTCACAGTAAACAACTCAGAAATGTGCTGGAATTGTTACTCGTTATTTTGCACTTGGCAAGCAGGTCAGCATTTAGCTGTCGTCTCCACATGGTTGGAGAGGTGAGGAGGATAGGAGAAAGAGATAAAAAGAAAGGGAGTCGGGGGATGGAGACAGAGAAAAAGATTGGCAAGGCAAACCCCCTGAAAGTCCTGATACAGTCCTGCCTGATCTGGTCATATTAGTGACGACTGAGAACCTAGTAGTGGGGACCTAGAGGCCCAGGAAACGTGTCTCCCACTGAAACTGCTACAGAGCTCCCTGTTCTGTGTGGAACAATATATCCTCTATCCTCACTCACATTAATAGGACTTTACCCCCATTAACCAGCCAACTGTCTGGTGGTGAACTTCCTTACATCCTATCATGGTCACCCGTGTGACCACCATTTAGTTTCAATCAAAGAAAATAGTGAAGGTAAAATTGTGCATGTGTATATATGTATCTGTGTATACGTATGTACATATGTGTAAGTCTGTACACATACAGGCCTGGCACGTATTGAAGGTGACAGTTTTAGTCACCCACTCACACAGTCCTAGAGCTCTTCTTACCTATTGGGGTCATCAGCCTCACCCCGCCCCTTCCTGCATGATCATATTCCAGTTACCCAGAAGCCCTCACCATTCTCCAAGCAGAGCAAGCACTTCCATGCCCCAGCCTTCCCTCCTCTTTGACCCTCCTGCTAAAATTCTGTATTAAGACTCAGCTTAACTACCACCCCTCTTAATTCTTCTGGATCCCTGTTACCTGTTCCTTTAAACCTCCTCTGATATCTCATGGGGTTCATTTTGCATTTGCACCACACACGCCCCTGGCCCCTCCATCTAGACTGCCCACTTCTTATGGGCAGGACTCCAGCTGCATACACCTTTCTTCCTGATGGGCCTGAGAGAGACCTGAGAGAGTGCACTGCTGCTGTCCAAATGTCTCTCTCCCTTTTGAGTTTCCCCCAAAGCAGGGGTTGTGTGGAGAGCACGCAGAGCTTTCTCTTGACACGGAGTAATGCAACACAAGCACAATCAAGCATTTCAAAAGAAAAGCAGGGTTTTTCATCCCAGGTGAAAAGCAAACAGGAATCAGATGCATAGTTTGCCCCCGATCCCCAGGAGCCTCTGACTCGACGAAGCCCAAATCCAGTGGAGTCAATTATGCCAAAGTCTAGCTGGAGGTCACTACATGGCCACAGAGAACAGACCTCTAATGTTATTCCCTCTTGTTGTTGCTAGATTTCACTTTGGGGGCCAAATGTCCTTGTTCTGGGGAGAAGAGATCAATGGCCAAAATCCCCAAACCACTGACCACCAATCTTTAGCCCTTTCACTGACCACGAATCCCACCCTGGCTGCCTTTCTCTATGTAACTGGCAAATGCTAAAGCAGGGTGATCGTGCCATCTCCAGGACTCCACTGTACTCCTCAATTTAGTTCTTTGTTCCTGGGAGGGTTTGGGGCAGGAGCTCACAAGCACCTTCCTCTGTCCTATGAACCAACCCCGCCCGTATGCCCTGTATATTTACACAGTAATCTTCTCTTTTCAATCACTGGGCTATAAATACCCTCACCACCCCACTGGCCCCGCTCCCTAGCCGTCTTCAGGATGCAGAGAAGCATCGTGACCTTCATATGACCTGCCATTTGAAATCCAGACCTCTCCAGCACAAGCCTTCCTCTGGGACTGGGAATGACGTCCGGGAGTGGCCCATTTCCCAAGCCCATACCAGGCGGAAGGGAGGAGGGTTTCTGTGTTTTGAATTTTATACAATATGTTTATAATTATTGTTGCTTTCATTAATTTTAAAGGAATTTTTAGAGCCAAGTCCTTCCCTCTGACTTCTCCATGACAGCGATGCGAGCAGGGCAGGGTTTAGCCTTTCCATGGGATTTGATACCTAGACATCCATCACGATGGTTTCCTGACAAATTAGAGTGGGGAGGGATGTGACCCACAGAACTGCATCCTGCACAGAACCTCTGAATGAAATTCTGGAACTCTCTCAAATCTGCCTGCATTGCGGGGGCCGACCAGTGTGAAGGTTTGCAAGCAATCCGCACAAACCCAGCTGCACTCGACACCCCAGAACAGCCTGCCTTCCCTGATTCAGACCTACAGAGCTGAAAGCCCTCTGAAGTTGAGCCAAGAGGACCCAGCCTGGCCTGGCTCACCCATTCCTCCAGGGGCCTGACACTGAATGAAGAGCTTATTACCAAAGGGAGCCAAGGATTCAGCAAAAAGTGCAATTTCCATTTGGGAAGAAAGGTTCTCCCAAAACGTGACACCACCACCACCTCTCCTTTTAATCCTTTCAGTACCTCAAAGGGGAAGGGGGTTGAAAGAGGTACCTTCTGAACCAAACCTCTGAACCAAATCAAGGGCTGTCATACATTGTGGTTCACCCTTCATAGCCTTAAAATACCCCTCACATGTCCAGTCAGTTACCAAAGTGCAGGCGAGTGGAGGAGCATGGCGGGGTCAGGAGACGCGCTCCCACAGGTCAACAGGGACCAAGGCACTCAGAGAAGACCCCCTTCCCGTCGTCAACAGGAAACGTTTGACCTAAGTTTACAGCAGGATTTCTGACTGTGGCAAATGGCCACAGGCTTCCAGGGACTTGGTAATTCCTTCATTAGACCTTGTATACTATACTTCATTGCCTATTGGAAGATACACTCAAAACTTCTTCACAATATAACCTGAGCCACAATATAAAATAAAAAGAAACAAATCCTTTCATGTTAATGCCTTGAGAGTTTACAGATTATGTACCAATAAAATAAATCCCCATAAATTCTGAAATTCTTGGTGGATATACACCTGAAGCAAAAAAAAAAAAAAAAAAAAACAAAAAAACAAAAAGTTAATCTATACTTAAAAAAAAGTCAAAGTAATTACAGCAGCACTATAGTGAAAAGAGGTTTTAAAAATAATAATTACATCTTCGATACGAATTCAAACTTTGTACACCTCAATTCAAAGGAATGACTGTTTTTAAGGGTTTAGTATATATAAATGTATACACACACACACACACACACACAGTAGATAACAATATGTGTCACTGCAGATAGACTAAGTGGACTCTGAAGGAGGAGGGATTAATTTGACACTGTTTTCACACTGAAGTGTTCACAAACTGCCACGCTTTTAAAAACACACACACATATACAGACACACAGACACACATAAAATGCCAACCTGAGTAAAACGTTACTAAAAACCTAGAGTATCATGAATCACTAAGTCACATATTGCACCTTTAGATAATCCTCCTTACCAAATATAGAAATGCGAAAAGGATAAAACAGGAACAAGGAAAGGAGAGTACATCACTCTAAGATTCCTTGGCTTTCCCCCAACACCCAAAATTCTCAAGGTGATATTTAGTTTCCACTCTCACTCAACCAGTGGGCTGAAAATGTGACCAACGGATGTGTCTTTGGGGAAAACTGGGAGGGAAAAAGGAAGAAAGAATACAGCACTAAAGTGGGGGTGGGGACGGAGGGGGAGTGGGGAGAGAGGCCTCCTCCAATCAAATGAGAACAGGAATGTTACTGAGAAGGCTGGACCTCTGATACTAAACTACTGTTTAAATATTCCACATATTCCAATGATGAGATTCAATACAAAAATATAGAAATCTACTGAGTTTTGCCTGTGGAAGCATAATTCAGAAAAGGCACATGTTCAAATAGAAAACCCAGGCTGGAGAGGTGCCACGTACCCCTCCCGGCATGATAATTATCCACAGTTCTGTCTTTTCCATCAGCTAGATCCTAAGATACAGTAGGTAAAAATAGACCTCTGATACTTAAAAATATTCAACCCAACACAATCCTGGCGTTAGCATGTAGATCATATAAAATAGTCTTTAAAAAAAAAAAAATCTGTTTTGAAAAAGAAAAAAAAAATCATAGCTCACTTTTCCTGGTTTTTCGCAATTCTCAAGGGAAAAAAAAGTGGTTCCTGGTTACCATGGGATGACTTGCTCACCACCCATCCACAGCCCCTGGTAGCCCCAGCTTCTCATTTGTCAGGAGTTACACGTGCAGCTTCACAGCCAAGGAGCAATACCAGAATCTTGGGGAGGGCAAAGCAACAATGTGGAGATGACAACGCACATGTACGTTCAAATAATAAAAGTCCTACAGGTTTTCTTGGCCAGTGAGGACGTGCAGAATAAGGAGTAACTTGTGCTGCTCAGAGGAGGGGGTGGGTTACAGCGGGAGTGATGGAGGTGGAGTTGGGTGAGGACCTCCCTGCAGGCAAGCGTATCAGAATCTACAGGGAGCCACTAAAAAGAGGAAAAGAGGTATCTGCTGGCACAGAAACAGAGCCATGATGTTGTAAGAGAAAAAAAGCATTTTACATGGGCAGTATTTTATATAAAATAGGATTCAATTCTTAAAAAATATTCCATATGTGTTTATGCGTGTGTGTGTGTGTGAGTGTGTGTACACATGTGTTTTCCTACAGCTGTATATAAAGAAGCCTGTGAAGATATAGCCAAACTGTAAACACTGGCTACTTCTAGGGAGTGGGACTGGGGGAAAGAAAAATATATTCTATATAATCCTGTACTGTCAGATTTTTTAATATAAACAGGTTTATATTTTCAAAATATAAAAAAGGGACATGAAAAGAATCTGTATGCAGGTGTAAGATTCCTGTGTTTCCCGAAAGAGAATGAAAGATGGAGAACTACTGCTCTATAGAATTATAGTAGGTAAAAGAAAATGTCTCTTGTGACCAACACAGGAGGGAGATCCCACTCTTTCCATCACAACCACACCACTCACCCCAAAGCACAAGATGTATCCAGGCCTCTAGAACATTCCCTGCTGGACTCAAAAACAGAGCACATATTCACAGAGTTCTAAATTGGTACAGGGCGACAGCCTGATACAAAATTAATATTCCGCTCTCATCCTCGTCAAGGCACATTCGCCCTACAGCTTTGAGAAAGGCTATTTCCCAATATATTTGTGGAGACCATACCTCAAAACCTATGTTTATCGGGAACAGTTCAGGGAAAGCCAAATCCTACAGTCTGACACAAATGACACTGTAGGTACTAGTATTCATTTTCTCAACTGGTCAGCATCCTCCTGTAGCTACAATAATTGACATTCTTCAACATCGCAAGGCTGGGTGAGGACACATTGCTCTATTGATGCTTAAAGCAGTATTATGCTACCTCACAGCATTACATTTAATAAGCCCATTTCATTAGCTTATTTTAAGGATGGTAAGATCTTCTTAGAAACGTAAGAGTGGAAAATGCTAGTTTTACAAGTTTAAAATCCGGATGCCAAAGTTCAGAGACTTGCTGAGATTATTTGGTGAACCAGGTAAGAATCCTGATAATATCGAGGTCTGTAGCTCCATTGCTGATATCGGTACTGTGTGTCACTGTATTGGGTAGTTCAATCCCATGTTAGTTTAGGATCTAAAAGAAATCCAGTGTTATGTCACGACCCTGGGCCAGAAAGATCTGGAAGGGTGAATGGTTTAACACAGTTTGTAGCATGGTGCAATCTTTTAAAAATGGACGGGAAGGGTGGGCTGTCAAACACAGATGTTGATCTCACCTCTGTTTGCACCATTAAAGGCCTGTGCATTCGAAGGTCATACACAATCCCGTACACATCCACAGTGTTCTCATTCTCTATCTGACAGATAAGACGATTGATGGCAATGAAAGTGCCTGTCCTTCCAACCCCTGCACTGAAAGAAAGGGGAAATGAGCACGTCACCATGTTACCTCTACCGTACAACTCGCACATTGCCCCATTCCTGCACATATGTCTGCTCTCCTCCACTACCAGGCTTGCAGTGCAATGCTCAGGATCATTAAACATTTGTTCAACTGAAATCTCAGCAAGTCACACTGCACTGCCTTGGGACTGGGGTCCAAGTCCTAAAGTTCCTTTGGAGTCAAATGACACAGATAAAACACCTTGTTAGAGCTTTTTGAATCCCAGTCCCATTCAAGTTGCCACCATAAACTAGGATGGAAAGTTTCATCAATTTATTCCCCATAGGGCAACAAAGCCCTTCCATTCTAATGTCTTATATTAATTCTTTTAGCTTTAAAGCTAATGTCTTACTATTCTAGAGGAGGGAGTGGCAAACATTTTCTGTAAAGGGCCAGACAGTAAATGTCTTTGGCTTTGCAGACCAAATGGTCTCTTTCTGCCATTGGAGCATGAAACTAACTATAAGACAATAAGTAAACAAATGACCATGGCTGTGTTCCAATAAAACTTTATTTACAAAAACATGCAACCAAATATATTGTGGTGATGATTTCATGGGTATATAATTATCCCCAAACTCATCAAGTGGCATATATTAATTTATGTACAGTTTATGTATGTCAAAAATATTTTAAATAAATAAAAGGAATAGAACTATGTGTTTCAACATTTTTAAATAACAAACCAACAGGCTGAATGAAGAAAGCAGATGTACATGAAGGATGAAGAATGATGTATACATGATAAAATCTGGTAAAAGTTTAAAGCAATATAAAACCATAGAGATATATGTATGTAATAAAATATAAAAGCATGCAAGGGAATGATGCAGATCAACTTTAGAACCATGCTCACCTGTGTAAGAAGAATGGGATAGGAGACTGGTAAATAGAGACTTTATGTCCATAATGTATCATTAACAAAAAAGGAACATATATGGCCTCATGTTATGCTTTATTAAATTGTTATTCTCTATATTTTTGTAAGGTTGAAATATTTTACAAGAAAATAGTATAAATGAGAAATAAAATACATTATGGCTTAAAAAAGGAAAACACAGGCACCTACCAGATCTGGCCCCCACACTGTAGTTTGCTAACCCCTGTCTCAGGGCTTAGGGAAAAGTCCATGGACACTAATCCAAACCTTTCTTGAATTTGTAAATGCCTACTGCATTCAATCCCATACCTTGCTTTTCAAAAGTGTCCATATTGATAATTGCCTGGGAAGTATGTCACACAGGGAGTGCCCACCATCTGCCTACCTGCAATGCACCAGAACTGGCGATTCGGGGGGACATTGCTTCATGTAGTCACAAACAAGATACCGGAAGTTGATGAGTAAGTCCGTGGTGTCGGGAACGCCGTGGTCAGGCCAGGAGGTGAAGTGGAACTGTCGCAGGGGGTGACTTTCACTTGTCTGGTTCTAAAAGCCAAGAAAAGAGGTGAGATCCGGAGAGAAAGGCTGCCTAGCAACGTCAGATAGACAGTGAAATCAAGCAGTACCTGAGTGCTGAACCGCACGGATAGCTGAAAGGCAGCTAAACAGGAATGGTTACAACTGAGAATTAGACTTTTACTTTGCTGCAACAGCTAATAAAGTGCTTGCATGGACTTCGACGTGCTCACCAAATCCTCATAACACGCCCAAGCAGGAGGGTTTATTATCCCGCTTTAAAGATAAGGAAGCGAAGTTTCCGAGAAGTAAAGTGACGTCTCCAACACTCAGCCCAGAAGGAGAAATCCTTCATCCTCTGATTTTTTTTCATCCTCTGATTTTGAGTTCACACCTCTTTCCTTTTCACCAGTTTCCTGCCAATAGTGTGCTCACATTCTTATACCTACACCTCCTTAGCGCTTCGTGAAACCCATCCCTGAGCCCACCTGGGAATGTCACTGACTACAAATAAATTTACATAAACACAAGTATGCGGCAAAAACTGCCTCATAATTCACACCTTGAAGAGAATCTAATAAAGTGATAGGCAGCTAGCAAGCACATAGGAAATACTTAGAATGGTAGGCATTTGAGAAAGGAGCCCAACCCCCTCCAAAAAAAAATCTATTTCAACATCCCACAGATGATAGAGAGCAGACTTTGTTACAACAGTTGTTATTACACAAACTGGTTTCCTACCATGGACCCGAAGCATGGACCTTTAATGACCAGAACTCCGTCCAGGCTGGGCCATTCCTGTCCCTGATTCAACTGGACACAGTGTGCCCACAGCTGGGCACTGCCCTCACCCGCGTATACCTACATCTGGACTGCAGGCATTTCCGTCTCTTTTATGACAGCTACCCATGAAAGCTTATTTACTTGTATAAATGTGTATGCATTATAAAATCAGTACATTCACATTATTCAAAATATGAAAAACAGTAAGGAAAAAAGGCAGAGAGAGTGGAGAAAGTACTGTGAAGTCTCATCACGCACAAACACAACATTCACAAAGTTAACTAAAGTATTTGTCCAAAGAAAGAAGCCAGCCAGGAGAGGTAAGAGAGGAGAACGTCAGACTTTTCAGTATTATCTCCACAGAGGGGCAAAGAAGCCCAGGTTAGAGATGACAGTCCCAGGAAATGTTTAACTCTGTCTGTTATGTTCCCGCTTTTCAAGTGGAAAACATACTCATGCATCTTCTGTAATCAAAAGGTAATATTTTACTAAATGCCATGTGAAACCCTGGAGGGGATCCTGGAACAAGAAAAGGCTTTAGTAGAAAAATGGGAAATCTGAATAAAGTCTGGTGTTTAGTTAATAAAAAATAACAATAGTAATAATATTTTTTAAATAATGTGGACAATTCTACCTACGATTCTCTTCCACAGGGTGTGAAGTCCAAGCAGGAAAAGAAACTAAGGATATGTCAGTCCATTTAAAATGGGTGAAATCTATAGGAATAAGTAGGATATTTTAAAGAATTCTGAACTATTGTGAATTACATTATTTATGCGGCCAACTCAGTGCACGATAAGAGCTTTGACTGCATCTCCAGGAGAGAAATTGAAATATTAACTGAGGCCAGAGCCACTGAGACACAGCAATGAGTAAAGAGCTAATACTTAACCTACTGCACTGCATCCATGACTTAAAGAATCTTCAAGGACAATTCTCATAAACTAGAACCTAACCTACTAACACCTCCATAAGATTCAACTCCATAGAATCTGCTTCCAGGCTTTTCTTTTATGCACTGCTCATAATATGCATAAGATTTTATCTCCTACTATAATTTACTGAAGTACATTCTAACATCTCTGCATGGTAATTATATAGTCTACATAGCTCACTATCCTTTCTAATAGCTGAATAATGATACAGTGACTAGATAACCCATAGTTTAGTAATCCAATCTCCAAAAGCAGGATTTGCATGGTTTTCAGATCTTCCCCCCATTACAAATAATGCTGAGATTCATCTTTATAAATAAGCCTTCTTCTCCTGTATTTCAGATTATTTCTTTGGGACAGATTCTCAAACTTAGAATCACCATATCAAAGGGGAATGGACATTTTTTTGTATGCCCTTGATATAAACTACAAAGGGTTATACCAATTTACACGCTCACCAAAAGTTATCAGTGGCCCTTCCTGACACTGCTTCTACCGTATTTCCCAGAAAATAAGATGTAGCCTGACCGTTAGCTCTATTGTGTCTTTTGGAGCAAAAATTAATATAAGATCTGGTCTTATTTTAATATAAGTCATTTTGACTTTGGGGAAGAGCCAGAAATTGCATGGTGCCAGATCCAGTGAATAATGTGGATGAGGACACACCATAATGTTTTTATTTGACAGAAATTGCCATATACCAGAAGCGATGTGTGACACGGAGTGTTGTCATGATGGAGGATGATTTATGGCACACTTTAAAACACAACTTCTCTTAATCGTAGTTCACACCCGACTGACTGCACAAAACACGTTGAAACTTACCACACTCTGTTACTAGGTTGATACACTGCTTCCTGAATGAAGATCCCAGCCTTCCTTTTGGATGGCAGCGGCATTCACCATATTGTTTGATCACAACAGAAAGACTGCGTGTCACACATTGCTTCTGGTACAGCAATTTCTGTCAAATAAAAACATTATGGTGTGTCCTCATCCACCTTATTCACCGGATCTAGCACTATGC